>NW_028233338.1:0-1200000 GCF_057557595.1 Rhyacophila brunnea | reverse complement strand
AAAATATTCGCTCTTTAGGGAATTATATCCAATAAAAAATATGACTAATTGATCGTTAGAATGGTTATTTTTTCTGTATGTAAATTATGCTTTAATAATGATATTTTGCTAAGTTTAATATATAAATCAATCAAATCGATGTATTTTCGCTTATGTAACCGAATCAAGTTCGATGCACTATTCATTATTGTTGTGGAAATCCTAAAAAGCATACAGAACAGTAGAATATTTCCCAATAATTTAATTCAACATTACATTAATATTATTTTTTTGGATTTGAAGACGACAACTGAAAAAATATATATGAGAAATATAGCAGTTAATGAAGACCGATCAGAAAAGGCGTCATGATATGTATCAAAGACTTGTGAAACTTACGCAGAGCTTCATTAATATAAATAGACAAATTGATAGGAATAGCCGCAACGAAACATATAAAAATTACTGTAACACAACAACGAAATTTGAAACAAATTTTCGAATTTGTTTTTTACAAATTTTAAAATAAAATATCACACATATAAATTAAAGCAAAGGAATTTTCGATATTAAAAGTATAAGAGATTTTATTAAAAACAAGATATTATCCTTAGTTATATAAGCACGAATAATAAATAAAGTATACTGCAGATCATAACTTGTTAGTCGATCATCGCATCTTTTTATGCATAGAATTTAGATTTTGTTTGATTCTTTACACACAAAATGTTTTAGCTAAATAGAAATTTTATCTTTTTCCTATACTATGGATACTGGACATGAACTTTTTAACACATAAAAAATATTTGATAACATTTCGAATATAATTCACATAAGAATGCAAACATTAATTTTATGATACAAGCTAAAAACTGTTTTTTTATTATACTTCAATTTAGTAGCTATAATTTGCCATATTGTACATATTTTGTTTTTTAGCAAATAATTTATGCCATAAAAAAAAGAGGATGCGTTTTTCAAATACGCTCTACATTCTGTCACATTATGATCAGAATGGTCGCCATATAAGATACATAAAACATCTATTACGATTTTTTATGTAATTACAAATAATATAATCATCAATGTTATCTATCTTTTTACATTGGCGAATAATATTTCTTTATGGATATAGTTTATGTTTGATATTTTAAGTCAATTAGACAAAAAAGTAGAGTTCCAACCGATTCTTCTATATTTTAATTTACCTTAGTTTGATAACGCATTAATTTTTTGACTTAATAGATGAACAATGTTTCTAAGAAATTAGGAAAATAGATAACTTATAATTCGAACATAAATGGTCAGTTGAAGACTTAGAAAATAATACATAAGCGCCATAAGGTAGTATTAACATGTATACTTTTTTAGAAACATTATATGGAATACTAATGTCTTTTTTTTGTTTGGCTTTCGTCTCCGAGAACTATAATTAAAAATATATTTTTAAACTATATAAATTCAAGATTAGTGCTATTTCAGTCGAAGAAAATATTCTTTTGATATGTAAAGTTTACTTATTATACATTCGTTTTATGACTCGAATTTTTTCTTTATATGTAAAAGAATATGCTAAAAAAAATGCTTATGTATATAGAGTTTAATTTTAGTATTTTTTTCAATCAAAGAATGTCCTATAAACAAATAACATTAAATTTTTTTTTCTAACATAAAAAAAATTTGTTAATGATACTTCCCTAATAACTTTAGACAAAAAAAACAAGCTAAAAATAAGAAATAAAACCTTTTCTCTCGTGTTTTTTAACACTTTTGATCAACAAAAGATTTATATTTATTTTTTTGTATATGTTTGTGCAAAGGAGAAAATAACTTCATAGCGCCTTGACGTAATTTTTTCTATTCGTTATGAATTATCGTAAAAAGTAGATTTGATAGTATTTTGCAACAATTATCGACATGTCAGCACAAAAATTTCGTTTAATAAGTATAATATAATATATATTTTCACTGTAAAAACCCAATTTGAAATATGAATTTGTGTGCTTGCATACATAAACTCTAACATTTATTAAATGATGATCTTCGCTGTAGCAATTAAAGCTAGACTGTAAATTACATCCTTAAATTGATGGTTTTTTTTCGTGAAAATAGGTAATAAAACGGCACAATATCAAATATATAAATCTTGTATACGATGTGTAAATTGCAATTCGAATGATTTAAATCGGCTGCTATAGAATAGATATTTGCTCCCATACACATTAAGTGAGCTCATATTAACCGCGTCTATACGAGACATCATAAAAACTATTGTATGATATTAAAACGTTTTGCCAGGATATTTATAACTTGGATATCTAAACTTAAGATGATAACGCTTTATGTTATTTTAGTTTACATTACCGATATCAAAAAAGACAGCGCCATTTTAAATAATGTTAAAGATTTTTTTGCAAGTAAAAAAGATATGTGATTTTTTTATTTAATTCTTATTTAAATTTAGTAATTTCATATGTTTTCTTACAAAAAAAATACCGCATCATTCGAAGATCTAAAAGAGCAAAAATATATTTTCAGGATTGCAAGTCTACAAGAATTTATCTGCTCATAACTAGCATATTTTGAAATGTTGAAATATGTTTAGATTTGTAAATAACGCAAAATATGATAGTTTACGTGTTAAATTTCCGCAAAACTAGGGTAAAATCTTATAAGTTTTTCAGAATATGTGTGGTTAGGAATAAAAAGCTGCATATAGTTTTACTTAAAGTTTTGAAAATTTTAACCATGTTTTTTTACATCTTAAGGGTTCCTTTATTTAATTTCATTTAAAGATATACATTTTATATCAGTTCGCGGGAATAACGATATTAGAACACATGTTTATGATCAAACCTTTATAAAACAAATTTTTAACATGTTTCACATCAAATTAGTATATTTAATGTCGGCCCCATAAGTCAGTTAAACGTAAACATAAAGATTACGAACCGTAAAATTGGCGAAATAAATATAGTGTAACGCCGGATAGAACCCATATGACAATATTCTTTCTTATAAAAATGTAACGTTTATCCAAAAAAAACACCAGCGTTTAGATTTTTATCAGATAAATTTTTGCCTGCTGATTAAATAAAAAAAAATAATATATTAAATATACTGTAATGATACATTATCATATATGAAATTTTATGATAAACAATGCAATATATTGAGAAAAAAGATTTTATATCAATAAATGTTTTTCGTATGTTTGTAAACTTTATGCCTAGACTATCATTTATAAACACAAAAAACTTAAAAAATGTTTGACCAACCCTGTGAATTGGAATTTTTGGAGTTTACTCTTATTTTAGCGGATATTTATTGTTAATTGCACACTATATAATATGAAGGGATAACAGGGGAATTATATCATTTGATAGGGTAATTTAGGTGATTTTGTATATACCAATGTGTATTATTGTATTCTTTATGCATAAAAAAATGATAACATGTTAAAATGTATATTTAATTTCTTGATGCTATACTTTTATCATTTATACTTATTGCAAATACAAGTAATATCATACTAATAGATTTATCTAATATAAAGCTCTATGATGACAGAAGATGTTATTTTATATGATGTTCATTTTATAGGCGCAGATTATGCTTTGGTCGTGGGTATAAATAGTATTTTTAATATATTATGTATATTACTTGTAGCTTTGTCGAACATAAAAAACAGTTTATATAACAATACTCTATATATTATTTCTTTGACACGGCTAGAAAAGATTCCAATGACTATTTCTATCATGGTAACAGCAATTTATATTTTTTTTCCTAAAGAAGTGATTGTATTTTGCCTTTTTATCTTATAGTAAAGTATGTTTTTTTTTGTGCAAATATAGCCTTATTTAAATTTTATATTATAAGTGTTTAAAAATACTAAAATATTGCGTTTAAAATTTCATTCAATTAAAAAATGAATGTAATTATTTTTTCATCCATTACTTTAGTATAAAACAAAAAAACGATCTTTTAATTTTTTTTCATATAGAAAATTTTAGTTCGCTATGACACTAACAACAATTACAGAAATTCATTATAGATGAGAATTATTTAAAAAAATAAGAATAAGCTGTAAAAATTTTTTGATTCATGTAAGGCATAATTTTTTGTAATTTTAAATACATTATATAATATTTAATTTGAAATTATTCCATATGTTATAACATGGGACGGTGTGGTTACACGATATCATAGAAGGTACCTGAAGGAACTAGATGTCACGAACCAGGTTGAGGCATATATTCAAACATTGAGATTGAGAAAAACCCTTGAATTAATAGGTCTCGAAAGAAGAAGGGGTATTGAAGAAGACTTTGGAGAGGAGAAGATAGCCTAAAGTATAAATACACTGTGTGTACAGAGTATCAAGCAAGCTGTGCCTGAGAACAAAAACTAAAATTACGACTATAAATATAGCCCATAAATAAAATTACTTAATATATAATTTGAAATTATAGAATTTTTTTTTATTAATGATTTTTAAGCCGATAAATCCTCGATAAATAAAAAAGAAAGATTGTTTCTTCCTATACATGACGAGGTAAAATTTTTGTTTAATTCATTTATTCTATTAATCACTAATTCTTCTAGGGCTGAATACTTCTCATATTCAAACTTTCTCAAATATTTTCTTATTTTTTCATCATATTCTTTTTTTGTTAAAAATCGAAGTGGAATGCTATCCTTGTCTACCAAAGCCTTAATATGGAGATCATAATTTTCTATTCTTGGACAAATTTGATTATTTTTGTCATAGAAATCATTATCCAGAACCAAGTCAAAACTTCCCTTAACTAAATCATATTTTAAGTTGGAAATATTAAGAACACTGGCATTTTCAATATTTGCCTTTTCATTCCCAAAATATATTATCGTAGCACTAAGTTCACTTATAGTTTTCATTTTTGCATAATGAATAAAATCATTCAAATCATTTCTCAATTCTAAACTTTTCTGGTTGGTGTCACCTAGAAATATTTCAATTTCTGGATGATGGTTATGATGATATATCGGATTATCATCTTCGGCTTTATATGGCACACCTGCAGCAAAATATTCGAATTTTTTGTAATTCCTTCGAAGACAACTTCTTATTGAAGGATTTTCGCCTTTGTAATATTGATTTTCGAATAACTCAAATTTATTGATATTACCTTTATCGACTTTATCGAGGCTATTAATAATATTATATATCCAATCCAATTCATTTTCATCTACATCATACTCACAATATTTTATTTTATCCTTATAATCATCTTTGTTTAAATTAACTTTAACATCTTCATCATCGCTATCGCTGCCTAGGACAATATCATTATCATTCGATTCGGTTTTTTCATACTTTTCTCGTCCTTTTTTTAGAGCATCTAATACATATGCAATTGCGTCTTTATTATTGCAGTAAGAATTTCCATATGAGTTGACCGCAGGACAGAAAGGCAATGATCCCATAAAATTGTTTGAACTGCATGTAATCGGATTAGTCAATGCCATATATGCAAAATCAAATGTAGAAAAAACAAAAACTAAATTCATCTAAAGATAGATTTTACACACTATAAATAGCTTGATGTCACAAAAGTATTTTCCTGAATTGTTAAAAATGGTGATAATATGTCAAAGATATTTACCAAATGTCTTCAAAATATATATTGCCAATATTTTAAAAAAGCATTCACCTGTCAACAATATAATATCATTTGTTTCAAAAAAAATTTTTTGTTTAATCTTTCAAATAATTTAAATTATAAAATTTACATTGTTTATCGCGAAAATATAATTTTAATTATTTATGGGTTAATTTTCTCATTATCTATTAAGACGTGGTCAGCCTATTGGAAATATTGCACAACTACTTGATGGATCTTTTGACACCTTCCCCTAATATATCTTCAACAACTGCTCTTCTTCTCTCAAATGGTATGAGTTCAAGTGTCTTGCGATTATGAGAAATAAGATATATTTCCATTAAATATATTTTACATATCCAATAGATTAAATTCAACCCCTTTTAAAAAATATGGGTGAATTAAAAATTCATATAAAAAGCTTCGTAAAAAAGAAAATTACAAAGAATATAAACACAATAAAACAACAAGAGAACGTAAAATATAATCTAACTATTAGAAACCAATATCACATCTATAATTGAATTATCTGAAAGATACGCCGTCTGGCAGCCACATTTTCTAATCTAAAAGATAAGAGCCAACAAAGTTAAGCAAGAACGTAATTTGGTAAAAATATTTTACAAGATGGCCCATTTATATTTAAAAAATTTATTGTCTGTAGCAAGATTTCAGTATCTTCGATTTGTATAAGAAGACTTTCATAGTTCATAGTAAAATCTAAAATAGTAGAGCATATGTGCGCAGTAATAACTTTTATAGAACAGGTAGATGTTAGAATTACCACAATAATATTGCCGACCTCAATATTCTAGTTATAGGTCGGATGGAAGACTTTGTTAGATGGATGGACGAATCTAAACCAAAATTAACAATGCGCATGATGATTAAGATATATTAAATATTGCATTGAATTTATTTAGTATTTATTAAAAATGTCATAACTTAAATTAAAATAAATAACTTAAGCTGTATCATAATCACAAACAATAGGATTGAGGAAGACCCCCGTGCTAATAAGTCTTGAGAGAACAAGATGCATCGATTAAGATTGTAAAGACGATGGGGCAAAAAGAAGTATCAGTCAAATATTTTCTATAGAGCAATCACAAGTTTTGTTTGAACAATTACAAATAGCTAAAAATTAAAACAGCCCAAAAATCAACATTGATAAATTTTATAAATATATGTTTTTAGAATAGCCAGAAGCTTTGATTGGATAATTCTAAATAGCTTAAACCAAAATCACCGAATTTTGTATTTATTTAAAATTGGATGTATTTATTTTTTTGTGTAATAATAAGCTTTGATTGAACAAAGTTATAAATGATAAAAATCGGAAAATATCCAAGTTTGAATATGATTAAAATCAAAAAAACATAATAAACGAAAAAGCTTTCGTTTTCTGTACAAGAAACAAACTCTTTTTATGAAAATTAGATAGGAAAAAGGATCGACAAAAAAAAATATTTAAATATTAGACAATGTGGAATTTGAGAAAAAATAGTAATATATTTTCATTTTATTTTAGATTTAATTTTATTTTGGTGACATAATAAAAGAATATAAACAGAAATTGAATTTGGCATTCCAAAAAATTTAATAAATTTTACTAAACGGTATTATCGACATCAACAGATAAACAAATCAATACCTAATTTCTCCCAAACATAATTTTCCCATTTCTAGAGCACTAAAAATATATTTGAGATGGAAAACCTCAATTAAAATCTTTTTAAAGTGTAAGATATGTATAAATAGTCTAATAATAGAATCTGAATCCCAAAGTACTTCCTATTATCTGTTTTATAAAAGCTTTCGCTAACTTTTGCTTTTTTAAGAATATCACGAATCAAAATAAGACATACCTATAAATAAAACCTCATTTTGAATTATGTATCTTTTTTTAAACAACGCAAAAAATTAATAATGATGTGTTATTTATAGAAAAATACAAGTAAACACATAGTATTATCAATATCTTTTTTTACTTAATGTTTAAAATATATATATGTGTGTACCTTATGAAAAAAAATATTAAAAATATTGATACAACAATATCGTGTCTTTACATGTAATATTCAAAAATAAATATTAATGTTTTCTCCTGAGAAACACGTAAAATCACTTTGGATCACAAATAAATAATTTTTAATGTATTCTTTATACAATTTTTAATTTGTTTTGCGATTAAAAAAATTTTCACACATTAAAACAATATCAGGTCTTCTTCATTTTTTAATTTATCATAATTTCTGATACATTTTAGTCTATTTGGTTATTGATTACAGAATAACTGAAATCGCCTATATATTTTAAATTAAAAAATTGTTGATAAAAAAATACAACTTTTTTGCTTCTACATATAAGCTTCATGCAAATTTTTTGTACAACCTAATTTTCCTGTTTTATTTCTCATAAATCATAATCAAATTTTTTTTTATCTTTATTTTTTAGCTATTTATTTATAGTTTATATGTATTTTGAACTAGTTTAATTCTATCTATATACGTAGAAAACAAAGATGATTATTTTTTTGCTGAGACACTAAGTTATCATTACTTAATAATACCACACTAAAATCGCTTTACTATTCATAATGTTCCGAAGCAGAAAAAATATTACTTGGATTCATGTTATGTTAAAAACATATTTGGTTCGAGGGAAAAAAATACAAAATTTAGTAAATTTATATAGATAACTTATGATTTTGCTTCATTTCGTATTATGTCAAAATGACACTTTGAATACAGAATGAAAAAAAAATTGTAAATTTATTATTGATATCTTTAATACATTTTCTTTTAATAAAAAAAAAATGATATAAAATGATATATTAGATTTAAAAAGTGCCTATCAAAGGAAAAATTCAATTGTTTCTGCATTATAAGTCCAAAGAAGAATGAAACTATCCATAAATAGAAATGTCTATGCTGTTCTTGTTATAAACCTAAAAAATTACTTAGAATTTTGAATTTACGAAAAAAAAGCACATTCCATATACGGTATTGTATGTGAATACATATATGTGATATTCTGAAATATGAAAATAAATTTCTTTATCTTATATATAAGAACTGTCAATATATTGACATATCAGTATTTTTTGTTGCTCTGATTTAATGTTAATTGATCATCACTATAGGTAATCTTTTTTCGCGAAAAATTTTTTGTATAATTGCCTAGTGCGCAGAAAAAATGTTGGCCTGATTGTAAAGAACTTACTTATACACCGAAAATTTTGATTTAGGGAATATTAGATACTTTAATGATATTGTGTGATTTTTAAAATAAAATTTTTTAACAACACATATTTCAACTTTATTCTATAATAAAGTTTAAAATGGATTGTGCTTAAATCGAGAAATTTAGTTCTACAAAATAAAATATAAATTCTAGACAATATATTATATTATATGTTCAAATCATGTATATTACACGTAGAAAATTTATTTTCATGCCAATATTTCGCAAAAAACGGCATTGGCTAATTATAGTTTATTTTTTAGAAAAACATTTATGATACAAAATTTAAATATAAATTTATTTCTTTTTCTATACATCCATACTATTACTATGCTGTGCTAGTTAGTTTTTTTAAATCTGTCACATTTCACTTATTTTTAAATTTCATAAGTTCTTCTGGTATAATAAAAAAAAGTTTCGATAGATGGTCTGTTTAGATGCAAAACTACAAAACTAATGCGAAATTGTTTTTTATATTATATGGTTTTTGCTTTTTATCATGATATTCAAAGGCATATTTATTAATAAATATATAAAATTTTAAATTTAAAATTTACAAAGTTAAAATTTATGATCTTGTATGATTTGACTCCGTATAGCTTAAAGTTATTTATATATGTTATTTTGCAATGTTTCAAACTATTACAACACATGCTTTAGAAGGTATTTTTTATAGCTTGAACATTTTTTTATTGGGATCATAGCTTGGGATTAATACCTATTTGTTTTTATATATTTGCTGTAGAAACCTTTTCCCTCTCTGCCTATGTATTTTTTTACCGATGCATGCCACAAATTTGAATTTTATATGAGGATATTAGAAATTTTTACAGAAATCAGTAATAAAATACTATAAAGCAATTAAACATAAACCAAATGAATTTTTAAAACATTGAAGGTATTATATTAACAGTGTTTTTCACAAAGAAAAATATTTGTAATACTATGATAGACATACCCATAATGATCGAAGCTTAAAAAAGTTATTCTTCTTGTCTCTTCATATAATCATTTGGGCTTTTTTATTTCGAATTTTGCATTCTTTCTACTTTGATAGAACTTTTTTTCTCTCCTTCATATTCATATATATAGAAAACATTATAAATGTAAGTCACTATTTTGATAAAAATGCTAAATCTCAAATTTTGTCGGATATATATTTTAAAAACAGAATAAGCCTTTCTAAAGACTTGAACTATGCTTTTTCATGATCGAAAAATGCACATAATAAAATAAATAAATAATAAGTAGACTCAAAATTTTTAAATTATCTATTTATTAAATGGCAATTTACACAATAAAAACCTAATAAAAGGCAATACCAATATTAAATAAATTTAATGAAGGTTTTATAGAATCAATTAATAGGTAATCGTGCTCATAGATTTTAAAAATTTCACTCTAGCTTCTAAAATAGGTTGAAATTAGTTTTATTCTTGTAAAAAAAATTTAAAACTGAAAATCCTACAATTCTTTGTTTGATTTTTTTTAAAAATTTATCATTACATTGAGGATACTTTTTACCGTCCATGGAGGATTTGTTTTATTAAAGTATGTTAAATCGTAAATAAAAATTTATAATTGATTTTTTATAAACATTTGCAGTAAAAATACAAAATTTTTATTGCTGACTAAGTATAAATAGTTATGCTTTGAATTTTCTAAAAAAAAGAAGCTTATAAGATATAGATTCGATATGTTGGATAACCACAAAATAATTGATCATAATTTATATTTTTTGATATGATTCAATTGTTTTTTTACATATAGAAATATATTCTGATAATATAAATCTGTTTTTTTCAAAATCGCTATAGTACATTAGATATGAAACTAATGATTATATTTTAAATCTCTTATGATTATCAATATATTTTATGAGATTATTTTTTTGCATAAAATAAGATTCTATTTCAAGATCGGCAATAAAACACTTGCACAACAAAATTAGATCTACATGCATAAAAAAATAGCAACAAAATTTAGTATGTACCTCTCATGTAAAAAAAAAGTGCAATCAAATAATAATACATTAAATTTATAATAATGCTATAAAAATTATCTAGATAAATGCTATGATAAATAAAATATAAAAATTAAAAATGTAAAAAAAAATATCTTCATTTAAATTTAAATAAGATAATTTAATTTCGATTCGACATATTCGTTTTTTTTCTTTATTAATATATGATAGAATTTAAGTAATTTTATTTTATAAGTATAGTATAATTGACAATACAAATAAAACAGCGAATCTAACGATGCAATCGTTATTTCCACTATTTTCTTCTTTGTGATACGAATCGACTTTAAAATACCATTGTTAATATTTTTTTATGAGTACCTATGTTACAAAGGATATAAATCTTGCAGTTTTTCCAACTTTTATATATAATACGAATTCTTACGAATTGTCAGGATTTTTGCAAGGAAATCCTACTAAAAAAATTTTTCTTGGCTGTAATTTAAAATGGTTACTAAAAATAATTAGTCTGAAATATTTAATACTGTATTTCTCTATGATTTTTCATGTCATTTTTATATATAGATATAAATTTTCCCTTGTATAAACATATACTTTATGGACATATTTAGGTTTCCGAGTTTCCGAATCTAAAATATTAAATCTTAAGCTGTAAATTATTTTGTGAGCGTTTAATTTTCTTATACTTCGCTTTATTTTAGTGTGCTTATCGATAATATTAGCATTTTTAATATAGGACAACGCAATATTTCTACTGATTATAAATATGTGTCACTTATATAAGACATAAATGTATGCATAACATCGTACATTTTTTAAACTAATGTATTATAAAAGACAATAAAAATGAAATTTTATTAATTGTATACGTAGATAGAGAAAATCCGTATTTTAGTAGCAACAACATGTGTATGACGAATCATAACATCTGTCACGTTGGCTTCTTATTTCGACAAATTTATTACTATACTTAAATAGAAAGAATTTGTCACATTTGCCATTCCAACTATCGAACAATTTTTATTTTCGTTATCCTAATTAAGATGGGCTTTAAAATCTTTATGATCGTAAAATAAACATTTATATTCCGTCTAAAATTACTGGAACAGGAACTAACGGATCATGAAAACTCATTATTTTCGGATTTTATATTTGTAAGTCTCATAGAATAAACTGTAAAGTTTTGCGCGATTGAAAATCTAATTCCGAACATATTTTTCTTACAACAGTATAAATTCATTCTGAATATAAGATCTCTATAGTAGTCTATATATTACGCATCCTATTATTCAAGTAGATTTGATGATCGATTGAAGAAGTTATCTAATAAAATGGCGAAGCGTCAGAAAAACAGCTGGTATACTACTGTTAGGGTCTAAATATCTCTCAAGACTAATGGTTCAGGGATCAGAATGAATTTCTTATATATATCTTAATATGAACAATGTTTTTAATTTATATTCGTGGATAAAAATTTCGAGACTTTTTTCTTTTGATATAAATGTATTTTTTTTATCAATTTTCATTCTTTCAAATAATTTTTCTTGATACCTGTCATCATTCATAAAAATTTTATACTCATTTACTAGTAAGCTCTCTCAATGCGATATCAAGGTTTTAAGTTCCTATTAAGCATTTGCTAAACGAATTTTGTTTTTTTCTGATAATTATCTGCATTTAATAAACTTAGATAATATTATTTTACAAGATAACACTGCTTTTTTAATGGTATCTGGTGCGAATCGTATGCTATTTTGGTTTTTGATTTTGAATGTGCATTCACATCGAAGTTTATTGATTATCATTTATAGCTTTGGATATTAATTATATGCCAAAAAATTTATGATCTCAAAATTCTATAATCTTTTGCATTTAGAACGCAAATTTCAACTATATTATCACATGCTGCTAAAAAACCTCTCCAATAGGTTTAACAAATGTACTAGATTTTGAAAAAGTGGATTTAGCATTCGAAAAACATAATTTTTCTATTTTGAGAGTATTTTGAATCGAGATTATTGATCTTAGATACATGTTATTTTTATTTAATTATATTATCTCGAATTATTTTTAATTTCTTAGATTTTATTTTTCAGTGTGATCAGTTTGCATATGTAACCTATGTTTTGATTCGACCATTTTCGTATACACGTCTTTAATTTATTTAAGCGAAAAATACTTTTTTGTTGGCGTGGTGATATAAAATAAGATTTTAAATCTTACTTTGTATAGTTTCTTTAACGTTGCTTATATGTATTTTCTTTTGCACCGTATGTTTATTTGCTGATTCTTCTTCGTAAAGCTTGTTCTTGTTTTAGAACTGTAAATTTTTTTCTGAAACATTCCTTGTCTGTTTTTTTGCACTTATCAGCCCTAACATTTACATCGTTTTTTAATTTTTGGTTTTATGCTATATTTTGACTATGAGAAGAAATTTTTGATATACTTCTTATTTTCAATCTTTTTCTTCATAATGTAATATCCTCAGGTTAATCTTGTGCCGCTTCAGTATATGAAATTTATAAATAATAATGCAGTATTTATTCCCTTACAGTATCACAGCAAGAATATTTATTATATTCTTTATATATTCTCCATATATTTAATTTATTATAGAATTTTATTCAAGGACGATTTTTATCTTTCGGTTATTTGCTTTATTTTTGGCCGCAGCGTAATCTTCTTTTAATTTAAAAGACAGATTTTCGCCCCCCGCCAAAAAAAAACATAGAATTTTTGAGAGTATCATAATATAGAGCATCTAAATCATTAATATTCGTCATTTGGTCATCAATAAAAAAATTTAAATCCATTATGCTCATAAATGAAAAAATATGTAGCATAACTTTAATGATTTCATCCTGAATAAATATTCTGTGAATTTTTAAAATTGTATATGAATGTTGGTTATACCGGCTATAATTGTGTGTTTTTTTATATCAAACCTTAGATGCGGATATAATTCATTGATTGTATCGATTTTTTGTTGTAAATAAAAAAAAAATATTTTAGAGTTATTAGTTTGATCTAAGCATTCAGTATTTCTATTTTGATTCCTATCATAAATATTGAAATTTATAAGTTAAGAAACAATATTATCTACAATGAAAGTTTTTTGCTAAATTTTGTTTTCTGTTTTTCTCGTTTTTAACTACAACAAAATTCAAATCTTTCATTTATCTATACTTTTTTTACATAGAGTAGATCTTAAAGGTTCTGAACTTCATAGAAAACTTAAAATGTGTTGATAATCACCTTATAAAAAAATAATGATATGTGCACTAACAATACTTTATTTGCATCTTTTCATTGTTTTCTATTATTTTTGGAATAAGCATTCTTTTCTGTTCTATTTCTTTCGGTGATTTTTTTAGCTTTCTTATTCGATGACTCATGTAAAGAACTTCTCAGATCATCAAAATGAATTATTAGTTTATTTTTTGAAATCGCTCGCAGTTATTTCTTGAATTGTGAAAAATGCGCAATTTAAAAATTTCTTGAAAAAATAATACTTTGCGAAATGGATTCTTTGATAGTAATTTATTCTTTCCGATTGTATTCTTGATTAATATTGCAATAAAAGAAGGCATGGTTGATTTACTCTACGCATTTAAACTATCGACTTTGACCGTTTGTATAAAAAACAAATTTTTCATTCATTCCTTCTTTGATGCACAATATATATAAAAAATTACAAAAAAATACGATTTATATATTTTTTATTGTCTTATATTTACCAGAAGGTTTTTTTTGAATTCGTTGATGTTTTTGACATTTTGAATTTTGGACTTAATTTTTGGGAGTATAAGACTTTCATTTTTACAAGCCTGTTTTGAACGGCTTCAATGATTTGCTAATCGTGCCTAGTCTATTTTTTTGATTTTTCATTCTAAAATAACTTTATAATTGTAATCTAGTATCGTGTTCATCATAAAGTTTATCTATGTTCTTGTCAATAAAAAATAAAAATAAAACTATTAAATTTTTGTTTTTTTATATATGGCGAAATTTGCCTTCGGCTTTTTATTCTCGGTTGCGCATAATTTTATATTGCTCTAAAACACAATATTAATACTTTTTGTTGTTTTTATTTTTCTAATGCTTCTATACTGCTTTTATGTATTTTTACTAAAATAACTGTTAATTTACATCCTGTTCTTCTGCGTATGCATCACTTTGAATTTAAATCCTAACTCCATATATACCCCACATGTCTAATTTTTTAAAATGTTTCAAAATATTTTGAGTTAATTTAATTATCTTGCAAAAGTAGTATATCTTTCTAAAGAACACATTTACTAGTGTATTATCTCATTCTTTTGAGAATATAAATGCTTCTTATGGGTTAATTTGATTTTTAGCTATAAAAATTGATCAAGTAGAGCTTCAGAATTCTCTTTACAACAAATTAAGCAGCATACAATATATCATGTAATCTTCAAATCCAACTTTCCCGACATATTGTTTGAAGTTTTTCCATCTTTTTGTTTGTGCCTTTGTTGTGTTGAAATTACAGACTTCTGAATATGACTTATGATATTTTGTGACCATATAATGACCTGCTATTTTGTATAAGTTTAGATGGTTGCTATAAATAGGAATAATGGCTAAAAAAAATACCTCAAGGATGATTTTGTTATGGTTCAAAATTTGTGTAACGCACATTCTAACCAAAAGCAAAGAATATTAGAAACTTTTTTTATGAAAAGTTATGTTCGTCTTGAAGAAATTACATAACTAATATGTTTTTAATATAGCAATTAGTAATATCTAAATATTTCAGAAAAATATAATTTTCAAAAATAAAATTGACGAAGCAAAGAAAATAAAATCTAAAGATAAGAAATGGCTGTGTTTGCTAAAAAAAAGAACCAAAAATATATTTTTACACCATACACTATTAAGTATTTGATTTTATCTATGTTATATTGATCTGCGAGCTTCTATTGTTTGCATACAAGTTAAGTATAAACTTTCTTTTTAAATTATATGACAAAAAAATATCTAAAACATCGATTTTGTACAAAATCTGGTCTTTTCATAGGGACAATCTTTAAGTCTAATTATTGAATATAAATCCTAGTTTTAAACAAACATATTTAAAAAAAAATTGTAAAAATCCATATGCTCAATTTTTTAAATTAATGCTTAAACTATGGTTGTTTGTGAATTTTTTATTTTTTTGTTTTGGTGTGATACGAATGGAACCATTTGAAATTTTAGTTATATTCGATTTTTTTCGTTAAAATTCTACGCCGAAGAATATAACTGCGTACCATTAACAGCAGGATTAGCAATCGTTCAGAGTAAAATTATATAAAACCATATTAAAAATTACAAGCAGAATATGTGGAACAGAAAAACCAGAATCAGAGCACTAAAAAGACAATTCATTCGAAACTCTTGCAGTAATGGAAAAAAAGATGAGGTGGTATTAGAATATGCGCAATTTACCATAAAAAAACAACAGAACAAGTGTTATAGAATTGATATAACAACAACAGAATGTTCATTGGAGAATGGTAAAAAATGTGTATACTGCAATACTAATACGCATCCATCGTATGCCGTGCTTCGGATATTGAAACTCCAAAAATATGTAAAATGATCAATTAAAATGTAATTTGTACCAATAGTAACATAAAGAAAGAGATGAAAATATTAAGGGACTAAAATGGAAGGAATTCGGTTGTCAAACGATTTGGTGCCGAAAACTTCAAAAACCACATATAGAACAAAATTAAGTGAACAATCAAATTTTGAAATTTAAGAGTTGAATTATCTAAAAGGAATATAAAGATACACAAAAGCTTAAAAAAGGCAAACATGTTGAATTTTCAAAAGGAAACGAAACATTCCATACTAAAGTTGAATTTTATATTTTCTAAACAATATTAAGAAATATGGGGACAAGTAAATCAAAACAAGAATTCCAGTTTATTGTCAGATGTTTTAGTCTTGTTAAAATCCGCACAACAGTCTTACAAACGTGTCACAAAAAAACCAAATAAAGACAACCAATATATTTTATAAAAAATTTGTTAAATTAGGCTTTTGCATTGAATAAGAGATAGACTAGAATTGTACCTTAAAAAATGCAGTGAAGGTATCAAGAAGAAGATAAACAAAGTAAGAAAAATAATGTGATCAAGAAATATGATCCTAACATAGATGATCATCTTAAAACAACGTTTAATGAACCTACAGAAAAAATCATAGCAGTGAGAAAAAAGATGTTACTTTAACAGAGAAAATAACTGCTTTGTGCAAAATTGCGACTTTGTAACAGAGGGTTGATTAAAACAAGAACTATAAAATCAAAGCGTCAAATAATTAAATCAAGTACTTTTATATTAAAATGTACGGAAAGGGATAAGGAAAATTTCGAAAGGAATAGTTAAATCGCTCACGTATGCTCATTTCTAAATGTAAAAAAACAGAAAAATATAGCTTCTTAACATAATTTGATCTTGAAGACAGAAAAGCACCGTTGAACTGCAAAGCTGCTGGACCGATGAAATTACAATTTAAACATTGAAAAGATGAAATAGGTATATAAATTCAATCTTCAGATTATATCGACCGAATGTTTGGAAAATAAATATTAGGAATTATGTCCTACTCTAATACGACTTATCTTATACCATAAGAAACTTTACGCAGATCAATCATAGCATGTCTACATTTTTATAAGTGAACGACAATTGCGGTCGTGAAAATATTTAAATATGAGGTGGAGACAAGTGAATTGATTACGGAACTAGCGATTAACAATAAGGCGCGTTCAAGGAGCAAAAGAACAGACTTCTTTGCATATTGCGATAAATTAAGAGTATCAAAACTATCTATATACAGTGTTTATTTATGTAAAAAGGCATATTTTTGTAGAACACACCTACTTGCAATCATGTAACAGAAATTTGAATTTACCAACATGGAAAACGTCTTTTATAAAAAAGATATCACGTAAATGAAGTATATAAATAAAGTTAAATGATGAACAAATTATATTTAAAAGGTTGATTAAATGAATACCGAGAGGAGATAATCTTACACTTTTTAGATCGTTCTATGTATAGATTCCTTAAGCAGAAATAAAATAAACGCTTTCCGGGGTAATGTAATGAGTGCTGATAACTCATATACAACAAACCATCTACTGTTCACAGATGACCTTAAATTTATGTTCAAAACTCTAGAAACACATAAACTCAATCGGATAAAGCAATAATCTTCTTTAATGCAGAAGGTATACAAATAAACAAAAATAAGCGTGCCATAACCATGAAATATGCGCAGAAGTAGCAACATTCACTGAAGAGCCGGCAGCCTATAAAAAACACAAAGAGCTTGAGATTAGTATATCTGTGCTAATAATCGAAACTTATGATAATATTGCAGAACAAATATAAATCAAATAATAAATTTATGTATGGCTGAAAAAATATCGGGGTGAATTTTAAGCCATTCATAAAAATGCAACCATACACATAAATTACATTTTTAGCACATAAAAATTAAAACCAAAGAATTCGCAAAACTTTATGACAAGATAAAAGATATTTTAAATGTGTTTGTTATTCACATCAGCCTAGTAATAAACAAACATATTATACGCAGAGAAATGAACACAGACGTGGAAAATTTTATTTAGGTTAAGAAGCTGAGAAGATGATCTACCAGATAAAAAATTGGCTTAAACAAGTAAAAACAGTTCACAGAGGAAGCTAGATATTTAAAGTAGAACAAGATTACAAGAAACATCTCTCACCATATAATAATATCATAAGTAAAATATCATGCCAATATCACCATTTCCGATGCATTGAAGAAAAATTCTGAAGAAAGTCTATTGGGTAAAATAAAGGCAAAAACAATACACCAAAAAAATTTGCAACCAATAATAATGATGTGGTTGATGTTGTTGGATCATCAAGATGAGTAGTTGACGGAATTTTTAAACCAAGTCAAGAAAGAAACTCTGTTTTTATCAAGACAGGAATGAGATTTTCGGTGAGGACATAAAATCTTCACATTGTAATCAAATCATGAAAATAATCGACCATCTTGCAACGAAATTATAGTAAATGTAAACACATAATTACACACGAAGGCATAATAAAATCCAATGACTACGCTATTGTCACCTTTCAAGACGATACAGATTTAAGAAAACCAAAAAAAAATCAAGACTCACTCAGTACAAGAGATCAGCGAAAACGAAAATGTAGAAATAAAGGTTGATAACAGAAAAAAAACAGACATATAAATCAATCAAAATAAGCCTGAAATTTCTTTATACGATAAAAAAGTGAATATGATTACGTTGATTGAAATAGACATAACATGCTTTGACGATTATACTGAAGTGGAGTATGAAAAATATTAAAAGTATGTCATCTTGGCGAAACAACTTGATTTAATACACAAACATAAAACAAAGATAATACCTTATGTAATAACTTGGGATTGGGTGGCCACAAAATTAATAAAAATATGCTAAGGAGTTAAAATATCATATAAAGTGGAAGCCACATGCACGCTCATACGCTTCGCAAGACACTCGAACTCATAATATTTGACAGAATAAGGGTATTTGACGAAGAAAGATCTGGGGGAGGCATTAAAAGATGCATCTAAAGTTGTTCAATATTCCTAATTGGCTGTCTACATCACAGTAGATGGAATTCTTGAAAAGAAGGAACATAGCCAATAAATACAAAATAGTAGTATAAATTATACTAGAGCCTGGTATAAATAAATTCGTGGCGTAGAAATTCTAATTTAGAATATATATTTCATAAAGGTACTAAATTTATTGCTATGATTTTAGTTTTTCTTCATGAGCACAACATGTTTGATTTCTCGTGTGCACAGCATTTTTATAATTTATGCTATCTTATCCCCTTTGAAGTACTCTTCAACTCCTCTCCTCGTTTCGAGATCTATAAATCCTTAGAGTTTTTTGAATCCCTATGTTTGCTCATATGCAACGTTCTGGTTTGTGACTTCGAGTTCCTACTAGCACGTTTTATGATACAGTGTCGCCACCTCGTCTCAAGTTATAACAACTGGGAAGATTTTTATCTTGCACTTGTATATTAATGGCATTTCAAATTTAGAAGTCTATCATTTATAAACAAAAAATTAGGTCATGTTTTAAAATAAGTGTAGAGATTACTAGAAATGTTAAAACCCTTCCCATTTTAAACTATTAAATAGATTTAAAATTTACATCAAAAACCTAAAATGAATCTTTATAAATTACTTATTGAAACCTTACAAAAAGAATTTTAAGAATCTTCCTTATATTAATAAAAGGTTTTACTAATTTATCAGCTAAACATATATTTTAAAATCTAGTTTAAAATAAGCTTACTAAAAATATCCAAATAAAATAGAAATAAATTTATTTGTTTAAAAAAATATCCGATTAATCGTATATAAATATATTTGTTTTAATATAAAATATAAAAATAAATCTTAGATAAGTAATTTGTTTTAATAAAAGCTACTGAAATAAATCGCATATAAAATTGATTTGTTTTAAAAAAAAGGTATCGAAATAAATCTTATTTAAATGAATTTGTTTGCAAATAAAGATCGAAATGAAATTTATTTAGTTGAATTTGTTCGAGTAAAAGTTATCAAAATATATCATATATATATAGATTAAACTGTTTTAAGAAAGGTATTAAAATAAATTGTAAATAAATAATTTTTTTTGTAATAAAAAAGATCGAAACCTATGTTTTTAAAGTATTTAAATTATATAAAAAGCTTTACTCTGCATAAGAACAATAAACTTTCTTGTATTTCATTTCACGCATTCTTTGACCCCAGACCTGTGATAGCTTTTGGTTTCGTGTAAGTTCAAGCCTCTGAGATCGTGTTAAATGCTTCGGTCTCAAATCGTTTGACAATTTTTTAGCGGATTTATATTTTTCAATAGCTTCAACTAACCTTTTCTCACGTATCTCATTCATTACTCTTGTAATGTTTTTCTTCTCGTTTTTAATTTCGGAAGGCTTTACGGTAGTGCTTGATTTTTGCTGACATTAACTTTAAAGACATACTTTCTCTGTCTTTAGTGTTTCGAGAAGTTGTGGGATGGTTTGGGCCTTTAAATTCAGCTGATGTTAATTTTTGTGACATTATGGGGGTAATTTAAATTCAACTTAGATATGTGACATATTGAAAAATAAGAATAATTATAAAAGGAAGCAAATCGGCGGGCACTAAAAATATATTATATTATGAAAGTTTAATCTGATCTCGGAAAAAAGGAAATTAAACTTTGAACTGTTTAGCCCTAACAAATACGGAAATCATCTGGTTCTGTCCTATTCTGCACTTTGTCATATTCTAAATTAGTTTAATCTTATTTATGTTCTAAATTTTGTAAACTCGTCTATTCTTTTATGTAAAACGTAGTTTGCTAATTAGAAATTTTTTAAGACTCCAAACTGTGTCACATGAAATTACACTCTGCTCTAAATTCATCAAATGCACTGTTTCATTTCAAATTAAGCGTTAAAATAATTTTCAAAGTGTATGAGCATGTATCCATCTACTTTCTCTGATATTTTTAATTCCTTAATATATTATTTCCAAATAACTGGCAGTAAATCTACTATATATTTTTGATAACAAAAGACCGAATAATAAAAACCAAAAATTTATTCATTGTGATCTGATTAAAATAGTGCAATTATATATTACACAATAAAAAATTCATGTATTGCAAGATATGGAATGTAAAATACCACAAGTCTGTAATTAAGGAGTTAGAGATGTCGACAGAAGAGAAACGAAGGCACAAATATTAGTAATGAGGAAGACACTTGAACTAATATGCCTGTAAAGAAGAAAGTGTAATTGAGAGGATTCCATATATGAGAAGTCCAAAAGATTATTAACAATTCCGATTTAAAAGGCATTAAAGGTTTTGTTTGAATAAGTTTTACAGGCTAAAAATGAAATTTTCCTATAAATAAAATATATGTTGTAATCTAACATATAATTTATATCTAACGCAATAAAACATCTTGGAAATGCAGTTAAATATATACTTTTTATCTTATAATGAATTTTCTGATGCATATTAAACCTCTAACATCCGCGTAAAAAGCATAATATACCTTTATGTTATTTTTTGATTTTTTTTGGAGCTGTCATATATCTAGAATATTGGAAATCGATTTATTTCATAAAATGAACTTGATCCTGTGCATTTGAGCAAGTATAAATCAGCATGTAAGAATCCATTAATGATTCACAAACAAAATTTTTTAAAAAAATCAGCAGTGCTGAATACTAGAGCAAAATTTGAATCACGATATCTTGACTATAAATGTTAAAACCATCAAGTTTATATAATTCAGTAGATATACACTCATCAATAAGAAATAAATTTTTTATTTTATCTATTTAAACTTACAAATGCAAAGCTAATGTAATATATCAGTTTGATATAAAATATTTTTTTTAGCTATATCATGAACAAAAATTCATAGAGTAATTAGAATATTAGACTCATTTTTAAATATGCAAGTGATAGTGAAAAACTCACAAGCACAAACTATACCTTATACATCATAAAAAAACTGCTTAGGCATATTTTTTGATGTTCTTCATATTGTTTTTGGCCAATTTAATTTTCCAGAAATGAAATTATGAGATTAAATCTAATATTAAGTCTTTGCTGATATAGGTTTGCAAATATATAGCGGGATATGGTTTATTATACTATGTTGATAATTGATGTTGCCAAATATACTAGCAGTATATATTTCTCTTAATAGCCCTATTTGAGTCTATAATATCACTAAATAGTAAAACCAAATTTATTTATAATCTACATAACAGTAAAAACCAAAAAGTTATTCTTATCGTACTTTAAAATATAAATAAATGGTAATAAATTCATTACAGAAGGCAAAACTACGATTTTGAAAACGATAAAACCTTTTTTTATGGGCATTTATCCACCAATACGTTAATTCTACATTACTGTGACCTATTTACTAAATTTTGAAAATTTTTTTAATGTCAATTTATCTTCTTCTATGTTTAGGCTTTTTAACAGCTTCTACTTGCAAACGCGATGAATTCATGTGTCTTGGGTGTGTAGGAGCTCGTGTGTTTGGCTCTAAATCTAATAAAATTTATAATTCAAAACATATTTAGCATGTGATATTGTATGGATATTTCCTTGTAATCTTATATATATTCGCTTTAGGACATATAAAGTGGTGATCTCTCAATATTCTTTAAAGATGCGACAATTTGAAATCCGGAATTAACCGATTGTTTTATTATAAGATTTGATAGCAATTTCCCACATTTAATACATGCGAATGTGTAAATATGAAAGTATAATAAAAGAAATTTTAAAAACAAAATCAAGTTAATAAATAATCCCCATGAAAGCATTAGCTTATCAAAAGTCTTTATTATTTTATGTAAGCAAGAAGGGATAGATATATAATATTGAAATTAATATCTAGTTATATTGCTTTCTTTGAATTTGAAAGCTTTATAATACATTTTAGGAATATTTATGTGAATTTTTTGGTAATCTCAATACAATGATCATAATGTACTTTTACAAAAGAAAATCACGCGGTTTATAAAATATTTATAGAAATGGTTGATAAATGCGCCTTTTGCATTTCAATCTTCTAAATTTAGAATCTTGTGATGATTATAGAATTAAAGGAGAGATCATTTAAATTTTGATACTTTCTGTAAGATTACTATACATAACCTGTTAGAAATAATTTTAATAACAACATGAATTTGAAATCAATCTCTTATACACACAAAAGAATCCTATCTTAAGGGAAAGGTTAAAACTGAATTTGAAGTATTTCTTAGTTGAATAATTTGTCCTTATGGGGCTAGAAATTTCAATAAAATTGTTTTAAACATATTTCGGTTGGCGTATTAAAAAAAAATACAAAAATGATATGACAAATTTGACTTCTATCTTATTCCGAAAATTTAAATATATATTTTTGAAGCTTCAATTTAGATTATATTTTCCACTTGTTAAGGAGTTAAAAATTTAAACGAAGCATCAGCATACATGCAAGCTCACACACTCCGCAAGACACTTTAACAGATATCTCATATGGAAAAGAAAAAGGCTTGATGGTAAAGAATAATTAAAAGGTGTTGTAAGATGCTCTAAAAAATATGAAGCGTTCCCAATGTGCTGACCACGTCTTAATAGAAATTCCGAAAATATACCCATAAATAAATATAAAGTATTTAATCTTATTACTGTATTTTATCTTATTAAAGTTTTAATCTTATTAAAATCACAAATTTCATTAAATTCGTAACATAAATCTTTTTGAAACAAATAAAATTATATTGTTGACAGGTGAATACTTTTTTGAAATATTGGCAATATATATTTTATAGACATTTGGTAAATATCTTTGACATGTTATCACCATTTTGCACAATTCAGGAAGATACTTTTTTGACATCTAGGTATTTATAGTGTACTAAATCCATCCTTAGATGAATTTTGTTTTTGTTTTTTCTACATTTTATTTTGCACATATGGCATTGACCAATCCGATTACATCTAGTATAAACAATTATATGGGATCATTTCCTTTCTGTCCTGCGGTCAACTCATATGGAAATTCTTACTGCAATAATCAAGACGCAATAGCATATGTATTAGATGCTTTAAAAAAAGGACGAGAAAAGTATGAAAAAACCGAATCGAATGAAAATGATATTGTCCTAGTCAGCGAAAGTAAAGATGAAGATGAAAAAGTTAATTTAAACAAAGATGTTTATAAGAATACAATTCAATGTTGTAAGGACGATGTAGATGAAAATGAACTGGATTGGTCATATCTCACATTTGATAACCTCGATAAGGATAATAAAGCACTTATTTTTGAACTTGAGTTATTTGAAAATCAATATTACAAAGGCGATAATCCTTCAATAAGAAGTTGTCTTAGGAATAATTACACAAAATTCGAA
Source organism: Rhyacophila brunnea (assembly GCF_057557595.1). Taxonomy (NCBI): domain Eukaryota; kingdom Metazoa; phylum Arthropoda; class Insecta; order Trichoptera; family Rhyacophilidae; genus Rhyacophila; species Rhyacophila brunnea. The sequence goes on along the minus strand of NW_028233338.1, from coordinate 1,175,133 downwards.
TACTTTGCTCCAGATGTGCCATATAGTGCCGAAGATGATAATCTGATATATCGTCATAACTACCATCCAGAAATTGAATTATTTCTAGGGGATGCCAACCAGATACGCTTAGAATTGAAAAGCAATCTGAACGATTATATTCATTATGCAAAAATGAAAACTATAAGTAAACTTAGTTCAAACATAATATATCATGGGAATAAAATGGCAAATATTGAAAATGCCAGTGTTCTCGGTATTTCCAACTTTAAATATGATTTATTTAATGGAAGTTTCGACTTGGTTATGGATAATAATTTCCTTGTCAAAAAGAAACAAATTTGTAATGCAAAATATCCTAATTGTGACATCTTTACTTATTCGAAAAATGATAATGATCGTATTGCAATTCGATTTCTAACGAAAAATGAATATGATGAAAAAATAAGAAGATATTTGAGAAACTTGAAATATCAGAAAGATTCAGCCCTAGAAGGTTTAGTCATCAATAGAATAAGTGAATTGAACAAAAAGTTTACCTCGTCATGTTTAGGAAGAAACAATATTTCTTTTGTATTTTTCGAGGATTTATCGGCTTTTAAATCATGAATAAATTTTTTTTTCTAATTTCAAATTATGCATGTGTTTTATTACTTATATATTAAATAATGTATGTAAAATTACAAAAAATAATGCTATACGAGGATCCGAAAATTTTAGAACGTATTCTTGTGGCATGAAATCGTTATTATCTATAGTGAATTAGCTGTTATTTTCCTTAGTTCCATACCGAACTTATATTATCCGTATGAAAAAAAATACATCGATCGTTTTTTTGCATAAATATATAGTAATGGTCAGTAATATGATTTAATCTATTTTTTAATTGAATGATGTTTTAAGAGCCGTATATTAGTACCACAAAGCTCATAAAGTACAAAATTCTAGTTTGGGAATCTTTTAACTTTAATAAACAGTATGTACTAGACGATATAAAGGCAATATACAATCACTGATTATGATCTATAATAAGAGATTTCAGTTACAATATTGGTAATAAGCATTAAAATATTACGAGCCGTGTAAAAGAAAAAATATAAAGAGAGTTGGAAAAACTGTTATTTATGCTCGACAAAACTGCAAGTATATAGATAATATATAAATAATATATTTTATTCCCCGACTAAAGCAAAATATATGCCTACTTAATAAAAATCACACAATTATAAATCTTCTGCTATCACAACGCTTTATAAAGAAATAAATCTATTGGTATAATATCTCTTGTATATGCATACGGAATTTATAGTAGAAGTGAAGCTTCAAAAAAACGAGTTTATTCTTATTTATTCATAGGTTAAGTTTCTTTTTATCGATTTTATCTATTTAGCCGTGTTCAGCGTGTTGGAAATATTGCACAACTCTTTATTGCATCTTTTGACACCTTCCTCTGATCTATCTTCATCAACTGCTCTTCTTCTCGTAAATATAATGAGTTCAAGTGTCTTGCGGAGTGTGAGAGCTTGCATGTATTCTTCTACTTCGTCCGGTATTTTTATCTCCTTAACATATTTTTTATGATATTTTTTGACCACCCCATCCCAAGTCATCACATATGGTATTATTTTTGTTTTTTATTTGTGAATTAAACAAAGTTCATTTGCCAAGATGTTATACTTCCTAAATTTTTCATTCTCAACTTCAGTCAAGCTATCAAGGCTCGTTATACCTATTTCGATCAGCGTAATCATATTTTCTTTTTTATCGTATAGAAAAATATCAGGTCTATTTTGTTTGATTAAAATATCTGTTTTTATTCGAGTATCAACTTTTATTTCTGCATTTTCGTTTTCGCAGATCTCTTGTACTGAGTGAGTTTTGATATTTTTGGTTTTCTTGTAATTGTATCGTCTTGATAGGAGAAATATAGACAATTTACTATTTCATTTTGTCTTCGTGTGAAATCATGCCATAAGATTTTCTTGCATCTTGTTGCAAGGTGATCAATTGTTTTCATAGCACCATTACAGTGTGAGCATTTTATCCTCTCAACGAAAAACACATTTATGTCTTGAATAAACAGAATTTTTCTCGTTTCACTTGGTTTAATGTTGCCATCTTTTATCAATCTTGATGATCCAACAATATCAACCATATCATTTTCTTAGCTTTTCAAGACTGTAAATTAACGTTTATACATGTTTAAATTTTTTTTTTCGCATAAAGAGTACAATCATACACATTGGTGTGTTATAAATCTTGGCAATAACCCTGTCAAATGATTAAAATGCCCTGTTTTTTTATTTTATAAATTGTTTAATCAAAAACTAAATATCCGCTTATTTTTAAATGAACCATAATATTCTAAGGCTTAGAGTTGCTAAAACGATTTATACGTTTTTTTTTGTTTAGAAATGATAGTCTGGCATAAAGTAACAAACATACAAAATACATTTATTGATATAGAATCATTTTACTCAATATTATACATTGCAAATCAGTAAATTTTTTTCATAATAATGTGATTTTAAAATATATTTTTCTATATTAATTTTTTTTATTATCAGTATGTAAAAAGTATGTGATTAAAATCTAAACGGTGGTGTTTTTAATTGATAATAGTTACATTTTAAATAATAATTTTATTATCAAGTATTTTTTTTGCCGGCGTTACACTACATGTAAATCGAAAACTTTAAAGTTCGTAATTTTTATGTTTACGTTTAACTGACTCATGGGGTCGAAATTAAAAATAAAAATATGACGTGAAACATGTATAAAAATATGTTTAATATAGATTTGATCATAAAAATGTGTTCATATATAGTTATTTACGCGAACTGATAGAAAAAATATATTTTGCAATTCTATTAATAAAGGGATCCATAAGATGCAAAAAAAACATGGTAATATTTTTCAAAATTTAGAGTCTAACTTTTTTTTAGCTTCTAATCCGATAAACAAACATACTCGAACTATTTTTAAAGTAATTAAAAAATTTTATGGTTATTTAGAATGGACATAAAAAACATAGAAGATTTTACCCTAGTTTTGCAAATTAAACTTGACGACTATCAATGTTTGCCCCTATTTGCAAACCTTCGTTATATAGCATTACAAAATATGCTATTTATCAGCAGATAAATTCTTGTTGCTTGCAATCCCGAAAATATATTTTTGTACTTTTAGTCCTTCGGATGTGGCGAAATTTCTTTTATAACTCGACATTTGAAATAGTAAATATAAAATAAGAAAATAAAAAATAAAAACATATCTTTTTTACGTGCAAAAAAAATCTTAAACTTTTATTTATTATAGCGCGAGTTTTATTGATATCGGTTTTATAAACTAAAATAACCCAAAGCGTTAACATCTTAATTTTAAGATATTCAAGTTTTTAATATCCTAGTATAAGCGTTCTTTCACGTATATAATCCTTATTATAAGTTTTCGTATAGTAGCGGTTAATATGAGCTCACTTAATGTGTATAAAAGCAAATATATATTCTAAAACAGCTGAAGTAAAAATACATTTGATTATTTTTTTACAATTCGTATGAAAGTTTTCAATTTTGGCATTGTACCTTTTAATTACGAGTTTCGAGAAAAAAAACTCTCAATTTAACGATGACATTTTGCGTTCAGCTGTAATTGCTAATCGCCGTTCATACAATTATAAATACAGCGTTTAGCTATACAAGTACACAGTTTATACATGGAATTGGGTTCTATACGATATAAATATAATTTTAATTACACATTTCCAAAACATTATTTTATAGCTGATATGCCAAATAATGCCGCAAAATAATAAGATCATACTTGTATATTATATGTGACTTCTTGCATAAAATTTCAGAACATTCGATTCTCAACAAAAAAATAGGTTAAGGCGGAAAGAAGTAAATTAACTTTTGCACAAACATATACAAAAAATTGAATTTCTGACTTTTGCGTATCAAAAATGTTAATTATCATGTAAGAAAAAATTATCTTCTTTTTTTTGGCTTGATACTGCAATCGTGTCTAAAGTTTAAAGTAATTGAAATTTTTAAATAGAAAAAAAATCGAAGATATTACTTTCTATACCCAGAAATATTTTCTTAACACATTCTTATACATTTGTAGAAAAAATTTAAGTCAAAAACAGATGAAATTTAATTCAACATTTCGTATCAAAATACACTTATATCTATAAAAATAGCACTTACCTTGATTTCGTAAATTTAAAAATTATTCTTTGAATTAAGTTCTAAGAGACGAAACACACACAATAATTAATTCATATTATTATTCTTTATCGAGTTTAGACTGGTTTCTCACGTGTGAGAACTATAAAATAAAAATATTTATCATTTTTTTTATTAACTGTCCATTTCTGGTTAGAATTATACGTTTGTTTTTAATTTTTCTAAATTTCTTAGAAACAATATTTTTTTATTTTATAATAAAAATTATAGTGTTCTATAACCAAAGTAATTTATAATATTAAAAATCGCATGAAGTTCCCAGTTATTTTTCCAATAGAAATAAAAAGATCAAATTAGAACTATATTTTTAAGACAAAAAAGTTTTCTACTGTAGTAAGATGTAAAACATTGAGTTTAATAAGATTTGACTTTGTATAAAAAATCCAAAAAATACTTTATGCATCTTATCTGGCGACACTTCACATCATTATGTAGCAGAATTCATAGAAAAGTGTCAGAAAAAACACTTTCATTATATTTTTATATTATGAATATTTCGTTTTAAAAAAGAAAATACTATCAAATTAGCCACTTTTAGATTCAAAATAGTTTAGTTCTATAAAAAACTGGTATTGTATTGTATCAAAAAATTGTTGTATGCATTAAATGTGAGTTTATTTCAGAATAAAGTAAAATTATCAGAATGTGGTAAAAGTTCATGCTCGTATACATAGTATAGGAAATGAATATTGGGTCTTTCTAGCTGCTTAATACAATATATAAAGAATCAGAACAAAATCTAAAGTCTATTACGTTAAATATAGCGCCGATCTACTAAAATGTTATGATCTATAGTATATTTACATTACATTTCGTGCTTTTCTAATTAAGGATTTATTTTTGTACATCAAATTAGATATGTATACTTATAGTACCATTTTAAGCGCGTTTGATACATTTTCATCTGTGAATTTTATCTTTAAATGATGTTAGCAACAATTACGAAAATGTGGTTTTTATTTCTATGTAGATGTTACTTTATCGTATAAATATTTTCGCTTTTTGTTTTTTTCGTTGTTGCCTTAGTTTTTATATATATAATATCTTTTAAGGCATAGTCAGCTCTTCGGAATATTTCACGGCTCCTTGTTACATCTTATGATGTTCTTCTCTGACAGTCTTTATGAACTGCTCTTCTTCTCTCACACATTATAATTCAAGTGTCTTTCTTAATGTTATAAAACAATAATATGATCTAATGTTATATTAAAATAGGTTTTTTTTTAATTTTCTTTTGTGTATGCTTTTTAGATTTTCCTCATCATGAATGCATTGTGCATCGAAATAGATTCGCTATACTATCTTTAATACATCAAATGGTTTGAATAGCATTATAACTTTATAAAAAATCATAATAAAATAGTTTTGTGAACGAAAAAATAATACCCTTGCTGTTGATCAATCATTTCTATTTTTATTTGGGGTAATTTTTTTAAAGATATTATTTTATTATGCTTTATAGGTCATATATCAAGTCCAAAATATATTAAATGCTTTTATAAGATCAGATAATTTATTTATATCGTATAGCAATATAGTTGAGACCGTAAGAAACAAAAAATTTTTTATACACCATTTAAATTCGAAAAATCATTTTACATAAAATTCCGTATACATTGGAAGATTATGTTTGGAATATAAAACTGCTGCTTGCCAATATTCTACTGATATCCCAGATTAAGGCTTATAACTAATTTTTATCTATGTAGATGTGATGATTGTATAGTTCATTATGTGTTTTTATGTTAGATGGCGCATAAAAAAGTTAATATGTATTTTTTATGATTATAAAAACTCGCTGTTGTAAAGAAATTACATAATTTCAAAATTAATAATCTTTCTGTGTAACACGATGGATTAAATCAAAAATTTTTTTGTCGCTTCATAAAATTAGCAATTTTTTATGTTGCTATTATTTTTTACGCCAAATATAAGTGTACTAAAAATCTGTTTTATAATTATCTAAAATATTAACATATTATCAAACATTCTATGTAAATCTAAGAAATTGTGGTTATAAGTTGATATTTTAGATAATTATAAAACTGATTTAAAGTACACTTATATATTCCGGTTTTCTGGGATCGTATTATTACAAACCCTCAACTATATAAAAAATACGAAGTTTATGTGGTTTATGACGTTTAAATCTGGTCATAATACAGTTTTATTCTACAATAATATACAAATATTTATCGATAAGTCACAGTTTTTATAGTTATACTTATAGAATTAATATTAGACGTATATTTAAAAGTGATTTTCTTTTTTACAAAATCACAAAAATTGCGATCTTTGAAACACGAAGGCTGTCTGTAAGATGTTTAACAGTCAAAATATTTATCCAAAGTCCTAGAATATATTGGAAATCTTAGGTTCTTTCTAAGTAAAAATCGGTTTATTAATTTTAAAAATAACCTTCCCATGATAAAGCTTAATACATCGCTGTATTTGTGTTCAAATTACTAAAAGAAGGCAGAAGCAGTTTCTAATATATAAAAAGATTTCAAATATCAGAATTTTATGTTTTTGTTTTTTGTATCATTATTTAAATGCTAAATGTGATTACAAAGATCTAAAAATAATGTATACAACATTTTGTACTGAATGCTATTGGAAAACTGTCATAAAATTACAAAAAAAATATACAAAATGAATTTGAATTTAAACGCAATGTTTACGGTTCCTAAAAAAGTGTTCTTTCGAATGATTTAGATAAAATTATATATTTGCCACATTTTGTATAATACAACTATCACATACAGTTATCTCTAAAAAAAATTTTTCGCTCGTGTTTAATAATTAAATATCAACAAAAACTAGATTACTTACGTATTGCATAAATACATATAAGATTTAAATTACTCAAATGTATTAACAATTTTGTGAATTTCACTTCTATATAATTTTCTTAAGTCAGTTATAATAAAATCAGGACTAAAGTGTGGCACAAAAATATTAATTTCTACGCTTTTTAGACATATATCTATCTTAAAATTTTATTTTATGGTCATATTACTAACTAAAGTAGATAAAAATATCATAAAAGCTTTATTTTATGCAAATATCTATTTTTTTTATATTAAAATGTAAAAAAATACACATAATATTTTCTGTTATAGATTCGAACAAATATTTCATATATATAACAAGATTTTATTATATTTAACTATATATAATTATCTCTGATTGGAATCTAAATTTTTCAAGTTTCCAATAGTATGCGACTGTGATTTCACTATTATCATATATGTCACAGTACATATTGCTTTGTGCTTAAGATAAAAAAATTATTCAATCTCTTTCTACAATGATAAGCTGTATGATTTATAGATAAAAAAAAATGTAATTTTTCTCTGTATAGTAATCTAAATTTCACTATATTCATATTGGAGTTTAAAATGCAAAGAAAAATATTTTTAAATATATAATATATCTTATAGGATATTTCAAGTGGTCTTCTACTTTATATGATTAAATCAAAATATGAGTCTTACTGTTTTGCGTATAAAATTTAATTCTGCGTGAATTATATATATATGCTATTATCCTTTCCTCAACCTTAGATGCCCAAATCACCTATTATTCTGTAAAATATCGGCTATATATTTTTAAATTTTTTTTTGATGCATCAGAAAAATTTTGCTTGTTCTGCTCCATAATTCCATATTTCATGCTATTTGTAATAAATAACGGACATATTGTTTGTGATCATTGGTGACTCTTGATTATACCGCATAAAAAAGTATTAATCTCCTATCTATATAAGTTATAAGATATTTAACATATATTCATATTTTTTTTGTTAAAAGCCTCAAATTATGTTTAAATGATCGTATAATGCTGCCCTCTTTATTCCTGCTTGAGTATTATAAAATATATATTATTTGTGTTAATATGTCAGATCAAAATTTAACCAATATAGAGTCCAATGCTTATTTCACGCATAATGATATGAATTTATACATGTGTATAATTGGTTATGTTTTTTATGGGACAGAAATTATCACCTGCAAATAAAAATAAAGTCTTTATTTCATTATTTTTCGGAGCAAATATGATAATAAAAAACCAGAAAAAAATGCTTACTTGCATTATTAAAATTCAAAGAAAGGTGCATATTTTTGATACCAAAAAGATATTTAACGGTCGTTAAATTTTGATAATGATTTATTGATACAGTTGTACCTGTTTATACATACATATTATGATACAATGTGCTCTTTGCTTTTTTTTAATAGAAATTGGTAATTATATGCAATTCTTATTTTACAAACGATCATGTATATGGAACACACTTAATTATTCTATTAACATATGTTAAATTTTAATTTCTGAAATTTAATCGTAGATTTGTATATAAAGAATCGATATGGCGTAGATGGTAAACATAGACCCTGATCTTTTCAACTTTTTCCTGATGTTTACGACATGGATTTAAATAATATATTTTTTATTTTACAAATTTCTGCGTTGCTTAGTTTTTAAATCTAAGCGTTTTATTTGACTTTATAACGTACTTATAGTACTTCACCACGTCTATTTAAAGTTTTTGCTATTTTAATTATGTAAATCACATATTAGAGTCATCTAAAAATGATGGAAGATATTTATTGATTTATTTTAAAAAAACAACGTTATATTTTTATAAGAATGTAAAATCGACTTTTAATTTTTTTTATTTATTTATATTCTGAATAACTACCTTTTTTTTGTTTTATTTGTTTTAAATGATTTCTATAAATCTGTTTTATAATGAAAGCATTATTTGTGCTTAAAACTCTTTTACTGTAGTGATTTTCTATATTTTTATACATATTGGACTAAATATGCATGTTAAGTTATGTCAAATACACATAATATTGAAATGAGTAATTCATATTTTTGGTAAACTATTCCCTTAATCATAATAAATAAAATTTGAATTCATATCAACACAGCTATATAAAGATATGTTTTTATTCAGATATATTAGAATACATATGGGAATATATATATTCTTAATCTTTTCTGATATATTTGAAATTAAATTCTTGTAACATTTATCTCTATATAATTCAATCGTTTTTGCAGGGAATTTCTACTGATAAAAAAAAATTCAAATTTATATCTTACAGGTTACAAAAAACCAAAATTGCATTTTATCTGTTATTCTTATAATTTTCATATTATGAATCATAGTCTAGCTGACGGTACAATATTATTTATTTATGGGTTAATTTTCTTTTTATCTATTTAGACGTAGTCAGCCCATTGGGAACCCATCATAACTTGTAAGAGCATCTTATAACACCTTCCTAAATTTTTCTATAATTAAAATTTTTTTTTATCATAAATATGATGAGTTAAAGTGCTTTGCGACGTATTAAAGCTTTTATGAATGCTTCTACTTCGTCTGGGTTTTTTAACTCTTTAACATATAATTTATGTAATTCTGTAACCAACCCATCTTAAGTCATCCATATAGTATGTTTCCTGTTTTTAAAGAATATATAGAACCAAGTTCATCTGACAATTTGTAATCTCTCTATATTTTACATTTTCCACCTCAGTAAAATTTTCTAATCTTTTTGTGCCTTATTCAATCAACGTTATCATATTCCCTTTTGTATGGTATTTAAGAAATATCAAGTCCTTTTTGTTTGATTAAGATTTCTGTTTTTTTTCTGGTATCAACCTTTATGGCTACATTTTAATTTTTGCAGATTTCCTGTTCTGATGAGTTCTGATCTTTTTGGTTTTCTTGAAGTTTTATCGTCTTGATAGGAGGAAATTGAGACATCTTACGATTTCATTGTGTCTTCGCGTGTAATCATGCACTAGCATTTTCTTGCATCTTGTTTCAAAGTTAGCATTTGTTTTCATCGATCCGATACAATATATGCATCTAATCCTCTCATCAAAAAAATTTGTCCAATTATATACATTCTAAAGTAATTTAACTTTTGACTGATTCTGGTCATTATAATGTGAAAAATGATGCTATAAGATTCCAAGACTATATACAAATTTTCTGGTATAATAAGTGTGAGATAAAAAACAAAAATAGATTACATTGACCTTTTGTACGTTATAATATATGAATAAAACAGGCGAATAAATACAAAAAAAGGAACATTAAATATATTTAAAGTGAATTTATTTCATTATCAGAAAACATCAATTTTATTTTTATAAAGTATACAAAATTTAAACGTTAGAAATGTTATTTATTTTCTTTCAAACTTTATGTCTAATATTCTTATATCAATAACCTTTTTAAATAAATTCGGCATTAAAAAGTATAACCTTTACATTTAATTTTATTAAACCATTAAAAAGACATTAGTTTTATTTACGCGATTAAAATTTATGCATCGAATTGGAAGAATTAAAATGATAAAAAACCTTTAGTTAGGGATGTATGAATTAAGTTTAGAAAAACTTATAATTATAGTAAATAAAAGCATTTTTTATAAATTAATAGTGTCTTATATGTATAAAAAAAGATTAGATTATTTGATAACACAATATGCTAATAACTAGTGCTAGTTAACATAGATATAATATACAGCCTAAATTTACAAAAAATTGTTATAACCGTGAAGAAAAATATAAATTGATATTTTTATTTGGAGGATTTTATAAATTCACAAATAAATATACAATTTTTTTACTTACCGAATTTTACTATATAACCTTTTAAAAAAAAATCGGATTGAACTGTTTCTTTAGTGTATATATGCCTATTCGTGAGTTTTAGTTTTACATCACTCTTATAAAGAACAATGTATCTAATGGGTGGTTGGTGCAAAATTCATATGGATTTTATATGTTTTAATGTTGTTTTATTATTATAAACCTCATCCAATAAAATATGCGCTAATACTACTGCATCTTTATTTTACTTAAAGTACATTCCGTACTAATTTTTTATATATAAAACTATTTGCCACATGAAAAACGATGTTTTGATATATTTCAAGACCAATTTTTTATTTTTAGGCGTTATCAGCAGGATTTGTGCAAAATTTTTATAAAATCTGCGCATGTTAAATATAAAAAAAACAAGTCAATGAGAAATATATAACAATCTTGCAGGCGATCATGTGGTAAGTAGCGTATTATGCACATAAAATAATTGTAATTATTTTTAAGTTGCAAAAAATTAGGGTCATTTAAATATATTCTTTTAGTATGATAAGATAATTTGCATAAAATTCATGCAAGTTTAGAGAAAAATATTAGGGAAGATGTATTAAATACAAAAATCAGGTATTTAATGTTAAACGAAAAATTTTCTTTATTGTTCTTTTGTGATTTATAAGTGCCTATATATAAATTAAACCTGAATTAGCGAGCAGATATCAATCTTTTTTTTCAGGTTCTTATATTACCAATAAAACCTTTTTAATCTCAAAAAAGGTACACAAATTGTCCAAAAAAATATTATATATTGGCCTTGTTTTACAAAATTTGTTTGATATTTTATACCAAGTTGTTTTTTTTCATGCACATTTACAGAATAGTAAAAATACAATACCAACCTGTGAGTAAAATATCATTTGAGGTCAAAATATATATAAAAAATGTACTAGATTCATTTTTTACAATTTTTATGCAAATGCAAATAATTAGATATTTGATTTTTATACATTGAATATCACTGTCAATGGGGATCTTCGCATAAAAAAACATTATAATCTCAAAATAAATAATAAGACAGACAGACGCAAAAAAAAATCATTTACTGATGACCAGCTGTAGTTTTTATTTATATATAAACTCTTTATTTGTAATAAATTATTTTTGTTCTTTTTTTAATATATGCAAGCCATTAATGATACAAAAAAATAAATAGGGGGCATTATACTTGCAATAAAAAAAAAACCAATATTTCTTTTTTTTTATTTTATACTTTTAACTTTAAGATTCATTATAGTAATGTAATTTTTGTCTCCTAGATCATGAAACAATTGTGAAAAATATTTTCATAATATTTAAAAAAATATATTTTATTATACATTTTTGCCCAAGCATAAATGTGCTGTTCTCGCTTTAATATATTATTAATCTCCTTAAACCGCGTATATTTTCTAATTTTTGTTTTTTTTATGTTAAAATACATGCATCTGACGTAATAAATTATAACTCATGTATATTTATTTTAAATATATGAAATAAAATATCAAACAAAAACCGAACATTCTAATTTTTTAAATTTATTATTATTATTTATGCGTTGTTTAAAGGGATGGGTGAAACAGAAAAATCTGAAGCAGAGCACTATAAAGACAAATCATGCGAAACTGCGGCTGTAACCGAGAAAAAAGACGTGTTGGCATTAAAACATGCGCAAGCCTATTGATTACAAAATAAACATCTGACATTTTAATAGATCTTTACCGCAACAGAATCTATTTCGGATGAATGGGTTCAAGATGCCTATGCAGCAATACTAATACGCTTCCATTGTATGCCACGCTTCGGATGGGAGAGACACAAAAAATATTACAACAGAAAATTCCAATGTAACTTGTCCTAACAAGAACTCAAAAGAAAAGCGATGAGAATATTTATAGACGAAAATGGAAGGAAGTCGGTTGTAAAACGATTTGATGCCGAAAACGTCAAAAACACAAAAAGAGCAAAATTAAGTGATCCAACCCATTCTGGAATTGAAGAGTATAGAATAGTAGACTTATGTAGAAGAAAATTTAATTAAATTTACGAAAGCTTAAAAAAAGCAAACATCGTTTTGTTGAATTTGAAAGAACAAGAAAAATTCCATACTACAAAGATGATCCATATTTTATAAACTATATATGTGATAACTACGACAATCACATCCACCTAGAATCATAAGAATATGTCTGATGTTGCAGTATTGCTACAAACCGCACAACAGACTTACAAACGCCTCAGAACAAAACCGAAAAAAGACAGCCAATATATTTTGGAAAAAATTGATAAAATTGAGTTCATGGAAAGAAAAAGAGATGGAGTAGAATTATATAAAAAAACGCAGTAAAGTAAAAGAAGACGAAGTAAAAAAATTAAGAAAAATAATGAGATTCAGAAACATGATCCTAGACATAGAATATCAATTTAAAACAATGTTAAATGTAAATACAGAAAAGATCAATATTAAAGAAAAAAATACAGCTGTACAAAAGAAAATGTGACTTTACCAGAGAAAAAAACTGCATTGAGCTTAATAGAAGACTCTCCTACAGAGGATTAGCACAAAACAAAAATTATACAATCATAGCTTCTGAAAAAAAAATCAAAATCTTTTCCATAAAAATGTGGGGAAAAGAAAACGGAAAATCACAGCAAAACTAATTATAATGATTACCTATGCCCATTTCCACTTGTTCAAATACAGGAAAACATAAGCTTCATAACAGAAGTTGAATTCGATGAAATTTATAAAATCACCGTTAAACTAAAAAGCTGCTGGACCAGATGGAATCTTTAATTTTTTCATTTAAAAAAAGGCGAGTCTTAAAAAGTTCATATATCAGATGAATGTTTTGAAAAAAAAAATCAGAAAGAATGGTTTTACTAAGGTATGACATATCTTAAACCAAAAGAAGATATCAAGATAGGAAATAATTTTAGACCAATCACATGTATGTTCAATTATTATAAAATCACGACAAAACGGTTTCATAAATCATTCAGTATGAAGTGGAGACAAGAGATTATATTGCAGAAAATTACTCAGGGACAAAAGGCACGTTCAAGGAGCAAAAGAACAAGCAATTATAATTATTGCCATTTATAAAGAGCATTAAAATCATTTTTATACGATGTGGATTGACGTAATAAGTATTTGACTCAATAGAATATAACTTACTACATGTTGTATATTAATTTTATATATACCAGTATGGTTAGCGTATTTTATGAAAAAGATTACATGTAAAAATGTTAATCTATAAGGTTTCATGGAGAAGAAATCATGATCTAAAAAATTCAAAAGCGAATACTACAGGGAGACAGCCTTTCACCTTTTTTATTCGTTCTATGTATTGATCCCCTAAGCAGAAATTAAAAGAAAGCTTTTTAGGGGTAAGTGTATTGAACGATGAAAACTCATATACAACAAATCACCTACTCTTCATAGTTAACCGTAAATTAATATCAAATACAGCTAAAACACTTAACTCATGACGGACGAAAAACTAACCTTCTTTAATGAAGTAGGCCTTAAAAAAAACAAGTCTGCTACTAACCATGAAATATGTGCAGATGTAGCAACATCAATAGAAGACCCAGGTGACTTTAAATATCTTGGGGTAATTGAGAATAGCAAATCGGAGCAAAGCAAGAAACTATAGATATAATTGCTGAACAAATACTAAATCGAATAAGAAATTTGTGTTAGCATAAACTTAATGCTGGTAATTTTTTTAAAGCCATTCATGAAAACGCAACATCACTCACAAATTACATTATAGGTGTATTGAAATTAATACCTGAAGAATCCATTAAACTTGATGACATAATACGACATATTCTAAACGAATTTTCTATTCATCTCCAGCCTGGTAAAGAAACAAATATTATATAAGAAGAGAAATCAATTATGACTTGGGCTATGTAATACCGAATTAAATGTTGAGAAGATGATCTACAAGCTAAAAAATCTTATTGAAAACAGTAAAAACAGCTAACTGAAAGGATGCGATTCTAAAAGTAGAAAAAGATAACAAGACACATCTCTCACTAATTGAAGAAATCTTAAAAATAAATACCATGCATATATCATCGACTTCCAAACACTGGAGAAAAAGCAGCAAGAAAGTTAATGTGTAAAATAGAAGAAAAACCTTTTGAAGCCAAGAAAAATATTATAGTTAGTATTTTGGATCATCAGGAAGGAGAAAAGACGGCAACGTTAACCAAGTGAAGAGGGAAATGTTGTTTTATACAGGGCAGAAATGTGTTTTTAGGTGAGAGGATAAAATGCCTACATTGTAACGAAGCTATTTAAACAATGCGTCACCTTTCAACACGATGCAAGAAAATGTAACAGCATAATTATACACGAAGACACAATGAAATTGTAAGATGACTTCATTTTCTCCAATCAAGACGATAAAACTTCAAGAAAACCAATAAGTTCAGAACTTATCTAGTAAGAGATCTGCGAAAACGAAAATGCAGAAATAAAGCAGATGCCCGAATAAAATCGGATATTTCAATCAAACAGAATAGACCTGATATTTTCCGTACGATAAAAAAGAAAATATGAGTACGCTGATTGAAATAGATATAACTAACCTTGATAACCTAACTGAAGTTGAAAATGAAAAATATTTGAAATATGTCATCTTAGCGAATGAACTTAGTTAAATTTTCAAATGTAAAACATGGATAATATCATATGTGATGACTTAGGATGGGGTGGTCACAAAATAATAATAAAAAAATGTTAAGGAGTTAAAAATCCCAGATGAAGTATAAGCATACATGCAAGCACTCATACTTCGCAAGACACTTGAACTCATCTCATTTGAGAGAAGATAAGCTTTTGATGAAGATAGGTCAATAGAAGGTGTCAAAAGTTGCATCAAAGAGATGTGCAATATTCCCAACACGCTGAACACGATAAAATAGATAGAAAGAAAATTAACCCAAGAAAAAATAAAATAGTATGTGTTGTTTATATTTATTCAATTATATATGATTTATGTAGCTAAATACTAATTCACTAGAGCAATTTAATTACATGTATATGATATTACACATGAAATTTTCAAGGCATAAAGAAAGCAAAAAAATTATATTTACAAGAACACCGGATCATATAAAAGAAAAACAGGCACACAAACAAGCTTTATCTCCGATAAAAATTTAAACGATGGAAATTTAAAAAAAAGTGTTTCTGATATACTCAAGGTCCTCAGAGCTAGTTTCAAGTGTTTATAAGCTTTACTTATAAGAATTAACTTTTGTTTCATAGATATAGACTAAAAAAAATAGATTTTTCAACAACTTTTAAACATATAAATATTTAATGAATTTTTTTTATATATAAATTACAGAACAAAATGGTGTTAGGACTTACGCGTTAAAAAAATCTTATACATTAGATTAAAATTTGTATTTTATAGCGCATTTATTGCATTGAAAGCAATATTATGACACAGTATTATTTTAAATAAATTGTAATTAAATCCAAAACTCAAAATATAGATATGAAATGAGTAAAATATTAGTTTTTTGTTTATATTTTAAAAAATTCTTTCTTCGCCAACTGTACGAGAGAAAATCACTTTTATGTGTTTAGACGGATAGAAAATCTGCACGAAAAATAAAATATCTCAATACGTAAAAATATTCTTTACATTTAGAATAGCTTAGTTTTTCTGCTTTGTAAATACAATATCAGATTTAACTATTATTGTTTAATTTTTAAAATTGATTTATAAGCTGTTAGATCCAAAAATGTAATTATATGGTATAAAACACTAAAAATTTAATAAATACTGAAAATAGTGTTTTTTCATATTGTTGCTTGAAATAGGAAATTTTTATAGCGTAAACAGATTATCAAATTTTATAATAAATCGTTGATAAAATAAATAATTATGGTGACCTGCCTCTAGACTACGAGTTCTCTAGCAAAAAGTATATAAATGACAAAAAAAATAGAGTCTTGGTTTTTTGAACTGCAAGATATAGATTAGAATCTTTAATATCAGTAGATATTGTAGTATAAAACGAATACACTGATTAATCTATATATTGATGCATTTGTTAGTAGTATAATAAAAAAGGAATCTGCATTTATTGTTTTTTTCTATGTATACATTAATTTAAGTTGCAAATATAACAGAACAGACTATAAATATATATTACTAATAGTGTTATAATATATCAGAAAAAAAACATATCTTTATATGCGTGTGTTGATGGGAATTCAACTTTTATTTTATATGATTAAGGGAATAGTTTACCACGAATAAGAATTACTCATTCAATATTATATGTATTTGACATATATTACAATGTATATTAGGCCTAATATGTTTAAAAAATAGAAACTCAGCACAGTAAAGGGGTTTTAGGTATAAATAAGGCTTTCGATTATACAACAGATTTATAGATAAATTTTTAAATGTTTATAACACATAATAATGCAAAAATTCATAAAATATTATATTAAAAAAATTAGAATTGATTTTTTACTCCAATAGAAATAAACCTTTTTATTATAATAAAGAAAGAAATGTGTAACAACATCTTTCTTTGGCTCGAATACATAGATTTCATAATGTAGATTAGCACAAAATATAAATTTTAGCTGATGAAGCAAAATATATACATGAAAATTAAAATAAAACGCTTGAATTAAAACACTAATTAACGCAGAAATTTAAAAATATATAATATAATTTCAAAATTCATGTCGAAAACATCCGAAAATAATTTTAAAGATCAAGGTCTATGTTATCTATCTATAACATTACGAACCTTAAATAAGAAATCGTCGATTAAAATCCAGAAATAAAATTTAGCATAATAAAAAATAAGAATTATGTGTTTTCAGCAAAATAAATCGTTTGAAAAAATATAGAAATCACATAAACTGCTGCAAATCTTACGTTCCTATAAAAAAACATACAGTGCTAAGTATCTTAAATAAAATGTATACACTTGTACAAGAGTATTAATTAATCATTTTGAAAACCTTCCACCCGACAAGAACCTTTTCGGTTTAAGAAATATGCCATATTCTTACGACTGTGATCACGACTTTTACTAAAGTTAGTTTATTTTTCATATTTGCATTAAAAAATAATAACTTTACATTTTCATCCGTAGGTATTATTTTTTTACCCGTAAAACAGTATTAAATATACCACATATTACGAATTTATCACTTTTTGTATTGAATATGCATTGAACTTTATATTAACCTTATTTTGATCTGGCATACTATCCCGAATAATATATATACTTTATAATGCCCGGGAGGAATGAAAAAGGTGGCATTTTTTATCATTAGAACATTTTTATAGCTTTTGTAATAATTAGAATATGATCATATGATAAAGATCTTATAAATATATATTTAGATAAATACTTTTTTTATATGCTTAATCAAAAATCGCATAAAATTGGTTTTTAAGCATTTTAAATTTCATGAAAATACGGAATTATGGAACTTAACATTACAAAATTATAATAATGCATCATTTTTTATTCAATTGTATATATCTGATATTTTACAGAATAGAAGGTGATTTGGGGATCTAAGGTTGAGGCAAGGATTCAAATAGTCATATATTTCACACAGGAAATATTTTTACAGGCAAAAAAGTATGACTGCAATGTTTATTTGTCAATATATAATACAAAAGCACTTGAAATATCCGTAAAAGATGAGTTCAATATTCAGAAATATATTTCAGTGATTATTAAACCTCCAATGAGCTCAAAATTAAATTTTAACTGCTGTATATACTAGTAAAATATATAATTATGCATTAATATTAAGTTGAGACAGCTTCTAAATATATGAAAAGAGTGAGAAAATTTTTTATTTGAAGCACAAAGCAATTTATACTTTAACATATAATATAATGGTGTATCACAGTAGAATGCTTTGGTAGCTTAGATAATACATTGAATAGGGATTATTATATAAGTTGTTGCTTTTTTTAAATCTGTTATTTATTTGAATCATTAATAAAAAAATTTTTTGTATTTTATTTAATTTTATCAATAAATTTGACGTGCATACAATACAAGCTAAAGATTCGTTTTCTATTTACTTTAAGTTAGTAAGGATGCATATTTAAATTTAAAATAAATATTTAATCTATGCCTATTAATACATGAAATTGTATATACATGCGGGATAATCTAGCTCCTATTTTCTCAAAAAACAAACTTTTAAAAAAATTATCTATAAGTAAAAATCGCAAAATAATTATATTATACATTTGCAACAGCTTTTAAAGACTTTATATCATTTATATTATTTTTGAATTAAATTAAGTCTTATATGTTTTATTGTAATACGTATGAAATTAATTTTTTCGTGTATGAAAAATTATTGATTTCCAGCGAAAAATGATTTTTTATATAGAAAATATGTATTTTAGAATAATATACTTCAGTGAGCTATTTCTAAATCCTCTTAGCATTTAACAAATTACTTTTTTTGCAACAACTGTGATAGTACTTAAAGATTTAAATAATATCTCAATTCTTTTTTTTGATTTTATATTTTACTCCGCTCGTTTGACATAAAATGTTATTTAAATCGTTCTTAATTTTTGGAATTGCATACAGGTGATAAAATTTTGGGGTACTTTGTTGCAAAAACAGAATTTTTTGATATTTTAATTTTTTTTTTGATGATAGAAACAGTTTCTGCACACTTAAAGGGATTTTGGCACAAAAAGTGTGTTTAAAAAGTTTGATCACATGAAATTTATTTCTTAATGATATAAACTTTATTCTACAAACAAAGGTACCATTATTATCATAAATTAAACAACTATATATCACATATTTTGACCGTAAGACATCGTGTAAACAGCCTACAGGATTTAAGTTCTGTCTATGTAAATCATATTTAAAAGAAAAATAGCTATCATTTAAAGTTTTTGTAAATTAAATTATATAGGTATAACCAATTCAATTGTGCATTCCATCAATAAATATTTGTATATATCGTAAAATCTAACTGTTTTTAAAATAGATTTATAGAGCGAAAACCCCTAAAATTAATTTTTTTCGATATGTATATGATTCGTAATAATACAATTCTAGAAACCTAGCGAGATAAATATTGAAATTTAAGTCTTTATGAAAAAAAAGTAACTAACACGATTTTTCAAATTTACTAAATTAAATTGGTAGTAAGCTGATATTTTAGTCCATTTTAAATAGTGAGTTTTATTCATGATCTTAAGCGCACATCTCTTTGTCTTAAAACATACTATCAATATACAATATTGGAAATTTTAACATAGCGAAATAATATATATCAGGCAAATCTCATAGTTACACAGCTAGATTTAACATTTTAAAGTGATATAAGGTACCATTTTTTCAAACAACCAGTCTTTATAATCTCAAAATGCTTAACAATCTTTTTTTATTCTACAGAAGAATAAAGCAGAAAAAGATGATTTTAATAATAACAAAAAATTTTAAAAATAATTAATTATCGAAAATTAGTATAATAAAAAACGATTGTCGATGAAAAATTAGTTTTAATCCTAGCTCTAGGCACTCTTAAAAAAAATAAAAAGTGGCATTTTTATATACTAAAACATAATCTTCCATACATATTACATTTTTGTATAATTTTTAATTCATATAAAAATATTGTATAATAAAAAAATACACGTTTCTTACGGGCTCATCTAAATATGTTTCGTATACATAATTTCTCTGTTCGCATAAATGCATTTAATGTATTTACGACTTGATATATCACTACTGAAGCATTTTAAAATGCTCTATCTTTAAGAGAAATTACCAAATATAAAATAGAACTGATCGGTCAACAAAATTTGTTATTTTTTTCTTTTAATTGGAAATTTTACCATGGTTATCAATAAAGCTATAGTTTGTAGTATTTGAAAGATTTTTTTGTGTAAATATAACCGAATCTTGTTCGATAAACAATAGATTATTGTTGAGGGTATCCCAAAGGCAAAAAAATATATAATTATATAATAAAACTATATATAATTACACATAAAATCTATATAATTCTATGTAGAACTGTAAATTTTATATCTAAACCCTTAGTTTACTATATTTCAATACAATTCATGTTTTTATTTCATGCATATCTGAATTTTTTTTACGAAAATAAGCTTTTTAATATGTTCTATTTATATCAGATAATGATATATAAAATTTATATATATAGATGACTATGTGAACTCATGTATTGCGCATGCTAATAATAAATAACATAAATAAAATATTATCATCAGTTTGCTGGTCTGTGGAACATTTTTCTTATAAATTGAAATAATTAAATATAAGCCCTTTGAATTACGCGGGCTAAATCAATTTTTATGCAGTCGGAAGAAGAAAATTTTATTACTGCATAAGATTCCTTAATTAGAATTTAAATAAACGTTAAATATATTTGTGTGTAATATTATACGAAAAATCTTATTTTCACACGTTTTCAATGTGCTTTATAACTAAAAACTGTCAATTTTCATAATTTTTTCAATTAATGCAGAAAAAAAATTATAAAGCTTTGAGAAGCACAATATCAAATGAATAATGCGGAAACCTGCAAGATGTTGCATTCCAAATTTTTAATTGACGTAGATATGTATTAGAAGGTGCAGAAAAGGTTATAAATAAGTGGACGCTTTTGATTTTTGGTTCGAGTTTTAAATTATAGTCATAGTTTTGCATATAAAAGGTCCAGAAATTATATCAAATTTCTGTAAACTGTTGGTTGAAATGTAAAATCGCAATAATATATTCTTACCATGCATAATTTTTTATTTTGTATCGATTTTTTAGATTTTAACATATTGATAAAAATAATAAAAAGACAAATAGGATTTCAAACAAGCAGTAATTTAAATTTATATAGTTAAATTAGAAAATTTATAATATTTTAAACAAATAAATTGCACGACTCACGTATTTATACGTTATAAATCCTCGAAAATTACAACTGCACCATTTTAATCATTTTAAATAAAGGAAAAATTATAACTTGAATTTAGTAACTATTTCATTTTATAAAGATGAAATTGCAAATATCAGATAATCAGCCGAAAATAACACAAATACATGCAACTAACTGTCACTTTACAATAAAATGAATAATTAAATTAGTATTGCAGAAAATTAGTATTTGAAAAAATTCATAATCTAAACCCAGTAATTTAATTTTAAAAATTACAATCCTATATGAAAACCAAAAAAATTAGGAAATAACTATACCCGAACATATATACATATTATATAAATGTATCACCCATTTGTATTTAATGCCTTTTTGCTAATATAACCTGCAAAATATTAGAATACTAAATTTCAACGGATTGAATATGAAATAAATTTCTCGTATATATCCTTATCACTTAAACTCATAATTACAACATTTTACCGATGACTTTAGTGGCCTATTTAGTACGAAAAATGTGTTCTTAGTCTCATTTGGATTTTGTTTGGCACATCAGTATTCGTATCGTTTATTTTTAAAGCGGCGTATTTATGTTATTCTTAACGCCATAAAGATTTTACGATTGTTAAAAATAATGAATTATATTTTTATCTAGTATCTTTTTTTTGCGAATATAATTCTTTGAATTTTTTTTTTAATTTAGATAATTTATATGCGTATATAATATTCAAAGCCAACGATTTTTCTCAAAATGGTGCGCTTACACCGTGAAAGAATCAGATAAAGGCATTAAACTCATCCATTGGTCATGTTTATAAGGATTTACTCATTAAATTAAATAATGATATTGTATTAAACAGAAAAAAAATGAAGTATAATAAAACACTGAATTACATTAAAAAAATGACAGCAACAAATATGTAAGGGATTATGTAAGAAGAAACAAAGAAATACATCTGTATTTTTATACCATTAAATCTTGCAGGGCTTAAATAAACTGAATGTATTCACTACGATCTATTCTATCATTACTTAAGTATTTTTTAATGCATAAAACATCAATACTTCACTCAAAAATAATATTTGAAAGGCTGTTTTGAACTGAGATAAGAATATCTTAAAATATTGTGTGATTGACCTGCAGACATCTACAGTTTTAATTAACACTGCTGTTTAATCATATAAAATTATTTTTCAAAGTGAATTCTATGTATTTTCGAAAACAGATTAAGAGATTTTCGTATAAAAATATGTAGAGGAATAAAGATATAATTCCAAATGTATTTTTACGAAGAGAGATCAATAGGTTTAAAAATTATAAGTAACGTTATTAAGAGATGTATAAAGGTGATTTGAATCAAGCTAAGACTGCCATAAAAAATAAATTTGTTGTATGTAGTGCTCACAGCAAGTCTAAATACCCCATGAACATTTTTAAGCAAAATTATCTAATAATTTTTGAACTTACGTTTTGTATATGTGAAAGCAATTGTATTGAGATGTTTATATGCAAAAAAAAAATTATTTGAGAATATAGCGATAGCAGAGAAAATAATAACAGATATTATAAAATTATAATAGTAAACGATATTTTTCACGGCTTTCGAAATACTAATCTTTTGGAATCTTTTTCATGGAATTCAAAATATTTTTTATGGTAATAAGTATTTATATTTACACACTTTTTTATCGATCTATTATTATACATGTCAAGACAACACTCATATATATATTTTTCCTTTTTTAAATTCAAAAAAATTGAAATAAGATTTGTAATTTTGGAGGCTCTAACTGTATTTTATGGTTTACATTATTTCAAAACAATATATTTCCAAGGAAAAAAAAATTTAAACTTATAATTTTTAAAACGCTATGGGTATAAAAACAAATATATGTTGATATATTAAAAGCAACAATTTTATAAATCTCACAGCTATGATAAAGTTTATAATAAATTCATGATTAATATGCAACACAGATGAATTGAATTATTACTGAGCAGAACATAAAGGGCCCGTAAGCTTTTATCTTGCCAGTTTTAAGCTTTATAAACATTAAAGACCAAAACTCAAAGTCAAATTAAAAAAATTTTGATTTAAATTATAGTTCGACGACAATTTTAAACCTTAGATTATAAATATAATCAATAGATGAATGCCAGAAATCAATATAAATTTATTTTGCAGTAACTTGAAAATCGTAGATCTATAGATAAAACTTTTTTTGGGTGTATTTTTTATTGCATATTAGTAATTTGCCGCATTACAAAAATTGAAACTTTTATTCGATATAAAAATTATACACACCAAAATTATCTTCTTTTTTCTTAATTGAAAACATCTTTTTTAAAAATTTACAAAAAGTTCAAATTATAAAGAAAAAAATATTTATAGGAAAACATAATAATATTCATGCGAAAATTATTTTTTGATCTAGATTGAAAAATTCCCGTATGATATCTATTATACACATCGAGTTTTTAACGTTTGTTTGTATAACGCTGATAAATTATGCATATGAAAGTTTATGCTATTGTTTTGTGATTTACAGATACTGATTACTTCTACGATTTTTAATTTTAATAATATTTTTAGATAGTATAGTTTTCTATCCCAATAAATAAAAGCTATATTTATAAAAAAAAGTAAAAATAAAATAAATATTATATAAAAACAATATATGATTCTAGAAAAAACAAAATATATTACAAAAGTACTGAGGTATGAATATAGCTTAAAATTCAAAATTATGGATTTCTTGCATTTTAACCATTCAAACTTATCCACATATCTATCATAGTTCTTCAATTTTGTCAAAATGAAGTTTAAATCTAAAACAATATAGTGTTATTGCTCAAAAATAGCATTTTATATAGATATGTTCTTTTTGTTTGGTAAATGTCTATAACGCATATACAAAATAGATTACGCAAATGGCATGTAGCTTAAGACAAAATACGCGGAATTAATTTTTTTTTTTAATTTACGGGAAATTAAATCATATTAGAAAATACTTGATCAATTATAGATGTTATTAAAATTTAGATTGTTTTATATATACAAAAATATTATAATAAAGCTAAAAGTGCAATTTTTTTAAAAATTATTATTAATTAATAAATCATATCAAAATTCGCAAAAAAAGCACATAGAAAGAGGATTTCAGAAAACATATTAAATTAAATAGATAAATTTAATATTCTACAACTAATAAAAAATGATAATAAACATGTGTGAATCTTATAATATAAATATTATTTATGATTCCAGTTATAGAACTTTTTTATGGGATTACTATTGTTAAGTATTACATATGATATTAAATCTTTTTTTGCCAAGCTACATCAACATATATCATTGTTTAATTACATAGATAAGACAATATCTTATACTTGAACATAATCATTTTATGACTTAGAAAAAAATAAAAATTTTAACCATTAACCATTCATATAATTTTTTGAATTAGAAATACTTATCCGGTGTAAAATTCAAAGCACTTTTTATATACATTTTTCTGGATTTTATGCATTTAGATATATTATGTGGAACGAATTTATTTTTTTATATATCACTGTATAGATAAGTATTAATTAGAGAAACCAAGCAAAAGATGTCTTTTATTTTCTAAATCATTAAATTTGTTTTTTTTGTGAATTTGAAAGCGCTCATATAATAAATTGATTTAAACGCGATTATGATAATTATTTCGTTTAAATTAAATTTATGATCACCTTAGTTTTGGTACATGTTTGAAGATCTTCATATTAAAAACAATTATTGGCGGTCTTTTCTATTTTTTCAAATGTATTTAAACAAATTTTTCATAAATATTCCCTCACCAGTGATTCTTTTTAAATAAAAAGTACAATTTTTAGTATTGTAAAATATTAAAAATGAATTTTCTGATTCGATTTTACTGATTTTTCGACAGGTTAATATATACCCTTTGTACGTGAATGTATTTATTGATACTAAAATTTTAATTATATATATAAAACATAACATAAATAATATCAAACATCATAAGATGTGAAATCGTGGTCATAAAATATAATAAGACTTATATTTCAAATCTAGGAATACCGCAGTAGCTTTACTAAACGCATATAAAAATGATTTTGAGGAATTCATTTGCAGTGATCGGTCTTGAAAAAATAAAAATAAAAAAAAAATTATATAAATAGATTGGAAGGATTATGTAAAAAGAATTTTATATGTAAAAATTTTTAAGCCACTAAGCTACCGTTGTTAAATATATAGTAAAAGAATGAATAATATATATTATAAATAGATTAAAAATTTGAATTGTATTCAAATCGATTGCTACACATATATTTTACGAAGATACATCATAAAATTTAGCCCTTTATAATTTTTACAATATTAACTTGTATTATATATATCACAAAAATTATTTGTATCAATACAGCTTAACTTTTCAATGATTTTATTCTTGTTTATCGATGTATTAATCAGTTTGGTATTTATTATACTGATATGTGATTATTTACGAATATTTTATGTTTTTATTTTACGAATATAGCTCAAACTAATGAAATATTCGCGTTTTACAACATAAGATCTGTATCATTAGATTCATACTGAAAATTTTTACTGTAATATATAGAAAATGATATTTTAGCCTTTTTTTATCCTGTTGCAGATATTAAATCAACTTTTATAATGTAAAAATAATAAATTTTATGGAGTAGATTATAAATTTATAACATAAAAATACAATTTACGCATTTATATGCTAAATACATTTTTATTTTTGACTTTTCGGTTATACTTTAATTCTGTTAAATAACCAAGATAGCATAATTGCAGTGTCGAACGTTTTAAGTATTTATTGTATTACTTCATAAATTCGAGGAAAATTTACTTGTTGTATTAATTAGCTCGTAATCTCGTCTTTTAAGATCGTTTCTATAACTATACGAAAGTTTATTTATCTAAATCATCAATTTGATTAAAGATTGAAATTTCTTCTAACCAGTTTGATAACCGTGAATTATACCTGCAATAAACTGGTGGTTCATATTAAAGGAGAAACAGGATTCTATCTACATACCATCGAAACATTTTTCTACCAACACAATACATTTACATATATCTTTGCTGAAAGAAGCTGGTTTGTTTACTTGTTTTTATATACTGTTATCGCGTCTATACTTTTACCATCTAACCACTTCTCGGCTCGTCGAACTTGTTATGGTTTTATTATAGTTTAAATAGATCACCCTCTTAGGTTATTCTCGTTTTCATAAAATTTTATGAATCCCGGAGGTTCTTTGTGGTTAGAAATCGGGCCACATATTAGGCTCTTTCAAACCAACAGCGCTAGCACACCCCCTAAATAATAAATAAATAAAAGCAGTTTATAGAGAATGATCAGGAAAAACGTCAAAAGATGTATCAATGAGTTTCGCAATATCTCCAATGTGATGACTTACGTCTCAATAGATAGAATTGATAAAAAGAATATATAAAAAATACGATTATATCTACATAGGCTAAAGAAATTTATTCAGGAATTTTAAAATTACAGAATGAATAATAAGGATAAAAAACACAAATAAAAATTAAATAAAAGACTTATTTTGGTTTTAAAAGAATCTAAGATCTTATTTTTCGTATAATATATAATCCTGAAATTAAATTTGCACGAAAACTTTGTAAAAGTACTACAGATCAAAACCTAGTAGCCGATCGGCACATTTTTTTATATAATAGATTTTAGGGTTTGTTTTGATGCCTTATATAGAGATGTGGTAGCCAAAAAGATCCTTTATCAATTTCTTATACTATGTATACGAGAGAATAAAATTACTATCAAAAGAAATATATTTTCAATAGATCCAGAAATGTAATTACATATAATGAATCTATTTATTTTTCGAAAAAGACTATTCCTGTTTTTTAAAGAGCGTAAACATTTTAGAACATAAAATTTGCTATTGAAATAGTATTTTCATGAGTACAGCAATAAAATTACAAGTTATTCTACAATTATATCTGTGTTATAATTATACTTTGCTTTAAATCCAGCTACATTATCTTGTGAATAGTTGCTATATAAGATTCTAAAATATTTTTATTGATTTTTTAAATAAAGTCAAACCTTTTTATACCAATTTTATATATCTTACTACATTATTAAGCACAATTTACTAATAGATATGTTTTATATTCAATTTTTTTAGTGCTGTATAAAAAATTTCTTTCGAGCACGAATCGACTTTTCTGAACTATTAATAAATTTTTTTGCGAAAGAATCACTCGAATTTTTTTTATAATAATAAAAAAAAATTTTTTGATGAAAAGTTAAAAATTGTGAACTCGAAATTATAACCAGAAAGGCCCAGTGAAATAAAAAAATCATAAAATATTGCCATTTTTTGAGCTTTAACATAAGGAAAACTCTTTAAAAGAGCATATGGAATTAAAATATGAATTTAGTTGTGTGTTTTATATTATTGTAGAATTATAATTTATAAATTATGAAAATCAAGAAAGCTGCTATTTTATATATGAAAGTGCTCTTTTATTATATAATGTTTATTTTTCTATACATAAATTTCTGTAATTTTTCTATATAAGAATGACAATATTTTTATTTCATTAGATACAATGTTAGAAAAGCTATAGAATTTCGATCTCATTTTTTCCATAAACTTTTACGCAAGAGCAAGCCAAAAATAAGCAAGAAAATTTTTTCTCACGTGATAATTGTCATTTTTATTCAACAAACGATATATATCAATTTTTTAGTATATATTTGTGCAAAGAGAAATTTTCGACGTGGTGCCTTTACCTTATTTTTTGTTTGAGGAATTTTTCGTTTTTTTTTCATTAAGAATGGTTCATATAATATTAAAGGTGATATTTAAAATTTTTGCGGCAATAATCGGCATATCAGCTAAAAAAATAACCTTAATATGTGTAATTAAATATATATTTTTATTGTTTTGAACCGATATCGGATAAGATACCGAAGTTTGTTATAATCAAATTACAAATTTATATATTTATGACCATGCTGCATAAAATAACAGCTACACTAAACTGTCATCTTAAAATTGAGAGTTTTCGTTTCCTTAAACTATTTAATTAAAGGGCACATTGCCAAATGCATAAATCTGCTATCGTATGTCTAAAAATAAATTTTATTCATATAAAATTGCTGTTTTAAAACAGATATATGCTCATATACACTGTAAATTAGCTCTTATTAACCGCTACATTGCAAAAACCCCCGTTAAAGATTATAAATACTGAATACAAGCCTTCGCTGGATGTCATAAATTCGAATATATAAACTAGAGATAGAAACATACTAAATCATTTTTTATTACAAAACCGATATTAAAAAACACAGCGCTACTTGAAATAAATTCTGTAGATTTTTTTGCAAACAAAAAAAATTTTGGATCATTTTATTTTTCTGATTTTAGATATAATATTGCAATATTGAAATTAAAAAAAATACCGCCTCATTCGAAGCACTAAGAGAAAAAAATATATTATCGGGATTGCTTGTCAACAAGAATTTATTGCTGAAAATTAGCATATTTATAAATGTTGAAATATGTTGATATGTGTAAATAACGCAAAAATTGATAGTCTACAAGTTTAATTTCCGCAAAACAAGGGTAAAATCTTTTTTGTTTTTTATGCCCATTCTAAATGTAAATTAATATTTAACATACTATTCAAATTAGTCTATCATATAACTTTTGCATAGCTATACTTCAAATTTTTTATATGTGTCATGTTTTTTTGCATCTTAAGGGTTCCTTTATTAATTTCATTAAAAGATATATATTAGAAATTAGTTCGCGTTAATCAGCAAAATAAGAAAGATATCTATCATCAAAAACTTTTAAAAACAATTTTTTTTACATGTTTCACGTCAAATTAGTATTTTAAATTCGACCCCATAAGTCAGCTAAACGAAAAATAAAGATTACGAACTTAAAATTAGCGAATGACACTTAGATAAACGTCAAAAAATATCATATTACAATATAATATAATTTTTCTTGTAATTATTATCTAAGAACACACCAGCTTTAGATTTTAATCACATATAATTTTGAATACTGGATAAATAAAAATAATAAAAATAGAAAAGTAAATTGTAATTGCAAGTTATTATAGATATAATTTGGCAGAGCAAAGACTTTTTATTGGGCAAACGATTATAGATCAATAAAAGTTTTTCGTATGTTTGTAAATTTTATACCTAAATTATCGTTTAAAACTCAAAAAACCAAATGATAAATTTAGCAACACTATTCCTTAGAATATTATGGTTTATGTATATTTTAGCGGATATTTTTTTCTTGATTTAACAATTTATAATATGAAAACATAACAGGCTTTTTATTATTATTTAATAGGGTTATTTACATTATTTGCAAAACACTAATTTGTATGATTGTGATCTTTATGTACAAAAAAAAGTTTAAAAACATGTTTAAATGTTATTTCGTTTCTTGATGCTACACTTTTATTATTTTTCCGTATGCATATACAAGTAATATTATGCTAACATATTTATTATAATATAAATCTCTGTGATAGCAAAAGATTTAATATTGTGTGATTTTCATTTTTAAACAAAATATTTTGCTTTTTTCGTGGGTATTAATTTTATTTCTTCTATATTTTCTATAATACTAGCATTTTGTCGAATATAAATTGCAGTTTTTTCAACAATTTATATATTATTTCTGTGTCGCGCCTAGATTTTATTTCCATGCCTATTCCCATCATCATAACTGCAATCTTAAAAAATGTTTTCTAAAGCAGGGACTTTACTCTACCATTTAGTCTTATAGTACATTATGTTTTTTAGAGTAAAATATAGCAAAATTTTAATTTTGTAGGTTGATGGCTTTTTAATACCAAAATAATACTCTTAAAACTTCATTAAAAAAAGATACATCATATCATTCTTATTTGACCATTAATTTATATTTATACATATAAAATCTCTTTAATTTCTTTTCATACAGATCATTATAGTTCTTTGACACTAAGGACAATAACAGCTAATTCGCTACAGATGAAAAAATTTTCATAGAATAAGAATAAGTTTTAAAAAAAATTGGATCGTATTAAGCATAATTTTTTTATTTCTATATGCATTATAAAAAATTCAAGTTTAAAACTAATGAAAAATTTGACATACTGAAAAAATTTTTATTTATCATTTTCATGCCGATAAATCCTCGAAAAATAAAAAAGAAATTTTGTTTCTTCCTATACATGACGAGGTAAAATTTTGGTTCAATTCACTTATTCTATTGATGACTAATTCTTCTAGATATGAATCCTTCTCATACTTTAATATTCTCAAATATCTTCTTATTTTTTCATCATGCTCTTTTTTCGTTAAAAATCGAAGTGGAATACTATTTTTTTCTAACAAAGCTTTAATATGGGGAAAAAAATGATTGTTTCTTGAAGAAATTTGCTTTTTGTCATGGAAATCATTATCCAGAATTATGTCAAAACTTCCATTAACTAAATCATATTTTAAGTTAGAAATATTAAGAACACTGACATTTTCAAAATTTGCTTTTTCATTGCCAAAATATATTATCCCTGCACTAAGTTGACTTATAGTTTTCATTTCTGCATAGTGAATAAAATCATTCAGATCATTTCTCAATTCTAAACATATCTGGTTGGCATCCCCTAGAAATAATTCAATTTCTGTATGGTAGTTATGACGATATATCAGATTATCATCTTCGGCTTTATATGGCACTCCTGATGCAAAGTATTCGAATTTTTTGTAATTACACCCTTGACAACTTCTTATTGAAGGATTATCGCCTTTGTAATATTGATTTTCGAATAACTCAAGTTCAAAAATATTACCTTTATCGACTTTATCGAATCTATTAACAATATTATATATCCAATCCAATTCATTTTGATCTACAAAATACTCACAATATTTTATTTTATCCTTATAATCATCTTTGTTTAAATTAACATTATCATCTTCATCATTACTATCGCTGCTCAGAAGGCTTTCATTCATATTCGATTCGATCTTTTCATACTTTTCTCGGCCTTTTTTTAGAGCATCTAATACATATACTAGTGCGTCTTGATTATTACAATAAGAATTTCCATACGAGTTAACTGCAGGACAGAAAGGCAATGATCCCATCAAATTGTTTATACTGTGTGTAATCGGATTGATCAATGCCATATATGCGAAATTAAATGTAGAAAAAACGAAAACTAAATTCATCTAAAGGTAGATTTTCCACACTATAAATAGCTTGATGTCAAAAAAGTAATTTACTGAATTCTGCAAAATGGTGATAACATGTCAAAGATATTTATAAATGTATTCAAAATATATATTGCCAATATTTCAAAAATGGTATTCACCTGTCAACAATATAATATCATTTGCTTCCAAAATATTTTGTTTGATCTTTCAAATAATTTAAATTATAAAATGCACATTGTTATACACGAAAATAGCATTTTGCTTTATTTATGGTTTAATTTTCTTATTATCTATTTAGACGTGGTCAGCTTATTGAAAATATTGCACAACTCTTTATTGCATCTTTTGACACCTTGCCCCATTCTATCTTCATCAACTGCTCTTCTTCTCTCAAATGAGATGAGTTCAAGTGTCTTGCGTTTATGAGAAATAAGATATATTTCCATTAAATATATTTTACATATCGAATAGATTAAATTCGACCCCTTTAAAAAAAGATGAGTGAATTAAAAATTCATGAAAAAAAGTAAATTACAACGAATATAAACACAATAATACAACAAGAGAACAACAAGAGAACAATAAATAACATCTAAATATTCGAAACCAATATCACATCTATAATTGAGGTATCGGAAAGATACGCCGTCTTGCAGCCGCATTATCTAAGCTAAAAGATACAGAGCCAACCAAAGTTTTCCTAGGCCGTAATTTGATAAATAGAATATATTCGATGGCCTTATTGATTGTAAATAAACTTTTTATTGGTAGCAAGATTTCGGTATCCTCGATTTGTAAAAGGAGACTTCCATATATCATGGTAAAATCTAAAATAGTAGAGCATATGTGCGCAGTAATAACTTTTATAGAACAGGTAGATGTTAGGATTGCCACAAGCATATTGCCGACCTCAATATTCTGGTTTCAGGTGGGATGGAAGATTTTGTTGAATGGATAGACGAATCTAGATTAAAATTGACAAATTTAGCAATGCGCATGATGATTACGATAATAAATATTTCATTAAACTTATTTGGTATTTATTTAAAATGTAATAACTTAAATTAAAATTACCAACTTAAGCTGTAGCATAATCACAAACAAAAGGATTGAGGAAGACCCCAGAGCTAATAAGTCTTAAGATAAGAAGATGCATCGATTAAGATTGTAAAGACGATGAGGCAAAAAGAAGTATCAGTCAAATCTTTCTATAGAGGAATCATAAGTTTTGCTTGAACAATTAAAAATAGCTAAAAATTAAAACAGCCCAAAAATAAACATTGATTAAATTTTATAAATATGTTTATAGAATAGCCGGAAGATTTGATTGTATAATCCTAAATAGCTTAAATCAAAATCACCGAATTTTATATTTATTTAAAATTGGACTAATTTATTTTTTTGAGCAATCATAAGCTTTGATTAAACAAATTTATCATGATAAAAATCGGAAAATATCTAAGTTTGATAATAATTTAAATCAAAAAAACCAAATAATCTTAAAAGCTTTTATTTTATGTACAAGAAACAAACTCTTTTTATTAAGATTTGAAGAAAAATAGAATAGGAAAAAGGATCGAACAAAAAAAAATATTTGAATATTAGACAATGTGGAATTTGAGAGAAAAGAGTTGAAAATTTATATTTTATAATAGATTAAATTTTATTATGGTGGCATATTCAAAGAATGTACGAAATTAAATTTTGAAAATGTTCATAAATTCGCGTTAAAACTTAATTTGCCATCCACAATATTTTATTAAAATTGCTAAACGGTATTATCGACATCAGCAGATAAACAAATCAATGCCTAATTTCTCCCAAACATTTTTTTCCCATTTCTAGTGCACTAAAAATATATTTGAATAGTAAACTTTAATTTATATGTTTTTAAAGTGTAAGATATTTATTAATAGTCTATTGATGAAATCAGAACTTCAAAATACTATTATTATCTGTTTTATAAATGCTTTTGCTAACTTTTGCTTTTTTAAGAATATCACGAATCAAAATAAGACATACCCATAAATAAAAAATAATTTTGAAGAATGCATCTTTTTTTAAAGAATGCAAAATATTAATACTTGCGCGTTATTTATAGAAAAATACAAGCAAACACATAGGATTATCAAAGTTTGTTTTTACTATAATGTTCACAATATATAGATGTGTGTCTTATATAAAAAATATTTAAAAATTTTTATACAACAATATCTTGTCTTTAAATGTTATATTTAAAAATAAATATTCATGTTATCTCCTGAGAAACACATAAAATCAGCCTGGATCACAAATAATTAATTTTTAATGCATGCTTTTTACAATTTTATATTGGTTTATCGCTGTAAATAATATTCTATAACATTAAATTAATATCATATCTTCTTAATTTTTTGTATAAATCATTTTTTCTATAACATTGTAGTCTATTTGATTTTGATTACAGGATAAAAGAAATTCGCCTAATATCTTTTAGATTAAAAATTTGAATATTAATAAAAAAATTTTGCTTCATATATACGCCTATGCAAAATTTATTGTATAGCCGAAGTTATTATGTTTTTCATAGTTATAGATCATAATTGAAAATTTTTTAGGTACATATTCATAGTTTATGTGTATTTTGAACTAGTTTAATTTTATCTTTATACGTATACAACAAAGAAAATTATTTTTTTGCTGACACACTAAGTTTCCCTCATTAATATGTACCACATTAAAATATTTTACGCATTTATAATGTGCCGAAGCAGAAAAAATATTACTTAGATATATATTATGTTTAAAATACACTTTTGGTTCGAGGAAAAAAATACAAAATTTAGTGCAATTATTAGAAGATAACTTATTATTTTGCTTGATAACGTATTATTTCAAAATGACACTTTAAATACAGAATGAAAAAAAAAATTGGAAATTTATTATAGATATCTTAAATTTATTTTCTTTTTAAGGAAAAAAATGATATAAAATTATATATTAGAATAAATAGTGTCTATCAAAAACTAAATATAATTGTTTCTGCATCTTAAGTCCAAAGAAGAATGAAACTTTCCATAAATAAAAATGTCTATGCTGTTCTTGTTATAAACCCAAAAAATTACTTAAAATTTTGAAAAAACAAAAAAGAAAAAAAAAGCACATTCTTTATAAGGTATTGTATGCGTATACATATATTATATTTTGAAATATGAAAATAAATTTCTTTATCTTATATATAAATACTGTCAATATACTGACGAATCTGTATTTTTTGTTGCTCTGATTTATTAGTAAATGTTCATCAATATAGAAATCTTTTTTCGCGAAAACTTTATTTATATAATTGCCTACTGCGCAGAAAAAATGTTGCACTGATTGTAAAGAACGAACCTTCCTCGGTTAGAACTTACTTATACACCGAAAATGATGATTTAAGGCATAATTAGAATCTTAAATGATATTGTGGGATTATTACAATAAAATATAAACCAACACATATTTACAATTTTATTTTAAAATTACGTTTAAAATTGGATTGTGCTTAAATAGAGAAATGTAGTTCTACAAAATAAAATCTAAAATTTTGAATACAATGTAATATTATCTGTTCAAATCATGTATCTTACACGCATAATTTTTTTTTTCATGCCAATAATTCTTAAAAAACGGCATCGCTAATTATACAATATTTTTTAGAAAAACTATTTTTGATGAAAAATTGGAAATATTAATTTATTGGTTTTTATTTTTATATTCATACTATTACTATGCTGTGCTTGCAAGTTTTTTTAAATCAGTTACATTTTTCTTATATTTAAATTCCATGCGTTTTTCTGCTAAATAAATGGAATTTTCAATAGATGGTCTATTTTCATAAAAAAAAAATAATGGGAAATTATTTTTTACTTTTTGTATTTTGTGTTTCTTTTCATGATATCCAAAAGCATGTTTATTAATCACAATATAAAATCTTAATTGTACAAAGTTAAAAGTAATGGCCTTAAAAGATTTGACTCCATGTAGCCCAAAGGTATAAATTTATAATTTTGCAATGTTTGAAACTATCACAACACATGCTTTTATAGGTATTTTTTTTATAGCTTAAACATTTTTTTATTGGAATTAAAGCTTGAGTTTGACTTCCATATGTATTTACGAATTTGTTGTATAAACCTTTTCCCTCTTTGCCATATGTATATTATTTACTCATGCGTGCCACAAATTCAAATATTCCATGAGGATATTAGAAATTTTTACAGAAATCAGTAATAAAATGCTAAAAAGCAATTACACAAAAACCAAATGTAATTTTTAAAGAATTGAAGATATTAAATCAGCAGTGTTTTACACAAAAAAAAAAATTCGTATGACTAAATATGACATGCCATCATTGATCGAAGCTTAAAAAATATGCTCTTCTTACCTCTTTATATAATTACTCACCCTTTTTTATTTTAAATTTTTGCATTCGTTCTACTTTTTAGAACCTTTTCCCCTTAATATTCATATCAATATTAAACTTTATAAATGTAAGTCACTTAAGAAATAAAAATCAAATTTCGCCGGATATATATTTTAAATAAAGATAAAGGCTTCCAAAAGACTTGACCTATTCATTTTCGTGATCGAAAATTGCACAAAATATAAAACATAAAAATTATATATAATCAAAATCTAAAAATTGAAGAATAGTTCTATGGTATTTTATACAATAAACACTTTTTAAAAGGCAATAGCAACATTTAAATACATTTTATGAAAGTTTTATAGAATCAATGAATAGAAAGGCGTGCTCATAGAATTCATAAATATTTTAATAGCTTTTAAAATATGTTGGAATCTGTTTTTTCCTGTAATAAAATCAAAAACTGAAATTCCTACAATTCTTTGTTTGATTTTGTGCAAAATGAATCATCACATTGAGGATACTTTTATCCGTCCATGAAGAATATGTTCTTTTAAAGTATTTTTCATCTTGAATTAAAATTTTTGTAACTGATTTAATATAACATTTGAAGTAAAATCACAAAATTTTTATTGCAGACTAATTATAATTTGTTATGCTTTGAATTTTTGCAAAAAAAGAGCTTATGTAATATAGATTCGATATTTTTGTAACATGAAATTTTTTTCGCTATTAATTATATTTTTTGGTAAGTTTCAATTTGTTTTTTTTACAAATTAAAATTACTTTCGATGATTTAAATTCGTTATTCTAAAAATAGCTATAATACAATAAATATTGCTCTGTAAATTACTTTTATCATCTTCTTATTTATATCAATATATTTCGAGCTTATTTTTCTTGCATTACATAAATTTCTATTTCAAGGTCGGCAATAAAATAGCCACAAAATTCAATATGTACCTCTCTTGTAAATCAGAAAGTGCAATCAAATAATAATGCATAAAATATATGATATTGCCATAAAAATTATCTAGAAAAATGCTAATATAAAATTAAATAAAAATATCTATCTTAAAAAATAGAAAAAAACAAACCATCTTCATATAAATTTAATTTGCATAATTTAAACTACGATTCGCCATATTTATCTTGTTCTCTATCTATATACGTGAAGAATGCAGCGAAAATTAGTTTATGTATAATTTATTTTTTATAATGCCAATAAAATAGCGAATCTAACGATGCAATCATTATTTTCACTATTTTCTTCTTTGCGATACGAATCGTATTAAAATACCATTGTACATATTTTTTATAAGTACCTTTGTTACAAAGGATAAAAGTCTTTTAGAATTACTAATTTATATATATAACACGAATTCCCACAAATCGTCTGGCTTTTTGCAAGGACATAATACGAAAAGAATTAATTCTTATCTGTAAACTCAGAATGGTATACTAAATTTATAACTGAAAGATTAAGCTTATCATTCTATTATATTTGTTCATGTCATTTCTTTATATTTATATTACTTTTCTTTTGTATAAACATATACTTTATGAAACATACATAGGTTTCTGAGTCTGCGATTATAAAATATAAGATCTTAAGCTGTCAATTATTTTGAGAGCGTTTAATTTTCTTATACTTTTTTTCTATTATAGTGTGCCTACAAAGATTATAGCATTTTGTAAAAAGGGCCAACACAATATTTCCACTGATTTTAGATATGTATTCATTTTATAAGACATGAATATTTACTACACATCGTACATAGTCTAAAACAATGTATATAAAAGACTGTAGAAAAAAAATTTATGATTCATATAGATATATCTAGGTAATTCCAGTTTTAGTAGTAAAAAAAGGTGTATGACGAATCATAAAGTCTGAAGTGTGGCCTTCTTCTTATGAAAAATTGCTTACTATCCCTAAATAACAAATAATTTGTTACATTTGTCATTCCAACCATCGAACAAACTTTATTTCCGCTATCCTTATTTAGATAGGCTATAAAATCTTCATGATCGTATTATCAAACTATATTTTCTGTTCATATTTGCTAAGAACAGAAATCGCCGGATTCTGATAATTTGTTCTTCTCTGGTTTTTTATTTTTGAGCCTTATAGAATAAACTGTAAAACTATGCGTGATTGAATATCTAATTCTTAGCATTTTTTTCTTACCACAATGACATAAATTCTGAATATATGATCATCATAGTAGTCTGAATATATCGCTTTTCTATTTTTCATATAGATTAGAAGATCTTTCTAGAAGTCATATGATGATATGGTGAAGCGTCAGTAACAGCAGCTGGTATACTACTGTTAAGTCTATATATCTCTAAAGACTTATGATGCAGGGATCAGAATGATTTTCTTTGTATATTTTAAGATATAACCAATGTTGAAAATGTTAATTCATGTTTAGA
The DNA here is from genome assembly GCF_057557595.1 of Rhyacophila brunnea. Taxonomy (NCBI): domain Eukaryota; kingdom Metazoa; phylum Arthropoda; class Insecta; order Trichoptera; family Rhyacophilidae; genus Rhyacophila; species Rhyacophila brunnea. Next base: position 1,136,195 of record NW_028233338.1, on the reverse strand, counting down.
AATTTCATGACTTTTTTCCTTTGAAAAAATGTTTTTTTTATATCAATTTGCATTCTTTTTAATTTTTTATAATGATTCTTGTCTTCATTCTTCAAAATTATATACACATTTACTGAGGGGCTCTCTGAATGCGACATCAAGGTTTTTCTGTAAATTTTGTAATGGCTTCACATATTTTTTTTTCTAGTAACTTAATGCTATTGTATATATAGATTTCTTTATTTCACAAGATAATACTCAGTTTCTGCTTTTTTCATGGTATCTGGTGTGAATCGTTCGCTATTTTAGTTTTTTATAGTGAATGTGCATTCACATCGTAGTTTTTTGATGATATTATATTGTCTTTGGGTTTTTTCATATGCTACAATCTTTATGTTCTCCTAATTTATATAGGCTTTTTTATTAGAAACCTTAATTTTTTAGTATTTTCAATGCCAAAACATTTTCAAATGTGTTTACCGTTATACTATAAAATGTTACAGTGTATTTTCTATTCGAAAAACACCAGACATCTATTTTTAAAGTAATATAATCGTTCTTAACTCGCTTAGACCCAAATTATTTTTATTTAATTATATTATCTTGATTTTTTTGCATTTTTTGATTTAAATAGTTTCCTTTATTTATTTTGCCTATGTTTTCTGTTTGCAAATCGTAACGTTGTTTATGTCGGATCGTTTTCTAGGTCACGATCTTTCTTTATTTAAGCAGAAAATTCTGTTTTTGTGTCGTGGTGATATTTAAAATGTTTAGCATTCTTCTTAGTATAGTTTCTTGTTCAATGCTCGTATGTATTTCTTTTTGCACTGTATGTTTATTTACTGGTTCTTCTTCTTCGAGCGTTTTCTTGCTTTTTAAACCGTAATATACTATCTGCATTCGCTCTACTGTCTGTTTTTGAAACACATCAGCCATAAAATATATCTTGTTTTACGGCAACTTGCTTAATTTTCTGCTTTTGAGAAGAAATTTTTGTTTAACTTTTAAACTTTAATTTTAAGTTTTTTTCTACGAGTTAACATACTCATGAAGAGCATGTGGCGATTCATAATTCAAAATTTGTATATCATAATGTAATTTTAGATTCTCTTACAGTATCATAGCAAGAATATAAATTACATTTTATACATATTCTGCATATATTTTTTTCTATTTTCGAACATTATTCAACAACTAAGTTTATTATTCAAATATTTGGTTCATATATAGCCGCAACGTAATCTCCTTCATATTTTTGACAAAGCTTTCCACCATCCCCCCTCCCAAATTAGAAAAACCCATTAAAATTATCAGAGCTTCCTAAATAGAGCATCACAATCAATGTCATTCGTTTTGGGATTATCAAATATAAAATAATTATATCGATTTATATGATAATTGAAAATTTTGTATCAAAACTTAAAAAATTCCATCCTACTGACATATTCTGTGAAGTTTTAAAAGATTGTTTATGGATGCTGGCATACCCGGCTAAAATTGTGTGTCCTTTTGAATCACACTTTTAATGCGGATATAATTCATTGGTTTGCTCTCCATGTTGTTTGTAAAATATAAAAAACAGTTTTAGAGTTTTTTGTTTGATGTAAGCATTCAAAATCTTCTATTTTGTTTCCTTCCATAATTATGATATTTTTTAAGTATCGTAAAAGAAGATTATCTTCAAAAAAATTTCTTCTAATGTTTTTTTTTCGTTTAATTCTTTCTTAGCTTCAACAAAATTTAAATCTTTCATTTTAACTATACATTTTTTTTACATAGAATAGATCTTGAAGGTTCTGACTCCATAAAAAACTACACATAAGTTCATGTTTACTATCTAAAAGTTTCAAACTATGTGCAAGATCACGTTTACTCTGTATCTTTTCATTGTACTATACATTTTCGTATAAGCATGCTTTTCTGGTCTATTTCTTTGGTCATTTTTTTTTGCTTCGATATTCTATGAATCATGTAAAGAACTTCTTAGATCATCAAAATACATTTCTAGTTTATTTTTAAAATTTGTTTGTAGTATTTCTTAGCATGTGAAAAATGCACATTTCAAAAATTTCTTGAAAAAATAATAGTTTATCAGATGGATTCTCTGATAGTAATTCTATTCTTTCCGATTATACTCTTGACTTCAATTCTATCAAAAGAAGGCATAGTTGATTTTAAATACGCAAAAAAATTATCGACTATGACCGTTTGTATTAAATACGAATTATTCATTCATTCCTTCTTTGATGCACAATATATATTAAAAACCACAATGAAATCATGATTTAAATATTTTTTATAGGTATTTATACATATTAGTAGGTTTTTATAAAATTTAGCGATTTTTTTGTTATTTTCGATTTCTTAACTTTATTTATGAGAGTATAATACTTAAATTTTCATAAGCCTGTTTTTAACGCCTTAAATGATTTGATAATCGTGTCTAGTCTATTTTTTAATGTTTTAAAACGATAAATAACTGCATTTTCGTAATCTTGTAACGTGTTTTTCATAAAATTTTACTATGGTCCTGTATATAAAAGCTAGGTTTTCAAAATTTGTTTATCTATATAAGGGAAAATTTTCCTTCAGCTTTTATTTCCTGGTTGCGCAAAATTTGGAACTACGCTAAAAACATAATATTATAACTTTTTGAATTTTTACTTTTTTACATGCTTCTATACTGCATATTTATTGATTTGATATCAATGAAACTGTTAATTTACATTCTATTTTTCTTGTGTATGCTTCACATTGAATTTTAGTTGATTTCAAAATATTTTTATTTAATTTAATTATATAAACTCAATGTAATAGTTTGTCTAATATAACACATTAACTAGTGCATTATTGATCTCCGTGTATCTTTTATTGCTTCTTTTGGGTTTATTTGATTTTTAGCTATTAATATTGATTAAGTAGTACTTCAGATTATTTTTTATAACAAATTAAGCAGCAAGCATTATACCATGTAACCTCAAAATTCTTCTACCCAACATATTGGCTAAAGTTTTTTCATCTATTTGTTTGTGCCTTTCGATTCAGTTGACATTACCGACTTCTGTGTATGACTTCTCATATTTTGTGACCATATAAAATCCTGCTATAAGTATATGTTTGATTATTTTCTATATATAGATATAATAGCTACATTCATTACCTCATGGGGGAATTTTGTTATGGTTCAAAATTTGTGTGACGCACATTCTAACCAAAAGCAAAATATATTATATACTTTTTATATTAACAGTACGCGTGTGCCTTGAAGAAATTACATAGCTAATATGCTTATAATATAGCAATTAATCTTCTTAAAATATTTAAGTAAAATTTATTTTTCAAAAATAAAAGTTACGAATGAAAGAAAATTTTATATAAAGAGGATATGTTCTTGTGTTTACTTTATCCAGAACATTAATGATTTTTTTGACACCATACACGTTTAAGTAATCGATTTTAGCTATATTATATTGATCAAAGAGCTTCTATTGTTTGTATACAGGCCAAGTAAGAAACTTTCTTACAATATGGCACTAAAATATACATAAAAGATCCATTTATAACAAAATGGGACCTTCAAAGGGATGATCTTGATATCTAACTATATGATATAAATCCTAGTTTTAAACATACATATTCAAAATAAAATTATAAAAAGCCATGAGCTCAATTTTTTAACTTTAGCTTATTTAATATATTGTTTTTAAATTTTTTATTCCTATATTTTATTGTGATAAGAATGGAACTATTTGAATATTTAGTTATGTAAGATTTTTTTCGTATAAATTTTAGGCCGAAAAATATAACTGCGTACTATTAACAGCAGGATTAGCAAATATTCAAAGTGAAATGTTAGAATACCTCGTTTAAAATTACAAGCAGAATTCGATTTACATCAAAAGAGAAGAAGAGCACATCAATTCATGCGAAACTGTTGCAGTAATTGAAAAAAAGATGAATTGGTTTAGAATATGCGCAAATCACCATAAAAAAAACAACAAGACAACTGAAGTATACATCACTTTTCACGAACAGAACGTTTATTGGTGAATGTTAAAATCAGCTAAATCGGCGATGCTTGTACGCATCCATCGTATGCCACGCTTCGGAGGGAAGAAACACCTTAAATATGTATAATCAACAATTCTAATGCAATTTGCACCTATAAAAACTAGAAGAAGAGTGATGGAAATATTAAGGTATTAAAATGGAAGCAAGTTGATTGTCAAACGATTTGATGCCAAAAACTTCCAAAACTCTAGATAGAATCAAAAGAAAGTACCTAATCTAAGGTTGAAATTTAAGAGTTGAATTATCTAGAAGGGAATTGAATTATATATAAAAGCTTAAGAAAGGCAAACATCGTTTAATTTGAAAGTAAAGGTAATATTAGATACTACAAAGTTGACTCATAAAACCAAAACTATTTCAAAAAATTATGGAAAATGAAATCTCCGCAGAATCCGAAGAAACGCGAATTTTTTGTCTTGCCAAAATCAGCACAACAGACTTACAAACTCCATACAATTAAACCGAATGGAGACAACCAATATATAGCGAAAAAGTTTTAAAAAATGAGCTTTTGCAGTGAATAAGAGAAAGACTACTATTGTATACTTATAAACTCAGTGAAGGTAAAAAGAGGATAATAAAAAAATTAAGAAAAATAATGTGATGAAGAATCATGATTTTAACATAGAAGATCATCTTAAAACATTGTAAAAAAGGTTTACAGAAAAAATCAATATTAAAGAAAAGGATAGAGCAGTACAAACATAATATGTGAGTTTATTATAAAAAAAACTGATTTGTGCTTTATTGCAACCTTTTTACAGATGGTTGATTAAAATCAAGAATTATAAAATCAAAGCGTCAAATAATCAAATCAATTACTGTTGTATTCTAATGTAAGAAGCTATTTGGAAAATATCGAAAAGAATGTTATAAAGCTTACTATGCATATTTCTAAAAGTCCAAAAACATTAAAAAACAAGCTCCTTACAGAAGTTAAATTTGAAGACATGTATAAATCATCGTCGAACTGTATATCTGCTTGACCTGATGAAATTACAGCTTCACATTAAAAAGATAAAATGGCTATATAAATTCAAATATCGTATTATATTGACCGAATGTTTGTAAACGAAATATCAGGAAGAATGGTTCTACTCTAATACGACTTATCTTATACCATACGAAAATGTCAAAAAAGTAAATGAATTCAGATCAAACATATGTATGTCTTATTTTTATATGTAAACGACATAAGCGGTCGTAAAAATATTAGACATTGAAATGAAGACAAGTGAATAAAATTAGGAAAAATCAGTTAGGTACAATAAGGCACGTTCAAGTAGCAAAAGAACAAACTTCCATGCATATTGCGATAAATAAAGAGTATCTAAACATTCTATATACTACGTAGATTATTGTAAAAAAAGCATTTTTCTAGAGAACATACCTACTTGCATACATGTACAACAAATTTATATCTACCAGCATGGAATACGACTTTTATAGGGTGAATTACAGGTAAATGGAGTATATCTATTGGGTTAAATTATGAAGAAATCATATATAAAAGAATACATACAGGAATACTATATGGAGATAATCCGCGACTTTGAGAATCGTTTTAAGGTTAGATTTCATAAGCAGAAAAATAAAATTGCGCTTTCGGGGGTAATGTAATGAGTTCTGAAAACTCTTAGACAACAAATCATCCACTTTTTACAGATGACCCCAAATTTTTATGTAAAACTCTAGAACACAGAAACTCATGACAGATATAGCGATAACTTTTTTTGCTGCAGTAGGCATGGAAATAAACAAAAATAAGCCAGCCATAACCATGAAATATTCGCACAACTAGCAACATTCATTTAAGACCCAACAGCCTAAAATAACACAAAGAGCTTGAGATTAGTAAATCTGAGCTAATACTAGAAACTCATGATAATATTGCAGAACAAAATTAAATACAATAAGAAATTTATGTAAGACTAAAAGAATGTTGGGGTGAATTTAAAGCCATATATGAAGATGAAACATCACTCATAAATTATATTTAGGCACATCTTAATTTAAACCAAAAAATTCACACAACTTTGTGATAAGATAAAGGATATTTTAAACGAGTTTGTTATGCACATCCAGCTTGGTAATAAACAACATTATGGACAAATTGAAATGAACACAGACGTAGACTATGTAATTTTGAGTTAAGAAGCCGATAAGATGATCTAACAGATAAAAAATTTGCTTTAACAAGAAAAAGTTCACAGAGGAGGGCTGAATATTAAAATTAGAAAAAGATAAAAAGAAACATCTCTCACCAATATAAGAATATCCTTTGTAAAATATCATACCAATATCACCATTTCCGATGCACTGGAGAAAAATTCAGATGAAAGTTTATGTGGTATAATAAAGGCAAAACCAATACACCAAAAAAATTTGAAACCAAAAATAATGATAGGATTGATGTTTTTAGATCATCAAGATGAATAGTTGATGAAAATATTATGCCAAGTTAAGAAATTAACTCTGTTTTTATCGAGAAAGAAATGAGTTTTTCGGTGAGGACATAAAATACCTACATTGTAACGAAATCATGAAAATTATCGACCATTACGCAACGAGCTGAAAGTAAATGTTTTTCTATGATTACACGCGAAGGCACAATGAATTGTTTTAGACATCTTCATTGTAACTTATCCAGACGATAAACTATAAGAAAACCAAAAAAATCAAAACTCACTCAGTACAAGAGATCAGCTAAAACGAAAATGTAGAAATGAAGGTTGATAACAGAACAAAAACTGATCTATAAATCAAACAAAATGACTTGAAATTTCTTTATACGATAAAAAAGATAATGATATAACGTTGATTGAAATAGACATAACAAGCTTTGACAATTTAACTAAAGTAGAGTATAATAAATATTAAAAGTATGAAAACTTAACGAAACAAAGTGGTTTTATACAAATCATATAATATAGATAATACCATACGTAATAACTTGGAATGTGTGGTTACAAAATTCAATAAAAATATGCTAGGGAGTTATAATATCAGATGAAGTGAAAGCCTACATGCACGCGGATACACTTCTTCGCAAGACACTTGAACTCATAATATTTGAAAAAAAAAAGTACTGAACAAAGAAAGATCAGGGGGAGGGATAAAAGATGCATTAAAAGTTGTCAATATTCCTACATGCCTGTCTACATCACAGTTGATGGAATTCTTAAAAAGAAGAAACATAGCACATATGCACAAAAAAGTATGATAAATAATACAGAGTCTGGTATAAATAAATTCGTGGCTGAGAAATTCTAATTTAGAATATATATTTCTTTAGGGTACTACATTTAACGTTATGATTTTACTTTTGGTTCATGAGCACAAATTTTTTGATTCCACGGGTGGACAGCATATCTATAATTTATGCTATCTTATCCCCTCTGAAGTACTCTTCAACGCCTCTCCTCGTTCTGAGATCTATTAATCCAAAGGTGTTTTCTAAATCCCTATGTTTGCTCATATACCTCGTATTATTTTGTGATTTCGAGTTCCTACTACACCTTTTATGATACAGTGTCGCCATCTTGTCTCAAGTTATGACATATGGGATGATTTTTATTTGGCGCACGTATATTAATGGCATTTCAAATTAAAAATCTATCATTTCTAAACAAAAAATTAGGCCATGTTTCAAAATAAGTGTAGTGTTTCTTAAAAATATTTAAACCAATCTCATTTTAACTAATTCAATGAATTTATAATCACCGCAAAAAATACAGAATGAATCTTTACAAAAAAAATTGAAAGAATCTTCCTTATATTAATTCAAGGCGTACTAAAAAATCAGTGAAACATATATTTTAAAATCTAGTTTAAATTAAGCATACTAAAAATATTTAAATAAACGAATTTAATTTATACTTTGAAAATAAGTATTTGAAATAAACTAAATAAAAATTTATTTGTTTATAAAAAATATCCAATAAATTGTATATAAATATATTTGTTTAAATAGCAAAAATGTAAATTAAATCTAAGATAATTAATTTGTTTTTATAAAAGCTATCGAAATAAATCGCATAAAAATTGATTTGTTTTACGTTAATACCGAAATAAATCTTATTATAATTAATTTGCATCCAAAAAAATATCGAAAAGAATTTTATTTGGTTTTTTTTTGTTCGAGTAAAAGATATTTAAATTTATCATATATAAATTAAACTTTTTAAAGAAAGTTATTGAAATAAATTGTAAATAAATAAATTTTTTTATGATAAAAAATATCGAAACCTTTGCTGTTGAATTCTTTAAATAATATCAAAAGCTATACTCTGCATAAGAAAATAAACTTTTTTCTATTTTTTTTGTTTCTACGCATTATTTGACCTTATAACTGTGATCGCTTTTGGTTTCGTGTAAGTTCAAGCCTCTGAGATCGTGTTAAATGCTTTGGTCTCAAATCTTCTGTCAATTCTTTAGTGATTTATATTTTTCAATAGCTTAAACTAACCTTTTCTCACGTATACCATTCATTACTCTTGCAATGTTTTTCTTCATGTTTTTGATTTTGAATGGATTTACGATTGTGCTTGATTTTTGCTGACGATAGCTTTGAAGGCATTCTTTCTCTGTATTTAGTGTTTCGAGAAGTTGTGGGATGGGTAGGGCCTTTAAATCAGCTGATGTTAATTTTTGCGGCATATGCGGGTAATTTTCATTTAACTTAAAATAAATCGTATTGATAAATAAGAATATTTCTATGAAGAATATTGGTAGGTAGTAAAAATATAATTTGTTATGAAAGTCCAATCAGATCATAAAAATAAAGGAAAAAAAGTATTTGAAATTTTTAGCCTAATAATACAGCAATAATCAATAATGTCCCACTCATGCATTTCTTGATAATCTGAATAACATAAATTTGTATTTATGAGTTAAACTTTGTAAACTCGTCTATTTTTTGGTATAAACAAAGTTTGCTCAGCAGAAATTATTTAAGACTCCATAATGTATCACATGAAATCACACTCTGCTCTATTCTCATCAAATGCACTGTTTCATTACCAATTAAGCGTTGAAATGCCTATCAAAGTTAATAAGCATGTAAGAATGCATCTAATTTCTCTGATATTTTTTACACCTTAATATATTATTTCGAAAAACTAGCAGTAAATCTACTATATATTTTTGATAACAAAAGACCGAATAATAAAAACCGAAAATTTATTCGTCGTGATCTATTTATAATAGTGCAATTAATTATAACACAGTAAAAAATTCAATATTGCGAAGATATAGACATGTAAAATACCATAAGTCTGTAATTAAGGAGGTGGAGATGTCGACAAAAGAGAAAAGGGAGCACAAATATTAGTATTGAGGAAGACACTTGGTCTAATATGCCTGTAAGAAGAAAGTGTAATAGGAGGATTCCAAACATATACAGTCCACACGAATAACAACAAATCAGATTTAAAGAGTATTAATTTGTTTTGTTTCTATACGTTTTACAGGCTAATAATAAAATTTTCCTATAAATAAAATAATTTTGTAATTTAACATATGTTTTATATTATACGCAGTATAACATCTTGGAAATGTAGAAATACAGTTAAATATACATAATTTATCTTAAAATGAATTTTCTGATGCATATTAAATCTCTAACATCAGCATAAAAGGCATAATATAACTTTATGTTATTTTTAGTTACGTTTTTGGAGCTGTCATATATCTGGAATATTGCTAATCGATCAAGTTCATAAATAGGACAAGAATCTCTCATTTGAGCAAGTATAAATCAGTCACCAGAATTTATTAATGATTCACAAAATAATTTTTATTTAAAAATCAGCAAGCTGAATACAAGTGCAAAATGTGAGTCCCAATATCTTGACTAAAATGTTAAAACCATCAAGTTTTCATACATCTGTAGATATACACTCATCAATGAGAAATGTATTTTTAAATTTATCTATTTATACTTACAAATGTAAAAGCATATTGAAATATATCTGTTTGATGAAAAATATTTGTTATAGCTAAGTCATGAACAAAGATTCATAGAGTAATTTAAATATTAGACACATTTATAAATATGCAAGTGATAGTTAAAAAATCACAAGCACAAACTATACCTTATACATAAAAAAAACGGCTTTAGAATATTTTATGATGTTCTTCATATTGTTATTGGCCAATTAAATTTCCCAGAAATGAAATTATAAGATTTAATCTAATATAGAGCCTTTACGGGTATAGTTCAGCAACTATATAGCGAGAGATGGCTTATTATACTATGTTTAAAATTGATTTTACAAAAATATACTAGCAATATATTTCTCTGTCAATAGCCCCATTTGAGTTTAAAATATCACTAAAATAGTAAAACTAAATTTATTTATAATATACATAACAGTAAAAACCAAAAAGTTATTCTTATCGTTATTTTAAAATATGGTAAATAGCATAAAATTCATTACAGAGGGCAAAAATACGATTTAGAAAACGATAAAACATTTATTCTTGGGTTTTTTCCTTCAATTTATATATTCTACATTACTGTGACCTATTTACCTAATTTTAATAGGTATTAATTGGAAAAAAAATCTTCTAGCGTATTTGGGCTTATTAACAGCTTTTGCCTGAAAATTCGATGACTTCAAGTGTCTTGGGGTGTGTAGGACCTCATGTGTTTGCCTCTACGTCTAATAAAATTTATTATTCCAAACATATTTCTTACATCATATTGTATAAATATTTCCCTAAAATCTTATATATAATCGCTTTGGGATTTAAAAAAAGATGATCTTTTAATATTCTTTAATAATGCGACAATTTTAAATCCGGGATTAGCTGATTTTTTATAATAAGATTTGATATTAATTTCCCACATTTATCTGCATGCGAATGTGTGCTATGAAAATATAGTAAAAGACATTTTACAAACAAAATCAAGTTAGTTAATAATTCTCATGATAGCATTAGCTTATCATAAGACTTTATTATTTTTTATAAGCAGTAAGAGATAGATATATAATATTGAAGTTTATGACTTTTTATATTGCTTTCTTTGAATTCGAAACTTTATAATACATTTTAAGAATATTTATGTGAATTCTTTGGTAATCCAATTATATTCATCATTATGTACGTTTTCCGAAAGAAAATCATGCGGTTTACAAAATATTTAAAGAAATAGTCGATAGATGCGTCTTTTGCATTTTAATCTATAAAATTAAGAATCTTGTGATTATTATATACAAGATGATGCATTATATATGAATTAAATGTGGAATCATTCAAATATTGATACTTTCTGTTAGTTTACTACATATAACCTGTTATAAATAAATAGAAAAACAACATGAATTCGTATTAGATCTCTTATATTCACAAAGACTCTAATCTTGAGGTAAAGGTTAAAACTGAATTCGAAGTATTTCTTAGTTGAATTTTTTGTCCTTAGGCGGCTAGAAATTTCAATAAAATTGTATTTAACATATTTTTTGTTGGCGTATTACAAAAAAAGATACACCAATGATATGACATATTTGACTTCTATCTTATTCTGAAAATATAAGTATATATTTTTGAAGCTTAGATTTAGTTAATATTTTGACTTGCTAAAGAGTTAAAAATTCTGGACGAAGCAGAAGCATACATGCAAGCTCTCACACACCGCAAGACACTTGAACCCATCTTATTTGAGAGAAGAAGAGCAGCTGATCAAGATAGATCAGGGGAAGGTGTCAAAAGATCTATCAAGGAATTTTGCAAATTTCCCAATATGCAGACCACGTCCATATAGACTATAAGAAAATTAACCCATAAATAAATAAAAATTATATTTTTGAGTTAAACAATGTAAATTTTCTAAATTTTTATTATTTGAAAGATCAAACAAAATATTTTTGAAACAAATGATATTATATTGTTGACAGGTGAATAACTTTTTGAAATATTGGCAATATAGTTTGAAGGCATTTGGTAAATATTTTGACATATTATCACAATTTTGCACAATTAGTAAAATACTTTTTTGACATCTAACTATTTATAGTGTACCAAGTTCAATTTTAGATGAATTTATTTTTCGTTTTTTATACATGCAATTTTGCACATATGGCATTGACTAATCCGATTACATGCAGTTCGAACAATTTTATGGGATCATTGCCTTTCTGTCCTGTGGTCAACTCATATGGAAATTCTTACTGCAATAATCAAGATGCAATAGCATATGTATTAGATGCTCTAAAAAAAGGAAGAGAAAAGTATGAAAAAAATGAAAATGATAATGATATATTCCTAGGCAGCGATAGCAATGATGAAGAAGAAAAGGTTGATTTTAAAAAGGATAAATTAAAATATTGTGAGCATGATGTAGATGAAAATATACAAGATTGGGCATATATCACATTTGATAGCCGTAGAAAAGTCAATAAAGATAATATTTTTCAACTTGAGTTATTTGAAAATCAATATAACAAAGGCGAAAATCCTTCAATAAGAAGTTGTCTACGAGGCAATTACAAAAAATTCGAATACTTTGCTCCTGAAGTTCCATATGAAGCCGAAGATGATAATCTGATATATCGTCATGACTACCATCCAGAAATTGAATTATTCCTAGGGGATACCAACCAGGTACGTTTAGAATTTAGAAATGATCTGAATGTGTTTATTCATTATGCAAAAATGATAACTATAAGTGAGCTTAGTGCAGGTACGATATTTTTTAGGAATGAAAGGACAAATATTGAAAAAGTCACTGTTCTTAATATTTCTAACATAAAATATGATTTAGTTAATGGAAGTTTTGACTTGGTTCTAGATAATGATTTCTATGACAAAAAAACTCAATGTTTTCAAGGAAAGAAAATTTCTAATATTCATTTTAAGATTTTGTTAGACAAGGATAGTATTCCCATTGTATTTTTAACAAAAAAAGAATATGATGAAAAAATAAGAAGATATTTGAGAAAGTTGAAATATGAAAAGGATTCAGCTCTAGAAGTATTGGTCATCAATAGAATAATTGAGTTGAAGAAAAAGTTCACCTCTGCATCCATAGGAAGAAACAATCTTTCTTTTGTATTTTGGGAGAATTTATCGGCTTGAAAATAATGAATAAATAATTTTCTCTAATTTCAAATTATGCATGTGTTATATAACTTATGTATTAAATAATGTATGTAAAATTACAAAAAATACTGCATAACGAGGATCTAAAAAATTTTATTAGATATTCTTATTATATGAAATCGTTTTCATCTATAGTGGATTAGCCTTAATTGTCCTTAGTTTCATAACGAACTAATATTATTCGTATGAAAAAAAAATATAAGATTTTTTTTTTGCATCAACATATATTGGGGTCAGTAAAATATGATTTATTGTATTTTTTAATTGAATGATGTCTTAATCGCCGTATATTAGCACATCAAAGCTCATAACCTACAAAATATAAATAAGGCAATATTTTAACTTTAATAAACATAATGTACTAAAAGATATAAGGCAATATACAATCACTGATTTAATATACTGTAATTTGAGATCACTGTTACCATGATAGGAAAAGTCATTGGAACTTAATCTAGCCGTTTTAAAGATAAAGATATAAAGAGTGTTGGAAAAACTGTAATTATGTTTGACAAAACTGCAAATATTAGAAATCATATTATATAAAAAAATAAATTTTAAAACACTACTAAAGCAAAACTTATTCCTTAAAAATGAAAATCACACAATATCAAATCTTCTGCTATCACAGAGCTTTACATAGAAATAAATCTTTTGGTAAAATATCTCTTGTATATTCATACGAAATATATAATAGAAGTATAGCATCAAGAAACAAAATATACATTTTAACATGTTTTAAATCTATTTTTTATGCATAAAGAGTACAATAATACACATTAGTGTTGTAAAAATCGGGGCAATAACCCTATTAAATAATTTTTATAACTGTTATGTTTTCATATTATAAATTGTTTAATCAAGAGTAAAATATCCACTTATATATAAAAATACCAGAATATTTTAAGGCATAGAGTTGCTAAAACGTTTAATATGTTTTTTTTTGTTTAGAAATGATAGTCTAGGCATAAAGTTCACAAACATACGAAGGACTTTTATCGATGTAAGATCGTTTTTCTCAATATTGACATTGTAAATCAGTAAATTATATATAAAAATGTGATATTACAATATATTTTTCTATATTAATATTTTTTATTTAATCTGTATTCAAAAATAATGTGATTAAAATCTAAACTCTTGTTTTCTTAATTAATAATTACATTTAAAATATAAATTTCAATGACATATGGTTTTTTTGTCACCGTTATTATATGTTTAATTCGCAAACTTTTTATGGTTCGTAATCTTTATGTTTACGTTTAACTGACTTATGGGGTCGAAGTTTAAAATACTAATTTGAGTTGATACATACATAAAAATGATTTATTAAAAAGTTCTTACATGGACATCTGTCTTATTTATCTGATTATCGCAAAATTACTTAAAAAAAATTTTTTAATGAGATTAATAAAGGATCTCTTAAGATGGAAAAAAAAACATAGTAAAACTTTTCAAAAATTTAAGTATAACTATAAAAGGCTTTTTTTATCTAACAAGACATATTCTCATAAATTTTAAATAAATAAAAAATATTTATTTTCATTTAAAATAGATATTAAAAAACATTAAGATTATACCCTAGTTTTGCGATAATAAAACTTGTATATCTGCAATCTTTCAGTTATTTCTATATCTAAATTTATTTTTACTTTTAAAATATGCTAGCTATCAGCAGATAACTTTATGTTTACACGCAATCCCAAAAATATATTTTTGTTCTCTTAGTCCTTCGAATGAGGCGGTATTTTTTTTAAACTCAACTTTTGCAACATAAAATAAGAAAATTAGAAAGAGATAGAAAAACATGGATTATTTTTTACTTGAAATTAAATATGCAATATTTATTTAAAATATCGCTGTGCATAAAAATATCGGTTTGTAAACTAAAATGAGTCTATATGTATTTATCTTTTGTTGATAAAATTTATGTTTAGAATATCTAAGCAACGGTCCTATCTATTATTTATAAGATTTATTATGAGTTTACGTATATAGGTGGTATATAAGAGTTCCCTATATGTGTATATGAGCATATATCTGTTTTTTACCAGCAGAAGTTTAAATTCTTTTGAATATAAATTTAGAAATCGTTTGAAAGATGTTTAAATTTGGCATAGTGCCCTTAAATTACATATTTTCAAAAAAATAAACCCACGATTTAAGGATGACATTTTTAGCAAGCTATAATTATATGCAATGATGGTTAATATAATAAAATTTGGCGTTTATGTATCCAAGTACAAAATATCTTTTCAGAAATTGGGTTTCATATGATTAAAAAATATATTTAATTACACTTATTAAACATAATTTTTAAACTGATATGTAGAAAATTACCGCAAAAACTAAAATATAAACTTATATATTATATGAATCATTCTAAATGAAATTGACAATAACGAAATATTTAGCAAACATAAAAAAAGGTTAAGGCGCCAAGTAGTAAATTTCTATATGCACAAACATATACAAAAAAATATATATTCATATCTTTTATTATTCAAACATGTCAATTATCACGAGATAAAATTTTCTTATTTACTTTTGGCTTGCTATTGTGTCGTAAGTTCATAGGGAAAAATCCAAAGGAAATTTTATATTATGAGAAAAATTATATTTAATGTTATTTGTATATATTATTATTCTTTGATTTTCCAAATACATAAAATAGACTCTATATATAAGAGCATTTTCTTAGCCCATTCTTTTAAAAATAGAGTTTAAATTTAAAAAAAAACGAATGTATAATAAGTAGATATTTCATATAAAAAGAGCTATTTCATCCATAAAAATAGCACTCATCTTGATTTTAGTATATTTAAAAAATATATTGCAGGATTACAATTCTAAGAGACGAAAACCACAAATTAATAAAATCTGATTATAGCTATATGAAATGTTTCCTAAGGTTTTCCACGTGTTTTAACTACAAAATGGGAATTATTATTATTTTTTTAGTCTTTAACTGGCCATTAATGGTATGATTTATAAGTTTTTAATTTTCTAATATCTTAAAAACAATTTTCTTATCCAAAAAGTCAATATATTCTGGTTTTATTATATCAAAGTAATTTTTAAAATAGAATTATCGCTTAGAACTCGACTTTTTTTTATTGAAATAAAATATAAAACATAAACTATATCGTTAAGGCAATAACGTTTGCTAATGTAAAGGGATATTTAACATTGATTTTATTAGCACCTTTATTAGTTTAAAAAAATACAAAAAAATACTTTATGCATAGTATATGGTTAATATTCACATCAACATGTTAGAAAATTTAAAAAAGTATAAGTAAAATTTAGCATCATTATATTTTTTGTCATAAATTGTTGTAGTAAAAATCAAAATATTTACAATATAGCAAATTTCAGCTTCAAAATTGTTTGGATCATCAAATATCAGCTGTTTGATTGGATCATAAACTTAATATTTGCATTCTTATGTCAATAAAACGGATTTTTCTTAGAATTTTGTGCGCGATATAACAAGCATTCTCAGTATACATAAAAGGGGTAAATGAATAAAGGTTTCTAATATCTACACATCTTAAATAATAGATAATAGAACAAAACTTAGATGCCCTAGCATTAAATTATGCGCCGAATGACTAACAGGTTTTGATCTATAGAATATTTTCAATATATTTTTTTACTATATCTAAGGATTCAATGTTGTACATCAAACACATATTTATTATACTTTAAAATCAATAAAAAGCTGGAGTTTTTATTTTCATGTAGGATATCTTCTTTTAAGTTTTGTAAGCAGCAAATTCGAAAATGTGTTTCTTATTTCTGGAAAGATAATACTGTATTTTTAATTGTTTCATTTTATGTTTTTTTATGTTTTGCGTAAAGTTGTTTTGTTAAATTTTCTCTATTTATGAAAATCCAGCTCTGCGTAATATATACGAGTCATTAGAGCTTCTTATGACGCTTTTTGTTCCGTCTTTACATACTGCTCTTATTCTCTCATATATTTTATAATGTTGTCTGCTATAAATCCAAAAATATAATATTGATGATATGTTGTATTATAAATCAAGATGATAATTTTCTATTTTGTATGCTTTTAAGGATTCCTACAACAATAATGCATAGTTAGTCAAACAAAATTCGGTTACATAAACATAAATACACCTAGTTGATCGATTTTCATAATAGACCTAGCAAAAAATCATAATTAAAATATCATTTGATAAAAAAAAATACCCATGCCTTTTTAAGATCCAACATATTTCATATTGGATAAATTTATATCTTTTAGAGCATTTAAATATCCTCCAGTTTCATTTATCAAGTCTAAAAAATATGTAATGAATTATAAGAACAGATAAATTATGTTTATCTTGTGCATGTATAGATGAGCCGGTAAAAAAAACATATTTTTTTATTAACACTATTCTAATACGAATCTAAAATTTACACACAAAACGTCAATACTTTGAAAATTATGGTTCAGCATGAAAATATACCGTTTTTTTATTTTCGTAAAGGTGCCCAGAGCTAATCATAAATAATTAAGTTTTATTGGGATATTTTATTGTCATAGACTTCTATGTGCTTTTTTGTTCGGTGGCGCATAAAAAGATACTAAGTATTTTGTATGATTATATAAATTCGTTCTTGCGAAGATGTGACGTTTCCCTAAAATTTAGAATCTTGCGTGTGACAGATTATTAAGTTTAGAATTCAAATTCTATTCATTTAATTTTCTATATTTTATCGTAAGAATCGTTTTACGCCAAATATATGCGTACAAAAAATCATCAATAAAACTCTGGTTTTTTATTCGCTTAAATTTAAGCTAATTCTATATGTACGTAAAAATCTACATTATTTTATTTAAATTTCTTTAAAGAAGCCAATTTTGATTATTTTATTTCTGGTTTTCTAGGATTTATCAATACAAACCCCTCCAACTAAAAAACAAATAAGCAGTTTAAGATTTTTCACCAAACTTTTCTGTTCCAAAAACAATTATTTTTTACAATAAAATACAAATTTTTGCCGCCGAATCACTGTAATAATAAATATACTTATAGAATTTGAAATAGACTTATAATTTGAAAAGTGCTTTTTTTTGTGATATATCTTTTTATTTGCGACCTTTAAAACATAAAGGCTTGTTGTACATTTTTAAACTGTCCAAGGATAAAATCTATTGTTGTTAAATCATTTCGAAATACAGGGTTCTTTCTATGTAAAAAAATAAGTTTATATCATTATAAAAATAGCATTCCCATGATAAAGCTTTATATAATACAGTTTTTGTGTACAAACAAATTTAAAGAGGAAAAAAACAGATAATATCGCTAAAAAAAGATTTTGTTTATCAGAGGATTATGTTTTTGTATCTTGGTACCACTATTTGTTCTCTACATTAAGATCTCAAAAGTAAAAAAACAATGAAAACAACATTACGTGTCAAAAGTAATAAAATGTCTACAAATTAAAATACAAATTAGAAACGAGCTTGAATTTTATAGCATTGTTTACAGTTCCTTTAAAAAATATTTTTTTGAATGATTTAAAAAATTATAAAATATGTCACCAAAACTTCTATACAAATAAAGCGACAGTTATCTCTAAAAAAATGTTTTGCGCTGTGATTCAATAATTAAGCATAACAAAAAATAGATTTCTTAAATATTAGATATAACATATAAGATGCAATTACTTTAAAATTATATACAATCTATGATATTAAACTTCTAGAAAATTTCCTTAAGTCTGTTTTTATCAAATAAGAGCTAGCGTATCGCAAATGCATAATTTGCTTCTTTGCTTCTTTGCTTCTTTGCTTCTTTGCTTCTTTGCTTCTTTGCTTTTTAGACATTTATATGATTTAAATTTCGCAATTTAAATCCATATTACTAACTAAAGTAAATATTTAACATTTAGATAGCTTTATAATCTGCAAATTTTTTCTGTTTTGAAAAATAAAAATAACATTTTTTTAAATGCCAGCCTATGCACTAAAATAACCGATTGTGTTCTGTTTTTACAGACACCCTTAGTATGACACTATGATTTTACTATTTATATATATGTCAACGCAATAATTGCTTTGTGCTTAGAATAAAAAAATAATTCCATCTCTTTTTCTACATCTATAAGCTGCATAATTCTAAAATAAAATAATATATTTGCTAATAAATAGAGTATTTATGATATCGTGTTAAGCTATTTAGAGTTTAACTTGCACTGAAATATATTTTTGAATATTGATTTATCTTAAATCGAACTTTCAAGTAGTCTTCGGCTTTATAAAATAACAAAATAACTATAGAGTCCTTCTGTCAAGCGCGTAAGATTCTTTCCAGCGTATCATAGAGTTCTGTAACTATCCCCGCATCACTCTAGGGTGCTCATAAAACTTTCATTTCTGTAAAATATTAGCAGTACTGGATTTATTTATATTTGCAACATTATAATTTTGTAATTTAAAGTTCGATAACACGATAGTTTGTAACAAATTTACAGTAAATAACGAACCAATTATTTGTTTATTGGTGACTTGTGATATAGCTAAAAAAAAGTATTGACTATATTCTTATTACTTCTACGATTTTTAATATATTTCTATCGTGTAAAAAGCTTTTAATTATGTTGAAATGATTTTATAGTGCTGCCTTCTTCATTCCTTCCCATGCATTATAAAATCTGTATATAATTTGTCATAGTATGCCTGATATAAATATTAAGAATATAGAATCCAATGTTTAAACACGCATAATTTGATGAATACTTACATGAGTATAATTGGTAATTTTTTTATATGTACAAAACAAAAATCACCTGTGAATTTAAATATAAAATTATCTTTTGTTATTTTTTATGCAAATATGAAAATAAAAACCAACAAGAATTCTACTTTCGGCATCAAAAAAGTGTACAGAGTTCATGTTATAGAACAAAAAAGATATTAGATCGATGGAAAATTCGTATGATGATCTATTGATACTGTTGTACCAGTGTATACATTTTTATGTAAGATACATAGCACTTTATGGTTTTTATCTTATAAAAAATTGAAGAACTTGCTACATCCATATATTCCAAATTTCACGTACACTTATTAATGCGCAACACACATTAAATATTCTATTTTTATATGTTGAACTATATTTCTCGATCTTAAACGTGTATTTCCTGCTAAGAATTGAATTTGATATTTAACATATACTATGATCTTACTAATTTTTTATCGGATGTAAACAAAAAATATTGCAAAACTCAGTATTTTCAAATGGTAATGAATGCGTTTCTTAGTGTTTAAAGTTAAGCGTTCTATTTGACTGTATATAGTACTATTTATACTTCATCGACGATAATTTATATTTTGTGCAAATTTTAATCATGTAAATCGTACGATATAGAGTCATTTATAGATTGTGGACATACTTTATTTATTTATTTTAGAAAAAACAAAGAAAGGTTTATATAAAAATAAAAAATCAAATAGAATTTTTTAATATTATTTGAATTGCTGTATTTCGACGTTTTTGTGTATTTAAAATTTTAGCATTATATCTGCTGTATATTCGAAAGCCTCATTTGCACCTAAACCTCTATACTGTACTAATTTCTATATTTTTTACATATTAGACTAAATATGAATTTAAATAAATGTTAAATATATATAATAATATAGAGGATAATTTGTGTTTTGGTATGATATTATCTTATTCTATGTATAAAGGAAAAATTTTTATCAACAAAAGTATATTAAGATCTAAAATTTTATTTTACTCAGACATATGAGAACCCTAACAAGGAATTTATATAAAATCGGTTCTTTTAAAACTGTATAATTATATGCTTCAACAATTTTTCTATATAATAATCTAATATTTAAACGTTTTTACGAAAAATTTCTACTGATAAAAAAAATTAAAATGCAATTCTTACTAGTCAAAACTCAAATTTGTAATTTATTTGATTATTTTATAATTTTCAAGATATGTATCATAGTCTAGCTGACGGTTCATTGATTATTTTTTGGATGGTTTATTCATCTATGCGTTAATTTTCGTTTTATCTATTTAGACGTATCAGCCCTATGGGAACGCTTCACAACGTTTATGTGCATTTTACATTACCTTCGTCTGATCTACTCAAATCAACAGCTCATATTTTCTAAATGAGATGTAGATTAGTAATTAACGAAGTATTAAAGCTTGAATGTATGCTTCTACTATGTCTAACATCAGTAAATATATAAAATATTTTTTATGTAATTTTATAACTAACCCATCTTAAGTCATCCCATATGGTATTGCTATTGTTTAACATCTGTAAATCAGATCAAGTTCATTACATAAGAGGTCGTACTTTATATTTTTTATTCTGAACTTCTGTTAAATTGACAAAGCTTATTATGTCTATTTCAATAAACGTGATCATTTTTCCTTTTATATCGTATAAAGAAATCCTGGGTCTATTTTGTTTAAAATATAATGGTTTTTTTTCTATATCGACCTTTATTTATACATTTTCGTTTTCGCATTACTCTTGTACTGTGTGTGTTTTTTTTATTTTCTTTATAACTGTATCATATTGATAGAAGATAATGAAGAAATCTTATTTTTCGTTGTACCTTCGCGTGCATTTATATCATAACATTTTCTTCCATCTCGTTGCAAGATGGTCGATTATTAACATGGTTTCGTTACATTGTACGCATTTTATCCTCTCGCTGAGAAAACACTTCTGTCATAATGAAACAGAGTTTTCCTATAACATCTTTATGTGTTGCCGTCTATAATATATCTTATTCTCAAATAATATATCCCCTATATTATTCTTGGTTTTAAAAGTTTAAGGAGTAAAAAGTAAGGTTTATTTTACATAATAGACTTTCTTCTGAATTTTTTTCCATTGCATCGAAAATGATGATATTGGAGCAATCTTTGTCTTTAGAAATTCTTATATTGGTGAGAGATGTTTCTTGTAATCTTTTTCTACTTTTAATATTTCAGCCCTCCTCTGTGAACTGTTTTTATCATTAACAAGCAAATATTATAGGTGATAGATCTTTTTTCTGGCTTTAAATTCAATCTTAAATAGCCCACGATCCAGTTCATATCAAATATCTAAATATCTTTGTTTATTACTAGGCTAAAGGTGAATAGAAAATTCATTTATGTATCTCTAGTCTTATCATCAAGTTTGGTGTATTCTTCAACTTCTAGATTTAACACGCATATATTGTAATTAGAAAGTATTTTCGAATGATAATTAATGGCTTTAAATATATATATATAGCATTAAGTTTAGTCTTACATAAATTTCTTATTTGATTTAGTATTTGTTCTATAATAATATCAAAAGTTTCTAGATTCAGCTCAGATTTGCATATCTTAATTACTCCATGGTATTAGTGGGCTGCCGGGCCTCAATTTATGAATCTACACATGCGCATATTATATGGTTAGTTCTGGCTTCATTTGTTTTTTTCAATCCTAACATATACGACGAAGTATTGTGTTTCTTCCGTCATTAGTTTGTGTAAATTAAGAGTTTAAATATATTTTTTATAAAATCATTTATATACAGTAGATGATTTGTTGTATATATTTTTATATCACTCACCAAATGATCCCAGGAAAGCGTTCATTTTATTTTCTTCTCAAGAGATCAATACAAATAACAAATAAAAAAGGTGACAGACGACCTTATACAGTATTATCTAATTATTCTTTTGTGAAGATTTATTCTAAATTTACCGATTATAAATACTCTTTTTGCTTGTAATTTTTTTTTTGTGTAAGACGTTATCCATGTAAGACAATAACAGTTTTTACATCAATTCTTCGTTTTACATCGATAGTTTCAATGCTTTAGCTATATCGCAATATTCAAAAGAGCTTTTTCTAATTATCTTGGGCGCGCCTGGTTGTTTCTAACTGAAAACGAAATTTATTTTGTTTTCTCATCACAGATTTAATTTTTTTTAGAATCTTTTGCCGTAAACTTTTATAAATTGTCGTAAATTTGATTGGTCTATATTTTTTACATATTTTGTCATTTTTTTTGGTATAAGATATGTCGTACCAGAGTAGAACCATTCTTACTGATTTTGTATGTCCCAAACATTATTTAAAATAATTTGATATATATTTTATAAACTCTTTGTCTTTTATATAAAGAAATACTAGATTCAATATAATCCAGCAGCTCATCAAGTCAATAGCGAATTTATTATGTCTTTAAATATAACTTCTGTTATGAAGCTTTTTTTCCGTTTTTAAACTAGTAGAAATGGGCATAGGTAACTGTTGTAATTCTTTTTTTCGTGTCTTTTATGTATCATTTCTTATAACTTGCATACAAAGTACTTGTAATGTTCTTTTTTCGCATCAATTTATATTTCTTGTTTTCATTTAGCCTTCCGTAAAAAAAGTCTCCTGCTAAGCCCAATGCAGTTATTATCTCTAATAAAGAAACGGAGTTTATGTACTGCTCTAATCTTTTTTTAATGATCTGATTTTTTCTGTATACCATTTAATGTTGTTTTAAGATGATATCTATGTTAGGATCATGATTTTTCCTATTGTTTTGCTTCCTCTTTCTTAACTTACTGCGTTTATTTATATATAATTCTAGTCTATGTCTTATTAATTGCAAAAGTATAATTTTTTTAAATAATTAGATATGGAATAGATTAAATAAAATTTTACCACCTTTGAAAAGGAATTGGAGAATTACTATATCATAAAATATGATATAGAAAAAGTAAATATCGAAGAATTTTAGCTCAATAATACAACAAAAGAATATAAAAAGATTTCAAAAAGCATATATAACTGATTATACCAATATCACCTCCTCGATTCCATGGGAAAGATACGCCTTCTGGCAGCCGCATTTTCGATTCTTAAAGGTACAAAGCAACCAAATTTACACTAGGCAGTAATTTGGTAAAAATATTTTGCAAGATATGCCTTTTTGATTGTAAAAAACTTATTGCCTGTAGCAAGATTTCAGTATAATCGATTTGTAAAAGAAGACTTCCATAAATTATAAAAAAATACAAATGGTAGAGCATACGCGCGCAGAAAATTTTTTAATAGAATAGAGACATGCTATGATTGGCTATAAGGATATTACTGATACTAATATTCTGGTTTCCAAAGGGTCGATATATTTTGTTAAATGAATGAACGAATCTATATTAAAGTCTAAAATACATTAATATTGCAATGCGCATATTGATATCTTTGAAATAATGTTTTTTATTCATGCGCTAAATAGAAAGTTGTTAATTAGTATTTTTTCTCAGGCACAGGTTGTTTGATTCTCTGTAAGCACAGCGACTCTGGTTTTCGGCTATCTTACCGTTTCCAAAGTCTTCTTAAATACCCCACCTTCTTTTGTGGCTTATAGATTCATATGTTTTTCTGAATCCCAAGATTGTATATAACCCTCAACCTGGACTATTGCATCTAGTTCCGGGATACTTTTTATGATATCGTGTCACCACACAATCACATGTTTAAAACATAAGATAATTTTTGTCTTAAACGTGTATATTAATGACTGTTCAGATTCTAGCAAGTCGAATTTATACAATTTTATGTTTTTAACTCTGTTCATATTTTCAATACTTGCCACGCATGATTACGATATATTAAATATATATTTATTTAAAAAAAAAACCTTAATGGAAATTACCAACTGATGTTGCAGAAAATTACAAACAATAGGATTGAGGAAGACACTTGAAGTAATAAGTCTTAAGAGAAAAAGATTCATTGAGTAAGATTGTAAAGATGATTTAATGAAAAACAGTCTCATTTTTAACCGTTCTATAGAGAGATCACAAGTTTTGCTTTACAATCATTATTAGTTAATAATTTAAGCAACCCAAAAATAAACATTGATAAAATTTTATTATTCTGTTTATATAATCGCAAGAAGTTTTGATATAAAAATTTCATAAGCTAATAAAATTACCAAAAAAAAACAATTATAACAAATCGTATTAATCTGGTAAACATTGCAATACTAGTTTTGATTAGACAAATTTATATGGGTATAAATCGGATAAACCCCCAAGTTGATATGATTTGATTAAAAAAACGAAAAGAATTCTATTGTTAAACAAGAAACAATCTCTATTTATGAAAATTAGAATAGAAAAGAGGATCGGATGAAAGCTATATATTTGGGTATAAGGCAATGTGGAATTAGAGAAAAAATTTAGCGTAAAACAATATTTAAATTGTATTAAATTGTGTGATATATTCAAGAAATCAAACTTAAAACAATTTTTTAATATTGCACATAAATTCGCGATAAATTGAAATCAACATTTACTATAGTTTATAAATTCTAAATAACGGTATTTATGATATTCACAGAAAAACAAAATCAAAAAATTTTACCTTTCATTTTCTATTTATAATGCACAAAAAATAGATTTAAAAAAAAGAATTAAATTTATATCTTTTTAAAGTTCAGGATATGTACAAAAGTCTATTAATAGAATCAGAATACTAGAAAAACTATGATATCCTGTTTTATATTAAGATGTGTTAATTTTTGCATTTTTAAGAATATTAACAATCAAATAAGATATGCCCCTGAATAAAAAAAATCATTTTATAAAACATGTCTTTTTTTTCAAAAAACTTAAAATTTTTATATGTGTGTGATCCATAGAAAAATCCAAGTTTTGACTCGGGATACCGAATTCTTTTTTTACATAAATATTGAAAATAAGTTTGTGTGTTTATTGAAAATAATTATTCTATACTTTTAAACAACACTTTATGTCTATATATAAAATATTAAAAAAAAAACAATATTATTTACCGAGAAGCAAATAAAATCGTCCTGGATGATAAAATTCATATTTTAATGCAAACTTTTTATTGGAAACTTATCTATACAGACCCGTAAATTATATGCTTAAACATTATAACTATATTAAATCTTCTTCATTTTTTTAATATAATTAAATTTCTATTATAAACAAGCTTATTTTATATTGATCGCTGGATACTTCAATCTGCCTAATAGCTAAAAAAATTATTTTATGGTCAACGCAAAAAATTGTTTGCATTTATATGTACAATTCATGCATAATTTTACATATAGCCATAGTTTATGATGTAAATTTTATACCTATAAACCATAATTGAAAGTCTACTTCTATCTTTTTTTAGATAAATATTCAAAGATTCACTTTATTTCGAACAATTTTTTTTTCTATACGTAAAAAAAAGAATTAGAGACTCTTTGAAGACACACCTAGTTTTTCTACCTATCATTTTATCGAATCCGTTTTAAGCCGTAGCATAAAAAAATTGCTTGGATTCATATTATGTTAATATATAGTTTTGGTATAAGGGGGAAAATAAAATGTTGTATATTTAATAAGATAACTTTTTATTTTACATTATTTTGAATTATTTTATGCATACAGTTTTGTTTTACAGCTAGAAATATTTTTTTTAAATATATTGATGATGTATTTTTTGCTGATAAAATATATTTGAATTATTATTAGATTATATAAGTTTCTATCATAAGAAACACTTAATTGTGACTGTATTTTGTTTTTAAATAAGATTGAAACTTACTAGGATCTAAATTTCCAGGATGTTCTTAAATTATACCTAACAGATCTATTGTGCTTTTAAATATTTTCAGAAGAAAAAAAAAGTTTTAACATACGGAATTGTGTACAAATACAAATATGCGCCATTTTAGAATGCAAAAAGAAAATTTTTTATTTATATCTTTAATACTATAATCTAAATTACGAATAGTTTTTATTTTTACTGCCGTTGATTTTTAGTGAATCTTGTCATTTTGGGTGTTTCTTCGCGAAAAATTTATCTGTAAAATTGCCACCCCGCACAAAAGAATTATTGTATCGATTTCATGGAACAAACTTATGAGTTAGCACGTAATTATACACCGAAATTGATTATCAAGAATCATTCGATACTCAAATGCTATTGTGTGCAGTTTCAACATATAATTTTAAACAACAAGTATTTCAATTTTATTGTGAAAATAATTTTAAAATTGTATAATGGTATAATGGGACAATTCTAATCCTTAAAATTACATATTCATATTCCAAATATAATGCATTTTTATCTAAAAAATTTTGCATCTTACACGTAAATTTTTTTTTTCGGTTTTTCATATGCAGATGGAAATTTAACGAATATATTTTTTGTATAGTTATCCATATTATTACATTTCTGTGAAAGTAGGTTTTTTTTTGATGAACTATGGTATTTTTAAGTCTGTTACTTTTTTCTGATTTTTGAATTAGATAAGTTTCCTGTTAAATACATGAATTATTAATCAAGGGTCTATTTTAATATAAAAAATTATAAATAAGTGTTCTAGACAATAAGTTCCTACTATTTATAAATTGTATTTTATTTTGATCGATATCAGAAAAAGTTTTTATAAATTACAACATAAAATTTTAATTGTAAGAAGTATAAAGTGTCAAACCTAATGAATTTTACTCCAGCGAATTCAAAAAGGTATTTTATTCTTCGTTTAGCGATGATTGAACAATCTTATCTTGTAAATTCATCTAACTAGATACAGCTTGCACATTTTTTATCTTAATATTGCATTGTAATATGTATTCTGAATTCGTTGTATTAACCTTTTCCCTATCTGCCATAACGATTCTATTTACCAAATACTTGCCAAAATTTATTAATAACATGAATTAGTGAAAATTGAAACAGAAATTCGTATTAAGCTTGCTGTAAGACAAACAGACCGAAACTAAATATAATTTTCTTGAGAATTATGAATATTGATTCAACTAGGTTCTACACATAGATATTTTATTTGTATATATATAATATATATTCCATCATGAGTGAATGCGAAATTAATTTATTCTTCTTGGCTCTTGATTTGATTGTTTAGCACATTGAATTTAAAATTAATGCATTTATTTTACTCTGATAGAACCTTTCACCCTTCCAAGGTATATTTTAAATCTGCATTTAAATGAAAGTCACTTAAGAAATAAAAATCAAAAATCTAGTTATGTAGTTGAATATGTATTTTAAATACAGATATAGGCTTCCAAAAGACTTTAACTATGCATTTCTGATCAAAAAAATATTATTAAATAGAAATCTTTAAATTATCTATTTGGTTATTATAATATCGCGGTAAAATACTTTTAAAGAGCGAATCTACAACTAATATGCTTTTTATGAAGGCTACAAGAATCAGTACTTAAATTCGTGCAAATGTAAAATAAAATTTTTTACTAGCTAAAAAAATTTAAAAGATCCGTTTTTTTGTTAAAAATCATAAAACAGAAAACTTAACGATTCTTTGTTTGATTCTTTGCATAATTTAACAGTACATTGATGATAATTATATCGTATATGAATGAAATCTTTTTTTAAAGTTTGTTTATTCCCGAATAAAAGATTTTTAATTGATTTGTATTCAATATTAAAGCTAAATTACAAAATTTTTATTGCCGATCAAACTGAAATGCTTATATTTCGAATTTTCAATTATAAGTATGTGATTTAGATCAATATTTCGGAATATCACAAAAATAACTTTTCGGCATTATTTATATTTTTGGTATGTTTGAATACGTTTTTTACCATATATAAGAAATATATTTTAATGATTTTAATCTATTTTTTGTAAAATAGCTGATATGCAATAAAAATAAAGCTTTAGATGAGATTTCTAATCGTCTTATAGGAATCAATATATTTCTAGCTTGTTTTTCTTACATTGCATAAATTTCTGTGTCAAGATCGGCAATAAAACATGGGCTCACATGTGCACTAAATCAATTAGATCCACATCTATAAAAAATTAGTGCAAAATTGAATTCGTAATTCTCTTGTAAAAATTTTTTGTTTATCTATAATGATACAAATAAATTTATGATAATGCATTAAAAATTATCTGGAAAAATACAAGTTTAAAATAAAATAAAAATATTCTATCGTAAAATTTTGGTATGGTTGAGCGGTGTTATAAGTCAGACCATAGTGTGATTAGTATCGGGTTCTACTCACCCCACTTATTGCATAGCGAATTTACGATAAAGATATATACCCAAGAAGGCTAAAAGCAGTCAATTAAAGACAAGCCATAAAGCATTAAAAAGCCATGAGAAATACAAGGTTGCTGTGTAAGCGTTTTCACTGTGCCTACAGAATGAAAAAGATCCCACAACGTTTAGCAATGATATAGGTAAGTGTATAGTAAGGTTGTAGCTTCTAGCTCTTAGCGTAAATAGTAAACTGTCTCGCATTCTCTCCACATAATGACTGCCTCTTATAAGATAGGGGGATAATCTACAATGATTACAGGTGACAATGAACGCTGGAGGTGTTCCACATAGAGATGCAGCAGTTAAGCAATAGTATCTATATGTATAAAGCGAACTTTCTAAAAAGTAATAGAAGTAAAACATAAATAAAGTAAATTCGATTCTAATTTTTCTATCTTGAAAATAAGAATAATATAAATTATGTCCATTTAAATTTTTGAAAATAATGTATATTTTATATAAAATCAATTATGTTTTTGGAGATCCTTGTCCGCACAGAATCTAAGTATATAATTTTTTTTTATATGGTAAGTTACTTTTTATCAATTCCATCCATTTAAATGTATCCATACTATTTGAAATATTGCACAACTCTATATACATCTTTTGAAATCTTTCCAATATATCTCATGTCTGACACTTCTTCATAAAAATGTGATATTTCAAGTTTCTTGTTTAGTGTGAGAGCTGACATGTATGTTTATAATCCTTCCAGGGTTTTTAACTCATTAACAATAGAATTTATATAATTTTATTTGATATATATGTAAGTTTATGATTATGTCTATAAAACAACGATCCTATCAATGCAGATCGTATCTCTATATTTTTTTTATATTGTTATTCAAATCGACTTTATTATACTACTGTACATTTTTTTTTGTATAAGTATCTTGGTTACAGCTGATAAGAGTTTTCTATGATTGCAGATTTATATATTACATAAAAATTCTTATATTGTCATGATTCTTGCAAAAACAACATGCAAAAAGAATTTTTTATGAAATTTTGATCGTTTATATGGAATTTTATGTTTAAATTTCGACACCATGACTCTATTTTAATTTTCCAGAGGTATATTTTATACTTTTATATTACTTTGTTACATATATAGACACATACTTTATTCAAAATACTTAGATATCTTTGATTCATGATGGCAAAATTTTGGCACGTGCGCTGTAAATTTCGTTGAAAGCGTTAAATTTCGTATACTCTTCTCTATTATAATGACCCATTCGATAATTTAGAATCTTTAAAAATAGGTCAATAACACAGAATTACTACTAATTTTAAATATGACTTAATCTTTTAAGACATGATTATATACTATGTAAGTGATTTAAAATATATTTATAAAAGACTGCAAAAAATAAATTTTATTTCTTGTATATAGATATGAAAACTTCTGTTTTAGTGGTGACAACATGAGTAAGACGAATAATAACATCTGAAGTTTGGCATTCTTCTTTCGACAAATTATTATTTTACCTAAATAGAATTTTTTTATGGCTTATTATCCGATCCAACCATTGAAAACTTTTTAATGATGTTATACTTATTTAGATGGGCTTTATAATCTTTAGGATCGTGAAATCCACATATTATATTCTGTTCATGATTACTGTTACAGAAATCACTGGATTCCGATAACTCGTATATTTTTTCTTAAATGTTCAATAATTCCTGAGAATAAACAGTAAAATTTACCACAATTACATATCTAATTCTGAATGTGTTTTTCTAATCAAAGTACAATTTATTCTATATATAATTACCAAAGTGGTCTAAAGATTCCGCTATCTTATTATTCATATAAATTGGATGGTCGATTCTAAAAGCGTAATTAAAATATTGCATGTTGTTGAAAAACGGTTTTTATATTGCTGTTTTGATCATAAATATCTGTTAAAACTTAATGTACATGGATCCGAATATTTTCTTATGTATGTTACAAATATAATCGCTTTTTTATAAACAAAGATCCGTGGATAGCTAGTTCAAGCCTAAATTCCTTCGATCTCAAATGATTTCAATTATCAATTTTCATTCGTTGAAAAATTTTTATTTGTTCTTTGTCTTCATTATTCAAAAGATTTATGTCTTACAAAAATATGCTCTCTGAATGCAGAATTGTGGTATTTCAATCAAATATTATCAAGGCTTTATAAAGTTATACATTTTTGAGGATTTATCTTCATCTTTTTGGCTGGATTGCTTGACTCTTGATTTCTTTATGAAATATGCTATAACTTAAGTTTTTGCGGTTTTTGATGGTGTCTGGTGCATTTCAATTGTTATTTTAAGTTTTTCTATTACATGTGCATTCATATCGATGTTTTTTATTTTTAACGCAAGTTTTAACTGAATCTTCACATGCAGAAATGCTCCTTCTAATAGGTCTAAATTTTGTACTAACATATATTACACTAGATTTTTTTTTTGTAAATATACGTCATCAATTTGATGAGTATTTTGATTCGTTAACATCTTGATATATCTGTATTATTTTTAGTTACTATATCATCTACACTTTTTTTTTTACATTTTTGGCTGAATTTTGTAATCTTATACGATCTACAGCGTGATATGTTTGATAATTGTACTTTTTTTTTTCGGCCCTGTATGTTTACACGTTTTTTATTTTCTTAAGCGACAAATTTTTTTTGATTACGTAGTATTTTATTTTGATTTTCAAACTTAGTTAGTAGCTTTTCTTGTCCAATGCACTCAATGATGTTTTTTTCTCTCATTGTTTTATTGTTGAAACTTCTTAAGAAGCTTTTTTTTTCTTCTTCTATATTTTTATTCTCAATCATCTCTTTTTCAGTTGTTTTACGCAAATGTCATTTATAAAATATTCATTCTTTTGTTATTTATGGTGACTTGCTCAATTCCTCGACTATGAAATTTTTTTTGGTGTATATTTCTTGATTCAATATCTTCAGGTACATCAGGTGCCGCTTTATATATCAATGTTTATATTATCAATACGAGATCTATATAAAATGGAATCACAGCAAAGATTTATTACATTATGCATAAAATTGGCATCTAATTCTTTTATTTTCGCATTAGATTTAATAACAATTTTTTATAATCTCATATTCGCCTCATTAAATGCCACAAAGTACTCTTCTTTTACTTTTGAGTCTGTTTTAATATCCCACAAAATTATTTAAATTTGGGGATTATCTAAATAAAGAGCATCACAATCAATATCATTCGTTCTGGAGGCAGCAATAAAAAATCTTTTAATCCATTTTTTTTTAAGTGAAAATTTCGTATCATAACCATAAAAAAATTCATCCTAAATAAATTTTCTGTGCATTTTTAAGTGATAGTTCATGAATGCTGTCATATCCGGCAGAAATTGATCGTTTTTTTTGAATAAAACCTTTAATGCGGACTTAATTAATTTGTTTGCTCGCTGTTGTTGCATTTAAATAATAAATTGACGATTTCAAGGTTTTTCGTTTGATTTAAGCATTAGAAAAATTATGTTTTGTTAACTTCTATCAATATAAAATATTCAAGTTTCGAAACAATAAAATTGATATAAATGAAGGTTTCTTGCTAATTTTTTTTATAATTTTGTTCATACTAGCAGTAACCAAATAAAATCTTTCATTTTAACATCACCATTTTTTCATAGAATAGTTCTAAAGGTTCAGAGTTACATAAAATACTAAAAATGAGTCTAGATCACCTTCTAAAAAATCCATGATGTGTGAAAAATGTTTAAATTTCTTCAATTCATTGTTTTCTAATATTATTGGAAGCATTCTCTTCCATCAATTTTTTTCGGTGGATGATCTTTGTTTTTTTTAGCTTTGATATATGATGGAATATCTATATAACCTCTCAGATCATCACAATATATCCGTTGTATAATTTTTACTACATGTCCATGCTGATTTCTTAGATTGTGAAAATTGTTCAATTTTAAAATTTCTTGCAAAAATGATAGTCTATAAAATATTCTTCGATGGTGATTAAATTCTTTCCGCATATATTTTTGCTGTTTCATCTGCTTCAAAGAAGTAATGGTTTATTTCAAATATCGAAGAAAACTATCGACTACAACGCTTGTGTACAAAACGAATTATTTAACCTTTTCGTCTTTGGTGCACAAGAAATAATCGTAATAAAATCATGATTTCTAATTTTATGTATAATATATATTTTTTAGGTGGGTTTTTTATGTGAATATATTAATTTTTCTTAAATTTAAACATTTCAGGACATGCATTATTCTCATATGACAATTTTAAAGGGCTGAATGATTTGATAATTATGTTTTGTGCTATTTTTTTGATCTTTCTTCATGTTTCAAAAACTATTTTCATAAATAGTTTAAAGTGTACGTCATAAAAATTTTACTATTGTCATGCGAATAAAAAAAGAAATTTTAAAATTCTTTTTTATGTATGAAATACGAAAATTTCCTCCAGGTTTTTATTTTTGGTGCGCATAATTAATTTAGGCTATCAAAACATATTAATTATATACTTCTTGTAATTTTTTTTAATTACATGCTTCTATACTGCATATATTTTAATTGTCATTAATTAAACTGTCAAATTGCATCTCATTTTTCTTGCATATGCTTCACTTTGCATTCAAATCCCCGAATCCATAGATTACTACATAATGGGCTGCCTATGTGGTATTTTAATTATTTTTCAAATCATTTTTAGGTCTTTTGTTCATATTAAATCAATATTATAGATTTTTATATAGAACACATTTATTAAAGCATAAAGCCAGTCTGTTCATCTTTAAATGCTTCAAATGGATTGATTTGATTTTTAGCTATTAATCTTGACCAAGATGAACTTCGTAATGCTCTTTATAATAAATTTGGCAGCAATCTTAATACCCCTATATATTTTAGAATTCTTCTTTCCAGGCTTATTGGTTCATTTTTTTTATCTTAATGTTCGTGCCTATTCAAAATTTGGCATTACCGGATTCTGTATATGAATCTTATTGTTTTGTGACCGCTCCATTTCCTTCTATGATATATTTATGCTGTAAATTGCTATATATAAGAAAAAAAAGCTAAATTCAATGTTTAAAATGGGAATTTTGCTATAGTTTCAAAATATGTGTGATATACATACGAACCAGAAGCAAAACAACATACTATTGTGTTTATATATGACAATATCATGTTTATCTTTCAATATTTTTATTACTAGTACGCTTTTAATAGGGATATTAATAATAAATAAATCAAAAAATCTAAATAAATTTTTTAAAAATAAAGGCTAGTATCTAATAAAACATTATATAAAGAAGAAATCTGCTCTGAGTGCAGAAAAAAAGTTAAATACCTGTTTATCGAAAGTATAAACTTCTATGTATTTGTTTGTAACTCTGATATATTATTCAACATGCTTCTAATGTTTGCATATAAGTTAAGTTTAAAACTTTATTTTTCAAGTATAGCACAATATATCATATATAATTTCAATATAACATACATTAGGAGCTTTTGTATAGTTTCGATCATTTAGTAAAATGTTATAATAAACATCCAATTTTTAACAAAACGTATCTAAAATAAAATTATAAAAAACCATGGCCTCAATTTTTTTAGTTAAGCAAGGAAAATATATTGTTTAAGAATTGATCAATTTTTATATTTTGTTGTGATATTAATATAACTATTTGTTATTTTTGTTATATTCGATTTTTTTCGCTAAAATTTGTTGCCGAAGAATAGTACTGCGTAATATTAACAGCAGGCTTTGCAATAGTTCTGAGTAATATTATATAAAACCATATTTTGTGTAACATACAGAATATTTTTGACAGAAAAACAGCAAGAAGTGTTCTACAAAGACAAATCATGCGAAACTGCGGCAGTAAACGAGAAAAAAGATAAGGTGGTATTAGAATAAGTGCAAATGACTATAAAAAAAACAAGAAGACAACTATAGTTTGTTAAAATTTGTACATCAACAAAATCGTTAATTTATTAATGATTTCAAGATGCATGGGCGGCGATACTAATACGATTTTATCGTATGCCACGCTTCGATGGGAGAAAGATTAAAAATATTGAAATTGGAAAATTCAAATGTAATTTGTATCAATAGAGACTAAAAGAAATGTGCAAAAATATTAAGGGATCAAAATAGAAAATCTGGTTGTCAAACGATTTGATGCCGAAAACGTCAAAAACCTTTAAAGAGCAAAATTAAGTGATTCATCAAATTTTGGAATTGACATAGTATAAAAGAGTCGACTATGTAGAAGGGAATTAAATGAAATATACGAAAGCTTAAAAAAAGCAAACCAAGTTGAATTTATAAAGAGAAGTAATGTTCCATTCTACAAAGTTTACTCATATATTCTCCAAACCATTAAAATTATTATAGGGACAATTAAATCCTACCGTAATACCAATAATATGTCCGATGTTGCAGTATTGCTACAAACCGCACAACTGACTTACAAACGCCTTGCAATAAAACTGAAAAAAGCTAAGCAATATATTTTAGAAAAAATTAAAAAAATTGAGCTTTTGGAAAGAAAAAGAATTAGTATAGAAAATAATAATATAAAAAAGCTGTGAAGTTAAAGAAGAGGAAGTAAAAAAATTAAATAAAATAATGCGATCAAGAAACATGATCCTAGGCATAGATGATCATGTTAAAATGATGTTAAGTGTTTATTAAGAAAAAATCAGAATATTAAAGAAAATGATAGAAAAGTAAAATTAAAATATGCAACGTTACTAGAGAAAATAACTGCTTTGAGCTTAATAGAAGACTTTTTTGCACAGAGGATTGACCTAAAACAAAGATTATACAGTTGAAGCCTCAGATGAACAAGTAAAAAAAAATTGGATGAAAATGTGGGTAAAAGGTACGGAAAATCCAAATAAAAATAATTATAACGATTACCTATGCTCA
Organism: Rhyacophila brunnea; assembly: GCF_057557595.1. Lineage (NCBI taxonomy): Eukaryota > Metazoa > Arthropoda > Insecta > Trichoptera > Rhyacophilidae > Rhyacophila > Rhyacophila brunnea. Next base: position 1,100,021 of record NW_028233338.1, on the reverse strand, counting down.
TTTCTGCCTGTCCAAGAACAGGAAATTTTAAGCTCATAACAGAAGTTATATTTGATACATAATAAAATCGCTTAAGACTTGAAAAGCTGCTGGATCAGATGTAATCTTTAATTTCTCTATTAAAAAAATGACAAGCCTTCATAAATACATTTATCAAATTCTATTGGGTGAATGTTTGGAAAATAAAAATCGGGAAGAATGCTTGCACTTAGGTACGACATATCTTATACTAAAAGAAGATGTCAAGACCGTAAATGAATTCAGATCAATCACATGTATGTCCAATTTATATAAGTTAACGACAAAAGTTGTTTCAAAAATCATTCAGTATGAAGTGGAGACATGGGAATAAATTGAAGATATTATGTTAGAAACAATAAGGCGCGTTTAAGGTCAAAATATAAAGCTTTTAACTATATTTCTATATACTAAGAGCATGGAAACTATATATGTACAACTAAGACCTGTTGTGAAACAAAACATTTGACTCGATAAAACATAACAACTTGCGCGCTTGGTATAAAAATTTGAATTTATCTACACGAAAATTTTCTTTTTGTGAAATAAGATCACAAGCAAACAGAGTATATATAATAGTTTAAATGTAGAATATGTCTTTCACGAAAGAATAAATAAGTTTATACTACATGAAAAAAGTCTATCACCTTTTTTTATTTTTTCTTTGTATTCATCCCTTGAGAAGAAAATAAAATGAATGCTTTCCAGGGGTAATGAAATGAGTGATGTAAAAACAAATGCAACAAATCATCTACTATTCATCGATGACCTAAAATAAACAAAATAAACAAAAAAAACGATAGAAACACTTATAACTCTTTTCTGATATAGCGTTAATCTGCTTTAATGCGTCAGGCATTATAATAAACAAAATGAAGCCTGACCCTAACCATGAAATATGCGCAGATGTAGCAACATTTATTGGAGTCCCAGCAGCCTATAGATATCATGGAGTAAAAGAGATGTGAAAATCTGAGCTAAAGCTAGAAACTTTTGATAAAATTGAAGAAAAAATAATAAATTGAATCAGAAATTTATGTAAGACTATACTGAATGCTGGTAATTTTTTTCAAACCATATATTTTCATGCGAAATCACTTGTAAATTACAATTTAGGCTTTCCTAAACAAGAACCGAATTATTTACAATACTTGATGAAAAGATAAGAGATTTTTAATAATAAATGGCTAATAACCTCCAGCCTAGTAAAAAAAAATTATAGACAAAGATATTTTAATATGTTATATGAACTGGGTCGTTTGCTATATAATATTGAATTTAAAGCCAAAAAAGAAGATCTACCAACTAAAAAATTTGCTTCTTCATAGTAAAAACAGTTCACAGAGAAAAGCTGCAATATTAAAAGTATATAGAGATAATAAGACACATATATCACTAATTTAAAAATATCTTAAAAATAAATATCATTTTGATATCACCGATTCCGAGACACTGGGGGAAAAGCAGCAAGAAAGTCTATTGTGTAAAATAAAAATGAAACCATTGCACCAAAAACTCTTTGAAGCAAGAATAATGATATGGATGATATTGTTGGATCATCAAGATGGATAAAAGACGGCAACATTAAATTAAGTGAAGAAGGGAAATTCTGTTTTATTCAAGACAGAAATGTTTTTTTCGGTGAGTGGATAAAATGCCCACATTGTAACGAAGCTATGAAAACAATCGATCACCTTGAAACAAGATGCAAGAAAAACTTGGGCATGATTACACCCGAAGACACAATGAAATCGTAAGATGTCTTCATTTCTTCCTATCAAGACGATACAATTTCAAGAAAACCAAAAAGATCAGAACTCACTCAGTACAAGAGATCTGCGAAAACGAAAATGCATAAATAAAAGTTGATATCCGAATAAAAGCTGATATTTTAGTTAAAAAAATAGACCTGATATTTTTTATACGATAAAAAATAAAATATGATTACGCTGATTGAAAATGGTATAACTAGCCTTGATAACTTGACTGAAGTTGAGAATGAAAAATATAGGAAGTATGACATCCTGGCGGATGAACTTGGTTAAATTTACAAATGTGATACAAGAATAATACCATATGTGATGACTTGGGATTAGGCGGTCACCAAATATCATAAAAAATATGTTAAGGAGTTAAAAATCCTGGACGAAGATGAAGCACACTTGCAAGCTCTCACACTTTGCAATACACTTGAATTCATCTCATTTGAGAGAAGAAGAGCAGTTGATGAAGATAGATCAGGGGAAGGTGTCAAAAGATGCATCAAGAAGTTGGGCAATATTCCCAACACGCTGACTACGTCTAAATAGATCAAATCGATATAAAGAAAATTAACCCATAAATAAAAATTATATTTTCAGTTTAAACAATGCAAATTACATAATTTTTGATTATTTCTAAGATCAAGAAAAATTATTATTGAAGCAAATAATATCATATTGTTGACAGGTTGATGCCATATAACAATATTGGAAAGATGTATTTTGAATACATTTGTTAGATATCTTTGACGTGTTATCACCATTTTAACAATTCAGGATAATACATTTTTGACATCTAGCTATTTATAGTCTAAAAAATCCACCTTTAGATGAATCTAGTATTTGTATTTTCTATATTTAATTTCACATATATGGCATTGACTAATGCGATTACATCCAGTATAAACAATTTTATGGGATCATTGCCTTTCTGCCATGCTGTTAACTCATATGGAAATTCTTATTGCAATAATCAAGACGCAATAGCATATGTATTAGATGCTCTAAAAAAAGGACGAGAAAAGTATGAAAATACCGAATCAAATGAAAGCGAAAGTCTCCTGGGCAGCCATGGTAGCGATAAAGAAGAAAAAGTTAATTTTAAAAAGTATAATCTAAAGTATTGTGAGCACGATGTAGATATAAATGAATTGGATTGGATATATATCACTATTGATAGCCTCGAAAAGGTCAATAAAGGCGATCTTTTTAAACTTGAATTATTTAAAAATCAATATTACAAAGGCGAAAATCCTTCAATAAGTTGTTGTCTTCGGAATAATTACAAAAAATTTGAATACTTCGCTCCAAGAGTGCCATATAAAGCCGAAGATGATAATCTGATATATCGTCATAACTACCATCCAGAAATTGAATTGTTTTTAGGAGATACCAACCAGATATGTTATGAATTGAGACAGAATCTGAATTATCTTCTTCATTATGCAAAAATGAAATTTATAAGTAAACTTAGTGCAGAAACAATATATTTTGGGAATGAAAAAGCAACTATAGAAAATGTCAGCCTTCTTAATATTTCTAACTTAAAATATGATTTAGTAAATGGAAGTTTTGACTTGGTTCTGGATAATGATTTCTATGACAAAAAAGATCAAATTGTTGCAATAAATTCTCCTAATCGAGAAATAATTATTAAGTTTGATAAAGATAGTACTCCAATTCGATTTTTAACGAAAAAAGAATATGATGAAAAAATAAGAAAATATTTGAGAATATTGAAGTATGAGAATTCTGATTTAGAAGGATTAGTAATTAAGAGAATAAGCGAATTGAACAAAAATTTTACATTACCATGTATAGGAAGCAACAATCATTCTTTTATATTCTTTGAGAATTATAGGCAATAAATTCATGCTTAAAAGATTAGTTATATTTTTAAACTTGAATATTTTATAAAGTATATGAAAATAAAAAGCTTGTACCCAATGATGACGAAAATTATAAAAAGATTCGCCATACATGAAAATAAATATTTTATACATTCTTAGCTATTAATCCTTTAGTGCTATCTTGAATTAATATTATCTGTATGAAAAAAATATTAAAGATCGTTTTTTTTTGCATATATATTAAGTAATGGTAAGAAAAAAATGATATTTGGTATTTTTTATTCAATAAAGTTTTAAAAGCATTTTTTTGGAATCACGAAGTTTCAAAACCTACAAAATTAAAATTAGGCCTATTTTAACTTTAAAAACATAATGTACTAGAAGATAGTAAGGCAAAATACAGTCCTTGCTTTAAAAAAATTTTAGAAATTAAAGTAACTATAATAGGAATAGGCATTGGAATAAAATCTAGCCGTGCCAACTAAATAATATAAAGATTATTGGAAAACCTGTTATTTATGTTCGACAAAACTGCAATAATTATGCATAATATTATGGAAATATAGTTTCTAACCACGACTAAAGCAAAATGAGCCTTAAAAATCAAAATCACTGAATATTAATCTTCTGCTATCATAGAGCTTTGTATTGAAGTAAATCTATTAATATAATTTCACTTGTATATTCATACAAAATAAATAATAGATGTATAGCATCAAGAAACATAATGTACATGGAAAATGTTTTTCAATAGTTTTTTACATAAATAATGCAATTATGTATCTTGATATTTTTTCAAATCATGTATATTACCCTGTCAAATAATTTAAATACAATGTTATGATTTCATATTATAAGTTTTTTATCGAAGAATAAATATGCTTAAATATAAATGAACTAGGATATTTTGAGGCATAACGTTGCTAAACCTATTTATATGTTTTATTTTGTTTTTAAACGATAGTATAGGTATAAAGTTCACAAAAATACATAAAACTTTTATTGATGTATAAATTTTTTTCACATTAATAAGCATTGTTTTTAATAAAACAATATCTATGATAATGTATAAATACAAAAGCTATTTCGATATTAATTCTTTTTATTTCGCCAGTATTGAAATTTATATGTGATTAAAATCTCAACGCTGGTGTATTTCTTGGTTAAAAATTACATTTAAAATAGAAATACTATTGTTATATGGTTTTTAATCGGCGTTAATCTGAATTTTATTTGCCAATTTTTAAGTTCGTAATCTTTATTTCTACGTTTAACTGACTTATGTGGTCGAAAATAAACATACTAATTTGACGTGATACATGCATAAATATTTGTTTTCAACTAGTTTTGACCATAGACATCTGTTATAATTGTGATTAACGCAAACTAATTCAAAATGTAAATCTTTTAATGAAATTGATAAAAGAACTCTTAAGATGAAAAAAAACATAGTTAAATTTTTAAAAGTTATAGTAGAACTATAAATTGGCTTTCATTTCTAACTACTTTGAATCTTATGACTTTTTATTTAATTCAAAATATTAATTTACATTTAGAATGGACATAAAAAAATATAAAAGGTTATACCCTGTTTTGCGAAAATTAAACTTGTATACTTGCAATTCTTGCGTTATTTACAAATCGAAATTTTTTCTAAATTTATAAAATATGATAGTTATCGTAGATAACTTCTTGTTGACTTGCAATTTAGAAAATATATTTTTGTTCTCTTAGTCCTTCAAATGAGGCGGTATTTGTTTTTTAAACTCAACTATTCCAATTATAAATATTGAATAAAACAGACACATAAGAAACACCAATTATTTTTGAATTGCACAAAAATTGTAAATATTTATTTAAAATAGGACTCTACTTATTTGCTACGGTTTTGTAATCTGAAATGACCCAACATGTATTTATCTTAAGTTTGATTATTCACATTTTGAATGCCTCAGCGAAGGCGAAAATTCATCATTTAAAATTTTTATCATGAGTTTACATATAAAAACGGTTAATAAGAGCTTATTAAATGTAAAAATTTATGCTTTATAACTGGTATAGTTTAGAACGCATTTAGATTTAAATTTATGCATAGTACAAATGATTGATAGATTTGGCTTTATGTCCTGAATTACACATTTTGAGGATAATCGAATTCTCTGTTTATGGTTGATATTTAAAGTCTATGCTGTAGTTATATGCAACGATGGTCATTTTTGTATAAAAATACGCTCTAAAATATGAAAAAATACATATTTAATTATAGTTATAAAACGAAATTTTGAAGCTGATACTCCTAGATTCAAACAATATATGTAGAAATCAGCTTTTACGTTATATGAACTTTTTTAAGAAATTTACATAATATTCGCTATCAAAAAAAAATAACGATAAAGTGTCAGATGTAAATTTCTATTTTGCACAAAAATCTACAAAAGAATGAATATATATCTTTTTTCGATATAAAATGTAAATTATTATGTGAGAAAAGATTTTCTTCATATTTTCGGCTTACTCTAGTTTATAAGTTTATGGAAAGAAATGAATACGATATTCTATATTATGTTCTAAAATTATATATAATTACATTTGTATTATTATCATTTTTAGATTGGCAAATATCAAAAATTATGTTCTATATAAATAAGCATTTTTTCTTAAACTGTCTTACACATATGAAAAACCGTTGGAGTCAAGTATTTAAGCATAAAAAAATGAACATTTTATATCGAAAGAGGCACTTTCATCTATAAAAATAGCAACTATCTTAATTTTCGTAAATTAAAAATTATAGTATTGAATTTATATTATAAAATACGATAGAAACACACAACAAAAACAATCAAAATCAATTTCATATATTCTTTAAAGATGTTTTTAGTGTTTATGCAAAAAAAAGGCTATATTTTTGGATGTTCTTTTTGCTTTCACTGGGCCATTTCTGTTCGGAATTACGAGTTCTTAATTTTCACTGTTCTAAATTTTTTCAAAACAATGGTTCATCTATTATATCAATAAATAGAAGTGATTCCTCAACCAAAAATTTTTATTTATTTATCAGAAAAATCCCATCGTGCTCGAATAAATTTTTTTAAATAGAAATAAAAGGATGAGAATATAGCATAGTCTTTGGGTAATTACCTTGCTACTGCAGTAAGATATATAATGATGAGAATTTAGAGGTTTTACTTTATATTAAAAAATCCAATAAAAATATTTTTAGTATCTTATATAACACTAACCACATCATAATGTGGCTGTATTCAAAAAAATTAATAGAAAAAACACATATATCATTGTATACATATCTTTTAATTTTTTTACTATACACAAAAAAATACTATTATAAAAATAAATTACATTTGAAAAATTGTTTACGCTCTTAAAAAACAGGTATCGTCTAGTATCGAATAATTAATGGATGCATTTAAGTGTGAATACATTTTTGTATCAATGGAAAAGCGATGACTTTTGATCAAAAGTTTATTCTCTTGTACACATAGTATATGAATTGGACAAAGGGTCTTTTTAACTGCCACATCTTATATATGAGGAATCAGAACGCAAAAAATTTTTACTTGCATAAATATATGCCTCGATTGACACAAAGGTTGTGATTTTTAGTATATTTTCAATATGATTCGTGCTTTTTAATTTACGGATATTATTTTATGCATCAAGTAAGATCACAGATACTTTAAGAACCAAATAAATTCTTGCTTCAATTTTTTTTGTGTGTTGATATAATTTATATTCTGTAGTCATACTACTCTTGAATAAGTTTCTTTACACATTGTAAATATAATCGTATTTTTTATATATTTCTTTTTGTAAATTCCATCTATTGTGGTGTAGGCAGTCAATTATGAATATTGCACAATTCAAGATACATATCTTGACACTCCCCCCTGATCTATCTTTATAAATTGCATTTTATTTTTAAAAATATTATCTATATATTTAGGGGGTGTGGTAACGCAGTTGTTTTTAAATAACTTAATAAGCGGCCCGAGTTCTAACCACAAAAAGCCTCAGCGATGATAAATATACCCATGACGATTTTCACCCGTAAGAAGTTATTCTATTCTAACTAGAAATTACGCCATAAACAGTTTTACGAGCCGATAAAAATTTTGAAGACTAAAGTATTAGATGCTGAAAACGTAATTCAAATAAGTAAAAAAAACAGCACTGTTCTGAAAGATATTGATATATGTAAAGTAGTTTTTGCAGAATTTTAGCGATGGAATGTAGATAGGATCTCATCAATTCTTCATATTGAACTACCGCCGATTTAAACATGTCTAATCTACTGTGATCAAACTTGTTAGAGTAAATTAGAATTCCCAATCGCAGTGGTGAATCAGATAAGTAAAAGTTACGTTTATTCATATGCGAAATTCCTAAAAAGAATAGATCAGCAGTAAATATATAGAATACGCAAATTTATTTCGAATTATAGAAGTATCACGTTTCTATTTTAAACTATCGATATGTAAATTACTAGCTCTTGGTTATTATAATAAATCATAGTGAAAGCATATGGCTCAGTGAAAAGTCGGAAATAAAATGTTACTTTGTATCCTTTAATTTTTATAAATTGCCAATTAACCACACAAATATATTTTTTTCTAGATAAAAAGTTTTTAAATATGTGTAACTTGATACAAAAACGCTTCGAAATTATTTTCTATATAGTACATCGAAAATTTTTAGTATGAATTCTTTGCTGATGATTTTTTATTGAAAAAAGCTAATGTGTCATAATTATGAGCTTATTCCAAAAAAAACAAAAAAATATGCAGAAAATATTTGAAAAAACATATGTATAGTGTTATAGTGATTTGATCTGGAAAAATATTAGTATAAAATTACATAGAAGTAAAATGAATGGAACAAAACTAATTCACTAATTAATATACTAATGCGAAAACATTTTATAACCATGGCTTTAAGACAAAAAAAAATGTTTTTGATATATACAATTTAAGATGCTATTGTAAAATTTTAAAAGGGCTAAATTTTATCATGCATCTTTCTAAAAAATTTATGTGTAACAAAATGATTGTGATATCAATTAAAATTTTATATTCATTTATGGTTTAGTCTTCTATTATTTTTTATTTTTTACTATTAATATAAAAACGGTAGCTTAATGGGCTCTAAAAATTATTTCATATATCCTGCTTGAAACATCATCCTTCAATTAATTGAATTACAATTTTTTATAATATTTTAATGCCTTTTACCACAAGAGGATTCCTCAATATCACTTTTTTATGCATTTGCTTTAGCTAATTTGGAATTCCTAAAACATAAATTTATGTCTTATTATTTATATGACCGCAATATCACATCTTTTGACGATTGAATTTAATTCTGTTTTGTATTTAATTATAATATAATTTATTGGTTAAATTAATACACGAAAGGCGAAAGGGTATTTATGTACCTGAAGCAAGATCAGTAAAATCGAACAAGAAAATTTGTTTTTAATATTGCATAAATAAAAAAATATGTAATTGAAATATTAAAAAGAATTACTGTTGAGGGATATTTATGGAAATTTTTGTATAAAACACATTTGAAAAAATAATAAAGAACGCCGATGTTCGTTTTATTTTGATTTAACAAAATTATGCTGATCGTAAATTCGATACAACGAAATAATATTCATGATCGCGTTTAAATCGAATAAAGTGCTTTCAAATTTACAAAAAAAGACAAATTTGATGATTTTAAAAATAAATCTCATCATTTTTATAGTTTTACTAAAATATTTTGATCTCATATGTTGATAATTTGACACGAATAAATTCGTTTCGCTCAATGCAGCTAAAGGCATAAAATACTAAAAATGCTTATAAAAGGTCTTTGAATTTTTTAATACATGAAGTATGCTTTATTTCATACAAATATATGAATAGTTGAATTAACATAATTTTTATTTTTTTTCAAGTCAAGAAATGATTATGTTCAAGTATAAGAGATTGTCTTACCTATGTAAATAAACAATGAAATATGTTAATGTAGCTTGAAAAAAAAAGATTTGATATCATGCATGATTCTTAACGAAGTAAAACCATAACAAAGTTCTCTAATTGGAATCATAAATAGTATTTATATTATGAGATTCACACTTGTTTATTATCAGTTTATTTGGTTGCAGAATATTTAATTTATGTATTCACTCTTATATATGTTTTAAAATCCTCTTTCTATGTGCATGTTTTTGTATATTTTTTTATGATTCATTGTTAATAATTGTTTTATATAAATATATTGCACGTTTAGTTTGATTAAAATATTATTGTGCACTATAAATAATATAAATTAATGTAATATCTTTAATTAATTAGGTATTATTTAGTCCGATCTAAATTTTTTAGATAAATTGGACCGAAAAAATATTATTCCAAGTATTTTGTCTTAAGTTACATGTCATTTGCATGTCTTTTTTTGTACATGTTTTATAGACATTACCATAATAAATTACATATATTTATAAGAAATGTTTTTTTTGTGCATCAAGAATTATATTATTTCTACATTAAACTCTATGTTGACTAAATTGGAGAAATATGATATATATGTGAATAGGGTTTAATGTTTAAAATGCGAACATTCATAATTTTTTATATTTTAACCTTGATTACATACCTTAGAATTTTTACTATATATTTATTTTATTTTATTTTTTGTAAAATATAGGTTTTATTTCATGACTTGGAAAACTATACCATATAAAAATTTAAAATCGTAGAAGTAATCAGTATCTTTAAATAAAAACAATTGTAAAATTTATCAGCGTTAACAAACGATCTAATAAAACCAAGTGAATTTAAATAGATATCATGCATGATTTTTTAGATCTAGAATAAAAAATCATTATCGCATGAATATTATTATTCTTTCTACTAATTTTTATTTTCTATATAATTTATACATTTTGCAAAATTTTAAATGTGATATTTTCAATAAGAATAATATAAATCATTTTGTTATGTGCAATTTTTGTATCGACTAAAAGTTTCGATTTTTTCAACACGTAAAATTACTAATATGTATTAAAAAATACCCCGAAAAAATGTTTTAGCATTAAATCTGCGATTTTAAAGTTACGGCAGAATATGTTTCTTTTTAGTTGTTTTTTTTCTATAGAAAATGAAATTAAACTATTATTATTGATTTATGGCATTTATTTAATTTATAATCCAATGTTAAAAATGTTCGTCGAAATGCATTTTTGATCATAAATTTTTGAATTTAAATTCGAGCTTTGGTCTTTAATTTTGATAAAGCAAAGAACAGGCAAAAAAAAAGCTCACCGGATTTTTTTTTCTGATCAGTAATAATTCAATTCACCGATATTGCAAGTCAATTTTGAATTCTTTTAATCCTTGATCATAGCTGTGTGGGATATATAAAATTGTTGAAATTAAAAAAAATAACATAAAAGTGTTTTTTTTATTTCATAAAGGTGTTTTAATTACCCTTTTTACGTTTATATTACAAATTCTTATATCATGGCATTTTAAAAATTATATGATTGAAATTTTTTTCCTTGAAATATATTGTTTTGAGATAAAATAACGCCTAAATACAGTTTTAGCTTTTGAAAATAAACTACTTATTGCAATTATTTTATTTAAAATGTGAAAAAATACATATGAGTGCTTATTTGACATGAAGAAATATCGATTCATATAAAAGTGTGTGAATATAAACATATATTAACATAAATTAGAAATTTTAATTAAATAAAAAAACTTCCTGAAAATATATTTTTCATAAGTATTCAAAATTATTGTTGTTTTCAAAAAATATGATAACATTTTCTATAAGCGATATTGGGTCAAATAACAAAATACTTGTATATTTAAATTACAATTCAAACGCCTCCAAATATACAGATAATATAAGTGTCAAAAATATTTTAATGACTTTGCTTTTAATTTACGTGGCTTATTTAAAATTATTGCGAACACTACATACTTTAAATTTTCTGTTAATGGCAGTTTGCTTTGCATTTCAATCACCTTTATACATCTCTTAATAATGGTAGTAAAATTTTTTAACTTATTAATCTCTCTTCGTAAAAATAGATTTTGGCTTAATGCGTATAATCCCTCAATGTATTTTTATACCAACATCATATAATCTTTTTTCTGTAAACAGCATAGAATTTGCTTTTTAAATGACTTTTATATGACTTAGCAGCAATATTTTTTACATAGATGTCTGCAGGATAATCACACAATGTTTTAAGATAGTCTTATCTCCGTTTTATACAGCCTTCCAAATATTACTTTAAAGTAAAATATTAATGTATATGGCACATAAAATACTTAAGTAAAGGTTGAATTGATCTTTGTGAATAAATTCTGGGTTTTTAAATTCTTTTCAGGATTACATGGTTCAAAAATTTAGATTTATGTCTTAGTTTTCAATGGTTTCTTGTTTATAATGTGTTTCCTGTCATTTTTTTTTATGGGATTAATGTGTTATTTTACTTCATCTTTCATCATCTTGAATACAATTTTATTTTATCCAATTTTGAGTATGATTCTTAAAAAGAGAACCCATGGATGAATTAAATGTCTTCATCTGATTCTTTCACTGTGTAAGGGCACCATTTTAAGAAAAACTCGTTGGCTTTGAACGTGATTGATATATTATTTAGATAACCAAAAATAATTTAACAGAATAAAATTTGCAAAAAAACATAAGATACCAGATAAAAATACAATTGATGTATTTTTTATTCCGAAAAATTGTTCAAAACGTTAAATCTAATATAAATTGGCCGCTTTATAGATAAACGGTAAAGACACTTCATGATCCAATACAAAATTCAAATTAGACTATAAATAGATTTTTCGTATTTAAAATGCCACTACTGTCATCTGAAAAATGTTTATATTTTGATTTTATATGATTAGAATATAAACGAGAAATATATTAGATATTCAACAGGTTTAACTAACAGGTTATATATATTTTGTTTCATAGATTCGAAAAAAACATTATATACAAGTAGGTGATGGATGTTCTATTTAAATATTCATTTATATCTGGATATATTCTATAGCGTATCTTATTCTGTTTTCTTTTTTGTATTGTTATTGTTATAATCTAATTGCTTGCTATGTTTGGATTTTGAATTTTTTCAATTATTAGTTTTCTGCAATTGTCTATTTGATTATTCAACGCAATGTAAAGTGGGTATTAGTTGCAATATTTTGTGTTTTTTTTTGCAGATTTATCGCATATTCACAATATCTTTATATAAAATGAATGGTGATTAAACTCAAGCTGTAAATTTTACAAACAGTTAAAATAATTTGTAACGGTGCGGTTGCAATTTTTGAAGATTTTTAAGTCATAAATATGATTTTGGGGCTTGTTATATGTCTAAAAAAGTATTTTTTATTATAACGATTTTTATAAATTTATATTACTGCTTTTTTTTAATGCTATTTGTCTTTTTACTTTTTTTTATCTAATTTCATATGTCAAATTCTACAATTTTATAAAATTCAACATTTTAGAAGTGCTATAAATATTTTTTTACGATGTGCATTCCAACTAACAGTTTACAAAAAATTTATCGCTATTTCTTCACCCTTTATATGTATATCTATGACTGTAATTTGAAAATGTAACAAAAAATCAAGAACTTTCACTTATTTTTTGCCTTTTCTGTGGTTCTTCATTACATATCTATGTCTATTAAAAAAATGGTATGCAACTTTAGATAATTTCCCGAATTATTTTTTACCTATCGTGCTTCTTGTAGCTGCATGCATAATTTTTTTTTGTACAGCATCTCTGTAAAAAATTATAAAAATCGACAGAGATTGATTTATACGCATTTAAACGTGCAGTAATTAAGAATTTTTCGTATAATATTGCACAAAAATAAATTTTATGTTCTTTTAAAATCATAGTAAAATTTTTTTGAGTAATAAAATGTTGTCTTAAACTTGCATTTAAATAGATTTAGTGCATGTGATTCAATGAGCATTATATTCAAATATTTAGGTGTAAAAGATTCATGTTCCATAGAGCATCGATTTGATGTTGATATTTTATTTATTTAATGATGATAAGCTTCCGCAATACATGAGTTCACAACGTCATCTATTTATAAAAATTTGTATTATCAATATCTGTTTTAAATAGACTATATTAGAAAGCTTATTGTTTTCTCAAAATTCGGTCATGCATGAAATAAAACAGCTTTTGTGGTGAAATATAGTAAAATATAGGTTTTTATATAAATAAATGGCAATTCTTTACAAAATGATATTGATTTAATGTGTAATTTATATTGGTTTTTATATAATTTTATATTATGTTGCTTCTTGGGATTCCCTCAATAATAATAATTATTTTATCGAACAAGACTCGGTTTATAAACTCAAATAAATCAAGTTACTTGATTTTCGCTATTGCTTATCAATAACCATGATAAAATTTCCATATGATAAGTAAATAATAACCAATTTTGTTGACCAATTAGTTCTATTTCTAATTTGTTAATTTTTCTTAAAGAAAGAGCAATTGCAAATGCTTCGGTGTTGACTTATCAAGTACAAAATACATAAAATGCTTTTATAAGAGCAGAGAATTTATGTATTTTGAAACATATAAGAATGAGCCAGTAAGAAACGCATATTTAATTTATCATACAATATATATATATGAATCTAAAATTTGAACATAAAACGTCTAATATTTAGAAGATTATGATTCAGTATGAAAAAATGCCATTTTTTGATTTTTTTAAAGTGTCTAGAGCTAGGCTTAAAACTAATTTTTCTATCGACGGATGTACTTTTATTATACTAATTTTCGATACATAATTTTTATTTGAAATTTTTTGTGATTATTTAAATCTTCTTTTTGTGCTTTAATGTTCGGTGGAACATAAAAAGATAATTAAGCATTTTGTGAAATTATTAAGACAGATTTTGTGAATAAATGGCACCAAATATCACACGAAAATTTTTGATCTGCCGTGTAACTGAAAGAATTGATATATATCTTATATATCGCTTCATTAAAATTTCTGTCTTGTATATTGGTAGTATGTTTTATGCCAAATATATGTGCTCTAAAGATCATTAATAAACCCAATGTTTTTAATCGACTAAAATATCAGCTAATTACCGAATGATTTTTGTAAATCTAAGATATCATGGCAAGTAAATTTATTATTTTTAAAGATTAAAATTTCATTATTTATCCCCCTAGTTTTCTAGAATTGTATTATTATGAACCCCGAAGTAATCAAAAAATACCAATTATAGGGGTTTTCACTCTATAAATCTTTCTAATAACAGTAATATTCTACAATGATATACAAAAATTTATTGATGGACACAATTTTTATACAAGTACCTATTTTATTAAACAAAAAAAAACTTTATATGATAACTATTTTTCTTTTTAATATGATTCACATAGACAGAACTTTAAATCCTGAAGGCTGTCTTTATTATGTTTAACAGTCAAAATATATGATATATAGTTGTTTAATTTATGTCAAAAATGGTTTCTTTGTTTGTGAAATAAATTTAATATCATTATAAAAATAAATTTCATGTGATTAAGTTTTATTAACACTGTTTTTGTGTCAAAATCTCTTTATATGTGCAGAAACAGTTTCTTCACAAAAAAAAAATTAAAATATCAAAAGACTTTGTTTTTACAACTTAGTCCAGAAGTTTTATCTCCTAAATGTAATTCCAAAGATAAGAGAATGATTTAAATAACATTCTATGTCAAACGAGCGGGGTAAATATTAAAAATTAAAAAAAAAGAATTGAAATTAATTTTAATATTCAAATACTGTTCAAAAGCTTTTCAAAAAAATTATTTGATTTGAATGACTTACGAGGATTTAGAAATAAGTCACTGAAAGTTTAATATATCTAAAATACATAATTGTCTTTGAAAAAATATATTTTTCGCTGTAATTCAATACTTATCATACACGAAAAAATATATTTCTTACGTATTACAATAAAACATAAAAGACTTAATTCCAAATAATTATATTATTAATAATATAAAGTCTTTAAAAATAAAAGCAAATGTATAATCTACAATTTTGTAGATTTTACTTATAGATAATTTTTTTAAAAGTTTGTTTTTGAGAAACAAAGAGCTAGCTTATCGCGCATATATAATAATTTCCTACATTTTTATGCATAGATTTATATTTAATTATAAATTTAAAGCCTCATTACTAACTTAAAGTAAATAGAAAACGAATTATGAGGTTGTATTATGTGCAATACAAATTTATTGGATGAAATAAAATACATAGAATAATTTTTGATATAGATTTAAATAAATGTCAAGATTAAAAATAAGCACACCATACAATATAATCCCTGATTTTAATCTGTATTTTATAGGCTTCCCGAAGTATACTACTGTAATTTCACTATTATCATATATGTCAACTTATAAATTGCTTTGTGCTTAAAATATAAAAATTATTCCCTTTCTTTTCATATATTTATAAGCTGTATTTTTTGATTATATTTGATATATTTTTTTTCTTTATAAATATATACAGCAGTTAAAATTTCATTTTGAGCAAATTGGTGTTTAATAAGTACTGAAATATATTTTTTATTATTGATTTATCTTATACGAGTGTTTCTGGTGATCTTCAGCTTTATAAGATAACAAATCAACATTTTAGTCTAACTGTTTTGCGTGTAAGATTATTTACTGTGTATAATATATGACTATTATAATCCTTGCCTCAACCTTAGATGTCCAAATCACCCTCTATTTTGTAAAATATCAGCTACACATGATTGATTTTTTTTTGATGCATGATTATAATTTTGTAATGTTAAGTTCCAGAAATCCGTTTTTTCATGAAAAGCAAAATAATTAAAGAACCGATTTTTTGCGATTTTAAATTAAGCCCATATAAAAGGTATTGTCTAAAAGAGATGTTTATTTATTCGTTGATTTTCTTTTAATCGATTTTATCTATTTAGACGTAGTCAGCGTGTTGGGAATATTGCACTACTCCTTGATTCATCTTTTGCCACCTTCCCTTGATCTATCTTTATCAACGGCTCTTTTTCTCTCAAATGAGATAAATTCGAGTGTCTTGCGGAGTATGAAAGCTTGCATGTATGCTTCTACTTCGTCCGGGATTTTTAACTCCTTAACATATTTAAAAAAATATTTATCGAAATATATGTTTATTTATTTGATCTTTATCATATTTAAATTATTATAAAAGCTTTAATTATGTTTAAATGAATATATAATGCTGCCTTTTTCATAACCATATGGGCATTATAAAGTATATATATTATTTGGGATAGTAAGCCAGATCAAAATAGGGCCAATATAAATTTCAATGCATATTTTAAACATAAATTCATGCATTAGTAATATGTGGTATATTTGGTACTGTTTTTACTGGCAGAAAAACAAAAACCGCGAATGAAAATATAAAGTATTTATTTTTTTATGCAAACATATTAAAATAAAACCTACTAATGCAACTATTGGCATAAATGTCGTAAGAATATTGCATATTTCTCAAACCGAAAAGATTCTTATCGTGTGCAAGGTTTTCATAATGATTAATTATAACTTTTGTACAAGTGTATACATTTTTATTAGAGATACATAGCACTGTATGGTTTTGATTCTATAGAAATGTATGATAATGCGCAGTAAATGTAAATTCTATATTTTCTCAAACGATTTATATTACGAAAACACATAATTATTATTTTTTATATGTTGAAATTTAATTTCCGGATCTTAATCATTCATTTCTTAATAAAGATCTTAATGTAATAGATAGTAAACATATTCCTTGATTTTTCATTTTGTTTTGAATGTTTTTGACATGAATTTGAATACATTATTTTTTATTTTGGTAATTTCTGCGTTTCTTAGTGTTTTTATTTAAGCGTTTTATTTGAATTTTCATAGTACATATTTTGCTTCATCAGCTAAAATTTATATTTTGTGCTAATTTATATTATGATAATCATATATTCAAGCCATATAAAGATGTTGTAACATATTTCTTGATTTATTTTAATAAAAAAGTTCTATTTCTATAAGAATAAAAAATTGAAACTAATTTTTTTATATTAATATTTTATGAATTGCTGCTTTTTTACGTGTTTTGTTCATTTAAAATATTATCTATAAATCTGTGTTATAATCGAAAGCCTTATTTGTACCTAAACCCCCTTTAAGGTACTGATTTTCTATATTTTTTTATATATTAGGCCTAATATACATCGTAATTATCTCAAATACATATAATATTGCACGGGATAATTTTTATTTACGGTAAAATATTCCCTTAATCATATAAAATAAAAGTTGAATTTCCATCAACACACGCATATAAAGATATTTTTTTATTCTGATATATTAGAATACTATTGGGAATATATATTTATTATCTGTTCTTTTATTTTTGCAACTAACAATAATATATACATAGCAAAAAAACAATAAATGCTGATTCTTATATTTATATACACTAACAAATACATCTCTATACTAATTAATCAGTTTATCGTTTTTTACTGGGAATGTCTAATGATAAAAAAGATTCTAAAATATATCTTGCAGTTCAAAAAACTAAAACTGTATTTTATTTGTCATTTATATACTTTTTGCTAGAGAACTCGTAGTCTAGAGGCAGGTCACCATAATTATTTATTTTATCAACGATTTATTATAAAATTTGATGGTCTGTTGACTTTATAAAATAATCTCATTTCAAGTATAAAATTATGAAAAAACATTATTTTCAGTATTTATTAAATTTTTAGTGTTTATTACCATTAAATTACATTTTTGGTTCGAACAGCTTACAAATCAATTTTAAAAGATAAACAATAATATTTAAATCTAATATTGCATTTATAAAGCAGAAAATCAAAGCTATTCTAAATTTAAAAAATAATTTTTTACTTATTGAGATATTTTAATTTTCAGCATATATTTTCTTATCCATCTAAACACGAAAAAGTGTTTTTCATATATACAGATGGCAAAGAAATGATTTTTTAAAATATAAACAAAAAAAAGTTTTACTCATTACATATCTTTATGGTGAATTTTGGATTTAATTACATCTTATTTAAAATAATACTGTTGCATAATATTCTTTTCAATTCTGACAAATACGCTATAAAATATAAATTTAAATCTAATGTATAAGATTGTTACACGCACAAACCCAAACATCATATTTTTCTGTAGATTAAAAATTAAAACAATTCAATAAATATTTTAGCTGTTCAATCTTTGTTATAAAATCTATTATTTTGAGTCTATATCTATGAAACAAAAAAAAATTCTTATAAGTAAAGCTTATAAACCCTTTAAACTAACTCGGTAGTTTCTAATTATATCAGAAACTCTTTATTTTTCATCTTCAAAGCTCAAATTTTTATCATATAAAGGTTTTTTTTGTGTGCCTTTTTTCATGTTCTATTAATCCAGTGTTCTTGTAAATATAATTTTTTTAATTTCTTTTAGCCTTATGAATTTCTTGTGTAATATCATAACCAAATAATATATTTGATCTGGTGGATTAGTATATAGCTACATTAATCATATAAAATTGAATACATTATAAACAACACATAAATAATAATTATAAATAAAAAAAATTGATACGTTCTTTTTTTATCGTGATTTTGTATTTCATGATAATAAATACCGTATATATACATGAGTTAAGATTTATTACGTATGATATATATATTATAACATAAAAGAAAACAAAACAAAAATTTGAAAATATACGCGGTATTTTTCTATGAAAAAAATTAAAACAAGAATAAACAATCGGTATAATATCAGATATAAATGTAGTATAGTGGGAGAAACACATTTATACAAACTCTTTATCTAGTATAAAATATATATCAAATTATCATGAAAATATTTTTCGCGATTGTTTCAAAATCTATGATTAAAAAAATTAGATTCTTTCGATCAGTCTTCTATATAAACGTATTTAACTAAAAAAAGAATAATAATTTTGTTGTTTATTGAAAGTAAGATGCCTATTTGTATTTTTTTTATCATTAATGGCTTGCATATATTAAAATAAGAACAAAAATAATTTATTACAAATACAGGATTTATATATTATTACTGCGTCTATCCGTCTTTATATTTATTTTGAGATGAATCTGTTTTTTATAGCGAAGATCCCTTTAGGCAGTGATATTTAATGCATATAAATAAATTATATTATTATTTTCATCTACATAAAACATTGTAAAAAATGGTTCTGGTACGTTTTTTGAATACATTTTGTGACCTCAAATGATAATTTCTCCTTAGATTGTTTTTATATTATTACTATTTAATCATTGTGCATGAAAAAAACCAACTTGGTCTAAAATATCAAGAAAATTTTATAAAACAAGGCCAATATATAATAATTTTTGAGACAATTTATATACGTTTTATGAGAATAAAAATGTTTTACTGGTAATATACGACCCTCGAAAAAAAATTGAAATCGCTCTCCAATACAAGATATATTAATAACTCGGCACTTGAGTATTACAAAAAAACAATGAGGATATTTTCCGTTTAACATTATATACCTGAATTTCGTTTTAAATGCATCTTCCCTGATATTTTTCTCTAAACTTGCTTAATTTTATGCAAATCATCTTATCATTATAAAAGAATATATTTAAATGGCCCTAATTTTTTGCAACATTATCAGAATTAAAATTGTTTTCTGTGTGTGATACGCTACGTACCACATTATCGCCAGAAAAATTGTTTGATATCACATTGACATGTTTTCTTTTTATATTAACATTCTTGCTTTTATAAACATTTTGTAGAAATGCTGCTGATAACAGATAAAAATAAAATACGTCCAATGAAATATATCAAAACACTGTTTTTCATGCGGCAAATAGGTTTTTATTTATAAAATTAGAACGAAATGTACATTAAGTAAAATAACGATGCAGTAATAATAGCGCATATTTTGTTGTTTAATGTGGTTTAGAATAATAAAACGACGCTATAATTCATAAAATAAGTATAAAAATGCTCCAACTACGCTAAAAATACATCTTTTTTTATAAACGTAATGTATAACTAAAACTCACGAGTGGGAAAGATACAGTAAAATCAGATTTTTATCTTTTTTAACAAGGTTATATAGTTTAATTAGATAAGTAAAAAAATTGTATATTGATTTGTGAATTTAAAAAAATCTCCAAATAAAAAAATCACTCAATATTTTTTATCACGGTTATAACAATTTTATGTATATTTAGGCTGTATATTATATCTATGTTAACTAGCACTAGTTATTAGCGTAGTGTGTAATCAAATATTCTAATATTTTTTTTGTATATTAGCCACTATTAAATTATAAAACCAGCTTTTATTTCCTATAAATATAAGTTTTACTAACCTTAATTCATACATCCCAAACATACTAAAGGTTTTTTTTTATTTTAAATACTTCCGATTTACTAAAAAAATTCAATCGCATAAATAAAAATAATGTCATTTTGATGGTTTAATGAAATAAAATGTAAAGGTTATACTTTCAAATGCAAATTCCTTTTACAAGGTTATGATTTTATAATGAATCAGATGCAGTAGAACTGAAAATCATCCGCATTTTAAATATTTAAATATTTAAATGGTTTATACTTTATAACAATAAATTTATTTTTTCTGATAATGAAATAAATATACTTTTGATATATTTAAGGTTCCATTTTTGTATTTATTCGCCTGTTTGATTTATATATTGAAACGTGCTAAAAGGTCAATGAAGTCTATTTTTGTATTTTATCTCACACTTTTTATACGAAAAAATTGGTATATAGTCTTGGAATCTTATAGCATACTTTTTAAAATTTATGTGATTTGTATCATTCAAAAGTTGAATTACTTTTAAATGTATATAATTAGTAAATTAAATTGTGTAATTTTTGTATTTAAATTATTTATTTTTATCCATAAATGATTTTTTTAATGAACCCAATTTTCTGCTAGAATTCATTTCCATAAAATGTATTGGCACCTACCTGAAATCGTAAGATTACTATTGATATATAGTTTTTTTGGTAAAAAGATGTCTTAATTTGAAGTATTTAACCATAAACTACACATAAAAAATGACTTTGTAAAAACTAACATATTTTGCATAAAATTTTGTAGAAAACATATTTATGATCACTGTAATTTAATACTACTCTTAAAGTAAAAATTGTTCCATTAAAATATAAAATGCATTTTTATTGTTTTTTAAAGTTTATTCGATTAGAAGTCTTTTTCTTCTTATTATTTGAAATTAGATATAAATAAATTGAAAGGTATTTTGTTGAATTAAAAAAGGAGATAAGTTATTTTAAGGTTCTTTTTTATTTAATAAAAATAGAAAATCTGTTTTTTATCTACTTTATGCTATATTATTCTCTATAAAGCGTTTTTATATATAATATAATTACAGCTGGAAACTATTCTAGTGCCTATATAGTTGTTTTAAAAAAGATCCGATCGATAGGATACTTTTTATTCCCCATTAATTTGGGGTAATAGTATATTTAAATCACGAAAATGTAGATGAATATTATATTTTACCTTTAACAATCATTATATTACAATTTTATACGACTTAAACACTTAGTATACATCAACTTTTTATTAATTGTTGGTGTGCAATCTCGTGTGTAAAAGTTAAGTGATACCCCGATTCATACGCTTGGTTGGGGTGCTGAAACAACTGACTAGAATCCGGAGCACAAGTTTAAGTAAAATAATTTATTTTCATGATGAATGCGCCGCTAAGATCGATTATCTTGTTCATTTGTTCAAATTTGAACCTTCACTCTTTACTATAACTCAAATTATCACGCGAATCGTTTAAAGACTATTCAAAACTTTATAGTATAACTTAAAAAAAATTTTTTGTGTTAAAAAATCACGAAAGAATTCGAAGCACATTACAATTTATTGATCTAGTACAATAAAAGTAATTGGTCTGTGCTCTTTTAGAAATTATTAAATATTTTATTTAAAACAGATTTTCTTTAAATCTTCTTGATCTCTGTTGTATTGTTAAAAATTAGCCATATAAAGATTTAATTTTTTTCTTAAGACTTGGTATGAAAACTTATAAATTGGTATAGTGTGATAGAGTTAATTATTAAAATAAAAAATAGTGTTTATGTATATTCTTTATTCAGCATGTCCTTGTGATTGTCTTTTACAAAATATAGTTAATTCGTTGTTATTCACGAACAATTTGATTTCTTTTGAAAATGATTTTTATATATTGACAGGAATTACATTGGTTGTTCTTAAAATGGAATTTTTATTTATTTATGGGTTTGATTTTCTTTTTATCAATTTTATCTATTTAGACGTAGTCGGCTCATTGGGAGTATTACACGACTTCTTGATGCATCTTTTGGCACCTTCCCTTGATCTATCTTTATCAACTGCTCTTCTTCTATCAAATTAGATGAGTTCGAGTGTCTTGCGGTGTGAGAAAGAGAGCATTTATGCTTTTACTTCGTCCGGGATTTTTACCTCCTTAACATATTCTTTAAATAGAAAATTGATTTTTATACGTAATTTGCTGAATCGGGTTAATATGTATGGATTAAATATATATAAATTAGAATTAAAAAAATATCGAAAAAAATGTTTGAATACTTCGCAATAGTGGCAATAATTTTTGCAACAAATATGAAACACGATGCGATAGAAGAACAAACACCTTATGGGTACTCTACTACAGAACATCAACACCGAGTACTACCTATACACGGACTAGCAAGTCTTTGTGTCAATTTCGAGAAAAATTATAACAAAAGAAAATTCAGCGGCGAAAACACCGAACATGGAAAATTAAAAAAAGAAAAAATATTGATGAGTGGGAAGCATGTAACAAAAAGACAAGAAACCAAAAATTTGGAACATATTATAATTCCTGATGAAAACATATGTGGGGATTCAACCGACACCAGTTTAAATGTAAATGTGATTTATGGTGCAAAAGGAAAAGAAAAAATATCATTAATTCCCAAAATTACTGTAAAAAACAATATTATCGATAATAATCATGAAAATGATATAAATTATGAAATGGGAAAAATACGTGCCACAAGTCCAAAGGCAAACCGCACTACAAGTCTCAATGAAATGAAGCTTATCATTGAATTGACACTAGATTTTCTTAAAAATCCTAACTTTATCAAGAAAAAATGCATTTTTAGTCAATTTTTGTCTAATTCTATCCATAAACTTAATGACAACGTAGAAAGCCCCGAAAAGATTGTATATTTTTTAAAATGGAACATTATTGAATTATTTGAACAGAATTTATTTAGTAATAGCAAAAAATTGCTGATTGGTGATCCATTTTTAATCATGGCAATTCTTTATCCTGAGTTGCATATTTGGTTAGTGCTATTTACAGATCATTTTAATGCTTTTAATAGTCAAAATTGTCAAGAAAATATAAAAGTAAACGAATTTAAGAATTACTTAAAACTGTTATCAGATAAATTTGAGTTATTCTTAATATCATATGAAAAAATTATACGATTGATATACATTTATTTATCGAATTTGCATTTTCCCGAAAACAAGGTTTTTGACTTAGATTTTTTAGCACAAGAATTGAAAATATTTTCTAAACAAGAGTATTGGGACATAAAAGATTTTTTTGAATTATTATTTTCATTATATTTAAGCGAAAAGAATCTGCAATTCTACATTTTTTTAAATAGAGCTATTAAGATTTTAAATAGTTTTAACGCTACTTACTATCACAAGAATGCGTATATTTTAAATTTTCTTTGTATTTTATTGCCTGAAAAATTTTTGTGTGATAAGATTGCAAAACATTTTAATGGTGATCATTATGATATTTCTAACTATAAAATTATTTGTAATAGCCCTAAATTAAATGGATGGATATCAAATGGGATAGATATAAAACAGCTTTGGGTTTTTTTAAGTATTTTCAAAGATAAATCCAAAATTCTGCATATATTTTATGCGAAGGGTGATCATTATAATATGCTTACTGAAGAAAATCCTCGAAGAAAAGTGTCAAATAATTTACTAATTATAGATTTAGACCGTATAAAAACTCCAAATATGACATTTATGGATATTATGGAAGACTTTGTGCGTGAAAATATGTCGATTTTACTGGATAAATTCGGAAATCATTAAAAGTAAGTAAATTCTTAAAAAAATGCATTTTATTTGATTTTTCAGATTGTATATTTATATCAACTGTATTATATCTGTTATAGTGCAGAAAAAAATTCAAAAGTGTCTATAAAATTAAGACTTTCACGTATATAAAAATGAATATATTATAATTGCACAATATAATATGTATTAAACCAATATTTCAAAAGACTAATGCATTTAATGGCTCACAGTGTAGACTAAAACCATTAAGGGGCTTGAGACTCTATTTTCATTGCATTATAATATAAAAATATAGATTTAATTGCTGAAATTTAATAAATATTAATTTTTGTTGTTTTTATTTGGACTTGTCAGTTTAAGCGTTCCTATGAGTACATACGATATTGAGCTGCAATGTATTGTCAAATATCCCAGGTAAACACCTAAACTATACATATTTTAGATTTTTTTAGGGCTCATAGATTTACAAATAAGTTTAAAATAAAACTAGACATTGCAATTTTTATATGAAAATAAATATATGATGTATTGATTTGACTTCAGCTATTTCTATAAATCATAATATTATTTTCAAAGTTAATTTTCTAACTTTATTGATTTCTTTTATAAAAAAAATACTATTTATGATACGCTTTTAATTATAATTTATTTACACTTTATATGGATTTTATAATTGAGAATGATTAGGTTATCTGTTATTTTCTAATTTATTGAATGTATTTACAGATAAGAATGCGAAAATGATTACAATGGCACTTTATTTGTATATATTTATTGCTCTTTTGGGCAATCCAAATAAATATTTTTGGTCACGCTTAATCTTTTTTTTCATATTTTATATTTATATATTTTTAAAATCTTTATATTTGTAAAATTTTTACATTTGTATAATTTTATACCAATTTTAATGAATTTTCATCATATGATTTTACAGTTAGACCTACGGATTGAGCTCTAAGCTAATTTAAATAAGCATAATGAAAAAGACTGATCAAATATAATTACATTATATTATGGAATTCTATCATTTTATATACATTATACGCTAAATTTTATATGTGCACTTTAAATGGTTTTTCTGAAAAAATCTTTCGGTCAAACTAGCTATATATCCGAATTAATTTATAAATCTTTAAACTATTATGTATAATATACAAAAAAAATAACCCAGAAGCAAGTATAGTATATAATATCTATGTTTTCTTTTATAATTTATATTTTCGAATATTATATTATTTTTTTCGAGCCTCACTTCAAAATTTTATAGTTTCTCATCAAAATTATTGTTATTTAATCTTGGAGCTAAATACCCTTTCAATTCGTATATATATTAATTCGAATTTATATATCTTAAATAAAGAGGAATGATTATAGGTAAATATATAAAACAATATGGTCGTAGATACACTCAGTGTTATTCTAAGCCTTTTATTTATATCGAAAGCTATGCGTGAAGTATATAAAAAACGCCTTATAGTATATAAAATTATCTATAATTTAATTTTGTGTAATTTTTCGTCAATACTTTACATATTTTTCACCATAATATATTAATGCTGCAATTCAATTGTTTATTCTATAAGAAATCTCGCAATTACGGAAATATCTTTTATAAATTCCATAAAAAACTTTCTTACTATAACAACATCATATAAATTTGAAAATTGATGACGAAATATAATAATCAATCTAGGCGATTTTTTATAAAAGAAACGCTATTAAACATAAAAATTATTATTGCTATTGAAAAATATAATTTACTTAAATTTATTGGGATTTTTTCGGCTTATATTATGTTTTTGTTCATAGGCAGTATCATAGAACCTTTAATTTTTTTTGTTGTTTTTTTTAGTGATATGAACAGAATGGCTACTTAGTTCACCTCCACAAAATGAATGATTTTCACTTAAATTGACGATCAAAGATACAGGTTTTAATTGCGTGTTAACAGGATTATCAATTTATAAAAAAGGTAAAATATTAGAAAGTCCATAGCAGTTTTCCCCCATAATTTCCAGGATATAACAATAAACACCAAATAGCCAAGAAAATATAAATACATCAAAAAGTACTTCGCCTATAAAAAAAATATCTAGAATAAAATAATTATATGAAAAACATTGCATTGAATAAAAAAATGTAATGCTGAAAAACTAAAAACGTTCCCTATGATCTTAAAGATATACCCTGAAGTGTAAATATTTTTTCGATCCAGAAAAAATAAAATTTACATACATTGTTGTCTTTAATAAAATGTAAGTTATAAATTGCTACTTTTTTACCCATATAATAGCATTTTTCATGTTTATTTTTTTTCTAATAAAAGAATTTTGAATTATTATTATTCTGAATTTCAATTTATTTGTAAATAAAATATTTATACTCTTTTAGTTTTATATGGTCGTGTATGATAGAAACAAAATCTTCTGCGCCGTATTTAGTAACGGATGAAACCTTTTAAAATTGTTTTTTACATGCAGAATGTCACATTTTAGAAACCTTTGACATATAATTTTTTAATAAAAATCCGATATTTAATATTTTTAGTCTCTTTTGTGTATATTTCAAACATAAAAGGTTACCATTATCTATCAAAGTGTGGTAGTAGATGAATGAGGAGAATTCTCGACCTAAAAATTAAATTTAGGATATTTAATGTTAAAATCCTTTTTACAAAAAGTTTATCTGACAATTACTTTTCTTTAACTAATAGTAAATATAGAAAACTTTTTAGATTGACCTACGTTTATCAAAAGTTGCAGATTTAAGCATACATTTTATTTTTGCACAAGATAACCAGACACGATTCCAGAACGCTGGTTGAGACAATAAAATCCATATTGGCAATGTGAATGTATTTACTGAATTTAAGAAGATATTTACAGAGTCCGATCAAAATGCTACCATCTTTTATATCCATAAAAAAATTTTAATTTATTTATTCTATAAGTCAATCTTTTTTTTTGTGACATAAAATTTTCTCTTTTATTAGAAAGAACACTTTCTTATATAAGCACATACTTTTACTACGTAAATATAAAATATTAAATCAACGTTGGTTATATTTATAATACAGCATAAAAAAATATATACTAACATATTAGTGGGGAAAAAGAGAACTATTTCTACTGTAAATGTAACTTTTTATTTGTGGGTAATGAAAGTCAATTAGCGCCAATCTATCTTAAAAAAATATTTTTCACACTCGTTGAAGTTATATACTTTTTTTAAGAAAAGTAAATAAAAATTAACCTTATGCTTCTGTGATTTTAAGTTTTTCCGTTTAGATTAAGCTTTAATGTGATAAATTTGTGATAAAAAATATAAAAATTCAGCTCTGAATCTAATGAACTAAGCTATCTCAAAAACAGGAATTAAGTATTTGCTTTATCAATAATGTTTTTTTTCGATATATTGTGTTTCTTCTAGAGAATTACATCTAAAGGAAATGCAAAAGTACGCAAAAAATGTGTATTTAGACAATAATATGGTATAAGGTGAAAGTATTATGCCCATATAATATAAAAATAGAATAAAAAGAATTAACTTCTCATGTTTTATTCATGATAGCGTAAACAATAAGTTTATAGATTTTGAACCAAATTTATATATTATTTTATTCTGAATAAGCGTAAACAATAAATTCATTATTTTGTATCAAATGTTTATATTATTTTATTCTGGATAGCGTAAACAATAAATTTTTAGATTTTGTGCCAAATTTTTATATTTTTTTTTCTGAATAAGCGTAAACAATAAATTCATTATTTTGTGCCACATTTTTACATAATTTTTTTCTGAATAAGCGTACAAAAAAATTAATAGATTTTCTAATGAAATCCCAAATTAACGTACAAAAGTGTTTTTTTAGTATAAGCATAAGCAATAAATTAAAAAGTATAAATTATTTGTGAATAAATAAGCTTGAATTAAAAATCCAATAAATATAAAAATAAATGAAGAAAAATACTAAAATTTCAGCACAAAAATAGATTCATCTGTGTAAATAATAATAATAAATTTACAAAAAATGTGGAATATAAAACATCTTTCGCTTGCATGTTCTTTTACGAATATAAATTGTTATTTACACAAAATATAACATAAAATCAAAGCAAATTTATTTCACATTTTAAAAACATAATAAAGAGGAATTAAGAATGTTTTCATAGCAAAGTTTCTGAACGCATAAAAAATATGATGTTGTAAACACAATGTAGTAAAGAAAATACATGATTACTTTTCCGATTTTAACATTTATAGATTAGTAAACATGGTTTAATTTTTTATTAAGTATAGGCAAAAGGTTATAATATTCATAAACGCATAAATTTTTAGTTCAAAGAGGCTCATATTTTCTAATTGTTTTTTTTATGAATCTGTAAATTGATGAAAATCATCCTTGTTTGATGAGGGCGAAATATTTATAATAGGGCACAAAGACTTCTGCATATAAATTCTCTTATATAGACTGCGGAGATTTAAAAAAATCTTTGTTTACGCGTGTAATGTATTTTAGCTGAATAGAAACGACTTAGTAAAAAAAGAGGGCAAAATACTGAGCAAAAAAATAATCATAATTCAATTAACATTCCTTGTATTAATATACATAAAAAAACAGAACATGAAACGGATTTTATGCAAAAATTTGTCAAGAAAGACAATAATTTTTAAAAATAATTTATTCTATAACGTAATGAATATAAATTTTCGTGTATACCCTTCTGTATAAATACAAATAAATAACTACTCCGGTTAGGAATGCTCATATAAATATACGCACAAACAATATGATTGAAGATTAAACTCGAACTAATAAGTCTGAAAAGAGGAAGATGCATTGAGGAAGAATGTAAATATGACGTGGTGGAAGGAAGTATTGGCTAAATCTGTTCTAAAGAGTATTCTGATGTTTTGTTTGAACAAGATTAAATAGCTAAAAATCAAATTAACCCATAAAATACAAAACAAAATTACTTATTTCTCTATTTTTGAACGAATCTAATAAAAAACACAAAAAAAGCATATAGATTAGCCGAATTTTTATGATCAGGTACAATATGCAGAAACTTGAATAGTTTTTAAATTACCGAAAAAGTCTAATTGATTTAGATTTTATTTATTTGCAGACAATAAGGACAATTTCAGAATCCGAGGGGGTATAGAATTTTCCCAGCCCCGATTTCATGAATAATAATTTTTCTAAGAAGTTGAGGGTCGACTTCACAATTTTCGACGTCTTTTTCGTTAACAATGCAGCCAGCATAAAAGCAGACAAATACGCCGCAGTCATTTCCATTAGTTTGTGTTGGGATGTTTTGAACAACATCAACACAAAATTCCGTTTTTTTATTTCGCGCACCGAACTCTCTTTCGATCCAAATTTTCAATCTCAGGCCTACATTTTGGTTTCTTCCTTTCATTGAGTCGTATATTTTGATTGTGTATAATTTAGTGTTAATTTGAGCGAATATCCAATGAGTGCCCAGATGTATAGGAATGATTATTTGTGTGTATGATGTGATATCGATATTTCTGAACCAATTATTTAAGATGTATTGAGATCCTTTTTTTGATAGTGTGGTGTAGAAGAATGTTGTTAGTGCTATTATTGATCGTTTTATTGTTTTTGTGTTGTTTACTATTGCCCAGTATTTTTCGCTTTCTTCGGAAATTGATTGTTTGAGGGTTATTTTTTTTGGTTTTGTGAAAGTGATACTTCTTTTTGAAGGGATGTAGATGTTTTTGGTGATTTGGTTTTTGAAATGCTTGTTTTTATTATCGTGTTTGTTGTGGTTTTCTTTTAATGTATTGGAGACAGTAATCTTTTCTCTTTTAGAACGGTTTTGATTTTCAATAAATGAATATATTTTTGTTTCTGTTTTGTTGTTTTCGTTTCTATCTGTAAAAATAATTGAATTCTTTGTGGGGTTACCGGAAGAATAGATATTTTGGTTTTTGTAAACCTTGATGGTATCACTTTTGTATCTTTTTTCATGATTAATTTTATGATCGTGAATAGGGTTAGGTGCTGAATTACTTCTAGGGTTGGTATTAGAATAATTCACCGAGTTATTTTTATAATTATTATTAGGGTCACTATTGAGGCTAGAAATATAATCGGGGTTAGGTTGAGAATTTAGTGTATGCATTTTGGATTCGTGGTTTATCGATGTCGAATGTTTCTTTTCCGTAGGTTTAATATTCTTAGATTCCGTTTTTTTTAACTCGACAAGCATTTGAAAATACAAATTAATGATTTTATCATTTAACCATCCCGACCCGACCAAAGTTTCGAGATCGTTTTTGTATATCTTAATATTATATTTATTTTGTACGACATTTTTTGATAAAAAGTATTTACATATTTCTGTTAATCTGTTTATATTTTCAGCAGGGGTTTCTAAAAGATGATAAATTTGGCTTGGAATATCGTTATTTTCGACTGTTGAACTTTCTTCTAGTTCTGAACTAAGATCTAATACTATTGTTTCTCTTTTTTTAATTGGTTTATTTATATTTTGTTTCTCTTTTAATGATGTAAAGCTGGGGCTTTCTTCTATCCTTGTATAATCTTGTCTTTCTTTTATTGATCGTGAATCATTGTTCATAAAAAAATTGTATTCTGTATTTATCTTAGGTAAAATATTATTTTCTGTGTTTTTATTCGGCAAGATATAACTTTCTGTATTTGCAATATTGTTTTCTTGTTTATCTATCATTGCATCTTTATCATTAAGGGTATTTTTCATTAAAGGTAAATCTATACCATATTCACTATTCAAGTCAGTATATTTTTTATTATTTTCCGCTTTAATGTGTGAATCTATAATAGTAGAGTCTTTTTTATTATTCTTATTAAATAAATACTCTGTGGATTCTGAACTCTTTGTGGACCCAAAGAACTTTCTAGTATATTCTTCTGTCATTTCATCTGTAGATACATTGATCACGCCATCGTTCATGCTATAATTCTGTGAAAGGAAATTTACAATATCTTCTTCTGTTAAACTATCCTGTTCAGTTTTAAAATCGGTAGTATCATTGATTTGATATGTTGAATTGTGTTCAATATTATCTTTAGAATTGTGATTATATTGACTTTCACTTTTGAAGGGAATGCTATTATCTTTCATTTCATCATTATTTGAAATAGAACATTCGGTATTTCCTTTATTATCTTTAAAATTGTGATTATGTTGACTTTCACTTTTGAAAGGAATGCTTTTATCTTTCATTTCATCATTATTCGAGTTCGTAAATTCACTATTTATTTTATTCTCGGTTACATTGTGATTATATTGAATTTCACTTTTGAAAGAATAGTTATTATCTTTCATTTCATCATTATTCGAGTTCGTAAATTCATTATTTCTTTTATTATATTTAAAATTGTGATTATATTGACTTTCACTTTTGAAAGGAATGTTTTTATCTTTCATTTCATCATTATTCGTGTTCGAAAATACACTATTTCTTTTATTCTCGGTTAAATTGGATATAAACATATTATTATCAAGAAAATTCAATTCATTTTTTATTTCATCTGAGAGTTCTTTAATTAGTTCTGGATCATCAAGCAATTCTCTTAAGCTGTATATACCATTGCTTTTAATCACACGATTGCCTATTTGATTATTTATTCTTTCTTTGTTGTTATCAACATATCCATCACCATTGGAATATTTTATATCTTCATGACTATTTTTAAAGCTATTGTTTAGCCCTTCATTATCCGTGTGGAGTATTAGATCTTCATTTTGTAATTCATTATTCATGTAATGCGTTATATCTTCATTTTTTGCTTCACAGATGTCCTTAAAATCTTTTATCTCTTCATCATAAGTATATGGCTCTAGATATTCATTCTTTAATTCATCACTGTAATCTATATTCTCGTTTAAGTCCTCATCATTGTAAAGTAGATTTTCTTTTATTGCCTCATCTCGAGTATATTCTTTCAAATCCTCATTTTTTATTTCTTCATCTCGCGTATATTCTTTCATATAATCATTTTTTATTTCTTCATCTCGCATATATTCTTTCAAATCATCGTTTTTTATTTCATCGCTGTAAATTAAATCATTTTTTATTTCTTCATCTCGCGTATATTCTTTCATCTCATCATTTTTTATTTCATCAAAGTAAGTTAAATCTTTTATTTCTTCTTCGCTTTTCATTTCTCTCGTGAATTGCTTCAAATCTTCTTCATTTACTTCATCACTTTGTTTAAAATCTTCATTTTTTACTTCAATACACTTTTTTAGATCTTTATTTTTTATTTTATCACCATGATTAGAATCTTTCATCTCTTTATTGCTATAATCTTCATTAATTATTTCATCACTGTGTTTTAAATCTTCATTTTTTAGATCTTCGTTGATTATTTCATCACCATGATTAGAATCTTTCATCTCTTTAATGCTATAATCTAAATTAATTATTTCATCACTTTGTTTAAAATCTTCATTTTTTACTTCATCACTTTGTTCTAAATCTTCATTAGTTATTTTATCACTGTGTTTATAATCTTCATTAATTATTTCATCACTGTGTTTTAAATCTTCATTTTTTAGATCTTCGTTTATTATTTCATCCCCATGATTAGAATCTTTCATCTCTTTATTGCTATAATCTTCATTAATTATTTCATCACTATGTTTTAAATCTTCATTTTTTAGATCTTCGTTGATTATTTCATCACCATGATTAGAATCTTTCATCTCTTTAATGCCATAATCTAAATCTATATCACACGACTTTAAAACATCATCCAGCCCAAAGCGGCCATCACTTGCTCCATAACAATCCTTGAACCTACAAAACACATTCACCACAATCCCAACAAAATTGTCATCATCACAAAACGAACCAATATCATTAACTCCACAAACAAGATTCATCTTCCCAGAAAACCATTTCTCAAACTTACTGAAATTAACAGTACGTGGCAACATCCACAGCAAAAATAATTTGTCACGAAAATCTTCGTCTTGTATCACGAAAATGTCAACATAATCTAGTTCAGATAGTTTATCAGTAATTTCATTTGCTAATGTCTCAGTGTACGGAACTGTATAAAGATACTTTTTGTGGTATGCTGTGTTTGGTCTAGGCGATGCTGCTTTGAATATACGTAGTTTGTATGACGGCATTTTGGGGTTTTCTCTTTTTAAGATATCTAAATTTAAAATGGATATATTTCTAAAATCATTATTTGGATTAAAACCAATTGAATTTATATTATATAATTTTTATTTTTATTATTGGTAAAATTTAAATACGTAGTAATCTGAATTTATGAAATTTGATTGATGTTTTTTTAAGCTTAAATTTATTATTTATATTAAGTTTTAAGATTCCTGAATATTTTGATTTATATTTAGTTTTAAGATTCCAGAATATTCTGATTTATATCATTTGAATATAAAAATTCTATGCATAAAAATATTATATTTTATATTGTTTAATTTTTCCACATTTTTTTGTAAAACCATGGAAATTGATCATGCCCTAAAGTTATAAATTATGTTCATAAAAAAATTAAATTGAATTAAAAATTACAATTTATTAAAACATTTAAAATACATGTAGAATCATTTAAAGTTTCTTTTGAGTGCATTATTTATAATAAAAATATAACCAACCCATGAATTTATAAAATGCTTAGCTTATATCTTCTTTCACTTCTAAATAAAAATATATTTCCTATCTTCTTCTGCCTTCTAAATAAATAGTTTATTTCCTATCTTCTTTCGCCTTCCAAATAAATAATAGCTCATTTTATATATTCTTTCGCCTTGCAAATAAACAAAAATATAATTTCCATCTTCTTTCACCTTCTAAATAAATAGTTCATTTCCTATCTTCTTTCGCCTTCTAAATAAATAATATATTTCCTATCTTCTTCCGCCTTCTAAATAAATAGTTCATTTCCTATCTTCTTTCGCCTTCTTATTATTCAATCATATTTTGTAAGCATTACACATTCATACATTTCATAAAAAACGAAAATCATTATTTTAAAAATCCAAATATTTTGTATCTTTCTTATATTATGATTAATAAATCAAAAAAACTTAAGTACTGCAAATTTAAAGCTTTATAGAAACATATATTCTTTTTTAAGGGCCTTCTGATTATCTATTACGCCATATACATAATAATTTTTTTTTACACAGCCTTATCAAAAAATAAACCAAAAAACTAAGTATCAACGTCATTAAGTTCTACAAAATTGTTTGATTTTGAAAAATGTTTTTTTTTCACGTATTGTTAACCAAATTTAAGCACATATAAAGCGTCAAAAGATCTAATTTTTTCCGTTTAACTACGATCCTCAGTAAAGAATTGATGCACGAATCTACACATAAAAAAAAGCTGTAAATTAGTAGTAATAATTTTGGTTTTTGTTGTTAGTTTGCCGTACTAGCAGCGTATTTATAGTTATGGCTATCTTGAGTTCTTCAAAGTCTTCAAAGTCTTAATCGAAGATAAAAAAACACATATTAATTTCTTTAATCTGATCTACTAAAATTGCAGCCATTTATTATCTAGGATTTCGTCACACAAAAAAATTAATTAATCTAAATTTATATTGGTCTAACAGCAAAAAATCTCACTTGTGGTTTGTAAAAAATATTTTATAATTTATTTAATTGTTTTTAAGCCGCATTTTAAGGATATTTTTATAATTTTTTTGTGTGTTCGAACATTATAATCGGTATTTCAAAAGTGATTGACAGATATGGAATATACTTTATATACTAATCTGATTTTTAGCTAGTCAAATTTGTAAAAAAAAAATTCGTTTTCTCTATGTAACTATTTCGCTTAATACTTATTTCACTTTTTGATCTTTACAATCTTCCATAATGAATGATCATCTTGTTTCGGAATAATTGATTCAACTGTTTTATTTAATTCTATTTCCATGCGTATGCCTCAGTTGAAATTATTGCTTCTGTAATATACGACTTATGGTATTTTTTCACCATATAATTACATATTATGAATAACGGTATTAGTAATCTGTGGTGTTTTCATTTATTAATAAATCACATTATCTTAATTTTGTTTGAAAAATTGGTCACATTATAGATACTGTTTTTCCTTTTTCTCTTAGTAAGATCTAATTTTTCTTTTTATTGTACTTGTAAATACCGGATCCCTCATACTTTCCTTAAAATTTCTTGCCTTTATAGAAGCTCTTTCAGAATTACAAGAGCAAAATAATGGTATTTTCCTTCATTCAAAAAAAAAATAGGAACTATATCCAGGCTAAGGGAAATATCTTATATGGAAATTTTGAACATTATTAATATTCATTTATATTGTAAACGTATTTATTGTATCAAGAAGAATAAAAAAAACATTTTTAAAGCTTGCTAATTTCTCTAATGAATACATTTTAGTTCAATTTCTTCTGAATTTATACTAATAGATTTAAAAAAATCTTAATTAGAATTTTAAATTGATAAGCTAGTCTGATAATATACTTCACATTTTATATACTTTCTATAATTTTATTTTCTGTAAATTTAAAATAAAAGAAAATAACATGAATATATGCATTTTCATTATTTTATATTTATTTAGCTGTTAACACACCTCTATATTACACAGAAATAGTGTATTTTAGGCGCTATTTGCCTATAAAAAATAGGAAACTAACTTACATTTTTTTTATTAAATACTTACTATTAAAATAAATTACATAAACTTTTTATGCTCTGAAACTAAAAAAAGAAAATAGCTTCATTTTTTACCCAAAATAGTCTGATAAATAATTCATCGATATTTTAAATATAAGAAAATAATGGGATTGTCTCATGCTATAATCACTATCTTATGAATAATAACTTATTTCTTTTTTTATCATTTTTTGATTTAAGTTGAGAGTCCTGATATTATTATCAATATACTTTATAAAAATTATATCTGTCTTGCATTGTAGTACAATAGTATTCTACTGGGTTTTTTTAGTAGGGTAGGTTATATTTCACACCACAATTTCTAAATTTTAAAAACATTTTCAATTGAATTTTTTTAGAAACATATAAATTAGTCCTAAAAAATTAGTGAAGGTATTTTATACATGTTTTCTTAGACCATTTTTCATTTAAATTTTTGGAAATATATATATTAATTAGAAAAAAATTGGATAAATACGTTTTTGTTTTGTTTGCCTAGATAATTTTTGATTTGATTTTTTGGAAATATATAATTCAACTACTAAGACATTAATAACCTTGGTTTTTGTTTTGTTTCCCAAGATATATTTTTCATTGAATTTTATAGAAATATAAGATGTAATTACAGGAAGATTAGCTAAAGATATTTTTTGTCATTTTTCCGATAATACATTTTTCTATTTAATTTTTTAGAAATATACAATGTAATCACAAAAACATTGGTAAAAGATGTTTTTTTTATGTTTCCTAAAGAGAAATTGCTATTTGTTCATAAAATTTCACAACTATAAATGCTTGATCTATTCTTTATTATTTTTAAACAAAAAAATTAGCAGAATCGGTTATCAAGTAGTTCGATATTTTCGCACACTCAATGAAAGATAATAAAAATACAAATAAATTATTGTTTTAAAATTGTGTTCTCTATAAAATTGATTGCCGCTTTCAAATTTAAAAATGACAGGGTTTGTATCCTACTATTGCAAACATTGCCTTTTAAATTTATAAATATTTCCCTTAAAAATTTATAAATGAAAGTTATTTATGTCTTAGTGTAAATCCCCAACGCATCAATATACGATAAATTATATAATATTTAGAATACAAATTCGAAAAATAAAGTCAAATTTTAGTTCGTATTTTATTATATTGATAAAGAAGTACAGTTAAATTTGTCCGAAATTGATCCAAACTGGGTTTTTATAATCAAAATATAATATTCATATAATTATTGTCGAAAATGAAAAAATACAAAAAATAAATTTTCTTACTTTTGCATAATGAAAACTATTCTATGGTTATTATACGTGTTAGCACTATTTTAATAGTAACTGATCTTACAAATTTAAATTTTATAAAAAATTCAATACCATTAATTGCCGCGATGTCGCTTGCTTTAAAGATAAAAGAAAAGGATTGCTTATTCTTTTATTATTAAATATTTTTTTCACAAAATATCGAGTATTCTAATGCCCTAAGATTTAATTATTCTAAAACCAGATAATTTTATAGACATACTATTTCACTATATATTAAAACAAAAAAATTGTGGATAAAAATCTGCAAATATTAAAATTTAAATTCTATTATATTAAAAAACCCGACCTGACGCAGTTTTTAATATAGTTCAAAACTAATCTGTTTAAAATATTGGCTTTTTTTGTTATTCCTTAATTTTATAAATATACTTTAAATATATGTTCTCATGCTTTTTTATATACCAAACACTACACACCTCGCATATATAAATAAATGATGCGACCATATTATTTCTGATATTATTGGAGTTTCTAGGGGGAAAGTATAATGAATAAATCGTATAATATACACAATAAAAGAATTAAGAGTAGTGTTTTAATTATATTCCGGGTGGTATATGATTTCAATCCCTCCAAATTTTTACTTTTAGATATTCAATTTTCATTTTTCGAATACTTTGTTCATAATTATCTGCAAATAACATGAGAAATTTTATAAAATACACATTCGAACAAATAATATTTTATTAAACGATAAATACAAATATCTAAAGTCATATTTACTTTATTGCGCGTAAAAGCAATATTTACAGTTATTAAATCTAAAGGTTTTATTATCGGCGTTTATTGTACAGAAAAAAGTGGTTTATTTCTTTTCTAGTTCTCTATACATCTTATTATGGTAATATCTTGGAAAAACAAGCGGTTTTGAATCTAAATTTTATGGAGTATGTATTTCCGGTGGAAAATGGATAATTGCTTTTAGAGGTACTACTTTTAACAAGCGTGCACATATTGCTGCAGTTATATCGTTAAAGTTAGCTTCGTATGGTTTTGTGATCTTTTATATAATGCATTGAAAATAAAAAAGATCACATACCGATCATATTAAAGACTTACGGGCTATTGAATATCGAGATCGGGAGGCTAAAATAGGGGGGAAATAACTGTTTTGTTTTCTATAAATATTCTTAAGGATTCCGAAGTTTTATTAGTATGAAAAAATCGAATACATCTATTTATCCTATTTTTCGGATACTTTTTTTTTGTATATTTTAGAATTATTAAAATAATCCAGCACTTTTCGGGGTTTTATTCTTGCTTATAGATAAACCCATTAGAATTTTTTTTTGTGTTGTGTTTATTACAATTTAAAGATATACCTAATCGATTTTATGTGCATAGTTCGCTTTAATCATGCAATAAAAATAGCCCAAAGGAAACGCTATAACACCATAATAATCAATTGTACATTTTCTTATATATAATTAAAGATCACTACGCGTTTTTGTAAATCAAGTCAAAAAAAATATTCTAATTGAATTGATCGATGATATTGGAAAATTCATCATCATAGTAAATTTTTAGATCATGATGTTTTAAAATGAAAAAAATATCCTTTTCTATTTATTTTCGCGGTTTATTAATAATATTACAATATTATGCATCAATATAATCAAAAAAATATTTTTTAGCTTATATAATAAGCATACATTGGTTTTCTAAGATACTTCTATAAATAAAAGATAACTGAAACTAATAAAAAGGAATGATTTTTTATTTTAAAACAAAAACGTATTGCATTATGGGTTTAAATTTGCGAAAGATGGTATTTTTCATTGATTAAAGTATAAATTTCTTAAAGGTAATATCATACCATTTTACACACTTTAAAATGTAATTATGATAATGCTTACCTATTTATAACTTTTCTAGATTCATGAAATATCGTTTTTAAAAACTGTGAACAATAAAAATTTATTAACTTTTATTTATATTAGAAAATTTTAAGAATAAATAAAAAC
This sequence comes from Rhyacophila brunnea, assembly GCF_057557595.1. Lineage (NCBI taxonomy): Eukaryota > Metazoa > Arthropoda > Insecta > Trichoptera > Rhyacophilidae > Rhyacophila > Rhyacophila brunnea. Next base: position 1,060,168 of record NW_028233338.1, on the reverse strand, counting down.
CTTCGTATAAGCATATAATATCACATATAGTATTTTCGGTTTGAAACACAATATTATTTGCGGATAAATTTTTTTATTTTAATGATTTTTTTGGGGACAGTGTCAGAGGCTAACTTATGATCGATTATAAAAGAAAAAAAAGACTGTCGCATACTGCGTATAAAAGAATTTTTTTAGTGTGTAGATAGCTCTACAAAGAACATATAATACACGGTTAAAGAATAAATATATCGCAAATTTATATATATAAGCTTATGGTAAAAAACTAAGAATCACTTTGTTTTTCTAATAAGGATTTTTACATACATAATTATATTAAAATATTTTTTTAAATAGGATAATAAAATTGTTAAATTCTATGACAGTAAGAATTACATATTTATTTTTTATTTTAAAACTACTATATATTATAAAATTCAAAGATATTTATAATATATTAAAATCAACGCATGCATATATGGTTAAATAATACTCTATTTTATGCTATTTTGTTTATAGAATGTATGTATTCACAAATGAAAAAAAACGTATTTTCAATGGAAATTGCAAGAAAAATTGAAAATGATAAATATTATTAAAGAAATATACATAATAAGGTAAATATATAATTATTATTGATACATTGTGCGGTATAATAAAAGAAATTTTTGTAAAAAAATAGCAAATTGAACAATGAAAAAGTCACCACTATTTATTTAACCAGAAAACTATCCAAAGGCGTCATATAAAAGTGTCTTACATTTAATTCGCACAGGATATTTATTTGGTGTTTAATAGTCCAAAAAGATATTATAATATCCTTTGATAAGGTGCTATACTTGATAATAAAAATAAACTAAGCTCTAGTGTCATTTTGGAGGTATGAAAAAAATTAACAGAAACATATTATATGATATAAACGCTAATATAAGTTATTATCATAAAAAACGAGTCATTTGATAATAATAAGCTAGTTATTTATATCTATCTTGGAAGAGACATATTATAGGATTTCGCCAGGATTTATTATATTTACTGGATTTTGTTTCTTGAAATCACCATTATAAAGTTCAACTCTGTGCTTTTTGTGATAAAAAAAATCAATCTAATATTATAGTTTATAATCTAGTCAAGATAAATATTTTAAAGCTATTTACTTACAACAGTGTGCAGCGTTTTTATGCTTTTCTGTTGTTAAATATACTTATAATAAATTAGAGCTCATATATCTCTAAAATAATTTTCACGGTTTAATCAGACAAAAAATCAATGATATATATCATTTAAATATATAATTTTTAAACAGATAGACTAATAAATGTACGATTACCCTTAAATAGAACTAGAAAATTTGCATCATTCTCTAAAATCATATAAGAGTGTATAAAATAAAAATATGGAATGAATGAGAATTTGACCCTATGATTTTTTCTTTTTTAAATTTTTTTGCAACTGACAAGTCTGTTTCAATACCCAGAATTTTATGCTATTTGCATGGTTATATATCTTGGTTTTTTTAAAGCATATTTATATTTTCTTAATCCATTTATTATCTAATTTTGTGGTTTTTTGTGACAAAAAGCTATTATTCCATATATTATTTCATTATTATAACTATCGATTCGGCCACAACCTCTTTACATTTTTTTTTCATAGACCCACCTGTAATATAAAAAGGCTTTTAATCGAATTATAATTCATGAACAAGTTTATTTCACATAAAAAAATTGCATAGGATTGTTTTATATGGTTTTGATTTAAATTTTATATAATTTTGTTATACATCTTTAATCCTAGTAAATAAAAGTATTCTTTTCATTTTAAAAAGTATTATTTTATATTTTCATAAACCGTTCAATCCAATTTTTTCATAATATTAATTTAAAATATTTTTGAAATTTTTTTTAAGATTCATATTTACGTTATTTTTGTATAACATTTCCTTGGAAATAAGTTTAGTATTTTAACATTCTGGTCCTTGTGCAAAAGCGACAAGCTATTTTGTATAATAACATAAAAATTGATCATTTTTATCTTAAATAGGTTATAAAGAAGCATCATATAATTGATGATTGCAAAACTAAAACATATTCTGCTACTAGAAAATTATATTTGGAAAAATCAAGCGATATCAATTATGAAACAAGTAACTATCAGGAGTTTTTACATCTAAATACAATTTAAAACACGTAAGAACCTGATAAAATTCACAAAAATAATTATGATTTCTAGTATATTAATTCAAATTTTAATGGTTTTAACTCCTAAGTTTTCTTGATTACATATTATACGAAAAATATTGTTTTTAAAATGAGGTAAATACAGACTTTTACTTCTTTAAATCTGTATTTTAGATTTTTTTTTATCTGGTATAAGATCTATGATGATAAATGAAATAGAGCTTTTGCAGCATTTAAATTCTTAAATATTCGATTTTTTTTGTTTATTACGAACAATAATTTTATCATATAATTAATAATAAAAAATTTATTATCAAAAAAAATAATATTTTATTCTAAAATACAAACAAAACCTAGATTAAAAACATTCCATCTAACTAAAAGCCTGTATCTATTTAATTAAAAAGAAATAAAGTCGTATAAAAAATTGATGCTTGGTATATTTATTTCCATTGAAAAGAACTAATTAACCTTTGCTTCTTAAATTTACATATATTTTTTCATGGATTTTTTTTTGGTATCATGGACCCATAAATATGTGAACATCAATAAATTTTTTCTTCGTGTTTGGTTATTCTATTACAAGATCCATAAAAAGGTACTTCATATACTCTGTATTGATATCAGTAAACATGTGCTATAAATGCATTGGATTTATATAAAAAAATCATTAAAAATCGAATTTATACTATTAATAGCCCTTTCAAGATTTTTCGCATTTTGTATCTTCCAAAAACAAATTCAACTGACTACCTGTTTATTCACATATTATTTTATTAAATATTTAATTATGAATTTTAATATTTTCATCTCGTGGGTTTTTTAGATATAGAGACAGATCAATATCGCTATGACTATAATCTAAAAATACCAATAAATTATTGAAAAAATGTGATTTCAATCACCCAATTTAAAAAAAACTTGTGTATGCAAATGTGAATATTGTGCATAAAAAATTTTTAAATTATAAAAATTTATTATAGAACAATTGCTATTATAATTATTATTTATATAATATCAAATCGAAATTTGTTGGATTTTATAATGATAAATAAATTTTAAAATATTGAAACTTAAATTAATAAACAGATTAAAAATAGGAATTATTGATCTGTCTTTGAAACAAAATGAACATGTTTGGAAGCAAATTATTATAAACTTTAGACTATAATGACAATTTTAAACATAAAAAATATGGAACCAAGTAAATAAAAGTATCCGAACCATTAGTTTATATTTTGTTTAAAAAAATTTCAATATGAGTATTTTATAGCGCATTTTACAAGATATGGTGTTCTAAGTATTTAATTTAATGGTCTGCAATATCCGTGCATATAACTAGGCTCTACTTTTTATCGATTATGATTTAAAAAAAAACAAGAAATAAAAATTATCACGTGAAAAATATTAAAATGTTCTTTAGTTCATATATGACCATTTATTATGCTACAATAAAATGAAAAATGTAAGATTCTCTTATACAGATATGTACCATTGATATTTATGAGTCAGGAAAAAAAACCGACTTTTTTCTATTTTTATTGGCTTTATACTGGGATAAATATATATGTTCATTCGGTCTTAAACAATAAATTTCTGGTGTAAATATATGTAGAAGCATAATGAAAAGGTCTTATATTGATCATATATATTATAGAATTGAAATCATTGATATTTAGTCATAGTTCATATATGTTTTTTCACTGATAATTTAGCTGTTTTTTTTAATTATTTGTTTATATTTACGTAAGAACAACCAATCTATTTCTGATATTTTTTTATGAACAATTCATTATGTATAAATACGTGAATTCATTGCAAGAAAGTTAACAAAAGAATAAAATTTCGCTTTTTAGTGTTTTTATAAACTATTTATTATGTATAAATACTTGAATTTAAAAACAAAACACTTTATTATAGTTGATACAATTGAAAAATCCCGTTATTCGATTGTCGATCATGGTTTTATTTTTATCAAAGGTGTAATAAATTCATTACTGCGCTGATAACCTACTGCAAAGATAAAAAAATTCATAAAGGTATAGCCAGAACATGTAGAAAATTACAAATAAGATATTATTTTAAGCAAATTTTAACATGAAAAATTAAATTGATTATTTTGTTTAAATTTGAGAGTAAGAAAATGAATACATACGTTTATATTACCATCCAAAAATTTGAATTTCATCAATAGAACTAATTTATATAGGTAATACACATAGAGAAAAAAAAACCAATCTACACACTACACAATGCCCACACCTGCATAGGTATAATTTTTCGTAAAACAACATGCAATACATAGATAGAATTGTTTGTTTCTGTAATAGAACTAGAAAAAATAACAAAAATTATTATTTTTTACCTAGAATTTTACCGGGCAGATAAGTTTTTTTTTACAAAAACTGTTATATGCAGCATTTTATAAAACAAGCTTTTGCCGTAGATTGTCAATATTTTATCTTTTCTATGCATTAGAGGTATTTTAAAGTTACTTATCTAAAATTAATTGGTATTCAAGTGTAATTGGTAGAAGTTTAACCCGCTATAGCACACAGACCCAGCTCATGACCAATCATTTACTGTGCATATTAGGATTAAAAATTGTGTTTTTTTAATGATGGAAAATTCGAAAAAAAACTAAGATTGTATATAAATAATGATTTGAATAACAAAACATTGCCTGAATACTTAGAAAAACATAATTCTTTATTCATAACCTCGTTTTAAAAAAGTATGAGCTTCTTAAATTTAGAATTTAATCTAGGCTTAAAGAAAATATTTATGACAACATCTTTATTTAAATATATTCCTCAATTATGCCACAGTTTTAAAATCCCTGGTATGCAATCGAAATTGTAAATAAATTTTCTTTTGCTTCATTTCATGCTTTTTGTAATTACAGAAAAAATACCTTTTTATCATTTGTATCAACGTGATCAATTCTAATTTGATAAGATTCTTCGCTATCGATATTATCAAAATTTTAGAACAGAGAACATTTTCAACTTTTTTTGAATTATTATTATTTATAAAAAATTGCATGAATAAGTTTTTTCATTCTCTTCATTACATTAACTAAAATCACTATCATTCACATAAACTAATTCATTTTCAAATATAATAATCTAGTATATAGAGTTCAAAACATATTTATAATTAAAAGCAGATCTAGCTTAATTTACATATATTTACAACGCTTGGAATCAGAGTTTAAAAAATAAAATTTTCTTATTTCAATATACCATAGCATTTAAATAAAACTTTATCCATAAAATTTAGTATTTTCTTGGCTTTAAGACAGTGACTTCAGACTTAAATACATTCGGTTATTTTAGAGAACACAGCTTTTATTATTTCCTGTATTTAATTTAAACCATTAAATATGAAGTTTTTATATTAATTATTTGGTATGTTGTAACCTTGAACAAGTTTATTATTATTTTTGTGATGAATTATGCAGAAGAGCAATTTTATGTTGTTAAAACTTATTATAGATAATATTTGCTAATTATAGAACACAGGAAAACCCTCGAACCAATAATTCCGATTAATGGAATACCATAGAGAGGATAATTATATGTGCATAGAGGAAAGTATAGATAAAATAGGGATAGAAATATTTATCATATTATAGCAGAACATAAAATCGAAAAATAAAATAGAAAATATCTTTTAAGTGAAATTATGCTTCTAATCTATCTACTTAATTTGAAACTGCTTCAAACCAAAAAGAATTTTGGTTATATGTAAGATTTTGTTCAGAAATAACCGAAAATATATCATTTTTAAATGAAAGGTTGTGGCTTAAAATTTTAAATCGAAAAGTAAAAATTAAAATAATATATATTTTGTCATTATAAAAAATTACGGCGCGTGGCTAATTTAATATTAAGAGTTACTTGAAAATCTGCCTATATATATTGTTTCTATAAATTATTATACAATAAAGATCATCTTGCTTCTCTTCTCTTTTATTTCTAATTAAATGTAATCTTATTCCAAAAATTACAGTTTTTATACATTTATATTTAGCCATGATAAGTAAAAATACGTATTTTCTGCCTGGAAATTTAAAAATAAATTATAATCGAAATTTAGAATGTCCCAAGGTAACAATAGCTCTCAAAATTCTTTATTAAAAAAATTCCTCACACAAAAAAAGTTTGTACGTTACTCTGTTTTATTGGCGCATAAATGTAAATAAGATAATTGAATTAAAACTTATTGTCATATTAGATTTTAAAAGATTCAACAATTTAAAAAGCCAATTTTTATTTTTTATTTGGCTGACTACATTGTACTTTTCCGTTATTTTTGGAATATTTCAGAAAAAGGTTTTTATATAACTTGTTAAAAATATTAAATTATTAAGCCTCTTAATACATATTGAAAGACGGGAAAACCTTATAAATAGACCACTTGGCTTTAAAACAAGCCATTATGCTGTAATTATTGGCTTTTGATGTAAATTTACTTTTAAAAGCGTTAGTTCACAAACATTCATAAAAAAACTCGGATTTATATTTCAATTTCATATTTTTGCCTTTTTTAAAACCATTTATCATTTTATCTAACTTTTTATTATTATATGTAATTATTGTGGAGAAGATATAATAGAGATATCAAAAATTAGATAAATGTTCTCACTGGAAACTAACTATGTTATTTATGAAGATGATTGTAGAGAAGAGATATCAAAAATTAGATAAATTTTCTCTCTGGAAACTAAAAAGTTATTTATGAAGATGATTGTAGAGAATATTTATCAAAAATTAGATAAATTTTCTCACTGAAAACTAACTAAGTTATTTAAATGAAGATTGTAGAGAAAAGATATCAAAAATTAGATAAATTTTCTCCCTGGAAACTAACTAAGTTATTTAAATGAAGATTGTAGAGAAAAGATATCAAAAATTTGATAAATTTTCTCTCTGGAAACTAACTAAGTTATTTAAATGAAGATTGTAGAGAAGAGATATCAAAAATTTGATAAATGTTTTCCCTGGAAACTAACTAAGTTATTTATGAAGATGATTGGAGAGAAGATGTTAGATGAGATATAAAAATTTAATAAATTTTCTCACTTAAACTAACTAAGTTATTTATGAAGATGATTGGAGAGAAGATGTTAGATGAGATATAAAAAGATATTAAAATGCCCTCCGCGAGCCTAACAAGCAATGAATTTAGACAAAATCAGAAATTACATTAGAAAAATTAGCCCAGAAATAAAAAATCTATGTTCATTCATTTTTTTAAGTAAATCATGAAAACTTAAAAGTTTTTATTTTATTATCGAGATTAAAAGTTGATTTTATTAAATAAATTATTTCAAGCCCAAAATGACTTTTAATCTCGATGATAAAATAAAAATACGACAAACAACAGGAAGAATTAGATATATTGGTGACATCAAAGGAAAAGAAGGAAAATACATAGGGATTTTATTAGACAGTGAGACAGGAAGTAATTATGGATCATATGAAGGTACGAAGTATTTTGATTGTAATGGTGAAAAAAGAGGACTCTTTATACCGTGTGATAAATTTGCTTCCAGTACTGTTAAAATTGAGTCCACAGAAGAAGAACCAGAAAATTCCACTTCTATTGATAAAGATAATAATAATGCAATTTCCAATCCAGAAAATTCATATGCACAAAGAAATAGTACTAAAATTAAAAATAAATTGTATTATAAAAATAAGTATCAAAGAATGAAAATGAATATCCGGATTCGCGAAAATATGTACAAAAATAAAATTGCAAATCTTAAAAAGGAATATAAATTAAAGTTGGATTCCAAGAATTTTACTATAGATGATCTTAAAAAGAAAAAGCAAGATATTGATATGATATTGCTAAAGAATACAATAAATGAAGAATTATATGATGTACAAACCATGAAATATCAGAAACTCAAAGACGAAACATTAATTTTTACTAAAAAAATAAAAAAAATGCTTTTAGATTTTCAAAAATATATAGAGCAAAATAAAAAAATAATTAAAGAATCATGCCAATTAAAGTTAACTCGTAATCCAAATGTCATGCTCACTAAAAAAGACGAGGAGAGGCTTACAGTAATGGAACTTATAGAGAATATAATTAACTCTAATTCAATGGGAAATGATTTCGACTCTTACATTGAAAAATTCGATAGTATTATGTCCTTTAACAATATTTATTAAAATCACATTTAATTTTTCAAAATTTACGGAAGTTTTTTTATTAGTTGTCGCGAAAATTAATTTTAAATAATTTTTATACAAGATTCTATTTTTCGTGCTAAAAGTATGAACATTTCCTTCTTCAAGCTTGTCTTTTTTTGCCTGAGCGTGCATATTATGGCTACTTTGTGCTATTTCCTCTTCTTTTAAATACCATACTCTTTTCAAGTCGAATTTCTCAAGATATTTGTATCAATTCTATAGTTTTAATGTATGTTTCAATTTTTTTCTTAAACTCTGGGTTATTTCATATACCTTTTGTGATATTCTATTGTCATAATGCACATGTTACGTCATATGGATCACCTTTGTCTGGAATTAATAAGAAATATAAAATTTATTTGTGTATATTATATATTTTAGTGTAATATATGAACTGATAGGTCTTTAAAAGTACTGAGTTATAGAAAAAGATCTAAAAGAAAAGTTTTAGTCAATATTATTGGTAAGATGTACTATGTGAAATATAAAACGTTATACTACAAGATAAAATCCAAACTTTCAACACAAAAATTGCCCCATAAATTCTATTTTATCTTTGAGTATTTGATTTTTAGAATTTTTAACTGTCAAATCTAAACTTTACATTGCCATCTTTCCGAATCACCATGCTCACAATGTTCTTCTCTAAAGACTGATTGGTTCAAATATCTTCGTTGATCCTATTGTTTGTGCGTACACTCCTGCTTTGGTTGGCATTTTAGAACTTTAATATTCCACACATGCTTTTTTGCAAAAATTAAATCTATAATTTATGGTATTTTCGTGTTCTGCGTATGTATTTTATTCATATGATCGCATCCACTTTTTTAAAAAACAGCGATTATAGTCTCAAAGGCGTTTAGCGGCTTTACATTATTCTATAGAATTTCAAATTTCTATAAATCTATGAAAAAATGGATTTTTCAAGTGAATATATAAATATTATCTTGCAAACTTAGAGGTCTCGACAATTTTAATAAATTTTCTTGAATTGAATTCATAAGTAGCTTATGAATTTACATAAGTAATATTAATTCTATTTAGACCACCATATAAAATTTAAAGCTATATGTTAGATTACCCAATTGTAAAAATAGTAACTATACTTAATAACACATTTCTATAATGAAATAAAAAATGAGAATAAACATATGACTGATTTAGAAACATTAATTTTGTAATGATATGTTATTTTCACATTATCATTGAAATATCTCCATGGTTATTATCTATTTGATTTCGTTAAAGTTAATCTTTTTCTGATTATAATGTTATGATCGCGAAATATGAATCAGCACTTGAAAAAATGGCATCCCATTATGCCGTTCTATTTTTATATTTTTTAGTTATATTTAAGTTTCAAATATTATTTTTACCTAAAATTGTGTATACCTTCATATCTCAAGATATGCTATGTAAAACTTGCTTTTTATTTACTATTTTTCTCAATAGAACATTATATTAATTTTTTTTTATCAAGCTATCTCATTATTGAATGGTTCTGCTCAAACATGAAAGCCATGATCAAAAACATCGAATAAATGATTGATTTTATAGCCGAAAATATGTGTCTATTTAGTGTGGTTGAATTGAACAAAAAAATTCTAAAAAATAAGATATTATAAATTTTTAAACTTCATTTTCGAAGAATTTATGGGTTTTATTTCTCAAGTTTATAATTTATAGCTGTGGTTGGGGATTAAAAAAATAGTCTGATTGGTTATATGATCTATTAACATAAAATTTTACTCTGATAAAAATATGATCAAATAATCTTAAAAAAAAGGTTCTGATTAGATAATATTTGACAAAAATTGTAAGTATAAATTCTATAACACACATTCAAAAAAAATAAAGTCTCTCGTATAATAACAACAATTAAATTATGCTGATTAAGCAATCTTTTTGCTTTTTATAATTATATTTACATAAAAAATTTTGATGTAGGAATATGAAAACATAAAACCTGTTAAGTTTTTTTTTGAATAAATCTGACTTTTAAATACTTTAGGTTGTTAAGGTACCCATTTTTCTTGGTTTTTTTGTGTTTTTGGTTCTCTTTTCTGATTCCAAGTTTTTTGATAAAACTATATGAATTTCTTATTCATGGTATTTTATGATTCAAATAACTTTCATTGATAAAATATATATAATATATCACCTAGTTGGACTATATTTTTTACGATATTATCTAGATCGTATTATTCATTTTGAATCACAAGCTCATGAACAATTACATGATTTTATGATGAATTTCCGTATTAAAAATGATTGAATGTTATCATATCCTATAAAAACGTAGCTATCATTGGAATTTTCTTATTCACATTTAAAATAAAATAAAACTATTATGATATATTCCGATCATAAATTATCCATTTAATTACTTCTATATGGTTTATTATCAAAGTTACCTTTTGCATTTTGAATTCTTTGACTTAGTTCAAAATATTTCTAAGTATTTTTTTTAAAAAAATATACATCTTATATTCTTTCTCTTTAGATATTAAATTAAATATATTTAAATAAAAATTTTTACTAAAATCAATAATGTCGAATTCATCTTTTTTATGCCCAAAAATGATGTTTTTCAAAGAAACAGATAGAAATGAAAAAAATTAAGGTCTCGAATTAGAAATATTTTTGACTTCTTTTTAATCAGATCAGATGTCTAATACAAGCTTGCATTCAACAAAACACTAAATATGGATATATTTATACTGAAAAAGATTTATAAAGCCTTTTAAATTGTAAAATAGCCATATATTTTATACTTTCAAAATATAATTTTAGTAAATGTACTATTAATTATTTTTTGAATTTTTATTAATCGAGTCTAAAATTTTTTTCGGCACCAAATATCTTAGAAATGTATAAATTTTTTGCAAATATCGATAAAAGCCTGTATGGTATTCTACCTAATAAAAATTCATGTTTAATGTGCCATTAAATCTATGTATGTAAAATAAGTAACATTTCGTGGGTATAATACGAATTTACGACCTGAATAATATATATTTTATTGTAATATCGTAAGCCGTATCTTTTAGGTATATATGCTAATAATTTTAGCTTATATAAATATACTGATAACATTCCATTTTATGGACAAAATTATCGCTTAGTCGGAAAGAATATGATTGCATGTTTCAAACTTAGAATCATCTAAGAAACTTACATCAGATAAAAATTGGCGCAAATTAATCATACACGATATAAAAAATAATGCAATACAAAAATTTAGATTTGTACTAATAAGTTAAAATTGTAAAGTGGACTTGGTTTATGTGCATTGAATGGAGAAATACAACCTACCGATTGTGCCCTATTGATTTAAGTTATATATTTTGTAAATAAGATAAATCAGTACTATAATTCGCTAGTTTTATCATTAAAAAAATTATTCTAACTATGATTCGTATATACCAGTTGTTCTTATATTCATTTCCCAGGTGTCTATATTTTAGGGGAGATATTATTAGGCATAAATAATATTTTGAATGTAGTAATAGCTGAAAAAAAGATATAGATAATTTTTTTGTGATAAAAATATACTTTTAATACCTTTTTTTATACTAATTGAATGTTTAATTAGTAAGAGCCACATATATGATGATAAAAAGATATATTTTTATCTCTATTGGTATTATAACGCTGGATATAATTGCAATATATTCTCATAATGAATGTTAAAATGCACATAACAGTCTTAGATACCTTCTATAAACGGAAAAATTATCGATGATTCAAATATTTTTGTTTTTAAAAAGCATTTGAAAACATTTTTTTTCGTGTTCATGCACTATGAAAATTAAAGGTAATGAGACTCATCTGTATAATTGTGAATTAAAACGCCACGCAGAATGATTATATGGTTTTAATTTACTAAAATGTCAACAAATCACTTATTTCGGTGCATATACACCTCTATTCATGAAAATGCGAAACAGAATTATTTCAGAGCCAATATACCTTAATGAACAAAAATATATGAACTAAAACCCAGCATAAGAATGAAATTATAGAATGAAGATAAAATTGCACCAATATAGTGGTTTTTCTATACTTATAGAGCTCATTTAATATATGCATTCATATTGTTGCTTCTAAATATGGGTGATATATCAAATTTTATTAATATTTTTTGAACGGTTATAGTTTTTATTTGTGTTTTGACATAAATTAGTGAATTTTTTAGGTAAGGGAGCAGAAGTCGTCTTTCGATATCGTTGAATTGCATGGTCTCAATTTTTGATCATATATTTTTTCGGTAAATCTACATACACTTTAAAAAGATATTTAGCAGGCACAAATTTCTGTAATAAATTAAATAACAAGAAGGAATTATTTTATGATTATATGCAGCTGTGATTCGGTATTTCTGGCGTCTTCATTGCTATCTCATTGATTTATACCCGCAAACTATACTAAGATTTATTCATTCAATCGCATGCAAATTATTTTATTTATATCTTTTCCAAATATTTTTCTTTCTCATACAATATCACATATAATAAAACTAATATATATAAAATGGAGTTTTTTTATGTGTAATGATGTTTCATATATTTTGTCTTCGAAGTATTGCAATGAGAATTAATATACCGTAGTGTTTTCCCATAAAATTATAGGCTTGAAATAAATTCCATAGGTTTATACTACCTTATTCTCGTTTCCGATTAGTTTTTATTAAACAGACATTAATATAGGACATCTTTATATAAATTTTAACATGTGCAGTCTAACAAAAATATAAAATCTAGCGAAATTTATATATTTTATGCTTATTCGTCTATTTTTAATAGATTTTTACTAAATATGAAACTGAATTAACTTCCCGAGGTGCATTTTGGTCATAATAATTATGATAATGTATAATATAAAACAAACATATATTTTTTATGCCAAAAAAGCTGTATTTTATCATGAATAATTTTAATCAAATTTAATATAGCGAGATCAAGGAACGAAAAAACCGTTTATTTGAATGTTTAATAAAAACATGTTTTGTATAAAACTGTGGTTGATGGGATTATTAATTAAACCATGGTGTAAGTTTTTTTTTTATTTTGGAATTTTAAGTTTAAACAAAATACAAAAGGGGAAAAATGTAATATAATTTGTTGTTTTATAGGTTAAATAGATAATTTGCAATTAAAACAAGTAATATGATTGTAAAATTTAATAAATTGAAATATATAAATGAAAAAATAAAATTTTCTGTGCACGTGCATTATTTATCGCTTCATATTATAATTTTACTTAAAATATAGCCTTTAAGAAATGTAATAAATCGGTAATTTGGTGAAATACGATTGATAAAAAACCTTTAAATGCGAAAATAAACATTATTAAAAGATTTAAAATACTTTAATAAATATGGATTACCGTAAATTTGCTGATATACAGAATAATTCATGCCTAAGACTTTATTTAATTTTGGTTATAAGAAGAACACAAGATATTCAGTCCTAAATTTTAAAATAAAATTACTGAATATATGAGAAGAGAATCTACGTAAATTTAAGACAAGTAATGATATATTAAAACAAGCTATTTATGTATCAATAAAATTATAGATACAAATTAATGTTTCTGTTTAATTTAAATGTTGCATCTTCGTTTCCATTCATACTCTCTTTTTATCATGTATCGTTTTCGCATTTTATTTTAATAGAATATGTATTTCTATCATTGTGCACAGGGATTCAATTTTATAGTCTTTGATGCGTGTAAAGCTTATTAATAATTTTTACAATTTTTTTGCTTTTGATATTAGTATTTACCTGGCTTTATAAAATTATTAAACCTAAAATAAAATATAATTGTATTTAAAAATTTTTTTCTCTATTACATAATAGAAGCATCCGTTTTATATATTTATATAAATCTCCCGAATTCGATTTGTTGATTCATTTTTACTATTTTTTGATTTCATATATATGTGTATAGCTGGAACTATAATTATTTATTTTATCTTCGTCTCATTTTTGTAAAATCTAAGCATGAAGATTTTTATAAAATTCATTCCCTGCATAAAAATCAACTTTGATCACATCTACATTTTTGAGCTTACTTTCATTTTATTCAATTTCAGCCATAAATATTTCACTGTTCTTTAAACATATATTTTATTATTTTATAAACCCAGAATATTTTTCTAAAAAGCATATAAATAAATTCATGTGCTTATAAAAATAAAAATAAAAAGAAACAATTTTATCTGAAGATCTTGGCCATATTTTTAATTTTTTCTTGACATCATGATGCTTTTTTTAGCAATTTTTTTTACGACAATTGATGTTAGGTTAAATAAAGGTAGGTTGAACATAATTGAATTTTAATAGAACTTTTGAGAAGAAGATTAGTAAAGTTTATAATCTTTAATATTCAACAGTTTGCTATTTTTATCATTATTTATGTGTTATAAAGATACTATATAATGTTTATATAATTAAATTGGTGCCTAAAATCATATTTTCCATGTATGTCCGTATGTTTACTTTGGTTTTGGGAACGCCAAATGTGTTTTTAACAGAAAAATTTTTAATTTATATCAAATCTAGAAAAATTTTTTGTGCTCTAACTTTCTTACACTTAAAAAGTTTTAACAAGAATATCTGATAAATTACAGCTATATACTGATGCAAAAAATTTTTATTGAGTTAAGGTTCTAAAACTTTATTTGATTTATACTATATGATGTGTACTTTATGAATTATATATTATTCGTGTTATATATTGCTTTTCAATTGTTTTTGCATAATGGAGTTTATTTTTGCCTGGCTCTATTTGAAATTAATTTCCAAAAAAATTTGTGCTATAAAAAAATTTGGTTTTCAAAATAAAAATACTTTTTTTTATTGATTATTTGTGTGTTTTGCCAAATCTTTTATTGCCACATATATATCCAGGATTAATAATAGTGTTTTCGTTATTTTTCATTGATAAATTTTCAAAAGATACATGTAGTGTTCTTTCAAAAGTTAAGATTGACATATTTCAGATATTGAATATGTTTTTTAGCATTGTATATTTGAAAATTTAGTCTATATTTAAATAATTCTGCGTATTGTTATTTACCGGATATATTTAGTATATCAGAAGTATTAAATATAAATTTATCCGAAGTATGTATAATAAAATGTATTCGAAAACAGTAATTATACATTACTAAACTTCGCAGTATTTGTATTTTAATATTTAGCGTAAAAACCGATTTTTTCTCAATATCACCTTTTTTTAAAAAGAAGGTAAAAGTAGTGAAACTTATGCATTTATATATAACTGTTATTTTCAAAATATTAGATAAAAATATAGATATGATTATAGTAATCCGATTTTCAATCACAAAGATCGTAAAAAGGATTCGAAAATAATAACAAAACATTTATTCAAAGAAAACATAGATTAGGAAAAATATAAAGGTTTAACGAGACATTTAGCTTATAACAATATTATTCACTATGAATACGCTATATTATGTCAATAATAATAGTATGGTATAAAATTGATGACGTCTTAAAAAGATAGAATCATAATATTATGGAAATATCATATGTATTGGGAAATTATAAAAAGAAATAATATCTCCGGAATGTATAAAAAAGTTTGGGTTTAGGTTATCTTATAATAAAAATCAACCAATTAATATTGAAATGAATTTTGCCTTAAAATATAAAGATATATATGACAAATAAATGTGGCTAAAAGTCGGAAAATTTTATAATTAATATTTTGATGAACTATTATTTTTAGTAAAATAGATGACTTGTGGCAATAAAATATCGTTTAAAGCCATATAAATATATAATTTACAGCATCAAAAATAATTTTTATGATCAGCATGTATCACGATTGATAATTTTTTTATTTTCTTATAATATATCTGCTTTAAATTGACTATATAAAATTATTTTAGTTATAACAGGTCATTCCAAGTCGATTTAAAAAACAACCAACGTTTTAAAAGAGCAATATATTCTAAGAATAATTAGGAGGGAAGAACACTGTTTTGCATTAGTTCTGGAAAAAATAATATATAAAAAAGTGTTTAAAGCAATATGAATACTTCAAGGAGCATAAATAAAATTTTGATAAGTCGGAAATTTAAGTTTTTATTTACCAAATATTAACAAAGAGTTAAATATTGTAATCAAACATGATAATATTGTTTTTCGATCACGATATTCAGATAAAATACCGAAATGAAAAATAAATCTTTTTAATTAAATTTTCCGTATTTTATGTAGTAATTTTGTTCATATAACTATAAAAACAAACATGTCATGTAGAATAAGTATTCTATATAATATGACACATATTTGTCTTTTTTGAGCTTAGTGTGGGGGTCATAATTTCTTTGCTAGTCAATTATTGCTTTCTTTTGATTTTATATAATAAATAAGCTTTAGACACTTTTAATTATATATAAAAAAGATCTTTTCCATGAAGAAATATAATCCACCTATTTATATACGATTCTCTGTTTAATACGCTCGTGTTCATTTAATTATCTATTTGTTGTGTTTTTTTAAAAAAAAGCCTATTATATCGATAAAAAGCACTTGCATATGAATATATTTAAATTATGTCGATTTAGATTCAAAAAACTTGTTTATATTGTATTTTTTTAAAAGAAATAAAACAATAAATTATTTTTTACTTCTTTCGAAAATGTAATGATCCAATTTTTTTTGATATTGGGGTTCATACTGTGATCGATCCAATAACTTTATTTTTAATTTAAACCAAATTATATCGAGAAATGTATATTTTTCTGTTTATTATATTTTTGATTTATATTATCAATCGTTCCTAATTTTTTTTCAATTGGGGCTGTTTACTTAGAAGCCATATTTTATTTTTTTTTAAAGCAAATTGTATTTAAATATGTATATTAGCGGATTTCAATATTTTTTTGTAAGATAATACATAATTGATTTTATTACTAAAAATTCGATATTATTTGTCTGAAAAAAACTTTACATGTATCTAAATTAGAATAATAATTTTTTTCGTATATGATAGATATCAAAATACAATCACAATTAAAGACTAAAAAACCCAAAATTGTGATTTAGGGTGAGAAACGAGTTAACAAGTTGATTTTTTCTGGTTTAATTTTTATATGCTGCATTCAATTTTACAAGAAAAATAATTATATTGTGTAAGTACCATCATAAACATAATATATTTCTACTATAAAAACATTTATTTGTGCTAGGTATATATATTTTTTTGCCGCCACGACCCGGTAATATTATCTTTTAGATTTCACATTTTTCAAAAATATTATGAAATATGGTGTGTAAACTATTTAAGAAATTTTTAATAAAATTGATTCTCTTAGTTCATAATAATTTTTATGTTAAGGGTAACAAGAAATGTATAAGTTTTAAGGCGCAAAATAAGGATGAAAAAGTTAAAGATTTTATCATTATGAATAATTTTATTTTTTTTATTTATAATATTATGTTTCTTTTTTGAATGTGTTTCACGCATTTCTTCATAAAATAGAGCAATTTTTGAATGGGTTAAGCAATTTCTATTTTCATTCTGTGTCATCAATATAATTTATTTTTCTATCATTATTTTTTATAAGAAGGGTTTATGAAAATATCTTTGATAAAATCTTACCGCTATTGCTGTATATGAATTTATTTATTTAATTGCCGTAAAATGGAAATTAAATAAATCATGATTTTCCAACTTAATTTTGTAAACGTGTGATTTTATCCTATGTTTTAGATCAAAAGTATTAAAAGCCAACTATTTTAAAATGAAAGAAAATACTAGTATAAACATTTGGAAACAAAGGTAAATATATTAAAATTTCCAAGAAGTTAATATTTAATTTTATCATAAAACCAACATATATGTAAATTAATGCGTATAGTATTAACTTCTTCAATATTTAACTTTATTATAAAACCCATTTCAAAAAAATAATATGTCATATTAGCAATTTACTTGATATTTTACTTTATTATAAAACCCATTTCAAAAAAATAATACGGCATATTAGCAATTTACTTGATATTTTTACTTTTTTATAAAACCCATTTCAAAAAAATAATATGTCATATTAGCAATTTACTTGATATTTTACTTTATTATAAAACCCATTTCAAAAAAATAATACGGCATATTAGCAATTTACTTGATATTTTTACTTTTTTATAAAACCCATTTCAAAAAAATAATATGTCATATTAGCAATTTACTTGATATTTTTACTTTTTTATAAAACCCATTTCAAAAAAATAATATGTCCGATTGGCAATTTACTTAATATTTTACTTTATTATAAAACAAACTCTAATATAATTTTATTTTGCAGCATCATTAATTCCTGTCTTTGGAAACAAATGTAAACTTGGCTAAAATATTTATAAATTTTTCTTTACTATACAAATATTTTATATGTTTTTTTGATACTATGGTATGTATAATTATAAGAAACGATAGTTTTAATTTTCTTGGTTTTTTATGAATGTATTGTAACCCAGTTTTTAAGGCTGTTTATATTTAAATAAAAATCTAGGAGATCCAAATAGAGTTTTTTTGTTTATATTTATTTTATATCCAAAGGGAAAATTTAGCGATTTTTTTTGCATTTATTTGTAAACTAATAATATTTAAACAAATCTTGGGTGGAAATCACATCAAAAGGCAGATTAGGATTCAACTTTCGCGTTTCAAAAATGATTTAATTTGTGAAATCATATATGCATCAATTTTCTATATAATATTTCCGATTTCCCATAATTTTTTTTTAATTTGAAAACTTATTGGTTTTATACAATTATACCACCTAATAACAATGGGATTTATAAAGGCACTTGACGTAATGAGTCTTATAGCAAAAAGATGTATTATTAGGGATTTTAGAAATGGCAAGTTTGAATTGAATTGTTAAGAAAATTTATTATACAAAGCAACCTTGCTTTTTTTTGAAAAAGATATAAGTGTTAAAAATCATTTTAGCCCAACAATAAATATATATAAGATATTCTACATTAAAATAAATCATCATAAAATTATATAATGCATGTTAGATAGTACCTAAACAAATTGTGGCATATATGTAAACTTTAAGATTGTGAAAACCCCTTGAATTAATAGATATCGAAAAGAGGAGAGGTATGAAGAAGACTTTAGAGTGGAGAAAATAGCCGAAAGTATTAAACGCTGTGTGCTCGAGAACAAAAACTAAAATTATAATACCAAAATTAATTCATAGATAAAAATATATTTATTTATTGAACCTTCGATTAAATAATCACTGATCATTTATTTAAATAACACACTTTGCTATTATTATATCTTTAGATCATTTAAAAAGCTTAGGTTTATTCTTATGATATACTAAATCTTTATATATTCAACCGTTTCATATAAATTATTCCCCTGATCATTTATATTATTCCAATGATCTAAAATTGAATCTTTACGTTAATAACTTATTCTTTACTATTATTTTAGAATTATTTTTTATTCATGGGTTAAGTTAATTTATATCAATTTCATCTATTGAGACATGATCAGCCCATTGGGAACATTACACAAATTTTTGATACATCTTACCCTGATCTATCATCATAAACTGCTCTTTTTCTCTCAAATAAGATGAGATAGAGTGTCTTGCGCCATCATTTTTATAAATCTTAGGTTTATTCTTATGATATACTAAATCTTTATATATTTAACCTTTTCATATAAATTTTCAAATGATCATTTATATTTATTCCAATGATCTTAAATTGAATCAAATCCTAATCACTTATTCTTTACTATTATTTATATTTATTCTATTAATGATACCCCTTTAAATGACACCACATCCTTTTATTCTTCCACTACCACGCATCCCAAACTATTCATATTTCCGTTCGTCACTTCAAAAGCTTATAAAAGAGAATCAGCAGCATCCACGGACAGATAAATACATTTCAGAAGTAATGAATCCAACACTTCTACAATCGAAGCTAGATCTAACACAAAATTACATCAAACCACATTTAGATCAATTTGAAATATTGTCTTTTCTTGATTTAAAGCTACAAGAAAAACTCCTCTGTATTGAAAAAGAGATTGAACTAAAAACGATGTCCGATTTTAACAAGTTTTTGGCAGACAATATGTTGAGTTTAAAAAACAATAAGGATTGTAGTGTGAGTGTATTTGACAATATGCAGTTTAGCGATATGGACAATGTTGATTTCGATTTTCCAGATTCAGATTTATTTAGTTGTCCTTTTATTCGAGATTGTTATGATTTTTTAGGGTCAGGTGAGTGTGCTAAAGATTTTCTTGAGAATAAGTATAAAAAGTATGTTTTAAGATATATAGATGAAAATAAAGGAAAGTATTTCTGCAAAAGATCAAAACATATGGGTTCTGATAAAGAATTTATTTTCCAGAGAAAGAATATTGACGAAAAGGTGCAAGATAAAGAAGATCAAGTTTCTTTGTTTGTTGAAATGAAATATGGTGGTGATGATATCAGCTTAGATTCATTTGATGGCAGATACCTTTATGGAGAAATATATACACATTTTAGATGTGGAGATACAGAAAAGGTAATCGATTTATTGAATGAATATACATTCTTTTTTAGCCAAACATGCAAAGATTTTAAAGAAACTATTCTAGACTATTTTTCTGGGAATTTAGATATAAAAAAATCTCGTCTAGTCCTACGAAGAAGCTCACCAAATGATTTTTTCAGGTCTCTTATGCTAAAAATAGTGTCTAAAACAGAAATCGACGCCTCTGATTCAGTTATAACAACATTAGAAGATTATTTGTGGCTTATGGTTATAGGTACACCGCGTATATTCACTAAAGAAAACGTTTACGACATGTTCAAAAATTATAAAAATGTATCTGGAAGGTTTCTCTCATTTATTCTTTTTGGAATGTTCGAAAAAAGCGTAGAATGTTTGTTTTTGGGTAATTTTTATGCTTTTGATTGCTATTTCATGATGAAAAGAATTTTATCTAAGTGTAATTCCAAAAATATTATGCAAATTTACATTCAAACCGTGTTTGCAATTGTTCTTAAGTGCATAAAAAATCGAGATAAAAAGGTTTATTTGCTTAATTCTCTAAAATTTGGGGCTGAAAACACTTTTTATAAAGAAGTATGCGGATTTATTGTCGAAAACAAATTATTTCACTTGCTTGAAACAAAAAATATAAACCATGATAATCATTTAGGAAATTCTAATTTAATTGAACAAAAAAACACTAAAAATGAAATGAATTATAGTATAAATAATAAGCAAAAAACAACAAACGATATGAATATCGATGGATTCGTAGAAATAGATTCTGGAATAAGAAAAGGCGTTTCTCAACTTTTACTCGATACAAACGAAAAAAAAACTTTGTTGGAAATGCACAACTTATTCGACAAAAATTCAGTAAAGAAAATTTTAGTTTCGGAAATGTCAAAATCATTCATAAATAACAAAACAGACGATTTTATCAATTCATACAAAATTTTGATCGATAAATACTCAACTGAACCGGAAATACATTCAATGATAAATATCCTCAACTTTAAAAATAGCTCAAATATTCAAACTCTCGAAAAAACTTTTATTTTTGAGCACGAGTGCCATCTAAATACCCTCAAACAGATTAAAGAAGCCGTCGAAAGTGTTGCTATTGTAATTTGTAGAGTCCTTGTCAAAAATAACTTGCACGACGTTGCTAAAGACTTTTCAAGAAATGCTAGGGTTATTGGTGTAAGTCAAGAAACCCTAAAAAGAATTAAGGGTGAGGTATTTAACGTAATCTAAATAAATTCTAATTGAAAGCCTCTTTTTAATATATACTCTAAAGGGATCGTATTCACTAATTTTTATACTTAATCTAAATAAATTTGAATTATAAACCTTTTTTTTAAATATATGCTCTAAAGGGATCAAATTCTTGTAATTTTTATACTCAATCTAAATAAATTTGAATTATAAACTTTTTTTTTTAATATATACCCTAAAGTTATCAAATTCTTGTAATTTTTATACTCAATCTAAATAAATGTGAATTCTAAACCTTTTTTTTAATATATACTCTAAATGGATCAAATTCTTGTAATTTTTATACTCAATCTAAATAAATTTGAATTCTAAACCCTTTTTTTTTTATATATATACTAAAGAAGATAATTCAGTAATTTTATACTTAATCTAAATAAATTTGAATTCTAAACCTTTTTTTAATATATACTCTAAATGGATCAAATTCTTGTAATTTTTATACTCAATCTAAATAAATGTGAATTCTAAACCTTTTTTTTAATATATACTCTAAATGGATCAAATTCTTGTAATTTTTATACTCAATCTAAATAAATTTGAATTCTAAACCCTTTTTTTTTTATATATATACTAAAGAAGATAATTCAGTAATTTTATACTTAATCTAAATAAATTTGAATTCTAAACCTTTTTTTAATATATACTCTAAATGGATCAAATTCTTGTAATTTTTATACTTAATCTAAATAAATTTGAATTCTAAACCTTTTTTTAATATATACTCTAAATGGATCAAATTCTTGTAATTTTTATACTCAATCTAAATAAATTTGAATTCTAAACCTTTTTTTTTTATATATATACTAAAGAAGATAATTCAGTAATTTTATACTTAATCTAAATAAATTTGAATTCTAAACCTTTTTTTAATATATACTCTAAATGGATCAAATTCTTGTAATTTTTATACTCAATCTAAATAAATTTGAATTTTATACCTTTTTTTTAATATATACTAAACGAAAAAAAGTTGGTAATTTTACTCTATTTATATAAAAACCAGTTATTGAATGTATGATCAAACAAAGAATGTCCATATTGCATTTAATATTTGCTAGTTAAAGCTTTATATGAGAATTTTCTCAAAATTTAACCTGGTAAATTTGATGCAATATCATTTATTTTGCAAATATTCACCCTAAAAATGGTTCTTTTGACAAGTTTCTTGCGCTTATCATAGTAAAATTTATTTCAATTTATATTTAAAGGTTAATTTAGATCGATAACATATTTTATGATCTTTTCAAGGCAAAATTACTGCGAAATTTAACTATACTTTTGGAGTTTAGGCGGGTATTTTTGTTGATAGTTTATGAATAATTATATTTTAAAGCCGTATTTATTTTTTAAATAGACATGTTTAGAGAATTTCACCATGAATTAGTATACTTTTGTTTAGAATTATATAGAAGCATGATAAAATATATTTCTTTGTTAAGCTCAAACATACAGATATTTAATTATCTAAAATATTTGTCACATTTCAATTATACAAATTATTTCTTATTTACCTGAGCACTGTATCCGAATTAATCGTTTATTTGGCGGCATTCTGTACATTTTGAATTTGGTAGATCACGAAATGATAACAGCAAACAAACTTGAAAATATCATTTATCGAAAATAGCTTGACAAAATAAAGAAGATATTATTAAGAATTTTTGAAATCAGATCTTTTTACAACAATTTATGCATATAAATTCTTATTTTTTTTGTTGGTCAACAATATATTTTTTTCATATATTATTTTTTAATAAAACGTTTATAAAAAATAATTGTATGTATTCCAGAATTTTTTATTGGCTAACAATATATGTTTTTCATATATTATTCTTGTAAAATACAGATCTTTTTTAAAACAATTTATGCATATAAATTCTTATTTTTTTTGTTGGTCAACAATATATTTTTTTCATATATTATTTTTTGATAAAACATTTATATATAATAATTTTATGTGTTCCAGAATTTTATTTCGGCCAGAAATATGTGTTTATCATATATTATTTTTTAATAAAACATTAATTCAAAATAATTGTATGTATATCAGAATTTTATTTCAGCTAGAAATAGATATTATTCACAGATAATCTTTATATAAAACGATTATTCCCAATGATTTTATAAATTTTGCATTTTTTTGAGTTTTAAAACAGTTTACATGTTTAAAAAATACAATTTATAAACATATATATATTGTTTAAAAAACACATTTTAGTATTTTTTTTATATTAGTTTTATCATTATTTATTATATTTTAGAACGAAAATTTTTTATTAGATTTATTAGACGGCAGAAAAAAATCGTTACTTATGCTAAATTATATACTATATACATCATAAATTAAATTGTAATATGTTTTTATTTCCTCTTATTAAGACGATACAGCTTTAAGAAATCCCAAAAGATCAGAACTTTATGCACAAGAGATTTGCGAAAACGAAAATGCAGAAACAAAGGTTGATACCTGAATAAAACAGATATGATAAATAAACAAAAAGACCTGATAATTTTATATACGATAAAAAAGAAAATTTTATTACATTAATTGAAATATAACTAGCCTGGATATCTTGCAGAAGTTGTGAATGAAAAATATATGGAGTATGACATCTTGGCGAATTAACTTGGCTCAATTTACAAATGTAAAACAAGAATAATGCCATATGCGATGACATGGAATGGTCTGGTTACAAAAAAGCATAAAAAATATGTTAAGGAGTTAAAAATCCCAGACGAAGTAGAAGCATACATGCAAGCTCTCACACTCCGCAAGACACTTAAACTCATCTCATTTAAGAGAAGAAGAGCAGTCGACGAAGATTGATTAGGGGAAGATGTATCAAGGAGTTGTGTAATGTTCCCAATGGGCTGACTACGTCTAAATATATAAAATTAATAAAAAGAAAATTAACATATAAATAATAGACATAATAGTAATTCGATAATTGTATAATTAAACGATGTAAAATTTTTTTGTATTGTGTTTATTGAAGAGAAAACCAAATGATTATCTTTATTGAAATTTTAGTTTTGTAAATATTAAAGAAAGATTTGATAATTTTATAGAGTGCATCATTTCATACAAATTAAATGAAAAGGGAAAAAAAAAAAATTTTTAATGTGAGCAAAAAAAAGCGTTTCAAAGCTATAAATAATAGACATGTGCGCAATTTAAGATTTTTTGTTCTTATTTCAGCGTATGGTCTCTTATTTTATCTATGTTTTTTACTTGGCTCTTTTACACTGAAAATTTGTACAGCCCAATATTTGCGGCACATAGCGCAAGGTGCTTTCATATAATCATCATGTTTATGTTTATGTTTATTAAAAAACACCTTTTTAAGGTATCATGGCCGAGTGGTCTAAGGCGGTGGACTTAAGATCTATTATCGAACGATGCGTGGGTTCGAACCCCACTGATACCAGTTTTTGTACTGGATATTATAACAAAAATTTAAGAATGCAAGCGTATATATATAAATATTTGATACATGCATTAAAGTGTAGTTGCGATATTATGACTTTAAATAGTTATGTATATTATTTAAGTTTTTGGTTTTGAGTCAGGAAGGGTAACTAAAGAAGAAGCATGGGCACAAACAATAAATTAATAAAAATACTTGATCAATTTTCTTGAAAGAAGAAGATATATTAATGGCAATTGTAAAAATTATGTGTATGAAGATAAGTAAAGACAGCCAGTTCTGTGGATAAATCTTAAGTTTTGCTTGAACAAATTCAAAAGCATAAAACGAAATTAAAAAACTTGAATCTATGACGTATTATATTAATCTGTTCTATTTTGCAATCTAAAGTTTTGCTTGAATTAATTTAAATAGCTAAAAACGAATTAAAAAACTCGACTCTATGACGTTTATCATATTAATCTGTTCTATTTTGCAATCTAAAGTTTTGCTTGAATTAATTTAAATAGCTCAAAACGAATTAAAAATCTCGAATCTATAGCGTTTATTATTTTAATCTGTTCTATTTTTCAATCTAAAGTTTTGATTGAATGAATTTATAGAACTAACAACGAAATCGAGCCATAATAAATTCATTATATTTGCTTTAATTTTTCTGCTATTCCTTCACCTTAAACTTCTTTGTATCTAAAACCCATCTTGTTGAATAATAAATAAAATTGAATTATCTAATACAAAACTCGTCAATAAAAGTGTCAATCTCTGTCATCATTTGCATGTTTATTTCTTATCTTACCTCACATACTGTAGAAAATAAGAATATGCGAACGAATATGATATGTACAGATAGAAGAAAATCATCAGCAAAAATTTATTTCTTTGATAAATTTTACTTAAAAGAAAAAAAGTAGGTTTGGATAATTTTTGGAAATTATAATAAAAAATTATAAGATTACTTTATTTTTTTATAGGCATTAATAGTAGGTTCGAATCTGATATGTGATATGAGCTCTCGTGTGAAAATAAAATCATCAAAAAAAATAGTTTTTTTTGGCGAAATATGAAAATACTATGGTATCATTATAGTAAATATTTTTTTACTAAAGTCATCAAGGGAATTTGACTTGCATATGTAATATAGCATAAATTTTGTCCAAAAATATACAGGAACATTAAAATATTGATAAATAATTTAAAACTTGACTATTTTCGGAGCATATTTTTTCCTGTGAAAGTTTCATCTTTTTAATCTAATAGAGAAATATAACGCATATAAAATTTCGGTAATTCATGATATACCTTTTTATATTTAACATGTTTTCATTATTATTATAATTATATTCATTTTGAATACAATTTCATTTATCTATATTTTTTCTTTGTTTTTATATAAATATCTAGATCAGCCAAATAGATATTTTAAAATAGTTGCTATTTTTCGTTTTTTTTGTGCGCGGAATATCATACGTTTATTTTGTGTAATTCAGTGACAAAGTATAATATCAAGGTTGATATTTTATCTGTAAAAATCTATTTATTTTTCTATTCTTTAAAATAAAAACACATATGTGCGAATGAAACATATTTTATATATTTATATCATTTTATATATTGAAAAATGTTTTGGGATATTTATAGGTTCATCTGAGGTATATCTAACCAAAATTTCGAATAATAACCATGCCGACATGTTATGATAATTATTTTTGTTCTGCTTGATTACCACCGCGTGTATTTTTGAAATTTCTCCTAAATTTTCATTATTAATTTGAATGTTATATAAATTACTAGTAATATTATTGTTATAAAATTCAAATATATTTAAATGGCTATTGTAATGTTTGAAATTTTACAATTTAATTTTTTTTTTAAACTATAAATTTTTTTAGTGTTTTGTTTATGTTTTAATATTAAAATCATGCTTTATAATTATCTGACTTATTTTTTTTGCTATTTTAGGATTTTAATTAGTTATTTAATGTTTGTAAGATGCATAGTTTTATAAAATAATTGTGATACGTTGGTGTTTTTTGCATGTTTAATATAACATAACCTGTATTTTTTTGCTTTTTGCATATAAATTTTATAATTTCATTTATTTTTAACTGTTTCTTATAAAATAAATATGTTGAAAATATCACGCCCATTGATTTTTTTTTGCCGAGCATATAATTTATAGCAAAACAAATTATTTTTATTATTTCCAGACGTCATTATTGGTATTTTATTAGAAAATAATTTATTTATCTTATTCAGTATAGACATAAGATTGTATAAAATATATTTTTTTTATATCTTTTCAATTTCATATTTTTATATCTTATTCAGTATAGACATAAGATTGTATAAAATATATTTTTTTTATATCTTTTCAATTTCATATTTTTATTTTAGCTATTCAGAAAATCTTTAAAATATTTTTTATGCTATAAGGGTGCAAATAATGGTTCTATTTCTTTCAATTTATCTTAAATTGTGTATATTTACAATATTTAATATTCGAATAGATTGTAATTTTATCTTTATAAAATATTTTAGGCTGTATGGACTTTAATAGCGATTTATAATATATACTTCGCATGTTTGTACTTCATATGATTGCTGCTGACTAAAATTAGCTTTAAAGACGAAATTACACAAGAAATATATATTTTTTCTTAAGGGCCTACAGAATCAGATTTTTGTGTTGATATACTATACTATAATTAGATTTATAATTTATAATTTTAATTTTTTTTTTCAGTTTGTTCCGGGCATAGATATATCAAATAATATCGTTTTGCCCAAAACGCACGAATGAAAGGTGACTATTAATAATTAATAGATAATTTAAATTATTAAAACAATATTGAAATAAACAAATATGATTTAAATATATGTCACATAAGTATAAAAAAATCAATGGCCCTTGCTTTCTATTTCTATATCTGCCCCAAGATTCTTATAAATTCTGACGATATTTTAGTGCCCTTTTCTATATTATAATCATTAATAATACTGTGATTTTTTATAAAATAAAATACATGGTAACAGATTTACAATGCATTTAAATTTTTGAATTTGAGGTTAAGACTACTTTCTTACTAAAATATATAAAATTACGCATATTTTAAATATTATTAGTAACTCGACGGGTTTTGAAAACATTAAATTGTTATAGATTTGATTATCTTGCGCGTATATTTTCAAATATAATTGGTTAAAAACAAATAGCATGTGCCATGACGAGAGTGCGAGGGATAACGATTTCACATAATTAAATTTTATGTTTATTGATAAATTAAAGAAAGCGGATACGTGCGCATAAAATAAATGTTAAAAAAGACATTTAAATTATAATTTTTCAAATAAGGATATGGAAGTGCATTAGAATTAACATCTGTTTCACTAAGTATCAATATAACCTGCATTATATAGGATTGTAAATTTTTTGCTTCATTATCAATGAGTTTAAAGCAATATGCAAACCAAACACATTAAAATTGCAAAAAAAAACTTATATGATGGATATCGTTTCTAAGAAATATTGATAATTATGCTGAAAACAAAAATAAAATATAGAACATGAATAATTATGCAGAAAATTTGCAATAGTATTGCTACAAACAGTAGATATTTAGAAAAGAAGATATAATGATTTATATTTTTTTATTATCATTTCATAATCATTTTAAAATAAATTTTTACTGTTTTTAAATTCAGTACATCAATTAAAAAAAAGTAAATTAAATGATATAAAATGTTTTTTGCAATAAAAAATTTATGATATCGCAAAAATTATAAGTTTTGAGATATTTGCATTGAAATTGACTGTAAATATCCTCGAATTATAATATGAAACACATAAAAAACATACATCTAATTTTCAGCGGTATTTTAATGACTAAATATCATTATTAGCGTATACTTACTTTCTGCAAAAAAAAATGCTTATTCCATAAAAAAAGTATGTATTATATATTTTTTATGTGTTAAGCGGATACTTATTATAATAATATGATCTAAAATACATTAATTTTATTTAAAATAGCAAGCCTTATTTTTTACAAAAATTATTTACAGTGAGATCAACATAATTAAGATTTTAATTTTTTACATATATTTAACCACATTGCATACGCATTTTATATGGTTTAAATTAAGTCTTAATAGCACAAAGCATCCATAAATTTATAATTTATTGTTAAAAAATTCTTCAACCATGTAGCTTATGAAAATCATTTTTTTTATTGTACAGAAAAATCAGTTCTAAAATTTGAAAAAAGATTATAAAAAATTAAATTTTGATATTTTGGTTACGCAATACATATTTTAACTGTCATATTGAGATGTTTATAAGAGTACAGAAAGAAATAATTTGATAAAACAGGCATTTCATTTCTCTTAATAGACGGCTAGCTAGATAAAATATGTAAGTATGATTGAGATCATACGTTTAAGGTCGCGTTATGAAAAAAATTTTTGGGCTTACTCGATAAAATTGCGTTGAATAGTCCTATTTTTTTCAATAATTGACCGTATAATAAAATTTGTCGGAATTTCTTAAAACCTTATTTTTTTCTATTAATATTTTAAAACTTAACTATAAATATTTTATCAATAAATCAAAAAATATTTTAGCAATAAAAAAAAACTGTCATGACTAAAAATAGCTTAAAACCAGCATATTTTTGTTTGAATTATTTTAATGCAAACTGAAACATAAGAGAACCTTTTGATTGATCTCTAGCACACCTCACTTGTGAAATATAAGCAAATACTTTAGTTGTCACAAAGTTTAAGTGGGTCAATATAATAAAAAAATAAGAGTCAATATGCACATATCAGAGATTGTGATTTTGTTAATGTTCTAATAACTGTAAATATTTAACTGCAGTTACATATCATAAAAATTCAGTCTAAATCAAATTCAATTACTTCGTATTCATCTAAAAGGATATTTATTGTCATTTTGATATTACTATTTCCGATTTTACGAATTAATTTTTATTTTTTTATGTACCCTATCATAGATTTAAACCAGCCCAGAAATGGGTCTAAATAATATTCTTTCGTAATTTGCATATTTAAATATCTACGTGAACTTTGGTGTATTTTTAAAAATTTATTTATACTAGCTGAATTGCATAATTAGGGGCAAAATCCAGCAAAAAAATCAAGGTAAAAAACACCATGAAGTATTCTAGGATACTTTAAATGCAAACTACGCGATTATTTTGTAAAATACAGTGCAAAATTTATTTTATACTTTAATAGTCAATAAAATACAAGTAATTATAACCGAAAATCAGAAAAAAACACAAAAATGATCAACTATCTAGTAAAAAAGATAGTAAAAGTACAATAAAAAACTCAATAAGAAATCTGGTAACCACTAGTTCTATAAAGTGAACGAAATCTAATTTAAACACTTTAAACACATAAAGTGGCAAATTAAACACATATGAAAGGTTTTTTTTTACAGCTAGAGATTTGATATATAATTGTTCTTATTGTAAAAAAAAAGATAATAAATGAAATACATATAATAAAAAGTGGTACCTGAATACCCTCTCGAAATATTTGACCTTAAAACCACAAAAGCAAAATATAAAACGTAAAAAAATGACATCAAACATAAACCTATAGAAATCAGCTTTTTAAGAGTGCAATTCAAAATATTCAGAATTCAAAAAGATGGTAAAAATCAAGATATAAAAGATTCTAATATAATAAAATTGGTTTTAAATCGAATTTTAGAGATCTAAATAAGTCTTAGTTACAAGTACTGGCTAAAATTATTTTTCAAGCATAAATGAATTTTAAATAATAATAAGTGTTTTATTGACTTACTACGTGCTAACATTGAAAACAATTCATAAAAAACAAAATCTTATATACGCATCAATAAATTGAATTCCTAAAACAGCTAGAAAAAACGCGAACTAGTGTTTTATCATAACTTGAAAATTTAGATTTCAGTGATGATAATAAAAGGCGTTGAAAATATGCTCGACGAAAAGATCAAATCAATGAAAATTACTGGATTACTTATGATTTTACAATAAATTTATAAGAACAGAATTCTGATGCGAAATTTAACAAATATGCAGATAAAACGAGCATAATCATTTCGATTCTACATAAATATCTTTGCACTAGATGCCTATTTAATTTACATAAAAGAGCTGATGAAAATCGAATTCTAGGATTTTGACTAAAATGTGGATAAAAATACTGAAAGCATCTAGTTTGATAAGATGCTGCGGGAATCGAATGTCGACGATTACTAAAAAAAATTTGTTGTTTTCATTCCAAGAATTAAATAATAACAAAACCTGATTAATTTAAGATCAGACTGCTCATGCAGAAGTAGATATTTCTAGAAAAATTTCCAGTTATTCTATTCTACTAATATAAAAATATTGATATATTTTAAAAATTAAAAAATGCAGTTAGGTTGATTTATAAAAGAGCAACTAAAACACATTATAAATTAAGGAAATTCTGGCATGTATATGTTAGAATAAAATTCGCAAAGCTTCTCACTATAGCGATAACATAAATACGATAGTGGGGATTAAAAGTGTATTTTTTAGGAGAAATTAATTTCACAGTAATGTGGATGCAAAAATTATAAAGAAAAGCGTAATTAAACACATCAATGAACAAGGATCGCTGATATAAGTCAAGTTTTTTTGAACTGTAAGATTAAAGCATATTAATAAATGAACTATTCGTCTTTATTCGTTATTGTTGGAAAAATAAATCTTTTATGTGGATATATAAGTTCATGGGTGCAATTGGTAGTAAATTAACTTTAAAGATCCAGTAAGAACTCATAATTATTTATTAGTCTGTCTAAAAGCTTGAACAATATGGTCAAAAGAAAGAATTGATTTTTTGAATGCATTGGGTAAAGTAAAAAAAACCAAATCGAAATCAAAAATAAAATTTCCAGATTTAGTCAAAATAAAACTATTATTGAGATTAACGTGCCTAACGAAGCTATTGAATGTATGTCATATTTATCTTTAGTTACTCAAGAGCTATTTAGCATTATTTGAGAATGTAGGATAAAATCAAAACTAATATTAACCACAATAAAATATTTCTAATATGCTAAATAGTATATAATATCACCTGGGCACTACCATCTAGGCGTTATTCCCTAAAAATCAACAATATACTCTAAAATAAATGATTACACAACGTTGTAATAAGAGAATAATGCGTTCATTTAAAACTTTAAGCAGGATTATTTTATGATAAAAAGAGAAGAAACTTATTACGAGCTATGTGTATTGAATTAATATCCGGATAAAAAAATTATTGTTAAATATAGTATGAATACAGAAAAGGGTGTATTATAAAGAATATCTGATATATAAAATGAAGTTGAAGAACAAAAAACACTGGTTCATATAAACAGGAGATTTAAACTATAAATTAATTAAAAAATTAGAGCATATTAAATTTAATAAAAAGTAAAAATAAAGCATTATGTGGATCACAAAAGATATTAAACTTATTTTGAAACCTTTTGGCGCCTATTTTAATCACATTATTGACACGGCTATAGTGTATAAATATATATATTGCAATATCTAAAGATAAAGAAGATCAAGATATTTTTTTTGGAGAAAGTCCAAATGATAACACTGTGAAGATATATATATTAAAGTAGAAACATAGCAGTCAGATATAGAAGAATTATATCAAGAATACATAGTTATATTTTTTAATGGTTTAAAATCTTCCTTTATGAACGATATAAAAATTACACGACAAAGAATATAAGAAAAAAATAGGTCACATGGTGCATTAAATTATAAAAAATTAACTGTGGAAAGTAAAAATGGGCGTATAAATCCCTAAATTAAATTAGCGCATAGCAGGTCATAGAATTATTGATTTAAAAAAAAGAAATTAAAATATCAATAAAATTGCAACGACAAACATTGATAATATATTATCTGAATATTTAAACAGCATAAATTAGACTTTTTTGAAAAGTTTATGACTGATCTTACAAATTTGGAATGCATATGGCAACATAACTCATAATTATAGGGGTGAAATAAAAAAATACCACCAGTCATAGATAAATTGGCATAAAAGCCGGCTTAAGTAAAATAATGCGGTTTGACTACAAAATTAAGCGAAACTTACTTACTAATTTAGATATAAAGAAATTGATATATTGAGGAATACGGTAAAAAAGATTAATTCTATGAAGTATTGAGTAAATCTGCTCTGTAGAGAAGTATAAAGTTTTGCTTGCTCAAATTTAAAATGTTTTAATGTGAATTAGTGTAAAAAAATAACAAGTTTGGGCACTTTAAAATGAAAAAGTCTATAGATCAACAACTATATAGCATAATATAATATAAATTACGATAGTACAATCGAAAAAAAATAGATTAAAATAGTTATCAAGATATAAATTTGCAATTATATTCAAATAATAATTACTGTCGTCTGCGAAAACTAATGAACTAATAATTTCCAATGTTTGAAAATGTATTGTATTTCACAATATTACCTTCATTTTTTTAGACTTGAAATTTATTGTGCACTTAGTACCTTAATATTTCAAAATATTTTGATATAGACATGTTACAGTAGTAAGAACTACTTTACAAAGATGGTATTTATGTTTTATTGGATGGACGCTAATTGCTTAAGAATTTAGTGGTTTTCTTTTATTTGAAATGTAATTTACATAGATTTCAGCATTCTTTGTTAAATACTTTGATATTACCGATTCATTTTATTTGCTGAAATCATATACATATTTAAAGCTTTAATATGATCAGACAAAGATTGTTTTAATATCTCAATTGTGGTTCATATATACATATTATATAATTTTTGAGGCTTAAGGCATTTAAAGCCCAAAGAATGTAAGAGTTTAAACTGCGATTAAAAAATCAATCAGTAGAATATCGCCAAAAAAAAGAGGGAAATGATTTTTAGATTAATTAAAAAATATAAATGATCTTTAGTTGTTGTTTTTACTGTATTTTCTTTTAAAAATTGTGACCACGCATTTTATAACTATACGTAGATTTAATACAAAATATATTTATAAGCGCAAATCAAGCTAGATAATACTATTTTTTTTCAATAAATTTTTAAATTTATATTGAACAAAAGGCTTTACTTATACAATTTTTTTAAGAAATATGCTCGAGTTCTATATGAAAAAATGTGTTGTACATGTAAGAAACTTCAAAAAATAAATTTCCATTTAAAATTTTTTTATAATTTCACTGTTCGAATACTTCTTTAATTATGTTTTGTCGAATTTCAGAGTATAAAAGGCAAAGAGATGAAATTATAACCGCTTGAGAATGTCCGAATAGGATCACAAAAAAATATATCCACGGAAATAGCTATAATGTTGATAGAAGTTTTTGCAAAAATTATGGCAGTAAAATAGACTAATATACAATAAAAAGTTATTTTTTGTAAAATCAAATAAAGCATTTTCGTAAAATCAAACGAATAAAAAATATTTATAAAAATATTATAAAAAGACGTATCTTGAGAATATTCATTGGCAAAGAAGTGAATACGCCAGATGAATCGAGAAATGGTATATCTTTTGCATCAATGTATAGCATTTTAAAAATAATATATCAACATTATGTGCTTTAAAAATTGTTATATATTTTTACAATAAACACGAAGAAGATGAAAGCCAATCATAATTAAAAGGTTTTATTTTAATGAGCAAATGCGGGGGAAGAACTAAGTAAAATATCAGTATTAAAACTAATACATGCGGTAAACGATTATGTATGCTTGCTAAGCTTAATTTTGTGCTGAATTGTTTTTTTAAGATTTGTTTATGTTTTACCCAATGTATATTTTACTGAGCCTGGAAAGATAATGATTCTATCATCTGTTTTTTTGGGGGAACTGATTAGTATTTTGGCTCGAATATTAAAAAGATCAAACTTTAAAAACCTTTCAACCTATAAGCTTTAAGATTATTTCATTAATAATAATTTTTAACTGATTGATGAATATTGCAAGGGCTGATGTTTAATTTAACATACAGAATAAAAGTTTTTCAATTATATTAAAAGAAATATGACTTTAATAAAATACTTTGTCTCTTATAAAATATTTTTTTATAAAAGAAATTTAATTTATATGGCTTGGACCATAAGAATTCATTTTTGCAATTATGATGTGCAACGAGATTTCAATTTCCCATTTTTTCTATTCTTTGCCAGAGCTCTTTCTTTTTCTCCCTTAACAATCTATAAGCTTCGTGAAAAAAATGTTCACACTGAGAGCCAGATTTGTAAAGCGCACTACAAACATCACATACAGAAATAATATTATTTCTCTTTGCAGAATGATCCAACATAAGAAATTTCTCTGTTGCTTTTCCACTCAGTTTTATGTATTCGTATTCTATATTATCATTTTTCATCATGTCATTATTAATTTTATCGATTAATATTTTCAATTTGGAAAATTCTACTTGATTGTGCAATTCAACAGTTTCGAGCATTTTAAGCATATTTTCTCTTTTTCTATCACACTCTTGTATCATTGTATCGTATTTAGAAAATACTTGGTATTCAAATCCATATAATGTGATAGACGAGTTAAATTTATCTTGCTCTGCTACGTCATGCTCATCTTTGCATGTTTGTGTTATGTTTTCTAATTTAAAAAGTGTTTTAGAACATAATCCTACGAGAAATTCATTGCATTGCTGGACCATATTATTCTCTATGGATCAAAAAAACATGATACTTATTAAAAAGTAAAAAATTTTAATCCAACAAATTTTAGTTGAAATAAAGAAAATTATGATCATAGATTTTCAAAAGAAACTTTTTTTGTATCAATTCATTTTAATGTGATAATCTCGATCACCTGTAGATAATTTTTTACAATATTTATATCATATTCAATTAAAATGTATTTGGTGATTCTTTTGAATTACGCTCTTAGAACATTAGATTTAATGGAAAGTCTTTAATATAAGCCATTTAATATCATTTTATAACAGATGAAACTTCCATTTAATTCCCAACAATCAATTCACCCATAAGATTCAGCCTAAAAACATTCAAGCGGTCCAAATTAATTTAAATTTTATAAATTGCTGTTTATTTTAATGATAGTTAAAGACAAAAATATTAAACGCTATTTTTATTTTTTTACCTTTATCGAAAGCGATTCGAACACGAAATTTTGCTTAACACGGCAAAAAATGTTAAATTTTCATTTTTATAAATTATAAAATAAAATTTTATCCTCTTCTACATTTTTTTAATAATTTTCATAAAAATCAGATCTGTAAAATGATAAAAATACTTAACTTCTATGACTTAAAAAATCTTAAATCACAAAATCCTATCCCCAAAACATAAAAAGATATAAATAATATTATTTCAGTACACAGAAAATCATATAAAATTATTTCGAAGCATAAGTTCTCGTTATTATAATTTTCATTTGGCTCTTGTTATTTAACCTTGGTATGTTGTATGCCAAAGAAACGAGGAAGTTAAATATTAAGAGAGATTTATAGCGTCCCACCATAAATAAGTTCTAATTTTTTAAAAAATATAATCGGTAATTTTACCTTCACTTTTTTTTGAATTTAATTTATACATTATGGCCATATTTATTGTAAATCAACAATATTTTACTGGTCTGCGACATATATTAGCTATAAGTTTTTGAATATTTTATTTTCAGTTACTTTATATGCTCTATTGATTCGTATCCCATGATTTAGGCGTCTTTTATGTCTAAATAAATTACCACTATTTAAAGTTTTAAAGTGCAATAATTTACAATAGATAAATTCATACAATAAGAATGGTTATTTTTATTTATCATTTAAAGATATAGCATATACGTGTCTAAAGATATATTGTAAATAAGGATGCAATTTTACACAAAATGAGACGTTAAGCATATCATTTACATTTTTATATTTTTTATGGCACAGAATTTCTCAAATTAAAGATTCTATATAGTTTTAATGAAAATATAAATTAATTATTGTAAAAAGATTCATCTATTTTATTGTTCTTAACACGGTCAATCAAAAAATCTGTATTATTTATTTAAAATAGTAATTCTATTCAGTTTTTTCGTTTCTAAACGATTCGATCGATTTAGGAATGAATTAATAATATGGTAAAAAGTGTATAAATAATTTTGCATATTCTACACCTATTTTCATTTGTAAGATACGATATTAAAAGTACCTTCTAGTTTATTTTTAACACGAGCAGTATTTTTATAGCACAATTCAATCGATAATCATCTTCTTTTCTATAGTTGGAGCTTACCGAGTCATGACTTTTAGATTAAAAAGATTCAATCATATAAGTATACATTCGAATCGTATCTTATAATTTGAATATACACATTCAGCTAGCACATATAGTTTATTAGTGTGATTTTTTTCATGAAATATGGGGGAAACCTTACCTATATGATACGATTCACCACAATATAAATATAAGAAAATGAAAACTACTCTTTTTTATTGGTACATGCTTGAAAAAGATGAGATATAAAACGTTGTAAATAATTTAATGATGTAAAAAAAACATATTAACAGATAGAATCAGAATAAAAAATTACAATTAGATGCCATTGTTGCGTAAACTATGCTTTTAATTGTGGAATATATAATGAGAATAGAGTGGTTTTTTAACAATAAAAGAAGAATGACAAATAAAAGTCGAATGACAAATAAAAGTCGAATATTAATCGGTATAATATAAATAATGATACTATAGAAAGTGGTTATTCCACAGTGGAAGATTAATTTTATCACATACTTATAAGACTTTGTTTCCTTTTTTCAAATATACAGCATATTTTATTAATTAAAGATAAAAGTTAGTTGTGAGAGTTAGAAAAGCTTTTCTAAGAACTAGTATATAATTTTAAACTGTTATTTTTTTACACTTATTTTGATCTGCGCAGAACATTTATTTAATTAAACACAAAACGCTTAGTCTGCTGCAGCAATTTAATAAATTTTACAAACCCATATTTTTTTAACACCGAAAATCGTGTTTTTTAATTGTTTTACATATTAAGCATACAAATTAAATCTTTATTTTGCTATTTCGGCATGCTAATTTTAACGCTTCTTAAACCAAACAAAACTATAGATATCCTAAAAACTGGTCGTTTCATGATGTCTTCAGCTAAGAAATATAAAATTCAATATCATACATATTCTTCTATCAAAGTAAATCTATTTGAATGTATACTTAATTCTTATATTTATATATACTGTATGACCTTCATTGGAATCCAAGACTCTTATATAAGGCGTATTATATGTTTATGTTAAGTATCTCCCATCACATCGCATGCCTTATTCTTAATTTTTATATAGTTAAGCTATTATATAAAAATTTTCCATTTATTGTTTATATTATTTCTGAGATCATATATAATATGGTATTTTAGATCTAAATTTTAATTCTTTAATCGATTTTATGCGCTTAATTAATAATTTAACATATTTTTTTTATATATTATACAAAAATTAGTGCAGACTTTTTGTGCATGAGAGCATTAATTATTTATAAAAACACAAAATATATTTTTTTTGATATTTCAGTGCAGCATGCGAGAATTAATTATTTATAAGAACACAAAAAATATTTTTTTTTGATATTTCAGTACAGCATGAGAGAATTAATTATTTATAAAAACACAAAATATTTTTTTTTTGATATTTCAGTGCAGCATGAGAGAATTAATTATTTATAAGAACACAAAATATTTTTTTTTGATATTTCAGTGCAGCATGAGTTTTTATTTTACAAAAATATTTCTGTATTCTATTATAATATATCTTAATATTCTGAATAATACTTATAACTAGAAGCAAATAAAATATTAGTTACTTGCCACTAGCGGGCTCACATTAATTTTATGGTATTGTGCATGAAGTTTTTTATATTATAACAATACATACTGTTTTCACGAAATATCGCAGAGGTATTTTAACAAGTTGGGAATCAAAACTGAAGCAGCGGCATATGCAAAAGAAAATCAGTTATAAAATCACCAGAATTACTAACTCTTGATAAAGAAGATCTTATAAACAAATAGACCAAAAGAGTCAAAAAAATATGTTATATGGAGAAATTTAAGTTTAATTTGGCAAATATAAATTCTGTAAATTCAATTAAATCATGAGTGCGTTTAAATTTTATTATATTTATTTTATAAATTTTTATTTGTAAGAAAAAGTAAAATTTACTTCGTTTCTAATTATTATTGTAAATATCGGCGTTTTATTTATTGTAACGCCTTGATTTTTTTCAATTATGTTTTCTAAGTTCTTTATAGTATACTTTGTTCATAAAAAATGGATTCATCTTATATTACTATTGTATTTTTCATGATAAATATTACATATATAGCCTTTTATTTTATAATTAAATTTTATTTTCCAAATTAATAATTTTTAATAAATATAGAAATGAATTTCAGCTGAGCATATATTAATTAGTTTGAATTAAAATACTTAACACGAGAAAAAAAAATTATTTTTTTAAATAAAATATTACAGATGAAAAAAAGTGGTAAGTAGGAAATGAAGAATTTTTATATGATGCATAAAAATAAGTATTTTAATGAAATTTAAGGAAATTGATGCAATAAGGTTTAATGGGTATGGTTCACCCGAGTTATAAATGAATAAAGGTGTCTTTTTGCTTTATATAAACCTTAGGGGCCTAAACTCTGAGAGTTAAAGGAAAATACAATTAAGAAATGTTATTTTTTTCAAGGAATCTATAGCATACCATAAAAATCTTGCATTTGAAGGATTTTTATATCTTGTACTTAATATAACTTTTTGGATTGCTAAATTTCCATTAATTTTCTGATTCCAATACTCAATTATAGAATTTCAATCTGTTTAACTGCATCATTTTAGAAAATAAATATTATAATAATATCTATCATAATTTTTTATAGTAAGGTGTAAAAAGCTGTATCAAGGAGTCGTGCAATGTTCCCAATGGGCTGACTACGTCTAAATAGATGTAAATAAACTTAAAATATAAATGAAAACAATTATTTTATATATAATATATTTATTACTCTCTAAAATATAAAAATAGAACTTAATATGCTTATAAGACCCATAAAAAATAGACCATATTCAAGTGAAAAATGTTTTTATAATAGTTCCCATAACTAGAATTTTGGCGAATTTCATCTTAAAAATTATTCTTTAAATTCAATCTTTACCACTTAATTGCTAGATTTATACTGGTTATAGGGAACACGACTATATTTTAGTTATTCATTATAAGCCCATATGAGTTACACTTATTCATGAGAAATTAGATAAATGTTTTTAGACATAAAAATATACTGTAAATTTATAGGATTAAATAGAAAGATTCGTTCTACAAACGTTTTTTTTGATGAATTGTGTCGAAAATAATAATAACTAACGTGCTATATTGCAAATAAATTTATGCAGCATGTGATACTTTTCAGAAAATTTAACGCAAAATAAAGTATTTGCAATAAAAATTTGTAAATTATATTTTTATAGAAATTGTGCCATTTTTTTTATTTTCGATTCTTATCCAGGAAAATACATTAATGTTTGAATGGGCAATTTATACATAGAAATTATATGAAAATAATAATTGTATTGTTTCGCAAGATTACAGATCAGAAAAATGACTAAAAAGATCCCAACTTGATGATATGAAATTCGACTGTATATTTTTTTTGCATATAAATATAAAAGTTAATTAAACGCATGTGATTATGAACACTTTTCATAGCTTTAGCGTTGGAAACAAAATTGGCGATGTTTTAGCAGTAGAGCGATTCAACATAGAATCTTTTGTTCAATATATAAAGTATAAATTTCCTTATATAAAGGCATATAAAGAACCATGCAGGCGCTAAAAGATTTCTAGTCGCCAGAATAATAGAAAAATGAAAATTAAACACACGATATAAGAAGGTTTTCTAGTTTTACCATACACTGAAAAGTGAAATTATATTTGTTAACACTTTAACCAACACGGAAGCAAGTAAACAAAGAAATTAATGAGATCGTGGTGACCCGGTTGACGGGGTAATATTAAACTTCAATCTTTGGCTTCTTTTGAAGAGGTATGCTAAAAGCTCACGCAAGATTCTAAAGTTAAAGAAAATAATTTTTTTTTTATATATTTTTGACAGGTATCAAGTCAATTTTTGGATGTAAAATATTGGTTTATGTTTAAATTAAATCTTAATCAATGTTTCTATTTCAAAAAGAACATTCTTTCATATAACCAATTCAACTATAATATAAAACATCTCTCTAGTATCTCCATTATATCACCCTTAAAAGCTAGTATAGCTATAAAAATAATCACTTAAATTTGCAGTTTTATAAAAATAACATAATATTCCAAATCAATAATTCTTATACCACTTTTTTTTCGATTGAACTTTGATAGGCCTCAATGTTACCGAAGCATTAACTTCGCACATTCAATTTTCTAATTTTATTGTATATATATTAAAATAGGACCGAATGTTTACGAATAGATTTACAGTTAGCAGAATAATATATTTATAAACGCTTCATTTTATAGAACTCAAATATTCAGAGTAAAAATCTAATAAACCTGTGGGATCGGAAAAATACTGAGGTCGTTATATTTATAAAAACAATGATAATTTTTTTTTGTAGATTCAAGGTATTTACATCTAATTGTTTCTAAATACTAGAAATTTATTGTTTTAAAATGACTAGTAATAAATATTTACTCAGTATATTACGATTAAATAACGAATATAAAAATATGGACGTTGTGGTGCTTTTTAACAGACGCTTAAAATATTACGCATATGTAATAAAGATACTTATTTAATAATAGATATTGAATAAGGAAATAAAAGTAAAAATAGTTTATCTGATTGGATTAAAAAATCACAAATTGCATATTTTCTGAATTTCATAATATTTTTTACCAGGACGCACTTAAAAGTGAATCTTATATGTGAGCATATTTTAAAATCACGTATATTTTTTAGAATTCATTTTACAAGAAGATATCAATTGAATATATAATTGATTTCTAGAAAAATAGAAACACATATATTAATTCTATTTCATTTATGTTCGTTCTTTAATTTATAAGGCTTGACTTACTGTAAATAAACATAATATCTCTTAAGTGCGCAGAATATATTATAAAAACAAATACCATGTTATATTATATATAAATTTTTTTAGAAGCCTAACTGCATTTCGAAAACTTTAATACTTGAATTCCTGATCAAATAAAATCGATCAATATGTGATTTTTTCAACA
Source organism: Rhyacophila brunnea (assembly GCF_057557595.1). NCBI lineage: Eukaryota > Metazoa > Arthropoda > Insecta > Trichoptera > Rhyacophilidae > Rhyacophila > Rhyacophila brunnea. The sequence continues at coordinate 1,017,201 of NW_028233338.1, read as the reverse complement.
ATTTTATTTTCATGAATTTTGGAAGGTGGTATGATTTTTTTTCCGATATATGTCCCTGTTTTTAGTGTATAATCATGTATTTGTCAATTTAAGACGCTTAAAAGACACTATTTTATTAGGAATATACACAATTTATCCTTATCATCAGTTCTTAATTGAATAAGAATGTTATTATAGACAGATAAAGAATTTTATAGAAGTCTTATAGACACAAAATGCGCAAATCTAGATGATAGAGGTTTACGCAAGTCAAATAAATAGTTTTAATTGACTTTAAATGCCGAAAATATTTTTTTGCGTAAGAAAGCCTCTGGTGCGCAACAGAAATCAAATTCATAAAAGTGAAATTTCTACTGTCCCTTAAAAACATTTTGAAAACAATACGAAAAGTAAATATATTAATAAATAATAGACATGAATTATAATAAAACATTTTATTTGTATTAAGATAAAAATAAAGCCATAATCCAGCCAACTTTACAACAATATAAAAAAGGCAATAAGAAAAAGTCTTTCTTATAAAACTTTTTTACAGATATGTTTGTCTAATATTGATATAAATATAGAGATCACATTGATGTGTTAAAAGGTTAGAGTGTTTAAATTGACCACGTCTATCAGATCATCGGTTCTAGAAACACCCTGCTCATACAAATAATAGCTTTGATTACTTGCTAAAGATACTATATAAACATATAAATTTATAAACAATTGCTGGTAAGATTGAAAACCATAATTAAGCGAAAAAACAAATAACACCTTGTAAATTAAGCCCATATGAATATAAAACATATACACAGGTGTATCTATTCACGGTCTTATATAAACAAATTTAATTATAAATTATCTTCATAACACGTATTATGCACTTAGTAATTAAGAAGTAATCGAAGTTGTATCATTTATGACATAATTGTGTGTATATTTAAATTTTCATCTCACATTTAGTCTGTAAATTAACATAAACGTGTTATTTAGGTATTATTTTAGCGACATAATGACATAATTTTCATAATACGTAATATTTTAGGAAATTAAACTTAGAAATATAAAACTTGCCCACTGATTTCGTAATTTTATCGGAATAGATATTCTGTTCTTAATATTATTTCGTGCTATTTTTTCTATAAGAACGTTCTATTTTATATGAAATGTAGTTTCAGAGCCTATATTTACAATCCTATCATGCAAAATTAATTCATAGATTTCCATTTGTTATAAATATAGTTATGATTAAATATCTATTGTGGATTTTCATATGATTGCAGGTTATTGTATTGCCATTTAAGTTTGTGATTTATTTATTCAATTATTTTGTGCATCTATAATAAATACAAATTTTTTGAATGAAAATCTAGAAATGTGAGTTTCATATTAGTTTGTGATTTATTTATCTATTATTTTAATGCATATTTAATTAAGACAAAATATTTGACTGCGAATCTGGTTATTTCATTTTTTTAGTTCATGATATTGAATCGTTTTATTTTGTTCATTATATATTAATACACATTTATTTGATATGATATATAAATTTATTTGGCTTTAGTTTATTTCGATATTTATCAATAGTTTTATGCATTATATTATAGGCTTGCTTTTACATTTTTTCGAGCATATCATGGATGACTTCTATTGCCATATATTAGAATTTATATAGCCGTATATCCTATTTTAAATCTTCTTTTCTATTTTTATGCGTATAAGCTCGTAATTTACAACACAAAAACAAATTTGCCATACATGATTTTTTTTTATATTCTTTAAAGTTTCTGATTAAATTGAATAATTCACAAACACATTAATATTTTGCATTATTTATATTAATATTCATATCGTTACTTTATATTTTATATTTTTATAAATTATTTTTATTTATGGGCCATATTTATAGTCGTAATTTTAGTTTTTGTTCTCAGGCACAGCTTGCTTGATTCTCTGTACGCACAGCGTATTTATACTTTCGGCTATCTTCTCCTCTCCAAAGTCTTCTTCAATACCCCACCTTCTTTCGAGACCTATTAATTCAAGGGTTTTTCTCAATCCCAAGGTTTTATATATTTTTATAATCGATAATTTTTTTATCGAATCTCAGATTTCAGAAGGATAATGGAATGGAAAAAATTATATTAAGCCTAATTTCATGATTCAATAAATATCAAATAAGATTAGGTTTTTATCATTGTTGCGAATGTGCCCCTTTTTTTTGTGAAGAATGAAATATATCTATTTAATCTAATTTTATGATTCGATAAATAATAAATAAGATTATGTTTCTAACATTAATATCATTTTTACGAATAATATTCCTTGTTTTTTTGGTCAATAAAAAACGAAATAAGGTAAAATCTATAAAAGTTTGTTTGATTGAAATAATCATAAAATAATCCTAAACATCAATAAGATAAGAAATTTATAACGATGTAACCGTTATTAAAGTGTTAATTTCTTTAGAAACTTTTATGAATCCACAATAAATTAAATTTCACCTTTGCTTGTGTTAAGGATTGAAATATGATAATTTGGTTTATCACTAGCAAAAAAAAACCTGCGTGTCAATAAATACACAAAATTTCTTTATGAAAGGAAATCATGATAACCAATGAAATGGTACATCCGAAGAGATCGAGATATACCATATATGGTATTGCTCGAAGCGATTTTAGTGAATTATTTAAAACGCTAAAAAACACAGTGATTAAAATGCTAGCTCTATTTGAGATAGCATTTTCCGATTTATTATCACAATTGACGCACAAATTTAAGCACAATAATTGAATAATCACGTTTCAATATATAACATCCATTTCTTTAATTAAAAGTTATTAATGCATTAAATTTGACTTTTAGCTATTTAAATTTGACAGTGCTAAATTTTGGATTGCTAGATAGAACAGGCTTGCTAAATACTTATTTCAGCCACATTATCTTTATAATCCCACACAATATTTCTTCTTTCAATACTTATAAGTATAAAGTTTTTCTCAATTATATTTTTTGTGTGCCTATTTCTGCTTCAGTTGAAATATCCAACTCTTAAATACATAGTATTTCGTGACACGATTTTATGTTCCGACTCACGGACAAATTCAAATACTTAAAATGATTGTTTCTCAAAGAAATTGAAAGTCAATTATTGATTTCATTTTAAAAGCAAGATTTACTTAATTATATGAAAGAAATTATGATTTATATAAGAAAACACACAGTAATCTTTTAATCATTTTGTCGGTATCATGAGAAATCAAAAAAAAATAAATCTCTTACCTACGAATAATATATTTTCGAATATTTATCTTAAAATTTGTTTACTATTTGATATAGAATATGCAGGACTCTACATACAATAAAAGTTGCGTATTTTTTGCATTCTTTTCTTATTTTTTTCGTTCCTATATTTAAGGCCAAAAATAGATATGCGTAAATACTTATTCAATGTAGAAGTTACAGTTTTTGAAAGTTGAAAATGATTCACAATATTTTCCAGCAGGCAAATAATCCATTCAAATATAAAAAAACAATTGAAACAAAAAGCTTGCAACATTCATTCCACGCTGCCAAATATTCGGATAAATTTATAATAAACTGGCATTTATAGATTTAACAACCTGATTATAATCTAAAGGAATGAGGGGCATAAGTGGTCTTATTTTGATCTTGTTAAGGTTTAGCAGTTTCTATTCATGAGAAACCACAAGTGCACTTATTTTCACTATAGACGCAAATTTAATTGAATAATAAAATTTCTGGTATTCTTGTAATCCTTTAAAAATGATTATAGTATAATTTCTTCAATTCAAATCGTGTTCATGCCGCGGTGTTCTCGATTAGTAAAAAAAGCAAGATTTTTATGAGGTGAATATTGGACTGACATGGACTGGAAACAATAGAGGTAAAAAAAATTTTTGAAAGCCGTATAACTTATTACATTTAATGTAAATATAGATATAAGAAGGCTCATTATACATATAAAAAAATCATATGTGGTTGTGTATTTAATAGTTCATAATCACATGTATTTTAAAAAAAATAAAAAATAAAAACGTTTAAAAACAGGCTGAACTGGACACAAGCTAAAATGACATAAAATTTTTATCTGGATGTATAATTAAGTTTCGAACCTAAATTAACATAAAAAATGTTTATTTTTGATAAAAAAGTAGCGGAAAAAACGGAAATTTAGCCTAAAAAGAAGTTAACCATGAAATAAAATGTAAAAGGTTTAGTACATAGGTATTTGCATTTACAAAATAACGTTTAAAACCGAAATGTATATGAAAAAAATATTACATTTCCATTACACCATATCTAGGTAAAATAAATGATATTTTTGCATGATAGTGTGTGTGAACCACAAAATCTTTCTTGTGTAAACAATTCAAGAAAATATAAATTTTTCGATATTTCATGTATTGTTTGATTGATATAATTACTTTTCATGCAGATTATATATTTTTTTTTAATTTTTGCCATGATTCATTGTACGTTGCCAAGATACCTTATCGATATAAAAAAGTGCAGTACAAAATTGTAGAATTCGAAAATTGATTCTAAAAGAAGAGTAGTAAAAAACTGAAGCAATTCGAAATTTCTTGCTAAAGGAAGTGAAAACTTTCAGTATTACACATTCATCTTTGCCCTTTCCAAAATTTTTTATGCTTATATTCTTTAGATCTTGAATAAAAAAAAAGACAAATATAAAAATTTATAAATAATTAAATGTAATAGTAAGTAAGAATTAGAAGTTTTAAAAAAATAAACAGCTTTTAAATATGATATACAATGAAAAAAATACGTTATGTAATAAAAAATATGGGATGAAAAGATGTTAAAAACAAGATAAACCTTTTTAACACCATAATATCTGTAAATTATATAGTTGTTTCAGTATAAACGCAAGTTTTATTCTTTAGATAAAACAGATTTATAGAGGTTCTGATAACATGAAGTAGTTGATAAATTTCAATTTTTAAAAAAATATAATTATGCATGAAATCAATACAGCACAAAGATCTTAAATATGCTGATACTATGATATTTTATGTCCTGTTTTCATCAATTTTTTCTTAATTTTATTAAACTGAGACGCATGAGACAAAAGCTTATCTGCAATATTTTTACACCAATTTTTTGCTTCTTTTTTCTTTAATCAAGGTACAGCTCTGTTTCCTGCGATTGAAATTACATTGTCTCTTGTTAGAGAAAAGATATAATATCTGAGTAATAAACAGTCAAATTCTTTGAAAATGAATATTTTTGCAGCCTAAGCTTTTTACAAGAAACCATAGAATGAAAATAACAAACGGTAGTAAAATACATAAATTATTTTATTTTTGTATTCTATAAATTCTGTTATAATGTAGTATAGTGATTTCTTCTGGCAATTTTACCAAATTAATTCGAAGTACATTTTAGTTATAATGATTTCACTTCATTTACTGAAATTAGTATTTATTAAAAAATACAATGTAACTTTAGATTTATGTAAAACATATCATGCTCATAAATTTATCAAAAAACCAGCGTGATCGATGTAATTATTATATATGAGCAATCAAGGAAGGTGTCGAAAGCCAATATAAAGGATATAATGTGTGTAAATATACAATCAGTATGCAGTATATTGAAATAAAATTGCAATTAAATTATAGAAGTATGTCACAAGATGTTTCAAAGGTGTGTAAAAGGGGCGGAGATAGCTAATTAGGCTTGTTTAAAAAAATAGATTTTATTTTGATTTAAACATCACATGAGTGTATTTAAACATTCCAATGTCCCAAAAGCCAGAAAAAAATAATGTTATTTTGATTTTTTCTTTTTTCCCAAATTTAGCATGATTAGTGGTTGATGTAAATGAAAAAAACATGATTCAAATTTAAATAAAATAAAAAGAAATACAACAGTATCTAAATACTTTATGATAAAAACGAAATTTAAATTCTAAGATAGCATCAATTGCAGTATAAATAAATTTGGAAAATTTTTATGTCAACCAACTTTTAATTATTTCTATGATAGGTAATCGATTATAAGCAAGATAAAAGTAAAACAACATACAAAACATTTTTTTATATGTTTATGAAAATTATGTTTTATACGGTTTATTAATTATCTTTCAAATTAATATAATAAGTTATGTTCATATTTACTTATTAAAGAATGGTACTAAAATAGCTAAAACACTGATCATGGTTTACATTATTATGTTCTTTTTCGTATCCCAAAGCACAAATAAATAAATTATTAATTTTTTTTATATTTAAATAAACATGATTATTTTTGGGTGAGAAGAAAGCATTTTTTCGATTCAATTTCGTATATATTTCATTTTTACATACTTGTTATTGTTCAAGTAGATCTCTAGATTGCTACACATAATATTTTTTTCTTAAATAGTATTTTTTTGCGTCACATAATGTTTAAAATCTCTTTCGATCAAAAAATAGGTCAAGTTTTTTCTTAAATAGTATTTTTTGTGCTTATGATTATCCAAATCTTAAATTAAGACTTAAGTAATTTAATTATCCATCGTTAGTGATATCAAATAAAAAAATATATTATTATAATGAAAGGACACTAAACTAATAAATGTACATTTATATTAAATATTTCTATCTTAGTTCTCGTTTATTATTTAAATATCTTGAAAGATATAAAAAAATATGCTTTATTTTGTTTTTAGAGCCAATCAATCGTTTTTAACTACAAATAATTGCAAATAATTTATATTAGAAAATATGTATGCGTCTTTGCAGCATACTATTTTTAACACATGCGGTAAAATTTTTTGTCAACATTTTTGAAATACCGAGGCTTATCTTGAAATACTAAGTTTTTTTGAGCAATTACAAATACATGGAACAATTATTCGTTTTTTAATATTTTTTTATGCTATAATAAATATCATTTTTTAATTTTTCATGTACAAGATTATTGATTGTGTTTATTGTCTCATAGATTATTAAATTAGTTAAAATTATAATCATTTGTGTTTTTTTATAAAAATAATTAGATTTTTTAGAGAAATTAATATTGATATGCGTGTACAAGTAAGGAATATTAAAAATTAATATAACGATATGTATGTATAAATAATCCAAAGATTCTTTAAAAATACTTCTCTAGTATCGGTTCATCTAAGTTTTTTCAAAAAAAAAGTCAAAATTATTTTTTGTTATGACAATATTGAATGCCATAAATATAATGAATAAATATAAAGCACATATGATTGTTCATAAGTCCAGAAATAAATAAAATATTGTTCAACACTATTTATATAACAACAGAAAGAAGCGAATTTTCTGATCCAATAATTATTAAAAAAACACATGGCACATAGATAAGTTCATTTTAAGCCGAAAAAATACTTTCTTTTATATTTTGAACATTATTATACATTTTTAGATTCTGAAAACAAATTATTGTCTTTTTTGATCTCTAATTTGTTCAGAATATAAGATTTGGTGGGTAATCCCAATCCCTGCAAAAAAAGATAATTTAAAAAAAAGAATTAAAAATAGCATATTGTTTTTTATGATAGAAAAATTAAGATGCATTAATAAGATTTAAAAGATAGATGGATGATACATTAATTTTATGATGGTTTTGTCTGCATAATAATAGTAATATATAATAAAATATGTGCAAAAAAGTCGTTAGTATGTCTATAAATATTCAACTCATTGTATTTTATGATATACATATATACTTTTATATTGAATATGTAATTTTATTATGGATTATCTCAATAAAGTAAAACTTTTATATACATAAATGATATGTTTGACTTAAAAATAATGTAGGTGAATTTAGTTAGTGGTATAACTTTATTGATGGTACACAATGCAGCACAAAAAAATATACAAGATGAATTAGCCAAAGTATATAAATGAAACTATTTAATAATTAAAATGACCAATTAGTTATAAATAAATAAATATTTACCCTTTTTGTAATTTAAATGTTAATTTGATATTTTTATTTTTCTGGTAAGAGTATTATTTCAATGTTCGTTCCAAATAAATTGTTTTAATATTTTAAGTAAAAGTTATTCTTTAATAAAAACAGATTAAATAGTTTCAAAATTAATTTTGTATGCATATTATCATAGATATGAACATATGCGCATTTATAGAAAAATATATGCTCATTGAATTATACAAGCAAGTATTGTGAATTCACATGAACGTAAAACATGTTTGAATACGGTTTGGAATATGATATAACTAGACCAAAATTGTTTTTACGATTTTCGGTTTCAACTAATAATTGAGTAAAAATAATTAAAAGATATTTGATTTTTGCAAATATATAATGGATTTAATTTGAGCCCACCCAAATGATATCAAGAATGCTCGACAAATTATGTACCAGGCTCATAACAAAATTGAGTTTTATAAGTGGAATACTGACACCGACTTCAAGTGTTTCATTTAGTATTTTCCCATTGAGGCTTCGTATTACAGATGCAAGGATGTCGCTTTCTGGGCATTTATTGTTTGCACGAGATATAGATGTTAAACTTAGTTTTAAGCATATATTTAGTTTTCCGATTTGTTTAAGACTTAGTGGAGTTAGTTTATTTATTTGTGAGGGTATTAAGGGTGCATCTAACGATAGTGTTTTAGATCGGTGGTGGGTTATTAAGTATTTTGTTTATGAGGTATTGTGGCGTATCGAATTTATTATGAATGGGGTTGATATATATTCTTTAAGTGATACAAAGTTGGAAAATGTTATGTACAACGTTAATAATCAAATAATTGAGACAATAACACCAGGTAATTATGAATTAAATAAAGTTGTAGGTGGTGAAGAAGATAAAGATGTATTAAATACAGTTGACACCCAAAGAGAAGTTAATCATGTATTAAATGAATTTGACCGCAGTGAAAAAGTAAAAGATGTATTAAATACAGTTGACGGCAGTGAAGAAGAAAAATATGTATTAAATATGTTGAACATTAAAAAAGAAGGTGATATTTCATATAATAAAGTTGGCACCAAAAAAGAAGGTGATTATGCATTAAATAAATTTGGAGGTAGTGAAGAAAGTATTTATAAGGCTGAATTTGGAACAACACAGAAACAATATACAGATAACCTAAAACTGTTTCTAGGAAAAGACACCTTAGATAGTAATTTGTTCGAAAAAGCTACAGGGCGCAGATTATCTTCAACCTATAGACTATCATTTTCTCGACTACACACACACAACACTTATTATCCCAAAAAGTCTAAATCAATACGCGTTGAAGAATTATCAATTATTAAAGGAGCTTATAATATACTCAATCCATTGTCATTTACAGTGAATTTATCTTTAAAGCAGACAGGCATAGATTCACTTGATATATTTTCTGAACGCGTAGAGGTTAGTGTTACCGACGATATAGTAAATGATATAAAATGTTTAATCAGCACCTATAAAGAGTTTGCGTTATTTGATTACAAGTATTTACTTCAGTATATTGATGAAGACGTTCTTTGTGTATTTTTGAATTCCTTTTTGGGTTCTTTAAATATGGGACAGTGCATAAACAGGAACGATATCAATGCATCCATGCAAACTTTAATTAATAATTCTAGTCATATAAATAAGCTTAAAAAAGAACTAGAACGCGTCTATGGATTTTTGAAGCTATATAAGAAGAAATTATCAGCCCATTTGACAGAATCAGAAACAAGAAAGTTTGTATTTTTAAAAAATCGGATAGACAGTGATGTTCTTCGCTGTATAGAAACTAAATTTAGTAAGGTAAGTGACATTGAAGAAACCAATAATGATGTCAAAAGATTCAATGAAAGAGCGAGGAAGGATTGTGAAGACAACAACACTCGTATAGCAAGCCTTGATCACAGGTCGAGAAATCATAATAAATATTTTGAAGAAGGAAATAACCTAGATGATCTTATAAGAAGTGATATGAAGGATCTTTTAGAAGAAATTAACCCAGATAATCAAGTGAGAATTGATATGAAATATTCAGAAGAGGAGGAAACAGGTCGATTGAATGAGAGCGATATTAAGGCAAATGACACCACCAAAAATCTTTATAGGAATAATAACCTTAATCTAAATGACAATCACTGTACTAAAAGTAAAAATGTCGTATATAGCGGGGATGAGGTTAATAGTTCAAAAGATACAGTTCAAAGAGCATTTTCTTTTCAAAACGCAATGTTTGATATTTGTTGTATGGGAATCAAAATAGATTTCAAGGGGAAAAATCAACCGTATAGATTTATATTGGGAGCCTTTAAATTAACGAGCACACCTGTTGATAATAGAATCGATTTTCATCTAAAAAAGATAGGTCTTTTAGAAGGTGATGAAAATATTTTTATTTCTAACAGCACAGCACCAATATTAGAATTATCTTTTAGCGATAAAAGTTTATTTCTAAGGTCATCAGGTTTTGAGACCATAAATACCACAAAACTTATTGCCCTAAAAAATGAGGTGAATAATATAATGGGAATAGGCATAAATAATATAGCACATATTAATTTTAAATCAGAGATAAATAAATTTTTATTAGCTCATAATAATGAGCAGAATAAAGAAGATTTGATGACCCAAATTTGCAGGAATATTACTAGAATTCTAAATAATGAACATATTAGAAACAAGACGCACCTAGATATTTTAATTAATAATTTTCATGTTGAATATGATGGGCTGAAGGGAAAGTTTGAATCATTTGAAGTTTTTGGTAGAAAAGAAAATATATGCTCGAAAATAATAGGGCTCGAAGCATCTACACGAAAAAACAAGAAAGCTGGAAAACTTATTGGCCGTATGAACCTGTTTGCTGAAGGAGCTGTGCTGAATGATGAATATTATTTATCATTTAGTGCACCTGTTTTGGACATAAATGTTGAGGGAATTGTTCATGAAAACTCATTATATAAAATATTAGAACATTTTTACAAAGGAAATACAAAGAACGTTATTAACACTGAAGATATTGATTTGGAAAATATTATTAATGATTCTCCATTAGTTGCATGTAATGAGGATGGTGTAAACAATAGCTGCAAAGGCAAGTGTAAAGTTGAAACGAAATTAGATGAAAACGAACATAATGATAATAATAAAATAATAGATATAAAAGAGAATGAAAATATCAGTGAAGGTAAGTGTAAAGTCGAAACGAGGTTGGATGAAAACGAACCCAACGATAATAATAAAATAATAGACAAAAAAGAGAATGAAAATATCAGTGAAGGTAAGTGTATAGTTGAAAATGAATTGAACGATAATTATGAAGTGGATGATAAAGCAAAACCACAAGAAAATAATGGAAATATCAATGAAGGTAAGTATAAAGTCGAAACGAGGTTGGATGAAAACGAACCCAACGATAATAATAAAATAATAGACAAAAAAGAGAATGAAAATATCAGTGAAGGTAAGTGTGAAGTTGAAAATGAATTGAACGATAATTCACCAGATTCAGAAAAAGATGAACTTTTTAGTATATTTGAATGTGGAACTGAAGAACCCTTCAATACATATAACAGAATTGTAGATGAAAATTTAATTTTAATAGTATCAAATATTGTCATTAAGATTGAAATTGGAAGATTATTAGCAAAATCAATATCAATAGGGCTTAGCAATACGGTCATTTCGTATAAAAATAAAGAAACGAGTATTTTTTGCGGTGAAGTAGTGTATCATACGCTGATGTGTAATAATTTGAGAATTATGGTAGATGATAAAATGAATTTTGATGGACTAGGGCTTGACATTGATTTATGGAGGTTAGATCACGAAAAGATTTTATCTGATATATCACTTATTCGATTAACTATAGAAAAGATAAGAAATATGACCACCAATGGTATAAAATCCAGTATTACCGACCATGATAATATTAAGAAAAATAATAAAAATAATAAATCCCAAAATAAGGATAGTTCAAACAATGAAAGTGAAACAAACAAGAATATACAAAAAAATAATGATATATTCTTGAAAGTATGTAATCTCAAGATAAATCTCTTCAACAGATTGAACAAATATGTAATAAAAGCCTTTGAGGTATCGAATAAGACAATCAGCAAAATAGAATTGAAGTGTGATGCAACAGAATTATATGCAGAAAGAATTGATATTTTACCGGGGGAATTCACGATCACAAACACAACAGGGCGATACCGGGTAGAGACCATCGATACTATTGGTTCTATATTTCTCTTTCTCTCAAACAATGGCATATTACCACTTGGGGATACAGAAAGAACAGCTACAAAGCATATAACATTCAATGGTATTGATTTACAAGCAGATACGATAAACAGCATATATCCACATATTGGAGTCAAATCAGATATTTTAAAGATAGAAATGCTCCTTGATAGAATAAACATTGATTTTGGAATTGAAATATATGAAACGACAATTAAAAACAAGCATCACCACCATAAATCAGGTAAGCATCAAAATGATTTTGAAGACAAGTACGAACATATCAGCGAAAATATCTTTATAGGTGAAAGTAAAGATGAGTATGAATATGAGTATATTTATCCAAGTGATATAAAAAATGAAAATGAATTACAGTCTTTAGATCAGAATCACTCAATTAATAGTGCAGATAACGTAAACTTAGATGGCATAAGCAAAAAAAATAAAATAGAAATGAGTTCTAATATTATTATAGATAGTGAGAAACAGGACACAACTACAGAAAAAAAGAAATGCATCACCGATAAAGAAATTGAAGAAAAAAACCATATTTCAATTATTAATGACTTCATAGATGATGAAAGTAGCAGTGATGGAATTACATTTCATCTGGAACCAAAGGCTGATGATGTTAAAAAATGTGATAAAGATGATAAACACAAAATAACCAATAATGTAGTAGGAATGATTAAATTATGCAAATCTGGTAATTTTCTTGATATGGGTATAAGGATGGTATCTGGATCCATCGATGGTGAATTTTACCGAACTATCTTGTGTACAGCAATGACAATATCCGATATGACTTCAATGATACTCTCCTTTGTTTTCAAACCATCATTGGACAACACAATATTATTACTAGAAGCCAAAAATAGTAATCTAAGTTTTTATAACTATCTTAACAAGGAGTTTCTGGGCCATTTAGTCTGTGATAATTTGAAGATAAAAGCAAACACCTGTAGAATTTACAAAAAAGATCAGTTTATTATCGATGTAAACAATGGAAACACCACTTATATAGACAATAATCATGAAAAAGATATCGCCAAAGATTATCATATCTGTAATAAAGATATAATCAAAGATGGAAATTCAGAATTTATGGACAGTCTACACGAAGAAGAAATCGTTAAAGATCATCATATCAGCAATAAAAATATAATCATAGACGGAAATTCAGAATTTATGGACAATATCCACGAAAAAGATATCGTCAAAGATATCATCCGACTAATATCCAATCAACACATATATAGTAACAGCAGTGATGATGCGCCACAGGTATATAAAAATTTTATAATCACGGCGGATAAATTATTTCTAACAGATGACCCCTTATACCTTACGAAAAACGAAATAGCAAACAATAATACCATACCAAGTATAAACATACGAAACAATGCAGATTCATCATATAATAATAATATAAATGGTGATGGGAAAAAAATTAAAGTAGATTCCAATAAAGATTATGGCAAAGATAGAAAAATATCAATAGTCGATATGCTGTCCGTTCATATGCATAAAAACGCAATGGGAATGTTTATGAACGTAGAATTAGGGATTATCAGGAGTAACTTTGATGTTCACAAGCTTTTAATGCTAAAACATTCTTTTTTATCCCCAAATATTAGTATAAACGATGGGGTATCATCCGAGATAAAAGTAGATATTTCCATACAAAAGGTAAAATACAAAAATATCTGTCTGGAAAATCTACATCTCAAAGAAAGCATATTTGATATTGGTATTAAAGGATTTTATATGAATTGTAATGACAATTTTTTCGATGAAAAAATTATGCCAGAAAAAAGTATAAACGATTCAGATATTACAAAGACCACAGATACGGATGTATATCTTAAGAATAGTCTTTGCAAGAATTTTAATCATGTGAATGAAAGTGATACGAATAATAATTATTCATCATTTAGCCAGGATAATGAAGATATTAGAAATCTTATTAATCATAACGATACCATTCCTATAAACCGTAATTTATTAAAAGGTTTTACAAGGCCTAAAATGGATAGTTGTATGGAGAAAAAAATACATGATCAGTGTAATATAGGTATGGGCATTAATAGGATAGAGAATCCTACCATTTTAAGGCTTGTATTTAACAATAGTCACAAATTCAACAAAATAAAAGCAGTTATAAATGTATCACTGCATAACTGTGAAGAGTATGGATCTATAAAGGAGTTTTTCGATTATTTTTTGGCAGAAAATGAATTGTTTAGAATTTCTAGTATTTTTTATGACACACGTCCGACAATATTTTCATTGAAACTAGATGGTAAAATATCTATAGGTGAATATTGGATGGTCCTGGCAAGAGATTTTATTGTGCAAAATTATGAAGGAAAGGATAGCTTTTTAGATTATTCTTGGAAGGAAACCATCACCAATTACAACAATTTATTCGAAAACAAATATGATTATATAAAGAAAGAAAAAATATCAACAGAGAATGTGATTCTATCTAAAACGAGTACAAATACAGAATCAAATAAAAATCAGCAGAAAAGTAGAAGCAATATTGACCTAGATATAATAGAGAAAAGTGATGATAATTATATCGTGAAGCCATCTAATGAAATACAGGTTGATATGAACGCCGATCATAATTATTCTAATACCACTAATGCTAAAAAGCAAATAAAAGACGGAGAAAATTCGAATTTTATGGACATTCAAAACATAATAGAGTTGGATAGCACAAAAAATAATAATGGAGATGATGATGTAATAAATGATAGAATTGATGAGAAATTAATAGGCGAATCCAATGATCACTCACATCGCATAACACCTTCGAACAAAATAATCGAGTTGGATAGCACAAAAATTAATAATGGAGATGATATTGTATTAAATTATAGAATTGATGAGAAATTAATAGGCGAATCTAATGATCACCCACATCGCATAACACCTTCGAACAAAATAATCGAGTTGGGTAGCACAAAAATTAATAATGGAGATGATATTGTTTCCAATGATAGAATTGATGAGAATTCAATAAGCGAATCTAATGATCACTCACATCGCATAACACCTTCGAACAAAATAAACTTAAATGAATCCAGGTATTTCGATGCAACAGAGACTTGTGTCGACGGTAACATGAGTGGGGGTATAAATGGATCTTTTCAGGTTTCTCTTCTCGCAAAATCACAGCTACTTATTGAACCTACAAAATTCTCATTTAAATACTCACAAAATAAGCTATCATTTAAAGCTGAAGAAAAAGTATTGTCTATATTTCCGCAAAATTTAATAGAAGAGAAAAAAATAATGAAGGCTACATTCAGAAACATGACCCATCAATGTATTTACCTTTATGATTCAATGGGCAATCAAGTTAAACATAATGGCACTTTCTATGTGAATACTTCTAATACAAAAACAGAAGACAAGAAAGATTCAGAGTATTATGATACTTATGACAAAATAGATAATATCAAAGACGCAATCGGAGGAATATGTTCTAGAAAGATAATTCTCAGTGTTAAAATCAGAAAACAAGACAAAATATTTAACATCAATTTTAGATACCGAATAGGGACGATAAATATTGTCGTAGATGGCACTGTATATATTCTTGATATATATATTGAAAACGATATCATCAATATAAATATAATGAATAACATTATTGTAAGAAATATGACAGGTTACACATTATCTGTTGATATCGGGAACGACGCACAAGATCTTGTTACTAACGAGAATAAATATATTTCAAAGGAAATAAAACCCTTTGGATTAATTTCAGTAGATCCACTATCAATTAAAGATTCCGATACTCAAGATCTTAGTTTTACTAGCGAAGGAAGCAATTCATTTATCGAAGAAAATAACGATGCAATTACTATGGCTGCATCAACCGATAGCATGAGAGATTATAATGCTACATCGCACAATGGTATGATTAATAATCGTAATACTACCTCAATCAATGAAATGATTAATAATAGCAATGCAACATCAATCAATGACATGAGTAATAGTAATACTGCATATATCAATGGAATGACTAATAGTAATACTGCATCAATCAATGGCATAATTAATAATAGCAATGCAGCATCGCTCAATAGAAACATTAATAATGGTAATACTGCATCAATCAATGAAATGATTAATAATAGCAATGCAGCATCAATCAATGGAAACATTAATAATGGTAATGTTGTTTTGAACAATAGCAATGCAGCATCGCTCAATGGAAACATTAATGATGGTAATGTTGTTTTGAACAATAGCAATGCAGTATCAATCAATGACATGGGTAATAAAGCAACAAATGATAATATTATAGACGAAAAGATCAAAGAATCAACTAAATATAAAGATGTCTATATAAAGATAAATATGCCAGGATGGGAATCAAGAAGTTTAAATACACATCTGCATATTTATGACGGAACAAACCTGTCGCAATTCACGAAAAAAGAAGTCAATAAGGTAAGAAGTGTTTCTTTTATTTTTGGTTTGAATGGTAAAATCAGGGTGATTTGTGTTGATACTATAATTGTTCAAATTGGTAAAAAAAGAAGTTTTTATGTTTTTGTATATAGTACATTCTGGTTATATAATGCAACTAAAATGGCCTTTAAACTAGATGTACGCAATAGACGATGTGGTGTTGATGAGTCAATTAAAGTTTCGTCAATACACAAAGAATATCAGAAAAAGGATATAGAAAAAAAGCATGTGTCTAATTTAATATTAAGTCACAAAGAAAGCGATGAACACAAATCGGATAAAAAATCAATTCCTACATCTATAGAAACTGAAGTTTCGAAAGACAATTGTTGGGACCCACAAAACAGTTATGTATGTCTTCCATTTTCAAGACCGAAGGAAGAGGTTTTTCTTAAATCCCGTTCACATTCTCAAGAAATTAATATATTATTACAAAGAAAAGAAGACTGTGTATTTAATGTATCACCAACCCATAAATTAGGTTTATTTTATAGGAAGAAACTTGTTAAATTGCATGGTATAGATTATGATACAGGAATTACAGAAATAATAGTGCACCCTTTTTACAGCGTAACAAACAACCTTGCATGTACTGTTTTTCTAGGTGAGCAACAAATAGACATGGGCACAAGTGATATCTATCTTAAGGAAAGAAAATGTAAATTCGAATTATTGACTAGGCTTAAGAATATGGTTTATAAAACAAAGGATTCAATAAACTTCGGAAGTATGGAAGTCATCAAAGTTCTTAAGCTAAAGGGAAAGGAAATATATGCTTTAAACAAAAACTCAAAACCCGTAAAGGAAATAATCAATATTTTTGGAGATTACACTGTCCACAAAGTTAATAAAACCGAGAACCATGGTATTGACACACTAGAGATATTTAGATTCAATAATGAACCAAGATACAAAAATATAAGCCTTGAAATGGTATTAGGAAAGGGAAAGCTCCAAAAAACACGATTTTTAACCATAAGCAATACCAATCTTATTTTCAATAATACTGAATATGATTTCATTATAGCTATACAGGGAAGAACAAAAGAACTCAAACGAGGGGGCTGTATCGATGTTCATTTTGGGGACAATGAAGGTTTTTATATTTTTATTGTGGGCATAGATGGCATTGAAAGAATTGATTTGAATGATTTAAAAGTTGAAGATTGTATTGCAAACCCCATTAAGAATAATAATACCGACAGACAACCAAGGGATACTTCGAATGGCGATATGAAAATTAGAATACAAAGCAACAACGCGGGATACTTTAATAAAGTCAGCAATAACATAATCAAGGATGATGATGTCAGCAATAACATAAACAAGGATCATAAAGTAAATTGTAATATAATCAAGGATGATGATGTCAGCAATAATATAATCAAGGATGACGACTTCAACAACAACATAAACAAGGATGATAAAGTAAATTATAATATAATCGAGGGTGATAAAGTCACTAATAATAACATGAACAAGGATCATAAAGTCAACAATACCATAAACAAGGATCATAAAGTCACTAATAATAACATAACCAAGGATCATAAAGTCACTAATAATAACATAAACAAGGATCATAAAGTCACTAATAATAACATAAACAAGGATGATAAATATAATATTAACGAAAACAGTGGTAAACAAGAAAAATACAAGTTAGGTGGTTTGTCTCCGGTCATGGACAGAAAATTTGCACATGAATATACTACAAATATTAACTACTATTATTTTGATATAGAGGGTCAACTGTACAGGATGCGTAAGAGAGCAGATTCTAAAATTATCGAGAGGGGAAGATGGGTACCGGTAAAAGGCATAGAGTCACTTGCCTTTACTCTCAAGCACCAAGCAATCCAGGAAGGTATAGAAATAGAAAACGTTCTTCTTCAACTTAAGACACTTCTCGATTCAAAACAAAGACATATCCAGATAAATACCTACCACAAATATCCTTATATAATTAACAATAGAACAAAACAGGCAATTAGATTTAGTCAGAAGGATGTAAATAATTTTCATTTGGTGCAATCTGAAAAAGAGTACCAATTTGCCCTGGATGATTTCACAACAAAAAGACCTACTTTATATATTGATACTTTCTATTTAAGAAAGAGAACAATAAAGGTGAGATTGAAGCACAAATTTAAGGCTGTTAAGGGTGGTATATTAGCTAGTGTTTGTATAAGAAATGGCCAAGCCTACATAAATATTGAATACACTGATACAAAAGCAAACAAAGAAAACCATGCACAGGACGGTTATACTAAATATACTGATTCTAGAAACACACCCACCATTAAACATGGGGAAACACAAATTGAAAATATTAGCACCAAATATACAGAAGTTAAAAAATATGGTGCTAAACATGGAGGAACAGATGCTGTTAGTCCTACTACACATAGTGGAATAAAAAGCATAAGTCCATCATATGGGGGAACAGGTGGAATCAGTCCTAGGAATTCAGACAAGAAAACCAGTCGTACTAAATATCGAGATATAGTAAATTTCGATGGATCAAAAAGTGGTATTAACCGTAGCATAGACAATAATGATGCATATTCATACAGTGAAGAAAGCTCTTGGGAAAGTGACTCGAGTCAGTTCTCAAGCGACGAAGGAGAAATAAAAAAGAAGAGAGAATATAAGAACAGTGGAAATGAAGCTGTATTGCTTAAGAAAAAGGAAATAGACCTAAATGATATTGAATTTGAAGAATTATGTGCTCATAATAAACAAGAATTGGATATAAACCTTGAAATACCCATTCTTTCAGTTTCTGTTTGTGATGAAGAAAAAGAACTCGCATGTATACATTCTAAAAATCTAACAATAGATATAAACAGGATCATTGCAGAGATGAACATCGGAAATATGAAAACAACAGGGAATACTACTGATATTTGGATAAAAGTATTCTCCATCCAAATCGATGATCAAAATATTCAGAGCAGATTTCCCGTCATTTTATGTCCACGAAAAAAGACACTCAATATTTTGACCGGTAATTCTCAGTCAGGGGAAGTCTTTTTTAATTTTCGCGTAAAGACAACAAGCATGTTTCAAAATAACAAAATTAATGAGAAAAGTAATGATAATAATGGCACTGTTAATAATATTGCAGATGACAATTGCTTTAATAATATGAATGATATTGATGATAACAATAGCTTTAATAATATGAACGATAATAATTTGACTAATAACAATAGCTTCAACAATATAAATAATATTGATGATAACAATAGCTTTAATAATATGAATGATATTGATGATGACAATAGCTTTAATAATATGAACGATAATAATTTGAACAATAACTTTAGCTTCAAAAATATAAATAATATTGATGATAACAATAGATTTAATAATATGAATGATAATAACGGTATTATCCATAACACTTGCAATAATAATACTGTAAATGAAAATTCCAAAATAATTGTTGACGATTTGTCGCTGTTCATAAACGAATTTATCCTCCAACTTGATGAACAAACCATAGACAGTATTTTCGCTTTCCTTCGAAACAAAAAACCAGTATCAAATTACATGGAATGTTCAGATTGTCTAAAAATAACATGTTCTTGCAATGAAATCACCAAAACAAAAAGTAAAAGATTCGTAGTTCAAAATGCATACATACACCCCATTTTCTTAACATTTAACGCGAAAAAGAAAAAAGGAACACCAGAAGATGGACTTAAATCAAAACTTATTAATTATATCATCAACAGTTCAAGCGACGTAAAAATAAATCTATCACAACAAAACCTAAGAGAAATCGAAGGGTCCATAGAAAACTTTAAAGACCTACTCATAACAAACTATAAAAATGATATATACAAACAACTCATCGGTCTTGTCGGATCCGTTGACATTCTCGGTAACGTATCTTCACTAAAAGAAGCCTTTTCTATGGGAATGAAGGATTTGTTCAAAGAACCATTTAAAGGTAAAAAAACGGAAGACCCCAAACAACTTGGCAAGGAAATATTAAAAGGTGGTGGAAGTTTTATTAAAAACGCCTTTAAAGGATTCGCCGGAAGTATTGGAAAAATTACATCTTCTGTCTCTAAAAACCTAAGTAAAGCCACACTTGATAAAAAATTTAAACAGGAAAAACAAGATGAAAAAGTTCATACTGAATTTATAAACGATGAATTCTTGCGTGCACCAAAAGGAAAATTGTTCTCTGATACTGTAATAATAGAACCGTTCGCAAAAGGTGCTGAATCACTCATAACCAGCTTTATTTCAGGCGTAGAAGGCATTTACACCCGTCCAAAAGAAGACATCAAGAAAAAAGGAATGAGTGGACTCTTCAGCGGCATCGGAAAGGGCGCTGTAGGATTCATCACAAAACCCATTGTAGGAATTGCGGATTTCGCCACGGGAATAACAGACGGAATAAAAAGGAATATCGAAGACGGCGTTGCACTCAGGATTCAATACCCAAGAAACAACATAAACGATATTTACATCGAAAATGAAAATCAATGCTATTACCTCTTCAAAAAATTAATCTATGGAAAAGAAGAAGACCTCGAGAAGTATAGCAGGAAAAAACAAAAGATTGAATACTCAGATGTTAATAAACCAATAAATATTCAGCTAAATAAAGATGATAAATTCCAAGGGGATTATAGTGATGAAACAAATAGCAACATCCATGGAAAAAATAATGAATATCAAGAAGAAAGGGATAAATTTAGAGGCACATATACTGAAAAAACAAATAGCAATATCCACGTTAATAACAATGACCATATGCATATGCTTTATAATAACATTTCTAAAAATAAAGACCGTCAATATAGTGATGAAACTACAGGCAAGATACATGGAAATAATAATGAGATTAAAGGTATGTTTTATCATGGCGATCCAAAAAATAATGACTATAAAAACGGTGATAAAATATCTTATAACGTAGAAGAATCAATAGAAATAAGTAAAGGAATCGAAAAATACCACAATGCCAATGTAGAGGAAAATGCATACACAAAACACACCCTAAAAGATGACAACCCTAAAAATATACTGTCTACCGGTGACTTCTTGACAGGAGAAACATACCCAGAAATGCATCTCATCATCACGACCAGAAATATTTACATCATCGATCCAGACGGAATTTTCAGATTCAAATACCAAAATGTTATATTGGAAAATAATATTTTAGTAATTGATGGCGCGGCAAGAAAAATCCTTCTTCAGAAAAGAACACTCGATATAATCAAATCTAAATTACAGGAAAAATAGATTTACTAATATGCACGGCTGTAAAATAAAATTCTTTTAAAAGTATATTTTATTTATTTCGGGGTGAATGCTTCACTTAACTTTTAATGTTTGCGCCCGCAAAACTTTAAATTGCTCTGTATTACAGATTTGTTTATACTTTTCAAACACACCATCCTTAAGGGCCTTTCTTAATACATCCTCTAAGCTAAAGACTTATACATTCATGTGTTTTTCACGCAAAATTGTTTGTATATATGTACCACTTCCATTGGACTTCTAATTATTAACACGACCTATGGTATTTCGTGACCACAAATCCCATGTTATGGCATCTGGCACTATTATTATTTAAAAATACTATAATATGTCTATAATCCATTTTAAATAAGAAATATTTTTTTTGGGTTAGATAACTATTTATTTAAGGGTAAATTATTCTTTTGGATTTTTATATTTGCTTTGCGTAAAACATTAGATTGCACAAAAAACGGTTTTAGTTTATACTTTATTCAATTTAATCATCTTTACATCTTCATATACAATTATATAGCCTAAAGACATATACATTCAAGTGTTTTTCAATCACATTGTTTACGCGTATAAATGCATGGAAATCCCGAACTCTTTAATGAACGACTTGTGGTCTAAGTAAACAAAATAAATCTTAATTTCAAATCATTAAAATCAGAGATTAAAGAAAACACATAAATATAAATCTCTTAGCACCGGATTCAAATACATGTATATACAATTTAGTTCTGCATGAGTCTTTTCTTTAGAAATTACAAAGAATATCGATTTTTTTCTATAGTCTATTCTATAGTGGCAGAGGTTTTCATTTTATTTGCCATTGAAGTTGCTTATAATTTAAAATGCACAAAGAGGTTCAATTTTTTTCTATAGTCTGTTTATATAATAGCAGAGGTTTTTATTTTATTTGCCATTGAAGTTTCTCATAATTTAAAATGCACAAAGATGTTCAATTTTTTTCTATAGTCTGTTTATATAATGACAGAGGTTTTCATTTTATAAGCCATTTAAGTTTCTCATAATTTAAAATGTACAAAGAGGTTCAATTTTTTTCTATAGTCTGTTTATATAATGACAGAGGTTTTCATTTTATAAGCCATTTAAGTTTCTCATAATTTAAAATGTACAAAGATATTCAATTTTTTTCTATAGTCAGTCTGTTTATATAATAGCAAAGGTTTTCATTTTATAAGCCATTGAAGTTGCTTATAATTTAAAATGTACAAAGAGGTTCAATTTTTTTTTCTATAGTCTGTTTATATAATGGCAGAGGTTTTTCGTTTTAAAAGACATTGAGGCTTATAAATTAAAATTAGAAAGGGTTCATCAAATAAATATCCATAGGATAAATAAATTAAAATAACAGAAATTTCTATTTAGTAAGTCAATGAAATTCATTGTGAAATTAACAAGCCGATAAATAACGCTGTCCATCTGTGATGAATACAGCAAATACAGGTGGAAAGACCCACTATAAAAGAAATTTACGCATATAAATCTAAACTTGATTTGATTTTCGAACTCGAATGCAAGTAATCAATGTCATTATTGGTAAGATGGACTGTTTTCCCGTAGCGATAACCCGATTTACATGATTAAACTGGAACTATAAACTTCTTTGCTAATTTTAATGTATAAGATAGGAATCAAAAATCAAATTATCTTAAAAAAATTGATCAGTATAATCTAAGAAAGAAACAAAATTAAACGTCTATATTTTAAAAAAATCGAAAATAATATCCCGGAAAGAAAAATAATTCCTCATATAAATATATTAGAGAGATTAATTTCTTTGACATTGGAGGCCCTGTCCACTAATTAGAGTGTACGCAAACCCAAACCAAATTTAAAACATTCATCTTATATTATGCTTTCTAAACTTGAAAATTTTTAGTTTCTAGTAGAACATGTATTATGTGTGTTATGTTCTAAAAAATGTTGTTCATTAAATAAGTACATTAAAGCAAAATGTTATCGGTGTTGCAAGAAAAATTTAAATTTATCAATGGGTTAATTTGAATTTGTGCTATTTGTATTTGTTAAAGCAGAACTTCTGATCTTAATATATAAAACATCAATACATATTTTAATGATCATTTATTTGTCAATTTTGATTTTATTCTAACTATTATAATTTTCTCAAGAAAAACTGTAAATCACACTATATTGCATATTTGCTAAATACTTCTTTCAGTCTCATTATCTTTTTTAATCTTCCTCAATGCATATTCCTATTTTAAGTGTTATAAATTCAAGTTTTTTTCTCGATCTTTCTGCTTTTATTTATGCTTCGTTTGCCGTTCCAAACACCTTAATATAGAATTATGCAATTTTATAACAACAAATTGCTTGTTATTGACGTTAGCAACATTAGAATTTGTTTAAAGGAAAAATTAAACAATGATTACATATTAGGTTTGTTTTGTTTAGTGATGACGACAGAATTGATCAGAAAAAGGTATAATATTATCCTATAGTGTATATTTTTACCTTTTTTTCGTTATTATATTGTAATACGAATTAATGATAATTTCTGAATGATCTGTAAATAAACACATCAGAATAAAATTTAAACATATAAATTAAAGGTTATGCATGTATTTAATAATAAACACCAGTTTTCATGCAATTAATTAAATTTAAAATAATGTAGTTCTGAATTTGAAGGAAATGAATTTTAAATTATATTTTATGCAGTATTTAAATTTTTAGGCATTTAGAAAAATAGTGCTTGGCATATCTCTCCATACGCATCTGTTGTCGATTTTTTATATTATAAAGTTCATCAAATCTTAAATAAAATGTTTATCTAAAAATTCGAAAATTTCAGCTGGCTAAAACTCATAATCAAATAAAGATTTGATTTCAGTATAAAAATCGGCTTATACGTAAATATTAGTTAATAACCATTAAAAATTATATAAATTAAATTTTATTGTTGATACAACTAAATAAGAGCATCTTTTTTATGAAATTTGCATATGAAACTCTAAAATTTTCAAGTTCTTAGCAGAAACAAAAAACCGAGAACATATATATTAAATTTTATAGGCTTTTACAAGATTAATCATGAGAATATAAATATAGCAAAATTTTTACTTTTTTTCGCTTGGCATTATATTTGTTATTCTTATACCAGTATTTTTGTTTATTTCAAGTAATTTTTTTTTCAAAAAATAGACGGTAAAATTGTATTTTACGACTTTTACCTAAAGGAATCATAAAGAATATTATTAAAAAGATATTATTGTTTAGTCGTATTTTTTTATCTCTTAAGAAACACAAGGAAAAGTATTCTCATAAAAATTGTAATCGTATCAATTACTGTCCCACTTTTTCTTGAATCTTTATCTTATTGGATATTAATAAATTTATGGGCTAAATTAATCATTATAATTTATGTTTTACTCTTGGAACTACTTGCTTGATCTCTCGCGCGCACAGCTTATGAGTCATCTTGACTTTTTTTCCCTCTCGAGTCTTTTTCAATATCTCTCTCACTCTTTTCGAGCCCTGTTGGTTCAAGATTTTCCCAATCCAAAAGTTTGTATATATGCATCATTCTATTTAGTTACTTCGAGTTCTTTCTGATACCTTATATAATATTGTGTTACTACTAAGTCCCAAGTTATATAATAAGTAATAATTTTTGTCTTGCACTGGTATATTAATGACATCTTGGATACTAGCAGATCATATTTTTTTAATTTTTCGTTTATAAATATTTTTATGTTTTCAGTACTAGACACATCGATTTCCATGAGAGTGTTAGAGTATAAAATTTAATCATATATAAAAAATTTAGGTCTGTAGTTTTTTTATTTTATATCAGTTTAAAATCTTTTTTTACTTTGATCTCTGCGAATGTGTTTCTATGATTTCTTGTACTGTGTGTCCACAAGTTTTTTTGCAAATTTTATTTCCTTGCTAGAATAAGTGAAGAGACCGTACAATTTCGTAATGTCTCTTAGTATAGTCACGGCCAAGCTTTTTTTTTACATCGAATTCTCTTATATAAAATATAATATTATTGATCATCACAAATAAATTGTAAGATTTCGTTTTTCTTTATGTTGATTCTGTTTTATTTTATTCAGAAAAAATATTTTTTTAGGAAATGCTTGTTTTTATTGGTAAACTTGCAAGCATTTAAACTAAAAACAAACAAGACTACACCAAAAATATATTCAATAATATTTTTTATTGCGAAATCATTCGATTCTAAAATTTTAGCAATATAACAGAAATTGATTTAAAATTATATAATAGAGTATCTATGAATTTTAAATTACATAATATACATTAATAAATCAAAAACTATGTTACAAACGTTATTACATATATATATCAAAAAGGTTTCCCCATAAAATCAAAGTTTATTGTGTCAAATATTGAGAGATATATTATCTTAAAATTGTTTTGAAATATAAAAATACTTGAATTAGAAGCTTCTTTAATATTTATATCTAATTTTTGAAATAAATAGAGTATATTTGCTGAAACATGGGTAAAAAAAATAGATATTTTTTATCTGAAAATAGCATTTATATAAAGCAATGAGACAATATATTTGTAATAATCTATTCAATTGTACTACAAGTAAATATACCTTACCTGTATTATAGCATATAAATTTCATACGCTACGACAAAATTTCAATGATATGAAACTTTAAATTAAAATATAAATGTCCATGCTTAAAAAATATATTCTTATTTTTTTTAAGGCGTGTTAGACTTTAATTAATCCGAAAATTGCACACATCTAAAGGTAAATACAATTATTTATGACTTTGAATCATATTTTTAGTTACTTTTTCTTATATACAAATTCAATATTTTTTATTTATGTATTAATTTTGGTATTGTAATAAGGATTCATATTTCAAGCATGTCATGATTTATTTACCGTGCATCATAGCATATGTAATATTGGCTATATTCTTTTCTCATGAATCATCTCTGATATCTATCCAATTTTCAAGACATTTTAACCCGAGTTTATAACAAGCTCTATAGTTTGAATATATGTCTCGATTGTATTTGTAACTTCGAGTTTTTCTGGTACCTTTTTGATTTATTTTTGCTATTCTATCCCATTTAACGACATATTTACAATTTTTTTCTGCGGTTGTAGTTTTGAGCATTTAGATGTTGCTAAATCATATTTTCATAGTTTCTCGTTTACGACAATCAGACTAATGTGATATAATTAATGTAAATAAATATTTTTTTATATGAATTTGTAAGAATATTTGATTTAAGAAGAACGATTTAAATCTGATTTAAATATTATGAGTACATCCATTATCTTTAAATTTCAACGATAAGGTTTATAATACATTAGAAATCTAAATAATTTAACTTAATTAATATATTTTATAAACTTTAAAATATATATAATCAGATAAACAATTGATATATGGTATATTAAAGATCTAACATCTCTATCTTGATCAATGTTGTTACTATCTGTTTAAAAAAATGTTTCAAGCTTGAAAGACACGAAAAAATGGATATTATACATAAAATATTGTCGTTTTTTATGCATTTCTATTAAATTTGTCGAACAATTAGAGTGTTTATTAAATTTTTATTAATAATTTATAAACACCGAATAAAGTATATAAAGAACACCCATATTGCTTCAGTTTCATTTATTTAATGCACGCAATATAATGTATCGGGCTTATTTATTTAATACGTATTTTAACTACAATTTATTTAGACCGAACTATAAAATTTTAGGGACACAAAAAAAAATTCAAAGATTCTAAAACCCATTATTAGAAAAAAAATCTAAAGATCCTAACAACTTATTGTATTCTCAAAATAAATTGAATGAGCTGTTCTGTTGATAGTTGAACAGATGTTTTACTATAAACTCCGCTTTTAAATATGTGATCGATAGGCTAAAAAAATAACCCACGCAAAAAAATATTGTCAAATCTAGAAATATATAGATATTTCCACATATTAAGATGCAAAAAAAGTTTTATAATATAAATGTTACTGAAAAAATATTTACAAATGTTTTTTAATCGTAAAAATCCAACTTAATGTGATTAGAATAAATGCCTGCTTTTTTAGTCCCCTTCCTAGATAGTATATTTGTGCCTAAAAATCATGTTTTATATTCCGAAAAACTTTAAATATAATCTAATGAATCTAAATCTGATGCTTTATAAATTTTATTTATTGATAGATTACAATATAAAGGTAACTAAGAATTTAGTGAAATCAGAATCGCAATCAAAAATAAAATTATGAAATTTTTTAAATTATAAATGATTAGAAATTTGAAAATAAATTTTTTTTAAGATCTGACTGCATTTAATAAACAATATCAAAAAAAAACACATAAAACCTTTTACTCAGACGTAAAATTTGATGCCTATCTATAGCATAAAAATATATTATTTTTACATAGTTTTTAAAATATCATATACTTTATAATAAATAATATATATTCGCTGCAAAAATTTGTTCTATCTTGCTATATTTCCTATAAGTTTACACGGTTTTCACGTTGATAAAAAAACCCACTGTTTAATATACCTTTTACATCTTTCTGAATACTTTCTAATTATAATTTTTTTAATTACGCTTATATGCTTATATGAAATATTTCTAAGTCAGTCAATTTATTAAATTCTATTACTTTTACTTTTTTTTCGATATATTCAAATGTTTTTTAATTTTAAAATGTTTAGTTTTTGGCTTATTTTTATTCAAATAAAAAATATTTGAAAAGCAATTACAATGATATTTCGTCTGAAGTTTGATAAAAATTGGTGAAAGTTATGATTTTCAAAAAAACGCATAACGGTTCGAAAATCGAGATTAGTATTGCGGCAAAGTTGCCTAGTATCAAACTTGTCAAGATTTTTAAAAAGAAATATCAAAATATCGTTACAAAACATGTAAAATATATATTCGAGCAACATTATTGTTTCTATATTAATGTTTATCTTTATATTTCTAAAAAAAGATAAATAATTTTGAAAAAAATGCGTCCGCGAGGATATATCTTATTTAAATCGGTAAATGATATAGTAGCTATAAAAGAACAAAAAAGCTTGAATGTAGTATCTTATGTGGCTGTATTTTGTTACATCATTTACAAATAAGAAACAAAAAATATAATATATACCGATATGTATGCCATTATTTCTTATGCATACACTTTTTGTTGACATAATAACCGCTGATTATATTGAATTTATTATACATATAAATTTATAATATTTTGCATCAAAAATATCATTTCATTTTTTTAATATTATTTGACAGTTATCCAAGCAAAATGCAATTTATTAATACTAGGCTTGCATTCATAGAAAGAAATCCACAAAGTATGTAATATTCTAAGCCAAAAATTTTATTAAAGACCATTTAATGGATATTTTAGATATTTACATTATAAAATACCTTTTTTTTTATATTAGGATTTTCCCAAAAAAAATCTGTGGTATTTTAAATACGAAATATTCAAAATTACTTAAATTTTCTTTACAAATACGTATTAACTTATTATCGTATCCTATCGAGTATTACAAAATATATTTATAGCCGCAATACAAAAACATACGATAAACTAGACCCTTAAACGTAGACTAGATGTCTTAAAATCAGACTTTTTAGAAAATTTATTAGCTTTTTTGATACATTTTGATACTTTATTTCCTAAAAAATATATATTTTTGAATAGAATAAATTATAAAATCGGATATAAATAAAATTTATATTGAACAAATTAATATTAAATTAAAATATATGTTAAATTTATTCATTTGATTACACAACACTTTTAAAGTATAACAACACATAAATTTATATATTACGTTCATTAAGGATGACAAAAAATTATTTGGATATAGAAACTCTATATTAATACAAACTAGGATGTTTTTATATGGTAGTATAAGTCATTTGATTTTTAACGCCCTGTTACTAGGGTATCTAAACTAAACATGCATTTTCCCCATATCAAATCCAATATTATGTTTATTATCCGATATTATCAATCTTATACTTACTTTTGTCACTTCGGAAATATTTTTTCAGATGAATATTGATTTTACTTCTAACAACGCACGCAAATCACATGTTAATCATCATAAATAACTACATCAAAGTGAAAAAATTCTATAAATTCGAAACACCCTACGTTTTTATTCTTTTTTTTATAAATTGATAGTTAAATTGAAAGAGATAATTCAAGCATAACACAACCATGATGAATATTTTTATGCGATTAAAGTGTTTTTATCGCGTGTAAAATACATTTAGGCCTTAATTATTGTAAAATATTCATAAAACCGCTTAGATATAAGTTTTATTAACCATAAAACAGCACTATTGACAGTATATCTAGAAATATCATGGCTAATTCCGCTATTATTTCATTAAAGAAAATAAACGAATTTTTTTTACCTATAATTTGATAAACCAACGGCACTTTTATTTTTGTTATATAAAAAAAAATAGTAAAGAATGTAGCAAACAATAATAGCAAGGAAAGTAGTAAAAATACATAATTTACAGCTTAAAAGTATATGAAAATGTGTAACCATACATTAGAAGAAGCTTCTGAAAATAAATTCTTATTCTAGTCGAATCTGGAAGAAAGTATTATAATTTATACTATATTTGCAGTAAGATGGTCTAATGTAAATCGAATAAATCACATGAAGCGGTAAAAACATTCTCGGAATATTATCATAAAAATCCGACATCAAAATAAAAAAAATCAAATATTTAAGATGACAAATATTATAAACGGAATTACTCTTTATTTTTTTGGAAGCACAGTATAATCTGTGTATATGGCTTGATTTTTTTAAGATATTAAGGTTTTATGTTTGATCTAGGTGGAATAGAATTATACAAGCTGATCATATTTGCAAAATAGGAAAAGGTACTTAAAATAAACAAGAATTCTACAAATTAAAAAATGATTAGGAACGCAATTCGTTAAAAATGTACTTTATGGTATGTTTTATACTATATGAACGACACAAAGATCAAAATGCTCTTATATTCAAGAATTAATATTTGTAATTCTACTACTATATCGTTGTTCACATAAAACCCCATTAAGAACAAAAAACGTTTATAAGCTTTATATAAAAATTATAAATAATCGTGCAATTTTGTTTCTTATGCAAAAAGTATCATTTAGAAAAAAAATAAAGATTTTTTATAAGTCTTAGACCTGTTAAAATTAAATAATCAGAAGGAAAAGGATTTTTTTTTATTCTGATGCTTCTATGTCTTTTTCTGGATAAAATTTTTATTAGCGTCAAATGCCTTTTAAAATTATCGCTTAATACGTATGATATTTTTCTCTACAATATAAAAAAATATATTCTTTCTAGGATCTAAAAAAGTAGATTCCTTAACAAAATATTTTATTGTAAACAAGCATGTTTAGAAAATTTAGTTGAGCTCTAAAACATTCAATATATTATATACTTTTTATTGAAAAAACAAGATTAATAACAAAAGTAAAGTTTATGCTCTATAGAATCTAATGTGTCTATATTTTTTATTGAAAAAACAAGATTAATAACAAAAGTAAAGTAAATGCTCTGTAGAATCCAATGTGTCTATACTTTTATTCTAAAACAAGATGAATAAGAAATGTAAAGTTGATGCTCCAAAGCATCCAATGTGTTGCATATTTTTATTGTAAAATAAGATGATAAGAAAATTATATTGAGCTCTAAAGCATCTAATATATTGCCTACTTTTTATTATAAAATAAGATGAATAAGAAAAATTTAGTTAATGTTCATATTATCTTTTAGAGTACAAACTTCTATTAATATAGTTCATATCAAATTTCTGAAACTATTTGCAAAAATATATTACCTTTAAAATATATTTATCATTCTATAAAATACATATGTAAGATAAAGTTAGAATAATTATTTTCGCTATGTCCTACTTTTTTACAATAATAAAGGCGTCTTTTATAATATAGAATTTGACTTCGATAGCCTTTTAATATTTATAATGATGGTTCTAGAAGACTAATTTAGTTAATTTTTGTGTGCCCACTGCTTGAAACGGCATATTAATATTATTGGAAAATAAATTCTTACTGCACAAATGATATTTATAACATAAATAATGCACAATTTTTTTTGATAAGTACGAGGAACGATACTTTGGATTGAAATGTCACAATTATTAAGGTTATTAAATGTTAAAAGGTAAAAAAAATTAAGCGTTGACTGATTCCATTTATGTTCAGATTATAATTAAGTTTCAAGACGTATATAAAAAAACGGAATTTACAACCGACCTGAAAGTTTTGTTTCATTTTTTCTAGTTATATTACATACTTCAATTATTATTTCTTTCGGAAAAACATAAATGTTACCATAGGTAGGTAAAAACAGTACTTTTTTGATTTTTGTTTTCTTTACAGCCATATCCATTCATTTACACTTTCAAAAATTATTAATCAAATTTTTTTTTCTGTCGTATTATTTAAGGCTGTTCTTTTGTTTGTGTTCCCTCAATCTTAAAATACGACCAACACCTTTTGTGACCATATTTTTTTCTCGGTAGATATAAATTCTATATATATGTTTTGAGGCATAAAATTATTGATTTTAGTAGTTTTTGTGTGTATTAATGTTTGAATATTCATATAAAGTATGTTTTTTATTTAATTATCTGTTTTTTTTTCTAGAATAACATGATGCATAAACCATAATTAGATTATAAGAATAATGAATTTTCATGATCTAGTCTATATTATATAAATGAAAATATATCGTAAAAGCGATTGAATATATATTATTGAATGAAAACTAAAATTTTTTGAGATCCATCATATAAATGAATATGGTAATAATAAATTATAGTATAATATAATTACAGGTATTTTATTTAAAAATAAAAATATGATGATATTAAATTGAAAACCATAGGATTGAGAAAGACTCTTTAACTGATTAGTCTTGAAAGAAGAAGGGATATTGATGAGAATATAACAGAGGAAGTATTAGTTAAAAGTATTGATGAAGTTTGCTCCAAGGTTTTATCACACAATCAGTTTGAGAAAACATAAAAGTTAAACCAAAAATTAACCCATAAATAAAATAATCATGATATAATTTAATCATAGGTCTTGAATTTTTATATATTTCTATTTATGGTTTAATTAAGCATTCTAACTTTAGATTTTACCTTCTAGCATAACATGATTCAGTGTCACGGAAATATCATATCTATACTCTTGACTGTACCTTTTTCTCTTATACTTTATTCAATACTTTCTCTCTTCTCAAGACCTAAATGTTCAAGGGTTTTCCTCAAACTAAAGTTAGGATATATGCCTCGATTTGGTTTGTGACTTCGAGTTATTTCAGGTGCTTTTTATTATATTATGCAACTACATCATTTCATGTTATGACATATTTATGGTCTTTGTCTTACACCTGTAGATTTGAATTCACAAATTAAATAATTTAAAGGCATAAATCCACACATAAAAGTACAGAATCATTAATGCATCAATGTAGAATAAAAATAAAATTATTAAAAGGCATAATTTAAAAATATGCTTAAAGTTACATACAAATAAAATAACTAAATGCATTTGGAATTCATAAACAAACTGGATAACATCAATATAAAATATAGAATAATTAAAAGGCATTTCAAAAATTATTCCATATGTTATAACATGGGACAGTATGGTGATACGAAATCATAAAAGGCACTAGAAGGAACTAGATGTCATGAATCGGATCGAGGCATATATATATACAAACTTTGGGATTGAGAAAAACCCTTGAATTAATAGATCTCGAAAGGAGGAGAGGTATTGAAGAAGACTTTGTAGAGGAGAAGATGACCGAAAGTATAAATACGCTGAGCGCGCAGGGAATCAAGCAAGTTGTGCTCTTGAAAATAAAATAAAATTATAACTATAAATTTACCCAATAAATAAATAATTTAAAGGCGAATCATATATAAAAATAATTGTAAAGCATTTCAAAGATTGCACGCGAAGACATAATGAAATAGTAAGATATCTTCATTTCCTCCTATCAAGATGATACGACTTTAAGAAAACCAAAAAGATCAGAACTCACTCAGTACAAGAGATCTGCGAAAACGAAAATGCAGAAATAAAAGTTGATACCCGAATTAAAACAGATATTTTAATTAAACAAAATAGACCTGGTATTTTTCTATACGATAAAAAAGAAAATATGATTACGCTGATCGAAATAGGTATAACGAGCCTTGATAACTTGACTGAAGTTGAGAATGAAAAATATAGGAATTATGACATCTTGGCAAATGAACTTGGTTTAATTTACAAATGCAAAACAAGAATAATACCATATGTGGTGACTTGGGATGGGGTGGTCACAAAATATCATAAAAAATATGTTAAGGAGTTAAAAATACCGGACGAAGTAGAAGCATACATGCAAGCTCTCACACTCCGCAAGACACTTGAACTCATCTCATTTGAGAGAAGAAGAGCAGTTGATGAAGATAGATCAGAGGAAGGTGTCAAAAGATGCATCAAGGAGTTGTGCAATATTCCCAACACGCTGAACACGTCTAAATAGATAAAATCGATAAAAAGAAAATTAATCCATAAATAAATAAGATGATAAGCATTTCAAATATAAAAATAATTAATATGAAATTAAAAATATAAAAATAGTTAATAGAAATTTAAAATATAAAAATAATTAAAATGAATTTAAAATATAAAAGGAAGAACAATTAAAGGTGTTGAATTTAAATATAAAAATAGTTAAAGGGCCACGAACTAAAATCAAATATAAAAATATAGTGTATTTTGTGAAAGATTATTTCTTGGGTAAACGTTAATATAAGGGGATTTTTAATTGTCTTTTACATTTTACGAAACTTTGCATTAACAAAAGCTTTAACCTGATCACCGAACAAAAAGTAGCAAATAGAAATCAAAGCGGCTATAAAAACAAATACAACAAGCTTTCCTCTTTTCCTTTCCTTTACAGGTTCGCCCATAGTTGACACAACAGTCGTAATATCGTACGACTTAACACTAAAAACCTTAAATTCAACTTTCTCCTTATTTTTATTTCCACAATACATAGAAAAATGAACATTTTCCAATCCAGAGTTAGTGACACTAAAAACCTCCTTCATTTCTTTGTTATCTAAACTAAGATACGCCACAAACTTTCCATTAATATTTTCTAGCCGCATAACAATAACAGAATCATATATTTTATTCTTTAACAATATCTTGTTTGACATTGATTCTGCAGTAACTACCATTTCCTTCTTTCGCCCGATCTCAGCTGCAAGAACAGGTGTATGCTCAGTAAAAAGCATCATCAACAATCCTTTAAAAGATATTTTCTCATTTATGATGTCTTGCAATGGCAATTCACTTTTAGTGAAGGCAAATGCGAGATAGGAACCAGGCGAAGAATCTGTCACCATAAATTTTATGTCCATTCGAAAGTCTGGTGATTTTCCATCTGTTGTTCCTATCTTCTCTTTTGAAATGAAATACCCTGATGTTGGTCCGTTACTTAAACCGAGCTGGGCATATGGTGTCTTGGCTGAATATGTCTTTACCATGTAGTCTTTCCCAAAAGTGTATCGGTGTGATCGACCGTTCTCGTCAACGTACGGTGCAAAGAGAGAAAGGGAATCGTTGAGGTTTTGAGTCTTTCTTGGATGTATTTTTGGTGCACTTAATAGTATGCAAGTTAATATTTGTGCTATTCTTTTCAAATCGGATAACATTATTAGAAGGGCAGGGTAAACAAAAATTATACATATAAAATAGAAATTACCATTCAATTGAAGAGCAGGGCAAATAAATTATACATATAAGAGGAATGCCATTTAATAGAAGAGCAAGGTAAAACAAAAATTAAACATATAAAATAGAAATTACCATTCAATTGAAGAGCAGGGTAAATAAATTATACATATAAGAGGAATGCTATTTAATAGAAGAGCAAGGTAAACAAAAATTATACATATAAAATAGAAATTACCATTTAATAGAAGAGCAAGTAAATTAACAATGCTCATAAAAGAAAAATTATAATTTATTTTATGCGTCATCTTTTATATATAACTGTGTAAAAATAAAGGATAAGAAATAATTGTAAAATAAATTTGAAAATATGTAGGTTATTTTTATCTTATTGATCTTTATTTTATAACTTGGATTCAGATTGTTCTCTAAAAAGTTTTGCTCATATATTTTTACAGTAAAATCAAATTTATTTATCATTTATTTTATCACCTTTTTTTAAGCATAACTTTATGTGTTCCATATATATTTGTATACTAAAATAAAGTTATTTTGTAAGCTATTTTTAATATGGTAGTTTTTTAGAGCATAACTTTATTTGTTCAAGTTATCTATCTATATATTAAAATAAAGTTATCTTCATCATATTGATCTTTATTTTGCAAAATAGCTATAATTATTCAATAAACAAGTCTGGCATATATATTCGCACCATAAAATATAGTTTATCAATGGATAGATTTTGATATTGTAGTTTTATTTTTTTATTTAGCTTAAATTTAGATGTTCAATATATCATTCTGTTTATTAAAATACAGTAATTTTTATCTTATAGATCTTTTTTTAAGCATAGCTTCAGATTACAACATAAAAAAGTCTATCATATACATTTATACAGAAACTTTTATTTTTTTAGCTTAAATTACGATGTTCAATATATTTATCTATACACTAAAATACAGTAATTTTTATCATATAGATCTTTTTTTAAGCATAGCTTCAGATTACAACATAAAAAAGTCTATCATATACATTTATACAGAAACTTTTATTTTTTTAGCTTAAATTACGATGTTCAATATATTTATCTATACACTAAAATACAGTAATTTTTATCTTATAGATCTTTTTTTAAGCATAGCTTCCGATTACAACATAAAAAAGTCTATCATATACATTTATACAGAAACTTTAATTTTTTTAGCAGGAATTTAGATGTTCAATATATCTATCTATACATTAAAATAAAATTAATTTGTAAGTTTTTTTTTATGAGATGGTTTTATTTATTTTTCTTTAACATAACTTGATGGTCTTCATTGTTATATTTTATCCATATTTTTTACATCTTTTTCTTTTCCTTTCTACCCCTCTTATTTTCATGGCTTATAAGTTTTTGATTCGTAAATAACTAATTTGACGGGCATTTTAATCTTTTGAATCCTTTTAAACACAAAATAAATTTCTGTCCATATAGAACAGATCATATTATTG
This sequence comes from Rhyacophila brunnea, assembly GCF_057557595.1. Classification (NCBI taxonomy): domain Eukaryota; kingdom Metazoa; phylum Arthropoda; class Insecta; order Trichoptera; family Rhyacophilidae; genus Rhyacophila; species Rhyacophila brunnea. The sequence continues at coordinate 979,928 of NW_028233338.1, read as the reverse complement.
CCTTTTAAATCACATATCTTCACCATAAAATCCCCCATTAAAAATAGATTGATTCAAGCGCGATAATCAACAAAGGTTTGTGTATATGTTTCCGCATCCATCACTATTCCTAATAAATATATATATACGACTTACAGTATTTTCTGACCATAATAATCTATATATTTATACATAGTTCATTTTTATCCTGATATTTAATTAAAAGGGTTAAAAAGCCAAAAAAAACAATATTACTCAATTTTATATAATGGAAAATTTAGACTGAAGATATTTTTAAATAATTTTTATTTATTTTTTCATGCTATTTTTATTCAGAATTACAGTAACAACATAGTGGTGGAATCTGTAAAATAATAATTATTCTTTTATAACGAAAATAAAATTGAAAAAATTCTTATTCACTGAGAAAGCTATTTTTGACCATAAACATTTAAAAAAAATATATAAATTTTTAATTGTATAAAATAAAGGTATAAAAAACTATCCAAGAGAAATAATCATATTTTATAGTTTTTATGAATTTTTATATTTTTTAAACGCTATTATATTCATATTTTTTGAGGATAATATATTTCATGGTCCTTTTAATCAAAATAAACTTATACGTATTTTATCTGTGATTTATGTTAATTTTTGTACCAAAAACCAATGCACATTAACCTTTTTTTTCATTACAGTTTATGCAAAGTTGTAAATATTTAAAAAAAGTAATACGTATGTGATAAAAGTATACGAAGTTTGCGATTCTTTTAAAACAAAAGCAATTTTTTTTTTTACTTTAATTGACAAAAATTCATTATTATACTATAAATTATCGGTAAAACTTAGCAATAATCCATATCGTTAAAGTCTTAAACAAACAAATATAAGTATATATTATTCATACCCAAAAATGAAACAAGTAAAATTAAATATTTTGTTCCTGTACATTTAATTTTTGTTAGAGCATGGTATTTTGTGTAATCCACACCCATTTATAAGGAAAACATTTTATGTATAATAGATACATATCGTTTTTTCTTATCTTTATATATTTGCTTGCTTTTTATCCAGATCAATTACAATAAAAAGCTCGGCGCTATAAACATTTTTTTGAATTGAAACCTGGTAAAATATGTTTTACCATGGTTTTTATCGCAATCTTTAAAATTTTAAAAAGTTTCGGTACTATGAATATTTTTACATCTTTAGTCAAATTAAAATTACATTTTTCGATATATAAATTGATAATTTACAGTATATTTATGTATTTATTTTTTATACAATAAGTTTTTATTGATTTTTACGCAATGAGATTAATCTCTATTTTCTACCGTATATGTGTACAATTTATAGCCTTATTTTGGCAACAATCGATGGCATTAATTTAAATTTAAAATAACACTTTTCTTATCCCCTATAGAGCACAAAATTTCACTTTAATGATTTTAAGTATTTTCCTGTGAACTTATGTGATTTATACTGCTTTTCTTTGTATTTTTTTTAGCAATAAAAAAACTTTATACTGCATTTTTATTCATATCGCAGTTCTTATTTTTTCAAATAGTTTTGCTATTTTTTATTTTGAAATAAACTAGAGAAAAAATATTAAAATTACATTTTAAATATTAGAACATACAGCCTGCCGTCTTTGCATCAATACATCGAAAATATTATATCTAGATACAAAAGGTTTTTTATCATTCTACGGTGTCGATTCTTTTATATTTTTTGACTCTGTGTTTTTTTCAAGATAAAAAGGTTTTAGTTTCGATTATACAGTATCTTGAGTCTTTCATATAATATAAATATAGATTTTATTCACGATAAAAAACTTATTTTTTTTAAGGTAATATCAAGTCTTTTATATTTTTTGCACCGGAATTTTATATAAAATTTTAAGATTTTCTTCTATTTACTATAATCCCCGTCTTTTATATAGAATTTTGAAGAAAATAAAACTGTATAATAATCATTTTCTGCTATAATTCTACATTTCATGACCTGACATATTTTTCGAACTGATTGTATCTTTTAACATTTTGAGCTGGAAAATATTAACTTTTTTGCATGTTTATATGTTAATTAATATTTTTTACTGTTTTTTTAACGTTTTATGTTTTAAATAAGGAAAATTTACAATTTAAATAAATTTGACTTAACAGTTAATAAAGTTTTTTTATTGGCGTAATACTATTTAATTGAATAGTTTACCAAATCATAAATGATGTTTGTTTTCATGTTTTATGACATAAAATTGACTTTTCATAACAGTTTATAATATTTTAAGATTATTTAATCAAATATAAGATCCAATAGCTAGTTTTCATAATTTTTTATGTAATTTAAATATTTATAATTTTACGATAACATGTTATTTTATAATAAGCTTTGTTGGCGTGCTTTTCAAGAAATATTTATTCTTATAATTTTATGACATTTTTTATAAAAAAAAGATTTTTTGACAAATTTATTATGTTTTTTAAATGGTCTATAAATTTGTAATCTTTCTACAACGTTTTATGTAATTATTATGATTTTTATCGCGGATTTACTTTTTTTTGGGTAATTATAGAATATTGTGTATTCGTAATGTTTTTGATAATATATCTGATTCAAAACAACCAAGGTAAAATCTTTATGTGTTTTAATCAAACGAAATACTTATTTTTACTTTTATTTCATAAATAAGACTTATATCTATTTAAACACTTGTTTTGATTAGAATTACGAATATGATATTCTTTCTTAATTTCATAAAGCTCACATTAATATTTTCTTATTTTGTATAAATAAATGATTGCCTTATAATTTCATAAAAAAAACAATTTTCTTTCTTTCTAGTTTTTCTTAAAACCACAAAACAAATAATTAAATATTTTTTGCTATGATATTTTTAATCAAATTCACCTATTTTTTAGATTTCTCATTATAGGAATATTTTATACAATTATTGATGCCTTTTTAATCATGCCAAAAACTGGAAATGATACAAAAAATATAGATCTTTTGTTTTTTTTTGAATGTAATAAATTGTGAGAAAGATTCAAAAATACGTTACGTAAAATGTAAATGTTTTTATATAAAATTATAAAGATTCTGTTGATATCAAATTTACACATATAAATTATTTTTCTTCATTTACTTGTTTTTTTTTTCATTTGATTGGAATCTTTTGTAATGGTTACATGTGTGTATATGCAGCAAGCACATATTACAACCATCATTTTTAACTGATAGCGCTTCTCTTATCTGTTCCATATACACTCTTTTTAATTTAAACTAGATAAAAAAGAGAAGGAAAGTTCAGAAAAATTAAAATTGTATTTTTTAGTGAGATAAAGTTTCTATCAGGACGAGGTTTTTTAATAAAAAATACACATACGGAATATAATCACAGATGCTGTCATATAACTAATATAATTTTGATTTCTGTAGGCAGAAAAGTGTTGATATAGCATTCTACCATAAATTTTATGAAATTAAGATGGAATATAAATTAACCTCAAAAGTTGTATCTTATTTTAATCTGAATATTAACCTATAATAATTTTTTACATTTTCAATATTTATGGTTAAATATTATGATATATGTACTAAAATCCAATAAATTCAAATTTAATGTAAAATGTGCTTTACTATAGGTAAAATTATGGTTCTGATATATGTTTATATAACATATTTTAGCACACTTAATACATTTTAGTGTAAAAATCAAGGCATAGAAAGGCACTATATTATCTTTCATTCATATAAAAACTTATGCAATATAAAGAAGTAATTTAAATCCATTTACTATTGATAAAACCAAAAAAAAACCATTTATAATTACCATAACCCAAATAATTTTTATAGTGAGCGGAATAAAATTAATAAGTGGATCTAGAGAAAGTCAGATGAAAAAGCGACCTTTGAATTCTTGAGACTGCCATTGAAATAATGTGAAAAGAAACTAAATCGCAGATACTTATACAAAATAAATCATTTAATTTGCATTTAAAAGGTATAATAAATAAATTTTTTATCCATTATGCTTAACATACAACAGTAAAATTGATTTATTGAAATTTTAATGCTAAATATATAATAGCATCTGAATATATTAAATAGAAAAAAGCAATAACCTAATTTTTTATGATCTTAGAATATAATTTTGAAAAGTTTTAAAAATAAAATTCTCGAGTTTGTTATTTTTGCCCGCAGTAAAATTGTGGGTAAATTGTTTATTAAATTTATAAACTTGTATTATTGCAAGATTTATAGTCTAAAAATAGTATTATAATGTGATATTGCTTTTTTATTTTTAGAAATTTCGAAATAACCAATTTTGTTAAGAAAACGCATTGTTTATAAAAAAAGTAGCAATTTACTTGCATAAAACAATAAAATATGTTTATGATCAGCAAAAGACCAATTTATTTCGCTATATGCATTAAAAAATACAGTTAAATATGCAATATTTTTTTATAAAAAATTTAGCTCTTCGTTTAAAATGCTTACTATCCTTGAAGGTATATAACTAGGAAAATAACAAGTTTTTCTATCTTATTTCAAAAAATAAATATATCGAACTAAATAATCTAATATAAAATGTTTGTTTTATGAGCACTATTATTTTTTTATTGATTCTAATGAATATTTTTGTGTATATTTGTTTCCATAATACTTTATTTATGTGATATTGTTTATAATTTATAAGCAAAAACTTCTATTCAATGTAAAAAAGCCATCCAAGTTTTAAAATATAGACTATGAAAGCATCTACAATCACAAAATAAATTCCATTGAAAATATCAAAATTTATATAAATTATTTTAGTTTATGGATCGGTGTAAATCTGATATTCAGATTTTTCCATTGAAAGCTGATTATACATATGTACCAAGATGAAAACAACATGGATAAAACAGTGGCAACAAAACCAATTATAATATTATTTATCGCACAAAAACATATATTATTCACCAAAATTTGAAATTTTTAAATTAAAAACAAAACATAGTATATTTAGTAAGCTTGATATTAAACGCAAACTGTGGATTTCTTTTAGTTCCCTGGTTTTTAAAATTTGTCATAGGTGTAGGATATTAGGCTTTTAGGTTTTGATTAGCTATAAAAACATTTATAAATTCAACGATAAAAAATTTTCTCTTATAATTTTAATAGTTTTTTTATTTTCTTATGAATATAGATGCATGTCCTTTAAATTTATGAAAAAATTCAAACTATGGTTTATTTTAACTCTAGTACTACAGTAATTTTTTTAAATGAACAAGAATATTCTTATTATCGAAACTTAATGCTTCAGTAGCTTGGAATAACTTTTTAACACAAAAAAATCGTTATTTTATTGGTTGAAGTTACTGAAAATATTGAAACAACTCATGATATACGTTTTATACGTGATTTAGAACACAATTTATTAATAATATTATAAATGAAAAATTTACTAATTGAACTAATTATTAAATGCATTTTAGTCATCAATCACAAAAAAAATATTATTTAAATCGCCTTGGAATTATATTGATCATAAATTATAAATTTAATTTTTGTATATAATATTTACCATCCTTTTTTTGTATATCTTTAACTTTCTTTATATTTTTGAGATAGTTTAGACTAATATTCAACATACTATATGCACAAATAATCTTAAAACAATTGGTAGGGTAAAAGTTATGAAAATTTCTATTTATATATTGTTATTTATAATTTTTACTTATTTTATTGGAATTACATGATTAAAGCTTTAAAAAATAGTTTTTGGTAGTAGTATATTTTTATATTTCGTGTGATCGTTTCTAAAATTATAAAACACGCCAATATAAATCTTAGGCCTTTTTTTTGTAAAATTTAATTGTCCTTCAAACACTTTTTTTTCTAGAAATTTAACTATTATTTGTATACAAAAGCCCGTATTTTTTATGTTTACTGTGAAATTACATTAAAATCACGATGCTACAAACCAAAAAGTCAAAAGCAAAAATTAAATATTTTTTTGGAAAAAATTTAATGGTTTTTATATGATAAAACAATTTTCAGTATTTGCTCTTAGATATGGAAGCTTAAAATGGAAATTAATTTTTAAAATAATAATAATATAGGGTTATACATTATTTTTGTTATAAGGAAAAAATTTATGTAATTTAAGTTTCTTTTTCTAAAATCTAGATTTTACATGGATACAAGAAATCATTTATTATATTACGTATAACGTTCAAAAATTTGCATATTCAAATGATCTACATACAGTGTTTTACTGTCCGCTTTAGTGTTTTTTTATTCTATTTTTGCAGTATATATGGTTATATTCGATATTTCTTTTTGCAAACCTACACAATAAAATGTTAAATATTGATGGGCTAATATTTCATATAATATTTTTTAAAGGTTTAAGATGCAATTTTCAAAGCACAATGTAGAATACATCTTATATAATCTGAAATATCTTTTATTATTTGTGAAAAAACAGATTTTACTCATCATAAAATAAAATAACCCAAAGAGCCTTTGCTTTTCATTTCAATATTTTGCAACATGTATTTCAGCTTCTTGTTATACAAATTTTTATATATATTTTTCTGATGATTTGAGTTTCACTGTGAATAAATTACACAAAGATGGTAATTGCATATACAACCAAAATAAAATGTTTGAAATTATATTGATTAAAATTTTTTTATTGGTTTTGTTGAAGTATTTATATGGTCAAAATAATATGCATCATCAAAAATATGTTCATTGATAATAAATTTAAGCAAAATTCGTTTCAATTTTTATACACATACAAAATTTACTTATCATGTTTAAAATAATATATAATGTGAAAAATTTTAAAGGTATAATTTTGTTTGATTCGCATACAGTATCCATATATAATGTCTAAATTAATTTTATTATGAGTAAACACAGACAAAGTAGTGTGTGTTACAATTATTAAGAAAATAAATTATTTTATAAAATATGTTTATTGATAATAAATTTCACGGGATTTGTTCTAGTTTTGATACATACATAAGTTTTATATTTCATTTGAAAGTAAAATATATTAAGAAAAAATCTAAAGGTGTAAATTTAATTTTGGCACATATACAAAATTAATATATACTCTTAAAAAATTACAATTAAGCAAACTTGACCAAAGTAGCTTTGGTTTTTATGCATAAAAAACATTATTTCTAAATTATGTCTATTGATAATAAATTTGACTGTAGTTGTTTAGCTTTGATAAACACAAAAAATAATTATACTATCTTGATACTATTTAAAGGCCTGTTGGAATATTATTTTATTGAACAATTTTTTCATAGAACCCGAAAGAATATTTTTCAGCAACTGATTTTTACGTTTCATTCGTACTTTATTAGAAATAAAATTGCATCCAGTTTTGCATCGGAGTTTATATAGAATGTTCAAGGGCTATTGACTGTATCATATTCACCCATTTCTCTGAACTATTGTCTTTATTTTGATATTCATTGTTTTTATTTTATAAATATAAATTAATAATTGTAATAATTTGAATTGGTAGTCTTTATTATAGAAATATATTTGCAAACCTAATATATCTTGAATATCTCATATAAATTCATATTAAATTTGAAATATTCTTTAATTACTTTCTTGTTTGGGGTTACATATGTTGACATACATATTTTTATAAGTATTTAAAGATCACCAAAAAAACCAGCTACTAATTACTGTGCTTTACACGAGTAATATAATTTTTTTTCTTTAATTGTTTAAAAACCACATAATAGATAACATTTGGAAAGAGAAGTTTCTCCAATATAAAATTTAAATAATTGAATGGTTTACTTCGAGCTATACATCTCTTCGTTTTTCCACTATTTCCTATAAAATCACCACATTTTAAAATTTAAACTGGAATAAAGAGACAAGTAACAATATTTCATCCTACAATTTATTTAAGATATAATTTTTTATGTTGAATATAAAATATGTTTATACATAAATATAATAAAGCATTTAAATAAAATTATTAATTTTAGATCTTTATTTCATCTACACCTAATTCAAAAAAATCTAATATAAAAAAAAATGCAAATGTAGAATATGATATTATAAATATAAAATTATTTATTACATTTCATTCTACGATTTATAAAAAAATTAAATTTTTACAAAGATTAGAAATATGCTTACATAAAATATAATAAATCAAAAACATATAATCTTGACTATTAAATTCTCTATTCTTTATTTATCTGGCATTATCATAGGATGCATCTGTGCAACATATATGGTCCAAATCACCACGAAAGCCGCAGAAATGCTTACAAGTATTGTTATTTGTATCCAAAGATTTTCACCATTCGCCTGCTTTCGTTTAAAGAACAGAAATGTTCCAACCATTAACAAAATATATAGCAAGAAATATATGTATTGCAACATCGCTTATATATCTCGAAAATGATCTTTCTTTGGGGCGAATTATTTTCAATTTACTATTGATCATTTGTACACAAGAAGAAATCAATGTTCAATGCTATTTTAAGAATATCATGATTTATATTACACTACACTTAATTCTTGATATAAAAATCAAGGACTTTAAAAAACAACAAAATCACCTCTAAAAAAATGTAAAAGCATTGCAAAAAACAATATCACATAACCCAAATTGCTAAATTTTCTTGTATAAGATAAGACTAATTAGAAAATATATTGATAATTAAACCCACAAAATTTAAATTATTGAAAATATGGCTATATATCTTCTTGCTTAAAATACGTCCCTTATATAATTTCTGCTCGATTAAGTAAAAATTATACCAAGGTAATCCAAACTTAGAAATTAACAATTTAATAAAGAAATAGACGTATGTGTGACGCATGTAAAAACACGTTCTATTAAATTCATAAAATGATAGAAATTTTATGGTTCACTGTCTTTTGATACATATTCAAGAATAATAAACCTTTTATATCAAATTTACAATAATAAAAAATAAATTACGATTTAAAACATCCATTGGAAATTTACAATAACAAAATGACATTTTTAAATTTATTTTAGATTTACTTTTCATGCTAAAAATATAAACTCTAACAATCATAAAAACCACAAATTTTCAACATTGAAAAATCAGCTTTTCGTAGTTCAGCCTATAAAATTAGCTTAGCTTCCAAACACCTCGCCATAAGATAAGCCAAGTAATAAAAAATATATATGATTAAATTGTTTTTAGAGATATTGTAATTGTAAATAAAAATACAATTTTCCTTATCTAAGGTCTGAATCTGGAGTTAAATCATTTATAACTTTAAGTGTTTTTGTGAACACGAATCCACTTCATTTAAAAATTCCACATTTGTGTATCTTAAAAATACTGTAATTCCGCGTTTCTAATGTTATTTAATTAGTTATTTTTTGAACTATTTTTTTGTTTATACAGTATTAAAATCAAATTAATATTCCATATCATAGAAAACAAAAAGAAAATCTTTTAGTATAGTCTGATATTTGCAAATAAATTGCTAATTTTTCAAAAATACAATTATAATACGCATAAATCCATTTATTTTTAAATTATTAATTAAAAGCTACAAATATTAAATTCTTATGGAATATGCAAATTTAGGTGCCACCCAATTATTATTTTTCCAATAAAATTTAAACCCTTATTAACTATAGACAAATATTATTTACATCTATTTCAATTCATACTTATATTGTAATATAAAATATAAATTCAGTCTATAATATTTCACCAACTTTTAGAGCGAAATGAAAATTAGGTTTTTATTATCACCCTTTCGAAGCACCTTATAATTGGTGAATTTTTTAATGACTAAATAAAATAAAATTCATGGCAAAGAATTTAGGAAAGGTGTTTTAAAATTCGGATAGGATTATAATCACTACAGTAAAAGCAAATGAACTATATTTTTAGTGTATCAGTGGTTATGACCGAAAAGGGGAATATATCCGACTCTAGAAAAATCAATTAAAATGATTGAATATTATAAATTTTGTGCGAAAAAATTTATAAATTACAAAATTGTTAGTGAATTCCCTTAACAGCAAATATAATTTAATAATGCGACTCAGATCAAAAGAAAGAATTCTTATTCAAATATTCACTTGATTTTAGCGCCAAAAAACAGGCTTCGATGTCAAAACGCAAATATCAGAGACTTTTATTGTAATGCATATATTCACCTATAGTGACGAACCGATTATAGCGATCTAATTAGAGCCTTTAACTTTCTTCTTAAGATAAATAAATTAATCTAGTTTATTGTAAACTCGTGATTGGTGTTTTCTAGAATAACCTTGGTTTTATATATTTATTTTTATCAAAGCATTTAATCATTTATGAATTTATAGGCACGTAAAATCACAGATATCTATATTTATTTACAAAAACCCACAAATTAAATAAAATAAATTTAATAGAAAAAGATAATCTCATCACAAAATACCTAAATTCAAATATTATCGAATAATATATTGGAACTAAAGCATGCACTAAATATATAGAATTATGGATAACCCCTAATCAATGAGTTTTAAAGAAGAAGATGTATTAAGAAGTTTTCAAAGATACAATGCAGAAAAGTTATATACTCCACTTAAGAGCAATCTATAGTCATTTTTCATGCTTAAATTACAGATGGAAAAATGTAATTAAGCTTATAAACAATTTTTTACGCTAAAATTAGCGATAAATATGCTCGCTCTTGTCTAAAAATTTCAATTTTTTGATTATTGTATATATCATGATAGATAGCGTTTTTATTTATTTATTTTATACAACTATTGTTTGCAATTTTTTATTATTTTTAAATAGAGTACTGAAATTATTTATAACCCTTTTAATTTATTGCGAAAATTTGAATAAATAAAGCCTACTGATCCATAAAAATATTAGGCCTTAAAATTTTGCAAATATAATTTTATTTTACTTTATACAGACATAAAATCATTTCATATAGTTTATTATGTATTGTCGAATTTAGGACTATCAAATTTAGTATAAAACATAAAAATCAGAATAATAAAATCCAAAATAAGGAAGATTAAATTACCTAAAACATTTAATATGAAAGAATCATACAAAAAAAACGCATAATAATGTCTGTATTAGGAGTCTAAATACGTTTTTTTACTTAGAATAACGCTAAAAACACAAAGAATTATAACCGAAATATGCCATCTATATAAAAACAGTTTTTTATGTATTTTTATAAAAGCTGTATAAATATAATTTTTGCAATGATATAATAGAAATCTGGACTTTAAAAATTCCGTTGATAAAAAAATACAAAATCCATATAAAAATGCCCTATAACGATTATATATCATAACTAAATCTTAATTAATTAATCAAATGCCGAGCAAATAAGTAAAGTTGAAAAACCATAGTAAGCAGTGGATCCTATCATATCAAATAGGCGATAAGCTAAATGTTCTATACTAGATGGGTATTTATAGAAATAAATACTATTATATGATTTTATTGAAGATTTTATTCTTGAATTTACATTTTTTTGAGCCTTACTATAGTTTGGCTTGCAGACCATATTTATGTGATGCTAATTTGAAAACAAAAAAAAACCTTACTTTCAGACTTAATGCAAATGTTTCGTGCAAGAAAAATTTGTCTAAGTTAAAAATTAATATTATTGTTTTTGAAATTTCTAGCTTCAGTTGGAAGTCCAGAATCCATAATATATGACTTATGGATTGAATACAAATAAAATAAATACATCTTTATCTATTTTACACTTATTTCATTAAAACAAATCTTCAATTTAAATTACTATTGCGTATAAAAATACGATTCATTCACATATGTTTATAGTATAGCATATATCCAGAGAAAAGATAATTAATTTATGCTCGATATACGCTTTATGTGATTAAATACACAGAAATTGGAGTTTTATGGATTTTAATATTTTTAGTATTGATTTATTATTACTTTAGCATTTAAATATTAAACAGACTAGATTTTAGTTTATACTAACAGCATAACGGAATCAAAGAAATTTAGTGTGCATGCATAGTTTGTTGGCATATAAATTTCATACCAAATACGTTATTACATAATTTGATACAATATAATACCAATTATAATTTTTCTTGATTACTATAGTTCTTATATTATATAATATAATCGCATTGCTTAATGATCCTCATATCAATATACAAGGTTTAAACCTTAAAAAATATACGTTCTCAACATAAAATTTTCTGTAGATTGTTTTCATTGATAAAGTTTATTCATTATATTAGTCTTCAATGAAGTTTTTACATTTTAATAAAAAAAACATGGATATCAAATTATTGTCATATAATTTTTTATTCATCATTTTCTAATTTGAATTTAATTTTTTATGGGCTTTCAAGAAGCCCTATCTATGATTTTATAACCGAGTTTGATATGTTAAATTCAATTCACAGTGCAATTAGCATTAGATAACTTGGGCTTTAAAACCCTTTTTACCATTAACTATAAAATAGAAGTTTTACCTTGGTGATTTCTTAGCCAAATATTTTCTAGAACCACGAAAAAATCAATTGAATTGTAGTCAGAAAAATACCATCTCGAAATACAAACAAGGATTTTTATATGATTTTCTCTTCTAAACGCCAGAAATTTTTAACCAAATATAATACTTATTTTTTTTAATTTTCAAATTGACTCAAAAATCAGCAAAAAATACCCCGTAAAAGTTATTAGATCAGCTATGACGAAATTATTTTTTTATAGGCCTATAAATTTTTACATACAATCATTTATCATGAAAAATCACTTTTTTTTATTCCCAAACCCAAAAATCGAAATGAAATTATTTAGATGCATTTATTTTTTTCAAAAAAATACTATTAATATGTAAACGTGCGGCTTGTATTTTCATATATACATGGCGAAATCTTTATATTATTATGTATGTTTTTAAAACAAAAGGCTTATAATAAAAATTTACCAAGCTCTTTCAAGAAATGTTAAACATATAAAAATCTCATAGCAATTGTACGTTTGAACTAAATACTTGGCAAAACGAATTTTCGCTTATATTACAAATTATGAACTGCCGTGTGCTATTGTTATATTTCTTTACTGATTGGTTTATAATTTTTGATAGAAAATAAAAATTTTTACTTTTACTTCTTCAAATATGTAAACATGTGATTTAAAAATCAATAAATTAGAAATTGGATGTGATAAAAAATGATACAACCTTGAACCTTTTAAATAGTGGCTTTAATTACTTCACCCATTTAGTTTGTATCATACGGATTATCTATATCTTGATAAGATTTATTTGCAGAGAAGCCTAGAGCATCGTTTTTACTAATCCGATTGAACACTATATTATTATTAAATCTGGATTGTATATGGTGAAAATAATAAATTGGTGATTTAAGCATAATTTGTTTAATAGTGTTTATTTCTGTGAGAAAATTAGATAGAATACAAAAATTAAATTATTTCTTTCAATGATAGATCATTATTGATCATTATATAATTAATCATCAAATAATTATGAAATACGTCATTTCTATCACTATAAGATGACTTTAATTTAAAAATATATGAAACATACATCTTTTTTATTTAGAATATTTGCAGCTTTTTTGTTATTATTCTCATTATTTTACATATCGAAAGGTTTATATTTAAATACTAGCCATTTGTCACATAATTCTTTAAGTTATATTAACGAAAATGAATCCATTCTCATTCCAGATGCATTCAGTTCATTCAATTATGAAATAGAGGAAGTAATTAGGAAAGAAAAAAATAAAAGCAAAGGTAGGGGACTCATCACTTATGATACTTCAACTGGATTTTATAATGATATGAATGTAAAAACAAAAAAAAATATTTCAGTTCATATTTTAAAAAATCATAGAGAAAGAGGATCACATAAATACATTTTAAATCATTATAATATTGGGGATAGTAAAGATTTTTCAGCTACTTCAGATTTTATAGATGAAAAAAACATGATAAGCAGAAAAAAAAGGCTGAAGACAAGAGTTCGTCGTGACATTGAGAAAATTAAAATAGCATGGTCGCCAGAGCTTCCCACATGGAAAAATTTTAAAAAAGATGACACATGCGGTTTAATCATCGAATACAACAATAAGTTAGTTCTTGATCCGTTAAATGATAAGAAAATAAGTGAATTGAAAGAAAGTATAAATGATCTGCTCATCAAATCCATAAATAATGAGAATATTAGTGCACTAGATAATTATAATGAATTTAACTATGCAAATATTGTAGACTTATTTTCACAAAAAAGTATAATAAATGCAAATTATACCGCTGGAAATATAAGACACACATGTTTTTCAGATGAATATCACTATACTAATTTGAAGATTTGTCTTTCCAAAGATGCCTTCAAAAATACACATTCTCAAGAGCAGAGTATGAAGAATATTTCAAATACAGACCAGTTATTTGTCAATTTTGGTAATTGCAGTACTTTGTATCCAGATATGAGCGGTCATATGTTTGTTATTGGAGCTTTTACCAAAGATAGCGATTTATTTTACTTTCATCAGAAAATTATAGGAGTATCTACACCTTTACTTTTTGTTGATACTGATTTAGTGCCACTAGGTAGAAAGAAAAAATGTTCAGAAAATCTAAAAAAGGAGTTTATAAGATTTATAACGGAGTTCAAGGCACTATATTGCGCAGATGAGGACCCAGAATATATAAATTTTGATTTGTCCGAGCGAAACGAAAAAAATTACACAAATAAGACCGATTTTTACCATCCAAATAAACACATTAACGAATCAAGCAATGAAAATACTAATAAATCGCAGCTATCTAATACTGAGCAAGATATCACAACAAAAAATTATGCTATAAAGAAAAAAAATATGCATGCAAATTCTTTGATACTAGCCATCATGGTAATATATATATCAAACGAGAGATGAAATATAGTATCGCGATAAAAAAAATAAAAGAATAGTATTCTGACCATCGCAGGAGTATAATTTCCAAATGAAGGATTTAAATTGATTCTTTTATAAATCATTTATTTTCTTAGAAAAAGAGATTATTTAAGCAAGTTTTATCTTTTTCAAATTACCATAAAAAATGTTTAAATTTTATAATAATCAAGAAATTATTTAACAATGAATATGAAATTTATTTATTATTATAATATTTTATATAGTAATTCGATATATTCTTCATGCATGGGTCTTTATATATTTTAAGTCATAGAATATTGTAATAAGGGTTGCTTTGCGATATATAGTGTAGATGTGTTAAAAATTTTTAAAATTAAAATTCTATAATTAAAATATGTAATACATCTAAATATAGACATTGAATTATATAAAATGTTTAAATCAATTTTAAGGGCTATATGAGTGATAACTTTATAGTTTTGAAGTTTTTTAAAACCAATAAAACCAAATAATGAAAAAAATATGCACAAAACTTTTTATATAACCTTATTTCATTTTATTATCCTTATAATAAAAATAAGTACTAAAAAGATGACAAAAACATATAAATATTTTTAATTCAGATTGCCCGTATATTTGTTAAATAATGCTAAAATTAGTTCATTCCCACGATATATTGCTTTTATGGACTACAAAAAGATAAATAATTGATAAATCACGAAAAAAAGTTCCTATGTAAAAATTATGTATTTACATGACCAGAGTCGTGATCATTTAGCACTATTAATTCTGACGAACATATCCATCTTTAAAGAAAAATAGATTAAATAGCACAAAAAAACCTAATCAGACGCTATATCATATACAAATCTTATTTTTATGTATTTTTTTTAGCTCAAATTTTTGTCAAGCTTTTAAGGAAAATCACTTATCCAATGATTACCTTTAGTTTCCAGAGTTGGGGATTTAACTTTTATTCGTATTACATTATAATTAGAAATCATATTATTTTTTATTTAAAAACAAATGACATCTTCCCCAATCGCTTTGTAGTTTATAGATAAAATTATCAATGGAAACTGTTTAAATAAAACGTGAAATATAGTATTCCAACTGTATAAATAAAATTTGACATGTTTATACTAGATTTTATTATAAATTAAACAAAAGTTTAGATGATAACTTCTTTCCCCCCAATCATAACTTTCATCTTGCTGGTGCTATATTTGAAACCTGTTCTATTCATTATATGGATTATAAACGCAGATTTCAATAAAAGATGTTAGAAATATAAATATTAAGTTCTAAAAAAATTGAATCCAAATTATTTCCCTACGCAAAAGACCTAAAAATACTTTCAGAGATATATATTCATAGGAAAATGTAAACTTAATGCAATCGCTGCAAAACAGAGCATGGAATTCAATATCTGCTTCAATAAAATGTCAATTTAACTATAAACCGCTGTTTTTAGATAATATAAATATCGGAGAGATTTTTTTCTGCCATCATCAAGTAATTAAAATAAAAAATGCGCAATTTAATTTTTTTTACACCCGCATTCATCTTACACTAATTTTATAGTTTCCAGGCATCTTAATTTAAATCTAGTAATCAAGTCTATAGCAAAATATTACAGACAGTTTTAAAAAAACAACAATAAATGATCAAATAAATACATTTAAAACATTCTTTCAATGATGAAATCAAAAATTCAAAAATTTGCATTGTTTTAAAGGAGAAAAAAAGAGATCTGCGCGCCACAAGAAGGTGCTCTGGTATAATATAAGGAATATGTCAACAGGAAAAATATAATTTATTTGATTCTGACTATATTAAATTAGTTATATATATATAGTAAATTTCATACAATGCACAATACCATGTAAATGAATATGCTAAGAATTTACTGAAATAAAACTTACAAACTAGGCAAATTATATATTTGCTAATTATGCAAACTTAAATCACAAAAGTACTTTTTTTTACGGGATTAAATGCTTATAATAAAATTATTATACCGAAAAATCGATTTTCTTATGATTTTAATTAAAATTATCTTGAAAGTTTCAGAAAACTTATAGTAAACTAGTTAAAGTAAGATCATTATTTAAGACGTAAACACAAAAAATGTTTTTAATAATTTTCACCTTGAAAAATTTGTATAAATCTATCCGTTCACAAAATAAATTTTAGCTTAGGCTTTTATGATCTTTTAGATGCATAAACGTAACAATTCATCTTTTTAGAATTAATAAAGCAATAAACACACAAAAGAAACACCATAATTTAGATTTACACCGAAAGAGATATTTATACCGGTTCCACTAGGCTTTGATTGCATTAAATCAATGTTTTTATTTGTCATATTTTTGTAAAGATTTTTTTATGCTATTTATCAAATTTAAAATGTTAATATAAATCACACTTGATTTTTTACATTATAATATCATCTTCTAACATAAAATCTAAGCTCTAAATTGATATAATAATAGGGACACATATGATCCCATTAACACAGTTTTTTTTGCTGTATATTCATGAAATTAAAAATAAATGTTACAGACCAGGTATAAAGCAGAATTTTAATTTAAATTGTGGAGAAGTGGTTATTAAGCTTTGAAAATTTTTATGGTAATAAAATAATCATGCTTGTTTTTTCTTTCGCAGGATAAATATGAGATTGTTTTTTCGGATATTTACAAGATAAAAAATGTAGAATGGTATAAATCTTAAATTAATATCCTTTTCTGAAGTTATTTTTTTTGATATACAAATGATAAAAATACAAATGCATATCGAGTCCGGTTTCTCTGCATAAAATTACGAAATTTATGTACGAAAAGAGAAAGTTGATTAAATAACTCAGGAATACTATTTTCAACATTTTAAAAAACAAAATTCAAGCCATCGCATAAATATATAAATAGCTCTCTAGAAATACGGGTTATATATGAGTTAGTAGAAGAAACGAGATACACTCTTAAATACGGTACATTTTTACACGGAATATTAGCTGAAATCTATATGCGAATACAATTAAAGCATTAAACCTATTCTTTTTGCTGTGATTACGCCATACTAGAAACGACTTGAAAGAATAAACAAAGTCAGAGTAAGTTCAAAAGTTAATGCTTATTAAAACATTAAATAAAAACTCACTATATTCTTTCTCATCAATCGCCAAAAATAGTGTTACAAAATTTAATTTTCTTTGATTTTAGTCCCATGATATAAAATAAATTCAATTTATTTTCTTTGGATCTTTTTACACAAATAAATTGTTTATATATATTGTACCTTAAATAATATGTCATCATATATTTACATAAATTTTTAAAATTATTATCGGATTTATTTTTATATAAACATTAAATATTTAAATTTCAAAAAAATGTTTACATGCTATTTTTTATTATTCAAATTGATTTTTATATAAATTATTTTATTTGGATTCATATGTTTCCTATTCCTTCAATTTAACGCCAATAATATTATATATAAATAAAATAAATATAGTGTAAACGTAAAGCAAGTATAATACCATACGTAATGATACGGAATGAGTGGATATGAAATTCCATAAAAATATGTTAAGGAGTAAAAAATCTCGGAAGAAGTAGAAGCAAACATGCAGCTCTCATACTTCGGTAGAGACTTTAACTCATCTCATTTAAGAGAAAAAGAGAAGTTATTGAAGAATGATCGGGTAAAGTGTCAAAAGATGTAATAGCGAGTTTCATAATATGCACAATAGATTGATCACGTCTAAATAGACTAAATTGATAAAAAGTAACCTTGCCCATACATATAAAAACACGCGGATTTAGTATGTATTATATCATTTATATTTTAAAAACGTGTATTTCATCAAAAAATAAGTATTTTACAACAACATTAATATAAATATATTCGAACTTTTGCAATAGAAAAAAAATATAATTAAAAAAATATATAATAGACAGAACAAATTAAACAACTGATGCTGCCGCCCTTCATATTTTAGAAGTGGCTTTTATACTTAAAGAATATATTTCGCATTTTACTTTAAATATGCGCAATATCTGTAAAATTTAGTTTAGAACATTGCAAATAAGCTACTAAAAAATTAAAAAATTTTTTAATCGGCATTTTAAATAAAAAAACACTAGAAGATGCATATTTTACAAATTCAGCACGTAATTTTTTTCTAATCATATCCGTAGGTATTCGAAATCTTTCGAGTATTGTATGTTCTGTGGCTGAAAATTCAATATTTTATCTACAACTATATATTAGATAAATTTTTGATATTATTACTATATTTCGTACATAATTCAACATGAGATTACATTTAACAATTTGATTTCGTTGTTATTTCAGTAAAATTCTTGTAGAAAAGCCATAAATTTTTTTTAAAAATATCTTTAGAAATGAATTTGCTTAATGTGCCTTTCTTACGTTTAAACGAAGGGAAAGACCCGATTAATAAACTTGGTTATTTAATAGACAAAACATTAAAAATATTTAGTCTACCCAACGAAGAAAATGCACGTAAAAAAGCAAATTCATTTAATAAGTCTTTTCATCTTCTAAATAATATGTTTAAGAATCAATCAATTCCCATTATTTTTTTATTACACACGGATTAAGTGTCTTTTTACCCAAGATCTATCTTTATCAACTGCTCTTTCTCTCTCAAATAAACGAAGTTCATCTGTTTTTCGGTGTGAGAGAGTTTGCTTATGCTTCTACTTCGTATGTATTTTTCAAATCCTTAACATATTTTTTATATTATTTTGTGACTACCCCATCCCAAATCATCACACATGTCATTATTTTTGTTTTACATTTGTAAATTAAACCAAGTAAATTCACCAAGATGTCATAGTTCTTAAAATTTTCATTCTTAACTTCATCTAAGTTGTCGAAACTAGTTATACCTATTTCAATCAACGTAATCATATTTTCTTTTTTATCGTATAGAAAAATATCAGAGCTATTTTGTTTGAGTAAAATATCAGCTTTTATTCGGGTATCAACTTTTATTTCAGCATTTTCGTTTTCACAGATCTCTTGTACTGAGTATGTTCTAAGCTTTTTAGTTTTCTACGGTTGTATTGTCTTGATAGAAAGAAATGAAGACATCTTACGATTATATTGTGTCTTCGCGTATAATCATGGTCCAAAATTCTCTTTATCTTGTTGCAAGGTGATCAATTGTTTTCATAGCTATGTTAGAATGCGGGTATTTATTTCTCTCACCGAAAAACATATTTCTGTCTTGAATAAAACATTATTTTCCTTCTTCACTTGGTTTAATGTTGCCGTCTTCGATCAATCTTGATGATCTAACAATATCAACCATATCATTATTCTTGGCTTCAAAAAGTTTTTAGTCCAATGGTTTTTCTTTTATTTTACACAATATACATTCATGCTGCTTTTTCTTCAGTGTCTCTATATCGGTGATATTGGCATGAATCTTATTTTTAATATTTCAATTATTGAGAGATGCGTCTTGTTATCCTTTTCTACTTGTAAAATTGCAGCCCTCCTGGGTGGACTGTTTTTACTGTTTTCAAGCAATTTTTTTAGCTGGTAGATCATCTTTCGGCTTTAAATTAAATATTACATAGCCCACATCCCAGTTCATTTCTATTTATATATTATCTTTGTTTATTACTAGGCTGGAGGAGAGTACTAAATTCGTTTAAAATATCTAATATTTTATGATCAAGTTTAATATATTCTTTAGGTTCTAATTTATATACGCCAATAGGTTAATTTATGTGTGATCTTGCATGTTAATTAATGGCTTTAAAAAAATTCCTAGCATTAAGTTAAGTCCTACATAAATTTCTTATTCGATTTAGTATTTTTCTGCAATTATATCAATTGTTTATAGCTTTAGCTTCGATTTGTCTCATTCAATTACCTAATATATTTAGGGGCTGCTGGGCCGTCGATAAATGTGGACACATCTGCGTATATTTCATGGTTAGTGGCAGACTAGTTTTTGTTTATTTCAATGCGTGCTGCATTAAAGGAGGTCAATGTTAAGTCCGTCATGAGTATAAGTTTTCAGGTGTTTTTTATAAATTTGAGGTCATCTATGAAGAGTAGGTGATTTTTTTGTATAGGAGACTTCTTCTTTCATTACACTTACCTCCGAAAAGCGTTCATTTAATTTTCTGCTTAAAGGATCAATGCATAGAACGAATAAAAAGGTGAAATACAGTCTCCTTGTAGCATTCCTCTATGTATTCCTTTATACATGATTTATTCACCTTTTAACCTTAAAGATATGCCCATTTAATTTCAATCTTTTTTATTGAAGACCTTTTTCATGTCGGTAAAGTCAAGTTTTCAATACACACATGCTGGTAGTTTTTTTATATTATGTAAAATGCTTTTTTTGCCCCAATCCACGTGTTATATAGATTATTTCCATGCTTTTTAAATATCGCAATATTAATAAGAGCTTGTTCTTTTGCTCCTTGAACGCGCCTTATTATTCCTAACTGATTTTCTAATTATAATCTAAATATATCTATTTATATACGATTCCGTTAATCTTTTTGCTCAATTACGAACTTATGCGACAGATCTTTATGATTGACTATTTTTTTCACGAATTAATTGTGTATATAAAATTATGAAAATGTTTTTTTGAAGTTAGTATAAAGTCTAAATCGGGCAATTCTATCACATGTAATCCTATCTACTGGGCATATATACACTACAAAATACGTAATAAACCATATCAGAGCTTTCTTTCATTTAAACAAGTTTTTGTGAAAAAGAAGCTTATGTTGTCAATATAATATCTGATCGTCTAGCATAGTTTAGTTTTTACATGGTTTTTTTACTTGAATTTTTTATCGGAAATAGAGCCATCAAAGCAACCTTATAATTTATTAATCAATAATTTCTTTATAAAAATACCGATGAGATCATTTATACTAAAATTATAGGAAATTATTTGTATATTTCAATTTTAGGAAATCAAATTAAGGCATTTAAAAACTGTAAAAATATTCTATACATGCTTATAAATATATGAAAAGTATTTTACAAGTTTTTGTGCTAGTAAAATGCAATAAACCACATATATGCCCAAAATAGTTAAATCACATAGAAAAAGATAAAAATTTTGTAAAGAAAAATTGCAAAATTTAAATATATAAAATGAAAATTGTGAAATTTTATGCCTTAAGCTTAAAGGTTTAATTTTTTTTTTTGACTAAATGGGTAGGAAAAATTAAAAGAACTGTTAATTTCGTTATCATTGAGTTTATGTTTTTTTGATGTACGTGATTTAGAACTCTCAAAAGTACGTTTTTTATATATCGAAATCACACATTTATTCAAAAGCAAAGCTTTTAAAAATCGAAGAAATGAATTTATTAACAAATAAAAATCTTCTATTTCATTTTTTAGTTTAACCAAATTTAGATTTTATGCTGTTACTATAAAAATCCACAAAAGCTATTATAAATTTTTGAATAATATTTTCAACTAATCTTATTAAACATTCAAGTTCTATCTATAATTTACATTAAAAAACTTATAAAGTTTTATTATAAATTGTAAAAATAGACTACTATTTTTTTCCCAGATAATTTCTCTAGACATATAGTAATTCTAAAAGAATACATTATTCTACACTAGAGAACAAAAAAAAAACAAATCTTTTAAAATTATAATACATAAATATCCTAAAAAAATATATTTTTTTAATTTGAAAAGTTTTTATATGATTTCTTCAAATGATTAGTTAAAGAAAAGTGCTTTGTAAGGAATATTGCATAATGTTTTATAATTGTATGTGACCTCTCACAAGTTATAAGATGAGATTAATTTTTCAAAAAAATATTCACAAGCTTTGAAAAGAGCAAATGGATGAAGAAATATTAAAAAACACGTGAAGAGAGAAAAGATCAATGGTTTCAGCCTAAAAAAATTAAAAGTAATTTGTGTATTTTTTCATTGTAATAATGTCTGGGCTAACAGAAAATATCCTTTTGAAGCTTATATGCATAAAAATATTTATGGCAAAGTATAGGCGGTATTAGGTAAATAAAAAAGTAAAAAATCTAATTATTAATATTTAGAAATTGCTATTTTATGCTTCTAAAAATAATAAGACATACGAAGCCCTGACTGACTTTATTAAGAAAATGTAATTTAGATCTTTCGGTAAATAATTTATGGTTGGTGATCGCGTTTTTATAAGGTATTAATGGGAAAAAATTGATCAACATACTCAATGATATTCCAAAAATAGCATAAACTATGATTTTTATATTATAGACACACCGTCCCTAATGATTCCAAACCATAAGAGTAATTCTAATTTAGATCCCAGGTATTAATTTTTAATGCTTCCTACAAATAAAAACGTATATTGATTTTGTAAATATTAATTTAAAAATATGCTATAAATTTCAGATGAATATAATCAATATTGTATTTGCCTTTTTCATTTATAATAATAGAGTCCAGAAAAATATATTTAATTTCAAATTTTTAAGGGGGATTAAGAAGCGCTTAAAAACCTTTTTTTTGTATTAGAAAATGCCGTTTGTATTGTAATAAAAATAAAATCCATTCTATATTGTAAATCTATAGTGAAGAAAGTTTGCTTAAATCTTATTTGTAAGAATATAGATAAACATAATTGCAATCCTATGCCCTTTTAAATATATTTATATTCATATTTTAGATATAAATATTATGTTTGATTTTTAAACTTGTTTGGAAATAGATTATCTTCTTCTTAAATTGTGCATTTTATTTTTGATAACTAGCACTTAGTATAGCATCAGAGCTATTATTGCACAATACTAGGCTGAAAAAGCTTTAAAAATAACGCATTTGATTATTTGACACAGTAATTCACTTTAAATGTTAATCAAATATGTGGAGCTACTATCAAAAAAGCCCTAATTTTTCGAAATGTGTAGTAAGAAATTTTTGTTTAACTTGCATAGAAACCATCCATGTTTACCACAATGCTAAATAGTTTTAATTCCATTATATTTTGCCATTCCATATTTGGTATTGATTACTCTGACTATATCGAATATTTAAAAAAAAACCGGCATTGTTCTTTTAATTATGATTAGAAATATTTCATAAAAAATACATGCTGAAAAGACAAATCGTAAGACGTTTCAGCTATTATGCGCTTAATAAAATCTGCATTATGCAAAAAATTTTTTTTATAGTAAATGATATCATTAATGGATAGAATCACACAAAAAAAGTTCCAAGACGCTGTAAAAACCACCTGTTATACATTCAATATTAAATCTATAAAAGTTATATTGAGTATCTTTAATCCAATAATGAAGTTCAATCGTATAATTTTCTTGTTTAAATTTGTTGTTTTAAAGCGTCAAAAATTACCATTGTAAAAGGATCGTGTTTCATAGATAATCTCTGCAAAATTACTAATTTTTTTTTGCCATTAACATCATTGTAGACTTGAAATAACATTTATATATTTGGAAATATTTATGAATAGCCTTGATATTTTCCGGTAATTATATATAGGAATAATATTGTGTAGTTTTGTCCCGGTATAAACTTTACCCAGGGAGTCACAGTAGCTGCATATAAGTTTATGATTAGCATGTTATTTGTTAATATATTTATATATTTTTAGGTAATATATTAAAAATCCATGATAACTATGCTGAAATATAGCAGGTGAAACAATGAAAAGCATTGTTTTGGCATTATCAATCTATCAGAAACAAAAATATCATAAGCATACAGGTAAGAAAAATTAGCAGTCTTGGTTGTCATCCATAAAATCATTGGAGGGACAAAAACATATGGTTTGCTACAACGCAAATCATACACATAAAGATATATACTTCATATATGCACCTTTTAATTTATAATAAGTGATAAATGTTGTTTTTCGTTTCTATTATTTAAAAACTAGCGCTATTATAAGTTGAAACCATTCAAAAGTGATATTAAATATAAATTTTGCAAAAATGATAAATTTAAGAAACTTAAAATTTATAAAAAATTCCAAAATATAAAACTGCATTTTACTAGACAGAATCTTGCATACATTCGTTTAGCTTTGCTTCATAATTATTTTCGATTAATCCCTTTTCATAAACAATTCTATAAATGCTGTAAACAGCGCAACAAATTTCACTATTTTGTGGGCGCCGTATAAATCTTTTTAAACATGCATCCTGATATCTCATACAACCATTTTCACCCGTTGTAAGTTCCTCACACAGTGGTTTTTTTTTAGATCTTATATCCATTGTATTGCATTGGGATGAGAGTGCAACAAGCAATAAAATTGAAGCAAAAAGCACAACGAATTTATAAACGATGATATTTTTCATATTTCGATATTTATTTTTTTATATAAAATCATTTGAAATTTCTTCTTTAGTAAATAATTATAAATTATGGGCCATTTTAATACAATTAAATTTTTAATAATCCATTTAAGGCTATTTTCCTTGCATGACATCGAAGAAAAGTGAATAATGGTTTGA
Source organism: Rhyacophila brunnea (assembly GCF_057557595.1). Taxonomy (NCBI): domain Eukaryota; kingdom Metazoa; phylum Arthropoda; class Insecta; order Trichoptera; family Rhyacophilidae; genus Rhyacophila; species Rhyacophila brunnea. Next base: position 954,512 of record NW_028233338.1, on the reverse strand, counting down.
ATATAATTATTTGCATTTATATAATTTATTTTATGTGTCAAGTTCTATTAATCATGCTAAAACATACACAATAAAGCGATTTAAATAATTAATATTAATATAAATCACGTCTAATATATCATTTTTAGATATGTAATAGAATCAAAATACAAGTTCAAATTCTAGCGGTAAATAATTTTGTGTTTTTTATCGTATTAGGTGAATGTATAAAAACAAAATTTTAACGTAAAACACTTTATGTTCAAAAAATGGCTTAAAGTATAGTCGAATCAATATTTAGAGTGCTTAGCTTTATTTAACTTTGTTAAACGTTCAGCATCTATTTTATGCATACTAATAGGGTTTTTTAGACCATTCTATACATCCAATAAAGAACCATAAGAACTTGTGACTAAATTATAATAACTAATATAAAATGCGCTCATAAATATAATATTTAAGTTCTACCAGAATAAATCTAAAGACATTCCATTTAAAAATACAACTATTTGAACTTTCAAAGCACATTAAAATCGATCGAATTAAATCAAAAAATTCTGTAAAATTTATTATATCAGTGGTCATTCTATTTTTTAGGCTCTAGGCGTGGTAAAATATAATTTTGATTTAATAAAAAATTAAATCGATGATAGTTATAAATATGTGAAATTTAAATTTATATACGTAGAAATACTTTCAATACATTAAATACTTTATGTTTTACATTCAAAATACACAAAAGATGTATTTTATTTAATGTAAATAGAAATAAAACACTCTCTTGCAATAGATTTATTATAGAAATCATAATACATAAATAAGCAACAGTATATCCTTTAAAAGATTTAAATATAACAATATTTTCATTCTAAATAAAATTCCTTATAAAAACGTAAACAATTCTCACAAAGTTATTTTAAACATTATAATTTGTGAGTGATACGAGACCTGATTTTTGGTGATTTACTTAATCGTTTAGTGCGTAACAGAAAAAAAATTTAAAAATACATTCTTTATCATAATAATAAGTTTTTTGACATTTTATTATAAATTTTGGTATAAATCTGTACCTTTAAAAAAAATATTTTTTTTTGAAATTTTTATGATATATTGATATTAGATCAATAATATAACTAAAGAAATATTTTTTTTCATACGGGAATATGATATCAATGAATCTTGTAAATTATTTCTTGAAGCTAAACTTATAATATAAAATGATATAAAAATGTGATTTTGAATATATTTATTGCCTCTTTAAAAAAAAGACATGAAGAGAAATTCTTAATTTAAATTGATAATTTTATTTTTGTTGTATGATAATAAAAAATTGCAAAATATCGTCATAAAAATACAATATAAAATTTAAATTCTGTACATTTACCATGTATAATGGACAAAATAGAATTAATGACAACAAATAATTAGTATAATTTCTACTGAAAAAATATGTGCAGAGCTTATAATAGATATTAACTTGTATCTTTATTATGAGCTTTCATAAGCCTATACATGTATTTTTGGCTATTCATAACAATTATATGTTATAAACAGGAAAAGTTCTATGTAAAAAATTTACGAATAAAAAAAATTCATTTTACAGCCATATTATTATAGTGTATAAATTAAGTTATTATTACTTCCTCGATAAACTTAGTAAGGTTATAGCGGTAGAGCAATATTTATGTACATATAATATATCAATCAACAGCTGTAATTTATTTAAGCTCGAAAATTCAGTTATGTTGTTTTCAAAACTAAATGCAAAAACATATTTGCAGAAAAATCAAAAAAATGTTTTGTTTAATACCTTAATATGATTGAAGGTATATTTTGTTCATTGTAATATAAAAAGTAAAATAATCATGGAATTCACAAATTGAAGCGCTTTATACTATTTTTGCAAGAAAATAGCAATTTTACACTTTTAATATCATGAGTAAATATATTATTCAATTATTGTAATTTAAGAATCCAACTTTGATGTGCCATAATAATTTTATGGGTAAATTTTAATTATATAAAAAATGTGTTGGATTACAATGTACATCAAAATACCTACACTTTAACATGTAATATGGTTTATCGATGTGGTTTTTTACTGTAGTTTAAAAATATAATTGTTATTTTAATAAAATTTCAATTTAAATGATTGAAGAAAAGAATATAGCTTTATTTTTTTAATAAGTTAATAGATGTATAGATCGGTAAATTTCAATATTTTTTTAAGCTATTTGAAATATGGATACTTTTAGATTATTTTTAGAAGAATTTACACTTTTTTTTGCTTAAACATTTTAAACAATCAAATATGACATGAAGATTGATTTACGCCGTAGGAAACACACAATAATGGCAATAAATACCTTTATAGTTTATAATTGCATGCTGGAATCGGTTGAGGTATTTCAGCTTTACCAATAATAATATGTTAAATCCAAAGACTCACTATTACTGTGGGTTGATCGAATATTTTTGCTGTATTCTCTGCAACTAGTCAGTATGAATAAACTGATTGATTATTCAACATGCTATATTGTTAGAAATTATTATAACATCACAAAAATGGAGAATATACATTTATTGTTGGCATCACTGAAATATTGACACTAATTGTTTAAACATAAATTATAATCTAAACATAATAGTACATTTGAAGGACTGTGATTATCAGAAAAAAAATTTTTATTGGGCCAAAAAAAATATTGGGATTTGAAATATTATAAGATTAATGCAAAAAAATTGAGAATAGATTTCACATTCAACAGAAAATTTACAACCAAAATTTTATGACAAAAATCATTAAGATTCTAAAAATTATTTTGGTGTGTTGGATGAGCTTTGAATTTTTATCTAAAAATAGTAATAAAAATAGACATTTGTTCAATAGAGTTAATAAAAAATAAAAAAATAGCATATATTCGAATAAATAAAACAAAATGAAATAAAAAGAACGTAAAATTTAACACATTAATCCAACTTTTTTAGTCGATATAAATATTTTAAACAATAAAAATATTACTAATACAAAAATTTTTTTCTGTGTAATAGAATAAAATTTATGTGCATATTGTGCACTTTTACTATGATTATCATACAAAATAGATACGGATTCACTTAGTAAATTATTAATTTTATATCATTTATTTATTTAAAAATGTGTGGTTTTAGCTTAACAGACAGTAAGGTATATAGAATTGCCTTAAAAGAGCAAAAAGCATATACGAAATAGTGTATGACCTGCAATACTAGCTATCAAATTCACTTATTTTATAATTATGATATGAAAAATGACTAGTTTTTTTATTATTGCAAAATGATTTTGTTTATGATCGTAACCGTTCTTTATTATCAATTATGTTTTAAGATATAAAATAAACAAAAATGCGCAAAAAATTATTACGAATATATATTTAAAATTTAAGTTTGAATAATTTTTTTTTAAATCGTTTAAGTATTTTTTGACAAATTTCTTGCGATAGTCTACTTTGAATCTAATAAAAATTTTTTTACGAATCTATACTTTCATTGATTCTTTTATTAAGATAATATATTAAAAAATGCATCGTGAAATTCCAATTTTACAAGATATGTGAATTGAAGAAGATTCCAATTTTTTGTATATCTATTTATTAATATTTTAAAAGATAAATTTATATTTCTCAAGTTAGCAAAGTAACGTCGATAATTATTCGGGTGGATATACATTTTTTAATATATAATCACATCAGTAAAATTTATAAGAGTTAAAAAGCTCGATAATTTTTATTAAATTGATTTTTGAGGTTTGATCTTTTTTTACTGGTAAAAATTAAATTTTTATTGATCAAGATATATAAAAAAATATAAAAGCGCTCTAAAATATTTATTCTAATAGCTTGTGATTTTATAATGTACAAGCTAAAAGCATTAATCCCACAAGAAAATCATAATAATAATATGTCCAAAGAAGGCATACGGTTTCTTGGCTATTCCATAAGTTTTTTATATTTTACTCTATTTCAAGATTAGTAATTCAAATATCAATAAATTACAAATCCAAATGAATTTTACGCGATAAAACACTTTAATCATAATGAAATCGTGTAATATAATGAAAGAATTTATAGATTTTAATTCCAAAATCAATATTTGCATACTTTCGAATATTTTTTAAGCTTAGGGTAGTAGATTTGTACAATTCAAAGCAAAATTGGTAAAATCTAAGCCTTAACCAATTAATGTTCATATTCTATGCTTTCTAATTACAGTCATAATCAATAATGCACTAGAATCGTCTATGCACGGATTTTTCATTGTCATTCTTGTTAAATGCATCCTTTTACTACTCGTAATATTCAGACCTACAAAATAATCCATTTTCGTATCTAATTTAATCTATAAATTTCATTATTGTATAAGGTATAAATTTATAAAAAAAATATTAGAAAAATAGAAATAATTCAATCGGTTTTACAATAAATAAAAATCATTTCTCATATAATTTGATATAATTATTTTTCACTTAAAAAAATAATATTTGCATATTTAAATTTCAGAGCATGCATTTTCCCATTTATCCAATTACGTTATAATTCGTATATTTTCTTTTTCTATATATTCAAACAAAATTTACTTAAAGAAGTTTATTTGCAAATTTTAAATCCATATAGCATCAATGGCATAAAGTCTTATAAATGAATCTGATAGTAAAAAGAATTTTTTTTTCCCAATATGTAATTTTCATAAGAGAGGTGTTTTTAATGTTAGAGCGAAATAACGCTAGAAATTTTCATCAAAATGCTAATTTAAATAAATAAAAAAACGAAAAGAATATTATAAAAGCTAACGCAAGATTTAATCTAGTTCTTATTTATACGCTAAATTTTTTGATATTATCATCCAAAAAATGCGTTTAAGGTTACAAATAATAAATATACTTTCAAAAGGAAATACACAAAAAATAATATAGATAAGAAATAAGATGTTTTTTAGATGTGGTTTACTAAATATTTAAAAAATAAAATCATTATCATTACTCTAGTTTCGCCTTAACTTCTTGTTGAAACTGAAATTTACAACTTAGTTTTTTTTTTCATATAACATACCACAATTATTTAAAGAAGAAACTTGGAAAAACCATATGTTTAAGATCGTACTGCTTGCAATCTATATTTTCAAATACTAATTTAGTTAATGACAAAATAATTTTGGAATAATTGAAGTTATTGAATTCCATATCAGATCAATCTAAAACAGATAGTTCATATTGCATATAAAATTTAGAGAGGCATAAATATTATTGTTATACAGTTTATATTTCTCGAATTATAAGAAAATATACGTATCACATAAAGCAAATTTTAAATTATGTTCTAAAAATAATTTTTTGCTATTCCTCGATATAATTAATTTATAAATTTGCAGCTTTATTCATGAATTAATTTGATCTTCAGATATTGAAATTCATTTAAAGAATACTATATATTTCTATATAGAACAGACTTTCCCAATACTAATTTTAGCCACGTTATCTTTACAATCTTGTAAAACATTCCCCCTCAAAATTGTAACTTTATAATTCTTTCTAGATTCTATTCGTTGTAATTGTTCTTTGGTTCAGGTGGCCTAGTTACAGATTAGTCTACGATATATTTTACTTTTAAAACACCGATTCCAAAATATGACGTATGGATAAATTCGAGATCTGGATTTTTAAATAAGCGAGAGCACATTTCGTTATAGATGTTCTATCTATATTAATGCTTTTGATAATTATAAATTTTCATTATGAAAAGTTTGAGTGGATTATTCGACACATTTAAACCTATTATAAAAAAATAAAAATGTATATAAAATGTTGCAAGGAGTTGAATGCACAGATAAGGAATTATTTTTAGCAAATAAGTACACAGGAAGAAATAATAAATGCAAAAAATCTTAAATTCAATACTTGTAACTTAAATTAATTGATAAGAAATGTAACTTTTAAATATATAGTGTCAACAAAAACCTAAAGAAATTTTAAAGATATATTTATATTCAACGTAAAAATATAATTAAGAACCCGAATCTACTTGATCTCCTCACATATACCATCAGAAAAACTAGTTTAAAAAATCATTGGAACTAGAAAAACAATATTTTTATGAAATTATCTAAATCGACCTTGCATATATCTATGAGCAAAAGAATTAAAGCCAAAATCAAGGTTCAACAGTTGAAAAATATATCCTTACAAGCGAAAAAAGTAACAAATGGATTCATCCTTTTCAAAATAGGTGTAAGTGAGCTCTGATAGACAAATGTTGAAAACGAAAACCCATCAAAGACCCTTGATGTGTCAAGAACCCAGGTTAATATCATAAAGCTGGAAAAAAATATTATACACAATAACATAAGATGACATGGTCCTATCTATGAAGAATCATATATAGATCTATTGATGAATAGGATCACTAAAATAAGCAGAAATAATAGAATTAGGTAACTCTTTAAGCACATATGTCTATACGAAAATAGCAAATAGTGATGTGTTAGAAAAAACTAAATTGTAAACGCATATAAGTGTTCTCTTTTTTAGATTTATTTATGCCCGTCTTTTTGAAAAATACTTTAAAAAAATTTGATAAAATTTATTATAAAAGGCATATTAGACAGTAATATAAAGAGACTTGAGGCAGGTATATCAAATTCAATTTGATGCGATTGGGCCGAATAAAATCCGCCTATGCTAAATTTCATATAAAACCGGAGTTTAAAACATCATTTATCGGTATAAAGCATTTAAAAAGCATAATACATTCATCTACAAATAAAAAATTCTCTTTTTTAGATTTATTTATGCCCGTCTTTTTGAAAAATACTTTAAAAAAATTTGATAAAATTTATTATAAAAGGCATATTAGACAGTAATATAAAGAGACTTGAGGCAGGTATATCAAATTCAATTTGATGCGATTGGGCCGAATAAAATCCTCCTATGCTAAATTTCATATAAAACCGGAATTTAAAACATCATTTATCGGTATAAAGCATTTAAAAAGCATAATACATTCATCTACAAATAAAAAACTCTATGTTTGTGTAGTGATTGTTAGAAATTATTTATCAGCATACTAAAAAACTTTAAATCACATTCGTGCCTGTTAGATTTGCTAAATCTGTCACTAAAATATATAAAAGACATAAACAAAGAATAAATTTTAGCGTTTTATTTTTTATTTGCTGCTAAAATAGGATTATCTAAAAAAAACAGACATCACAATGTGCAATGAACTAAGAAATATAGTATTACTAAATATAAATATTTTAGAAAAATTTTAAATACAAATAAGGAAACGAATTATGCTGATTAAAGAAATATTTCTTTACCTGTCATAAATTTACAAATAGACTATTTTTTCATAATTTATTTACATGCGCCATTTTAAAAATAACAACCACAAAGTTTATGATTTAAATGAATTATATTTTCATAGTTATTGTATACACAAAATAGATAAAATTAATTATAATATGGCTTATATTTATCCCTAATTTACTGATATCTTATTATCTTTCGAAAGATAAAATTTGGAGATAATGCATTTTAGTCTTATTACATATAATAATTTTTTTTAATTATCAAAAAAGTAAGTTTAAACCTATCGAATTTACTTTATTTATATTTTAATTCTATTACTTTTTAGGAAGCTCGCTTTATACTAATAGGAACTATCGCTTAACTGATGCTACTTTCTGTGGAACTCCCCCAGAACTCATTATCACCCGTGATCACCGTAGATTGGGGCCTTTCTCATAGGCGGCGTTCATTATATAGAGGGAATAGGATTATGTCTACTGTTTATCGCTAGGGTATACAAACTACAACCACAATCTACACTTACCTATATCCTTGCTGAACGGTATGGAATCGTTTTTCCATACTAGAGGCACATTAAACGGTCTAAACAGCATTCATCATAATCTCATGGCTTGTCAATGCTTTATGTATTTTCTTTTTTTGATCACTAGCTGCACCCCTGAGTATTTTTCTTTAATGTAAATTCGTTTGGAAATTAGTGGGTGAAGGTGGATCCCGGTAACCTTCATTTGGGGGTTCAACCTGTATAACACTCAACCATAACAACCTTGAAGAATTATTAAATGAATATTTAAAAATATTATGTACATGGACTTTAGTTTCCAAGATATTAAAATATATAGAAAGACAAAATTTAATTGAAAAAAAACTAATTTATATGTTTATATTTGTTTTAATAAAATGTATTTCTGTAGACTTTTTAATAAAACAATGATACCCTAACTGTAAAATCTATCCAGAAACCAAATAGAGCTGTATATCATAAATATTACACTAATAGAAACCGTAAATCAAAACTCTACGCATAGATAAATATAAAATTTAAATAAATAAAAAAATGACAAGTCTTTAGGATGAAGCAGAAACTTATAGGTGTATGTGAAGACAGATCAAGGAATAGAATGTATCTTACTAAATGCATTTTAATACGTAAACGAATGTGAACCTTATTTTGTAATAATTTTGTGTATTTAATACAATATTCTAGTGAAAAGTATTGCAAAAGCTCAAGTCTTGCCACAAAAAACCCACCTGATTATATATGGTGTTTTATGATGAAAGTAATATATAAATTCTGGGTTATGCTATAATATTAAAATTTTATAATAAAAAAAGTAAACCGTGTCATCTGGTATAAAGAATAAATAGGTATTTTAGCAATAAAAAATATGAAAAATGTTATAGGCGTTTCTGTAAAAAAAATAGATTAAATAAAAATTAATAAAATTGTGTCAAAATATTTTATTGGGCAGGTCCCCAAAAAATCTTAGCTGGAAGAAATTCAAAAGATATAGTGCAAAAACTAATTTTTACGCTTATAAAGAAAACAATACATAACATTTTTTTAAATCAATTACACTTACTTTTTGCAAAACACTTTTCAACTTTAAATTTAGTCTAAAGTTTGCATTCCGCGCATAGAAGAACTGAAGGATGCAAGTGAGCATCTATAATATATATTTATAAGAAATATAAACAACAAGATATATGGAGAGCAGATATTGATGCACACAGAGTAACTTATGATGTGTAATTGCTGTTAATTCCAACTTTAATTTTTAGAAAATTTATATGGCAACGATTTATGCTTAAATCTAGGATGTATAACTATTAAAGTGTACAAGATTCCTGTTTGTATACTTTTTTTGGTTTTTTTTTAGGAATATATACAAAAAAATTTATAGAGCAAGTTTTAAATTTAAATTATCAGACTTATTCAATAATTCATTATATATAAAACCTTTATTATTTTATAGATCATACATATAAACATCTAGCCATAGGTAAGACATAGTCTTATATATCAGTCGAAATAGTTTTTTTTAGATTAAATTCTTCATGTCAAAATAAATCATATATTTCTACAATATTTATGATATTTTTAAATCAAAGATGCGTGATTCGCTAATTCTTATTCTATATATATATTTTGTATACATTCACATATTATTCATAGCCAAATAACGTTATATTCATTCGGAATATTTTTTTTAGCTATATTTTTTTCAGCTCATATTTTTCAGTTAAACTTCGGTGTTACAATTTTCAATAAAATATTAATAAAAGCAGTATAATTGAAAATATATTTGTGAATTTTAGAAAAGCTGTGTACATATATTTTGTTGTTAGATAAACAGAAACTAATAATATTGTCTACAAAGATTACGTTATTTTATTAGCAAAAACGTTATTACTGGATCAAAATATAAAGTTCTATTGTCTAAACTGTTTTTTTTTGGTTTTAGTCCTATATATTAGGTTTTAAAAGCTTTTTAAAATACAAAAAAATATATGTCTCTATAAACACTTTCTGATGAACCAGAGTCCTTTAAATATAAACAATGTATATAAAAAAAGAAATAATAGAATACAAAAAGTTTATTTGTTAATTTTCTATTATATATATATATAGATATTTTCCATGTTAATATAATTATAAAATTTTTAGCTCTCATAAGGAAAACATGAAGATTGCCGTAAAATAATTTCGCTATTTGCAAATATAGGTATGAAAAGGCTTGAACACTATCTTGTACATTATGTCTCACATGGTTTCATATTAATAAGATTAATAGTATATTTACTGTTTGAGTGCACACAAGCCACAACGATAAAATTTCTAGAAAACCTATAATATCGCAGCGAAAAGGACACTTGACAGGTATTAAATATATTCAGTAAACCTACGTATGAATTTGAATTTTATTCAACTTATTTTGGCAGCTTGTTGTATTAGATTATTTTCCTGTGTTTCATTTTTTTTATAAAATTACGATTTAAAATATCCAAAAGAGTTTTCAAACGTTTCGTGCAATTGTTTCTTCTAGGGCGCACAATTATTCTAAAAATCAATAAAAAAGAAATAGATTATTGATGCGAAAATTTGAAGTCGTGATAAAATATGCAAGAATTCTGCTGTATTTTTATAGATCTTAAAAAAATAATTTTTCTGAATTCTATGAAATTCTTTCTATGCGTCAAACGCAAAAAATGTCATAAGAATTCTATATCAAATAAACTCAAAATATATTTTTTTTAATTCCCTCTTCTATTTGCAAATTGATATTTATTTAATTTTTGGAAATATTGCAAGGTGACAGTATGTCAACTTTTTTATTCACCTATGTATTGATTCCTTAGGCAGAAAATATTATGCAATAATAATTGGTGTAAGTGTAATGATCGATGAAAACTCTTTTACATATATAATCCATATTCAAAAATAATCTCAAATTAAAATCAAAAACACCAAGAAGTCTTAAATACATGACGTATCTAATACTGACCTTCTTTAATGCATTAGGCCTTGAAATAAACAAAAAAGTCTGCTACTGACCATGAAATATACACAGATATAGCACCTTTATTTGAAAACCAGGCAGCTTTTCATTTTGTTTTAGTATGTGACAGGAAAATTGGAGCTAAAGATAGAAGCTTATAATACAATTATAGCACAAATGCTAAATCGAAATGAAAATTTTATAGATTAAACTGAATGCAAAATTTAATTAAAGCCATTAATGAACATGCACCATCGTCGTAAAGTACCAGTTAAGCGTATTAAGATTATAACCAGAAAAATACATTAAATGATGATAATATAAGTGATATTTTAAACATTTTTCTAATCACCTATAGCCTGGTAATAAACAAATAAAAAATATAAAAAAAACGTGAACTAAGACGTAGGCTATGTAATATTGAATTTTAGCCGAGAAAATAATCTAACAGCTAAAAAAATTGCTTCTAAACAGTAAAAACAGTTCACAGAGAGCGGCTGCAAAATATAAATAGAAAAGAATATTTAGAAATATTTTACTAATCTAAGAATATCTTAAAAAAAATATCATGTCACTATCACCGATTCCGAGACACCGGAGAAAAAGCAGAATGACAGTCTATTGTGTAAAATAAAAGAAAAACCATTAGACTAAAAAACCTTTTCTGTCAAGAATCATGATATAGTTTTAGTTGTAAGATGATCAAGATGGAAAATGACAGATACATCGTTCCAAAATAAGAAGGAAATTATGTTTTATATAACACAAAATATGTTTTTCGGTGAGAAAATATATGCCCACATTGTAAAGAAGCCATTAAAACATTAGATCCTCTTGCTACAAGATGAAAGAAAATCCATTGAAATTATTACACGCAAAGGCACAATAAAATCGATAGATGTCTTCGTTCTATAATCAAGAAGATACAACTAAAAAAACCAAAAAAGATTAGAACTCACTCAGTACAAGAGATCACCGAAAAGGAAAATAAAAAAATATTGTTTGATAAAAAAAAAACCGATATTATAATCAACAAATAATAGACCTGATATTTTTCCATACGATACAAAATGAAATTAGACTATATTGATTTTAATAGGTACAAAACTAGCCTTGACAACTTTAATAAAGTTTAGAATGAATAACATGAGAAGTATGACATCATAGTGAATTAACTTGGTTTAATTTACAAATATAAAACAAGAATAATACCATATGTGATGACTTGGGATGGGGCAGTCACAAAATAATATAAAAATAATGTTAAGCATTTGAAAATCACATACGAAGTAGAAGCATAAGCAAACTCTCACACTCAGCAAGACACTTGAACTCAACCAATTTTTAAGAAATAGGAAGGTCGATGCAGACAGATTAGGTGAAGGTATTAAGAAGTTGTGAAATATCTCAAATAGGCTGAAAACGTCTCAATAGATAAAATTATAAAAATTATCGCCCGTAAATAAATAAAAATTTTAAATATAATACAGTTTCTATGTATTATCATGTTAATATGCTTAAATTATATAATATACGTGTCTAACAGGACCTTCAAGGGAGCAATTAACAAGAGTTTACACGGTAAAGTGTGATATAGAGTTAGATATAAAACTATATTCTTCTATTCTAAAAGTATTTTCATTATTACAAATAGCTTACAATGTCTTAAATTTTACCCTTTTACTAATAAATGAATTTTGAAAACCTAATTATCTATTTATAAATAATTATTATGATTTTCTGCAAGAAATATCCTTTTATCGCTATTAAACATTCATTTACTAATATCTCTCATCTTTCTTTTGAACATAGTCTATGCTGTTAAATTGAAAGATAATCGATTTTCATATTTAAGTACCGGAAATTCTCAACTGCTTAATTAAAAAATATCAATATCCTTTGCTTTTGCATAAAGTCTAACACCACTTTAATTCTTGACATAGAGTATATTTTGTTAAATAAAAAAATAAAATCGGTCGTAAACTTATGGCTTAAAAAAATTACATGCTATATATAAATTTTTACAGACAAAGAAATTAATAAATATGAAGTGAAATAAAATAATTTTTTTATTCTAATTGATAGTTTAAGCAGCTTATAATAATTTAAATTTATACTTTTATATAAATATAATGCAAATTACAAATAGCTGGATATCCTAATGATTAAAATATAATTTCAAGATTTATAGATATGGTTTGGAAATATAATTGGTGGTAACTGTTAACAGTAAATATTATCTTTTTTCACTATAAAACTCAAAAAACCATATCTAATACAGGATTCAGGATAGTTAATTGCATGTGAAAAATGAATTTTCAATGCCACAAACTGAACTGTGAAATTTTAAAGTTAATATTTTGTTTATTTGATTCTATAGAAAATCTTCTTCTAGATTAAATTGTTAAATTAGAGTCTGTATATATCCAAAGCCGTTGATTTCATACTTAGCTCCATCTGACAACTCAAATTTTGATTTATAAATTTTATTTTAATATTTTCATAATACATACGCATATATTTAAATAAAATGAATTTAAAATTTTATCCTTCATATCGTATTTTAACATACAGTATTGCTTGAACAATAATTAAATATACAAATGAAAGATCTATGTTGCTATTTCTCATTTTTCAGGTATTTTAAAGATTTTTTTGGATTATATAGTGTTAGTACGGGCAAAGAAAAAAGCATGTATTTTATAAATAAGTCTTAAAATGGTTTTAGAAAAGTTCATTTATTGCACGAAATTGTATTTTAATTATGTTATGAAATGTTTTTTGGCTAGACAGACTACTGAGAATAAGTGAATATTGTTTGTTTTAAGGTTTTCTCGATAAAATGTAGATATATCTATATCTCCTTTGCATAAATATACTTGAAACACTTCAGGATACTTTATAATGCATTCATAGGCGAAAAGACGGATGAAGAGATATGGAGAATTGATTTCAGGAAATATACACGCAAGAAAGTTGTCTAAAATACCATAAGACGACAAAGTGTCTTCTATACGGTTAAACATATCCATTGCACAATATGCTTTTTGTGCATTTTCATAATTTGGTATTTGTTTGTAAATTGTAATATAGCCCCCCAAAAGAACAATTATATCTTTGGCTTTATCATTTTTTTGATATATCCATAATCCAAACATCTGGGAACTGAAAAAACCCAACAGATCACTATTTGATACTTTAAATGAGTTTCTATTATATTCCATACCACAATATTCCTTAATTGAATCTCTTAAGATTAAATTTCTCATGGGAAATAATATATCGAAAACAAAGAAATGCACATGTGGAAGATACAAGGTTATAATATGTTGGAGAACAGATCTTATTGCAATAAGAGTTTCTAAAGAAATATTAATATATCTATGCAAATACAGAGTTAGGGATTGATCAATATTCAAATGGATATTTGAGAGAAGTGTTTTAAAGTCTTTCATAATTATATTCAAAAACCTAAACATCAGCGTATCATCTCTAAATTCATCGAAACAATAATATTGTTCGGTTAAAGTGGAATCATCAGCATCATCCACCATTTCATATGAATAATAATGTTTATATACTTTCAGTGCATTGCATTTTATGGTCAAAGAAAATAATTTTTGTTCTTCTGTGTAATTTTTTTCTTCGTTAAAAATATCTTCAATTTCGAAACTCTCAAATATATATGAAATGATATTTTTGGTTATTTCTTTAAACTCATCTGATCTTCTATATAGCCGCACACAAAATTTCATGTAAGTTTGCGTAATGAAAATTAAAATTTTTGATACATGATTTAATTCTTTCGTCTTTAATGTGTCATAAAGAATGTCCAGTATTTCGACGATCTTTACATCATATATATAAGTATACTTTTCTGTTAAACTACCTAAATTTTCATAGCATGATAGTATTTCATATAACTTGATGCACTGTAGGATGTTTTTTCTTTATTCAATATAAAGATAGCTCTTCTCAATTGTTTCACACCATTCTTCCAGTGGTGTGATCTTGCACAAATTTTTGTATAAATTTTCTATTAGATCATTGATATGTTGATTATGGGATAATTCTAAAATATCGAGGCTTGCTAATAGTAAATTCTTTTTAAAATGCTTATATATGTGACCATCATAATCTTTGGCTGATATTTTAGAAAATATTCTAGATAAGTTAGTTTGTGTTTTTATATCACCATGCTCAATGTAGTTTAAAATTTCATTTTCGAATTTTATTATGTCTAATTCGTCGGAAGGTGTCATCTTTTTGATGGGTATTTATTTCCACAATATATACCGATCACCAAAATTGATGAACTTTTTATCACCCCTTTTTTCCATATAAAGTATTATGTTATATATGAAGAATAAATCTTTGTTATCATTGGTTTACATAAATGTTATACAAAAACCAACACAAGTTTCATGCATCTTACAATAGAGTATACATCGCTATTTGAGGCCTTTTAACTGTATATTTATAATTTGCCTAATACATTTTTAAAAAAATATCTAAGAATTCTAAGCCGCATATAGAAAGGCCTTTGAAACATTTAGATTATCTTATGATTAAAAATTAAAGCTCTACTGAGTTATGTGATTTTAATGCTATTTTTGGCAAATATGTCTAAAGAAGGGATAAACAGAAAATCTTAATAAAATGTGATCATCAGAATGATAATACATCAAGATATCGTATAAACATCATTATTTTATTATTATATATAAAATTCTTACTTCCTTGAACGTTATAAATTACATTATTTATGATTTTGCTTTGGTAATATTTTCATCGGCTCTTACTCTTAAATAATAGAGAATTCATATAAATCAAAAAAAAATAATAAATAAATCAATGAAAATCACTTGTTTATATAAATTTAATCTAAAGTTCGATGCCAACTGGTTTAGTCCCTTCTTGTTCATAAAAACTAGGTTTGTATTTACTAATTTTATACGATTCGAGATCGTTGTATGCATGAATTTATGGCCGAAATCTTTGTGATTTAAACATACACAATTTATTACACAACGTGTGGAATAATTAATGCTTATAATGTCATAAGAAAGACAGATTTTGATTCCGAATTAAGATTTGCAGATACCATATTGATGTATTTTATATATTTATTTCCAAAAAAATACATTTTTCATTTATTATATCCTAGGCGAAAAGAATATTTATGTAATTAATTTTTTTTAAATTTGCTTGCTATTTTCTTTTATTTATTTATTTATTTTTATCCAGCCTATATATTTAGTCACATCTGGTATATCCAAAAAATAGGGCTGTATTATATTTTTTTTTAGAAACTCGAAATGATATTTATTTATTGCAAATTGCAATGAAAACGATTTTTATAGAGCTACAGGTGAGCGATGTATATATTATTTTAAGCAGTGATATTCGCATTTTTCAAAGAGGTTCTCACCAAAACGAACTTAATTATTATTAAGATAATTCATACTATTACAAATAGAGATAATGTTCTAGTAATCATTAATTTGATAAAAAGACTTAAAATAAATGCAATTATATTTGAACAGTGTAATGACTGTTAAAACAATCATGGTATATGCTTTAAAATCGCAAAGGCGTTAAAAGTAGCAAGTTTGTATATTATTTTGACAAATAAAAAAACAATGCAAGTCGTTATAATATAAAAAAAAATTTAAATACTGGTAAAATCTTAGCTCGATAGAATAAGCTGATACAATTTTTATTTACAAGGAGAAATATGGAATTTAAATGAGGCTGTATTATCTGCATACTATTTTAATAGAAAAATTTTATCTTGTTCTGTTTTAATTAGAACGAAGTGATAGCTGAATTTCATGTTCAATGCTTAAAAAAAATTACTTTAATTTTATTTCAGAGATAATCTAGGCATAAATTTACTTATAAGATTTCTGATAAATATTTTATAAATTTTTCAAAATATAGATATACCACCTATAAATACTTAATGGATTCTTCTTTATTTTTATTAATTTAGAAATATTCAATTACATCTACATTACCCAAAGCCAGATTAAGAAACGTAGGCTTTATTTCTGTTTTTTATTTCTTTTATTTTTTTGGCTCTACATTTTAACTTATGTTCACTTTATCGTGCTATTATCTAGTCTGAAAGTCAATATTTTATTCAGGAGACAAGATAAAAATTTACTAATATATACAAAGAAAAAATTTATTTTAAATATATACAAAAATTTGATTTTTACTACAATAATAAAATCATATGTATTTTAATACGGTTATATAACTTATTGAATCTATGACAATAAAAAACCATTAGATAGAGCTTTTATGAATGCAAGAAATCATATTTATTTTATAAAAATGGTCCAAGTATACATTATAAGCAATGAAAACTCACCAATTTATAAAAATATAGAGAATCATACATGATCTATGTGTTTATATCGCTTTCAAATAAATTCATTATATAATATAACAAGGATGAGGTTTTTTTAAAATCTAAATACATCATTATTTTTTTTTTAGAAAGAGAAAATTAAATTTTTTGAAATAGGAGCAAAACTACCAATTCAGTATGTATCCGTTACAATGTTCTCAAAAAAAGCACATAAAACATCAAAAAATATTTCAATTAACTCTATAATGTAAAATGGCAATCTTGATTTATATATTGATGCTAAAACTATTTCTAAAGTTATTTTTTGTTTGAATTTATAATTAAAATTTTTAATTAGAGTTTTAAATAAAATAAGCCGAATTTGTGCGGTAAAGTAGCTTGGTTCATTTTCGTCCTTAGGGTCAAGAAGAGAACGAGGAATAATTTTTGATCATAAGTTCAATTGAAAGCCTATGAATTAGTAGATTTGACAGGTGTTAAAACTTAAATTAAATTGAAGGTTAATATAAAATAAAAAAGAGTATAGATGTGATGTGCCCATGGAAATTCATCTATGCAATACTTATAGAGAAAATATACATTTGAAATGCACAGAAAACCATAAAAGTATAATAAAAATTTTTAATATGGGAGAATAGAAATAGCATTACACTTAAAGGACAACAATTTGAAATACACGTTGTACGAACTTTAAATATGTAATACAAAGATGCTTAGATCTAATATATATAACACGTTTAGATGATTTAAACTTTTTTGTTAATTTTCGTAACGAAAGACTCATTTCACAAATTAAAATTTCTTATTTCAAAGACAATATGATAATGCTTTGCAAATGTGCCAGTTTTCAGATGAAATAAAAAAACGCTATAACGAAAAATTTAACATTTATTTGTCATGAGGTAACTTTAAATAGGTTAAGGAGATAATCATAAAGCAAAAATTAACTACAATAGATTTAGAATCAAACGATAAAGTTAACATCAAGAGAACGCTAAAAATTAATACTTTGCATTTTTAATGATAATTTCATTTCGGTGAGTCGAGTAGAAAGAAATATTATATCATATTTTAAACAAGAAATAACTCAAAAATCACGTAATCTGATAAAAAAATAAATTTGATATGAATTTATTCAGTAATTAATAAGATAATAGAAAAATAAATATTTCCTCATAATATGATGATTCTTCCGATGTTGCGATTTTGCTGCATAAAACATAATATACCTATATAGGGTCATGAATCATACACTTAAAAGAGAAAAAAACACTTTATCTGATATGATAAAGGTAAAAAAAGCGTGGCTTAGATAATGCAACTTGCACAGTCAATTCAGAATATCAAATCTATTGTTTAACTTGAAAAATAATGCGAAAATGTATAAATACAAAAAAATTAAAATGTAAATGAGATAAGCAAGTATAAGACAAGAATCAGAAAAACTTCAGCAAACATTACCTCCAAAAGATAAAAATGACGGATTAAGTAATTTCTTTTATTTTGTACTTTAAAAGGGTGTTCTATATCCATAGATTTCTGAATATAAAGAATAAACACAAAAGGAAAGGCAAATTAATTATGCTTATATATAATTTAGCCGCCTATCTGGCCCCAAATCCAAAAACAGTTTAAAAAGAAAAGCATACAATAAAAACTTTGATGTTATATAGACAATAATTTATCTCAATTTAAAGCCTACTTGACCAAAAAAAACTTTATTATTGCATAAAAAGATACAAAACTCTACAAATGCAGACAAAACCTTGCAAATGACGTACTTTGAAAAATATTTCGTACAAATCGTGTTATTTTTCTTTTACAAAATAAATTATACTACTTTAAAATCGGTAAATATGACATTTACGTATTCAAAAACTTGTATATTGCATTTAATTTCGTTTTACATCACGAATTTTATAGAGCTTTTAGATTAATTGTTAATTACACTAACCTACTAAGAAGTATTGCGACGAGTACAGAAGAAAAGAATAAGTGTTATCTAAATATTATTAAGTAACATAAATTTATAATTTATATAACGTTTTTTGAATCCTAAAACCTTTTTACATATATAAAAACATTTTTTTACGCATCTTTTTTCTTTTTTTATTTAGTCTAAAAAGAAACGTGTAATGTAAAACAAAGCCAGGTAAATTTATTTTACATATACGACTTTAATAGTATAAAATATACAATAATTCATTGTCAATAAGTAGTTTAGGCTTTCCTATTTCTATTTTTTTACATGCATGAATTCAATAAGTAGAAAAACGAAAAAGCACGTCTCTATAATTCGCAGAGTATAATAAGTAATTATACATGACTTTTATAACATCTTTTTATTGATATGGCTCAACGATATTTTAGAAAAAAAATATGGAACGTACGTAATAGATAAAAACACAGAGATCCATGCTGGTATGCATAAAATGACACATAAAACAAGCCCGACAATTATTTTTGCGCAAATATTATTGTTATATACAATAGGCTGTAGTTAGAATTTCAACAGACAATGAAAAAAATACATTAAAAATTGTAAAACCGGAAACATGATATTTATTTTCATGCAGATTACAGACATAATCAAAATAAGGTATGGCTCGTATATTGTTAACTTGTATAAATATATAATTTAACAATAAGAACTAATGAAAAATTACAAGCATTTGTAATTTTTTCAACCCAAAATACATATAATACATAAAATTAAGATATGTCATTTTTAGCATAATTATTAAAATAATTTTTTAAAGAAAAAATAAATAGGTCTTGGTTATCGAAAATAAAATATATATTAAATAATATAAATAAGCTTATTGAAACTAGTAAAAACGTCTAACGAGATAAATTGAATATATCTATTAGAGTGGAATAAAACACGAACATCTTATTTTTATGAGTCAATAGAAAATATTGCCTTTTCTTCCTAAAATTTAATGTCGATCTTCTGACTATTTATCAATTTGTAATGACATTTGATGTTCAGATGTATGTCACTATTGTAATAATATATTGTAAAGAACAAATAAAATAGCGAGTATATTTATAAATTCATATTGAAAAGTAAAAAATATGAAAAAACAATAAGATAAGCTACCTCTTAGTAAAAGAGTCGATTGTAAATGATTATTTTCAGATGAATGAAAAAAAAGTCAAAATACAAAAAAATAGACTTACATTTTTAAAGCATAAAAAACCAATTTTTTAAGACGTAGAACAAAATAAATACCTTGTCTCTATGATCTTACGCTAGTTGAGGGTATCTAATATGCGAAAAGCATGTTAGCTTACATTATTTTTTAGGTAAAACATAAATAAATAAAATATATAATTTTTGTGTCTTGAGATAAAGGTGTGCAAAAAATATGTGAAGTTTATCAATAATATGAATAGATGGCAAAAAGTTAAGATCTTCTACTTCAAATGACGTTTTAGTACATATTGTATGAGAGTAAAAGAGCATTTTACATATATAGATATATTATAAATGCAAAAAATATTTATAAGAAGTCTAGATATATACTAAAAGAACGACCACATTATTGTAATGTAAAAAAACATATAACGCCATTGCATCTAATTGTTATAAATTAGATGAATAATACATTTACATAAGAAATACTATCGATTATAGTGTATATTAAAAACAATATTGCAAAGAAAGATGTTGTAAAATATCTCATAATAGTAAGTTTGAGCGTGTTGTGCATGTCATCAATATGAAATGGAAAAAAATAGATAATAAAACAATACTATTTTAAGGGGGTAAGATTTATAAAATGCAGGAATAAGTTAATCACCTCTGATATCTTACGAATTAATATCTAGTGCGATTAATTTTTACATTAATAAATTTTTTTTTCTGTTTATATAATTTTTTTATGAATGGTGTTTTTTTCTAAGATGAATTTTGCTAAACTTAAGATTAAATAATTTTTTCAAGAACAAAAAGTCACTGTTTGGTATATAGCGTCGCAAATATCTATCTAATAAACTTTTCTATCATAGATATATTTTTTAAAATTTATGATATATAGCCAAAAAAAACAAAAACAATCTTATTATTGACCAAGTGACACAAAAACATATTTGCAAGTGTAGATAGGATAGTAAATAACTAAAAAATACAATCAAGCGCCTCTATGCGGTCCATAAATTCTGTCATATAACTATCGTAAATAACCATGTGGTATAGAGACGTTGTATTGAAGTCATCAAACTGTGTGTTCTTAATAAATGGTCAAATACGATTGATTAAAAAATTTACATATGTAATTAATGTAAAATAAATTCTAAGAAAATTCGTTGATAAGATTCTATTGAAAATACCAAAAGATAGAAATAATTTTGTAAACATGAAAAATATGTGTTTTCACCACCACGAATATTTAATTAAAATTATAAACTATGCAGCTCTACCCATTTTAATTAACTCAAGAATAAAATAGAAAAGAACAAAGTGAAATCATTTTGGGGTTTGCTGTTATTCGCCTATTTGTTCTTAAAAATTTGCATGGCGTAAAATGTATTTGCCTCACGAATTTTGCTACTAAATTAGATGTTTTGATTTGTTTTTTTTCAAAAAAAAATAGGCTCATTTTTCCTATATTTCATAAATATTATGTTTATTTTAATTAAGGTTTAAACTATTAGCATATAAAATAAAATCTAGCGATAATAGTATTTAGAATAAATCTAGTTTTCATATAAATATTATAACTAAAATATATTTCGTGTTTATAATCTGTATATGTCTAATATAAAGTGACAATCATAAAATTTCTGTAAACTAGGGTCAAAATTATAAATAGAGGATATAAAAAAATCCAGAAAAATTCAAATCCATATTTTCGTAAGATTCTGATATAACAGTATTTTTAATATGTATATGTTGTTCAAAGATAATGAGAGATATAAAATCCATGGTAAAAAATAAATAAATACAATAACAGGTATAGGAAATTATTTTTCGCGGTCTTTTAGATCTATATTTATTACAAACAAACTTAATAAGATAATAAAAAATTTAAAATAAAAATCAATAATTCTCGTGTATTATAATGCAAAATAATAAATGTTTTATTTATGAATATTCCCATTAGTATCCTAGTTATTAGGTGTCAAAAAAGTTCTTCTCAAAACCCAGACTTCAATTTATAAACGCTTATTTTTGCTTTCATATTTCTTCAATTTATTTATTGATGGATGTATAAATATACAAGAAAGGCTAGAAAAGTAATTTAAATACCAAATGAATTTTGATAAAATCCAATGAAAAATTAAAACTAATCTATAATTATTACATTCTAATGTTAAAGTGTTGTACATTGCTTAATTAATATTTGGGTTAGAATATTGACAATAAGAATAAAACATCATTTTGTCTATGGTTTCTAATTTTAGTATTTTTTACGTGTAGTTATAGTATAAAATATTCTAAATAAATAATATAATAGAAAATAGACAAATTTTTTCAATTTTTTTTATTCGAAATTATAGATCATTCGACATATCACACAAAAAATCACGCTTTAAAAAATAAAAAGTATATTTTTGATGTGTTAGAGTTGTGTCCTTTATTCTTGTTTTTTTATATATATTGTTCTACCAAAGAATAGATGAAAATGTATTGTAAAACTTAAAATATATATTTTCTAGTCAATTATACATATAAAAATGTGATTCTTTTTAAAAAGGCGTATTCTCATACAATGAGATCAAAATTAAGAATTTTTTTTAAATTGTGTATTTTTTCTTCGTAGATTCCATATGATTTATATTGAAAATAAACACATGTAAATAGAATAGTAAAACCCTGTCGATTCTTAATTGAAAACTGCGATTCGAAAAGATTTGGCACAATGAAAACTATTTTAAGAAAAAAATGAAATTTAAAATTGGATGTGTTGCTCTTTGAAAGCTTCTTTTCATAATTCAATCTACGAATGAATGGTTTGAGACTTTGTAAAGCGATAGAAAAGAATAATGAGAACAAATTGCATTTATTTAATGGTGTGTTATTCCATATAAAAACAAAATTGAAACCATATTTATAACTCTAAAACAAAAACATAAAGTTTAATATCATTAAGTATTAGCGCTGTAACTTATATAATTTTTATTTACATTTAGTGGTAAATCGCATTCATGAATTTAAACTGCATAAGATTGCAAAATAACTTGATTAATATTTATGATATAAATATAATTTTATAAACGAACTTGTATTCTAATTATCTTCTTTTATGTTTAACTAAAATCGAATACAATGAACCCGATAAATTTATTATCACAGGCAAAATAATATCCATAGATATTTTTCAGCGTATAATGTCTGTGAATTTGATGTATACTTTGACAATATGCGCTGAAAAAAAAAGAATAATGCAAAATGTACATTGCAGATCTTCTTAGTACTCACAGCTTTGAAATACTTGGCTTGTAAATTTAATCCTACATTTTTACCACAATGAAACATTTCATATATTTTCGTGTAATATTGATACAATTAAAGGTTATTAAAGTATTTTTAAGGCTAATCAGATCAATTTTTTACGGTTTTATAGTTTAAACTGCATCTAACAAGTCGTTTTTTCAACAATGAATTCTATTGCAAAAAAAAACGCATAATCTATCAATATTATAAAAAATAGATAATTCATTTTCCATTACCTTCTACAGCAAAAATAAATCAATCGGCTACGATTTTAGAGGATAAAAAACTACAAATTAGTGGAAATATAAAATTAAAAAAAATTAATGCACTGTATTGTATATCACTAAATCGATTTTATATGTTAGTGTGTCACCAAATGTGTAAAAATAGAGTTTCAACATATATATAATAAAGATTTGCAACTTTTAATTTAATACAAATGTTGAGGCTGAACTAAAAGCAGTAATTTTAAAAATATTCGTAGTTCTATTATTAAAAAACTATATTTGTGAATATATTTTATTACGTTATTTTTATAGAAAATACACTATTAAAATAAGGATGCGGGGTCAAAAATTTTATAAGATAAAAATAATGGATTATGATGCAAATGACAGCAAAAAAATTGCGCATATCCATAGAACTTGCTGTCGAGTCAATGAAAAAATAACTGATATATAATTTAAAATGTCATAAAATCTACAAAATAGCCAAATATTTGCTAACAAACATGTTATCTTATTGTAATTAAAGGAAAAAAGAAAGTATGAATAGTAATTTTTCGATTTAAATTTTCTATTTTGTCATATAATTCATGGTTATGTTTGTTCATTTAAAGATTCAGCTGATATTGCACATGAAAATACTAAATGTAAGTCGCACTTAATTATATTTGTTTTTTAAATATTAGACAATATTTTTTATACTTGATCGCAGTTTGCGTTGATTTTACCAGAACACACCAGAAGCGAAACAAAACCAGAAAATCTTCAAGATATCTTTCTTGCAAAAATGAAATTTTTATTATATACACAGTAGTGTGACTTTTGTATATAGGCAAATTTATCTTAGGTCGATGTCTCTTTTTTTAGAACCTAATATAATTTTGTTTTTTGCATTTTGCTTATATTCATATATGGCAATTTTACACGTCGAATATAATTTTCCATTCTGTTATTTGCTTAAAGTTTTTTGTCATAAATTTAATATACTATAATTACGAGTTTTGTTTCAACGCATTATTTTTACAAAAATTAAAGTATTTAGCAAATCATAATCTAGTTTTATTTCTTATGATTTAAAAGATTTTACAAGCAAATTTTAGACTTATCAAGCCTTTTAATTATTTGTTGCGTTTAGAAACGCAAAACATATGTAATAAAAGTCAGAACAAATAAGAAGTCATGTAAATAATATAAATAATATAAAAAATAAATAATATAAATAATATAAATAATATAAATAATAAAATAATATAAATAATATAAATATCGTTATAAAAATACTATATTGCACACAAGAAAAAGAAAACAGACTTGTTTACATTTCGTAATTTGATTTATTTGTTCTAATTATACAAACACAGCTATTGTATGTGTTATTTTATATTTTATCTACAATAAAATGTTTTATTTTGAAGAATTACAGACTAATATCTATCAAGCAACTGTACTTCACTTATATATATGCATTACAAACCGTGTTTTGCTAGAGTTTGTTGCTTTATACTGCAAAATATCCTTTAAATATCGAAAGAGTTTCTATATGGTATATATAGTATTCTCATAGAATAGTATGCGATAGGATATAAAGATCAGCTTTTAAAGATAGATGAATTATACATTTCTAATAGAAGCAGTTTATTCCAGATTAAAAATTTTTTTTATGTTGAATGAGCCCGATTAAGTACTAAATTTATTATTTATCGAAGTGCAATAGTAATTGAAAATGGCGATTTTTTTTGGGGTTGAAATTCTATCATATTAAAGTCGAGTTATAATATATTCTATCATTTTTGATTGAATACATAGTATATAGCTTTAAAATATTTTTTTACGAGTACACAAAGAAACCTTTACCTTTTTGAAAGAAAAGCATAACTCCAAAAGACTCAGTTGTAAATAAAAGCATTTTTTATAAGTTTCTATGATATTCCGTATATTAATTACATTACCGCATAGAAAAAAAATGAAATTATATAAGATTCTATAAGCTTACCTTGTTAGCATTTTTGTGGTCAAATACAAAAATAATAAGCTCTAAAAAATTTTCAAGATATCAATTTGGTTAGTTCTCCTATTTAAAAGATGTAAACATGATACTAGATAGATAGTAAATATTAAGTTTATTCATTTCATTTGTCCCAAAAAGAAATGAACTTTTTTATGCTATAAAATTTATTAAAAGAACACTTTCAATATTTATAACACTTTATAATCATAACATATTATAAAAAAATAATATCCGCAAAAAGTAAAGTTATAAAATTAGGTTAATGAAGGAATATTATGTCGAATAATGTGAAATATGCTATCTTTTGCAATAACTAAAAAAAGTCACGATATGATGATATAAAAATATTTTGATTCTTGATTTCAAGTGTTTAAACTTTTTATTTGTTGTTACGTATATATTTTTAAGTGAATATAAAATTTATAAAATATTTGCTGGGTCTCTTAAAAAAAATAGTTCGCTCGGAAATACATGAAATGTGATATTTAAATAAGATTTTTCAGTGTTTGTAAGTAGATTTTGTAAAATCATCACATGAAATGGTTTTTTTAGTAATAAAATATAAAAATTGATAAAATTATATTTAGTTCAGAAAAGCTAATTATATTATATAATATAAGAAAATTTTATATGCTTTTTTGCACATACATGTTAAAGCTTTTAAATGTGAGATGTTTATTTAAAAAGAAAAGAGAAATATACTTGACATTTTTTTTTCATAATAAAATGTATTTGATAAAAAAATTAATTAATAAACATTTTTTTCTGAAAATTTACAATGCGAAGGCATTAAAGGCATATTTATTCGTATGAGAGCCTTAAAAACTTGAAATATTTGTTAGAAGTGTAAAAGAGACAGTTTTGTATAGTTAATGTGATTTTTAAGTATATTGCATAATGTATCTAATATGTGCGCACCTATATTTCCCTTATACATATAGTATAAAAAAAACATTATTTATGCTATATCATAGACTAAGTTTGTAGATTGATTATTTTTGAAAAACTAGTTACAATACTTCAAATGTTTGGGTAGTGTGCACAACTCTTTCTGTATTTGTTTTTTTAATATCAAGAGACCTATATAATAGATAAAAATAAATGATTTATTATAGGATTGGCATTGAAAATCATGAAAAATCATTTCAATTATAGAATTTGCTAATATTTAATTCGTTCCAGAAAAAATAATACGGAAATTAAAGAAAAATATTATCTTTTTGGGCACAAAAACTTATAATTGTATACAATATAGCCGTTAGTTATATTAATAAGCATATGGAGTGCAGGTATCTATTTAGATTATCTGAAATGTCTATTACAAAAAAAAGATTCTTTTTTATTTTTTTTTCATTATTACGTATATACTTTTCAATTTACAATCCAATTGTCCTTCAATTTTATTAGACACTATAAGTTTTTGAAATATATATGTGCTGCCTATCTGCAATGGATCAAACCAACACAGTTAGGGCACTTTAAAGTGAAGTAAGCTTAGAGCTTTTAATATAATCTCAAATATGGTACTTATACAATAGAAACTAATATTAAAACACTTGCATGTTAAGAAACTTCATTTTGGATGTTTGTTATATTATCTTTGTATTTTTGAATCTACTGATCTCTACAAATATAACACTTATCATGTATCTTTGTGATCACTTTAGTTATTTTTATTTTAACTTCAATAACTAATCCGTTTATAGAAAAAAGTTCCGTGCGATAAGTTATAGAAAAGTCAAATTTCGAAAATTTTTTCTGGTCGGTTTATATTACTAAAATTAGATAAATTTTATGAAATCGTAAAGTAAAAAAGAACATAGTTTTTGGGGAGATAAAAAATAACTAAATAATTAAATACAGAAAATAACAAAAATATAATCTTTATACTAAAGATTTTACAAAGATTATTTTTCGAATTGTTTAGACTTTTTTAGATTCAGAAGTGCAAAAAAATCTTATTGAAGTAGCGCATTTTGGTGAATAAATGTAAAATTTGCGGATTATATTTTCGTGACGATCTAATTTTACCGATGAAAAAGTACATGATGATTTATTAGCTGTAAATACATATCTAGATACGTATACTAATGAAATATAACTGGAGAAGGAATTATAAGATATATTTTCACTACTAAAATTTTTATGTTTTTACTAATTCCATATTTTTAATTTTAATTTTATATATTTATGGAACAAGTAGAAAATAGACTTAAATAATATATATTTGTACCAAAAATGTATGATCACACGAAAATAAGCACATACTCTATATGCTTTATATCACGTAAGTTATAAGACTTACATAGGCGTTGAGAATTAAATGAAATATAAATTAACGTTATGGACTATTTTTTTATATGTTCGCTTTTTCTAGTTTAAAAGACAAAAATATTTTTATACACATACAGTTCTAATAATCGTTTCTCGTTTGCCCATTTTTTAAAAAACGCAATAATTTAAAATCCATTATTAAAAGTGTGTCAACATATATTCATAGTAAATAAAAAATTTTCTAATATCATAATAAATTTTCGAAATTGAACTTTATTTATTGAAAAATGATTGAAACTAATATGTATTATAGCCTAATAATTGTTTAAAAATAGCGAACATATTCATTAATATGAAAATTTATATAATTCTTCCTACATAAATATCTATGATGCATTTCTCATTGTTTCTGATGTTATTCATCTGTTTTTTTCTAATCACACACGTATAACTTTTTTATTTATTATTAATAAATTTTTCTATTTACATACATAAAGGGATATCATGGTTGAGTGGTTTACAAGTCTGACCCCTAGGTCGGGGGTCGCATGTCCCTTCCACCCATCCCACTAATTTCCGAAACGAATTTACTCTAAAGAAAAATACCCAAAAAGGCGGCCAGTGAACAATAAAAGATAAACCATAAAGCACTGACAAGCCATGAGAAAAAGGGAGTTGCTGTGTAAGCCGCTACACTGTGCCTTCAATATTGAAAAAGATCACACACCGTTTAGCAAAAATATAGGTAAGTGTAGGGTGTGGTTGTAGCTTGTAACGATGAACAGTAGACAGAATCTCATTCCCTCCACATAATGACAACCGCCTATAAGAAAGGGCCCAATCCAAGGTATTTACG
Source organism: Rhyacophila brunnea (assembly GCF_057557595.1). Lineage (NCBI taxonomy): Eukaryota > Metazoa > Arthropoda > Insecta > Trichoptera > Rhyacophilidae > Rhyacophila > Rhyacophila brunnea. The sequence continues at coordinate 925,505 of NW_028233338.1, read as the reverse complement.
GGTGACAAGAAGTGCTGAAGGAAGCCCACAGAGAGACGCAGCAGTTAAGCAATAGTTCCTATGTATATACAGCGAACTTTCTAAAAAGTAATTGCTGTAAAACATAAATAAATAAAGTAAATTCGATTAGAATTTTTTTTCTATTTACATACATACACATGCTTTAGTAATACATATGCCTAAAAACAAGATTTAATGGTAGTATAATTTGTAACAGGTATTTAAAAGAGCACAAGTCACAAATAAATTAAGAAATATATTCAAACTATCGGATTTATCTGACTTTTGAAGTATAGGTGTGGATATAAAATATGCTGCTAATCTGGATGTATAAGATATAACGCTCTATAGAGTATAAATTTATAGTGTGTTTGGGAAAACAATTATATTAAGCTTGATAAAAGAATACAACTTAACATACAAAAATAGACCCAAAAACAAATATAATATAATATCATCATACTTCGTAATATTTATTTGCATTATAAATGTCACATAAGAGCTGTCTTACTTTCTTATATTAATGCAATTTAACATGAAAAATTCCATGTTTTAAAACTACTCAACGTATTTTATAAATCCACGATTAGTCAAAAAAACATCAGATTATTATAAAGAGCTTAATTTATGAAGATAATTATTCTTCTTACATTAGATTAACTCGGTAGTATACCCAGGAAAACTGCTGTATACAATTTCTGCTATATTCTTCCTTCGAAAGTCTTCTTCAAGACCTCTACTTCTTTGTACATCTATTATTTCAATGTTATTTTTTATCAAATGTTTGTATAGATAGAGGGATCAGATTTTGAATTTGAGTTACTTACTATTGTTTTTTATGATAATGTGTCATGACCAGTTCGTCAATAAATTGATAATATATATATAAAAATATACGATAGTTCGGTATAGTTTTTTATAAAAGTTTTCTTATATGGAATGTGATGTAACCGAAACTCATATTCATAGTTTATAATTAATCTACTATAAATTAATAATAGTTTTATGGGTAGTGTTGTTACATAAATACCAATAAGACCAAACCAAGACTGTCAAGCCGAGTAAAAGACTAGAAAAATGTTTAAAATGAAAAAAAAATCACATTTATGCATAGAATATTGCCTTAATTGATCATATAAGATATGCATTGATGTAGAGGGATCTTGATATAATTAACCAGCGACGGAAATCAGATGTAATCTTATCCCACTTGATATCATCTAGCTTCGCGTAAACAGTTCTTATCTTCGTTCAACAAATTTATATGTGCAATAAAAAGGAAAACACGTAAGAATTAGATTAGATAAGCAGTATTTTGACTCATCGGTGAAATTGGTTATAAGAAGATTAATAGGAGTATATAAAAAAACAGTTAGTGAATCTGTTTTTTTTATAATTGTTAAAAAGATCTAAAAATAACGGGATGTACACTTTAGAATATAGAAAAAGCGTGCATAAACTATCTATAATACTTTTGATTAAGTACATAATAAAAATTATAAAACATAAGAAATACTCAATGAAAAATATAAAGAATATAATATTTTTTTGCAAATCTTATATTATATTTGTATATATATGTAAAAAATAAAAAAAAATAGTTTATAACGTATATATATAGTATGTTTTATATACTTTTTATTTTGGCTATCTTAATGATTTTTATCTAGCTATTTATTTTTTATTTCTAGCTGAATATCATAAAAATATAATCAACTTGCAAGATGTGTGTAAACTTCGCAAATAGTATATTTTATTATAATATCATTATTTTGCAAGCGACAAACTTAACTTAGTAGATAGAACAAATACAATTATTATTAATTTTCCTACAAAAGTTATAGTATAAATAAATAAACTGTATTAAATTCAACAAAAAAAATATTGCTAGAATTGAATATATACTTATTGTTTAGACTTATTGATAAAAAAGGAATTTCATGTAAGTCCAATTGTTTACCCTATATTTCAGTCATAGTATTAGTTTTATTTTATGTATATTTATAAATTATCTAGATGACTAGGTGTATTACGTATGTTCTATTAATATTTAAAAGTGTGTTCTTGATTCCTAAAAAGAAAAATCATTATCGATTCCCAATACAAATAAAATATAGAAAAAAATACATATTGAGATTGTATAGTTTCGTAAGAACACCGTGCTAATCTGTTTTTAGAATGACTTTGTAGTTTTTTGTTAAAATATGGTAGATAAAGCGAAAACCCAATATAAAACTGGAAAATTACTATATATTTTCTATGTAAAAAAGATATAAAAAAAGTGCAAAATCATATCGTAATTATAATATATAAGCGAAGCCTCTTTTGGTTGTATCTGATATATACGAATAACTATTTTTAAAGAAAAAACATAATGTATACTTTTGAATCATAAAAAAAATAAAATAGAGTATCTAGATAAACCATCAGAGCTTCTTTATTCAGATTAGTTATCACATTCCGTAGTTTTTCTTATCCAATAAAACCTGTAAGTAATAATAGATTAGGATACAATTTAAGCCATAAAAAAATCACAAGTACTAATCATTTCTTTAATATTGAATATAAAATATTTTTTAATATCCCATTACACACATATTGTTTATATAAGGTTTATTTCCATATTAAATAATCGTATCCATGCATAAAAAAGATCCATATTTATCAATATAATACCATTGATGCTTTTCTGACTTTAAAATTTTGGTACGATAAACTTAATATAAACAGCTATTGAGTTTGTTGATGATTTATAGCACCACCTTTTAAGTGTGACTGGATCAACTACGCTTTCTATAATCATAAAAAGAAAATAAAAAATAGCAAAGTGAATATTTTATAGAAAAAATGTAGTTTATAAAGTGATATAAAAACATTGACCATACTAAAAACAAGGAATATTCGAAATTTTAGATTTAAGATCATGAATTACATTAGAAAATTTATAAAAATATAAAAAAAACATATATGTAATATTAAGCAATTATAACTTTTTTTTTGTACTATTGCCCCATAATGTTAGGTTTACATAATTAAGAAATTCTATAGATGATAATTATGTTATTGCATACTCTAATTTTATATTCATTTGATTTATTTTACCCCCAAAGACGCATTTTTAACGTAAATAAATATAAAAAACATAACTGCCGGGTACAAGTATGAGCTTATACAAAAAAAATGTATTATTATGTTGTTAACTTTTAATTTTTCTTAACGTATTAGATTTATCCGATAAAAAAAAGAATAGATAAAATGCAGAGTTTATACAAACACTAAGGACTATACAAAAAAATGTTATCGATCAATAGATAGATGATAATTATATGTTTTAATTTTTAATAAATTTAATTATTTATCTGATATTTTTTAGTTTACATTTTATATATTATTATGGGGTAAGCAAATTAATAAAATTGCACAATTCCTTGATGCACTTTTGATACACTCTCCTGTTATTTCAGGCATAACTACACTTCTTAAAAACTATGGGACAATCTAAAGTGTCTTTCTATTTGTGAGAGCTTGCATGAATGCTTATACAAGGTTTTGGATTGATTAATTCTCTATATTAGATATATAAAATTTTGTTAACACACCATCTCACGTCATTATATATGGTATTATTCTTGTTATAAATTTGTCAATTTCATGGAGTTTATTTGCATAATATTTTCACTTCCTATTTGTATGTTCTTCTCTTCGGTTGAGTTTTCAAGCTAGTAATACCCTTTTCAAGAAAAGTAAACATATATTCTTTTATATTGTATAGGAAATATTTTAGGTAATTTATTTTGTAAGTTTTTTATTTCGGCATCAAACTTTATTTCAGCATTTTTGCTTTCGCAGATCTCATGTACTGAGTGAATTTTAATCCTTTTGATTTTCTTTTAGTTGCATCTTCTTGAAAAGAGAAAAAATAAAAAAATTTTACGATGAAATTTTCCTTAGCGTGTAAAGATGCCTAAATGCTTTTTTACATCCCGTTGCAGTAGAATTTAAAGTTTTCTTGGCTATGTTACAATGTCGGCATATTATCCTCTCTACGAAAAGCACATTTCTGTCTTGTATAGAAGCCATTTTCCGTTCTTCACTTGGTATAATAATGTCTAATTTTTTTGATCTTGTTATTCCAACAATACCAACCTATTACTATTCTCGGCTTCAAAAAGATTTTTGTGTGGGGGTTCTATATTTATTTCACACAAAAGACTTTCTTGCTACTTTCTCCAGTGCCTCGGAGTCGGTGATTTTAACATAATATTTTTTTAAGATATTCTTTAATCAGTGAAAGATGTGTCTTGTTATCTTTTTTTACCTTTATTGCAGCCCTCCTCGGTGAGCTGTTTTTTGGTTTATCAAGAAATTTTTTTAGCTGGTAGATCATCGATACGCTTTAAATTTAAAATTAAATAGTACACGTCCTAGTTCGTTTTATTTATAAAATCTTCGTTTATTACTGGGCGTGAGGTGAAAAAAAATTTGTTTTTTATATCTCTTGTTTTATATTTATGTTTTGTGTAATTTTAAGGTGTTTATGAAAATACAAATATATGGTAATCTATGAGCTATTTTGCTTGTATATATTTGGCTTTAAATATATTCAAAGTATTCAGTTTGACTTACATAATTATCTTATTCGATTTAGTATTTGTTCGACAATTGCATCATAAGTTTTTAACTTTAGCTCAGATATTCTATTCATTTTTACTTAAGAAGTTTCAAAGTTGTCAACAAAATAATTAAATGTTGCTAAACTGCACATATCTATGGTTAGTGGTTGGCATATTTTTGTTTATTTAAAAGCCTCCTGCATTAACAGGTTAAGCTTCATTTGTCATAAGTATAAGTATTTTTGTAATTTATTTTATTTATTTGAGCATATCTATATTCAGTAGATGATTTGTTATATAAGACTTTTCATTACTCATTACACTGTCCCCTGGGAAGCGTAAATATAGTTCATGCACAAGGGATCAATATATAAAATGAATACAAAGAAGAAAAGACTGTTTTCTTGCAATATTTTTCATTTTATTTTTTTATGCATGATTTTTTATTCAGTTAAATTCAAAGATATACTCCATTTGCTTGTAATATTTTTTATAAAAGACGTTATACATTTAGATAATAGTGTTCTATTATGTATAATGTTTTTTCACTCTGTAGCACGTTGTGTATAGATTGTTATGTTACTCTTTATTTATCACAATATAAATAATAGCTTGCTTATTTTGCACCATAGATGCGCCTTATTAATCTAACTGATTATCCAAATATATTTTTTTAGTCCAAATTTTATATTGAATGAGCTTTTATACCGCTTTTTGCTGTTTAAAATGCTGAATTGTACAATATGTGATAGGTCTTCATTTAATTATTATTTTTACACCTTCCTTCGGTATAAGATATGTAGTAACAGATTAAAACCATTATTTTTTATTACATTAAACCAAAATCAATATTATACTTATTGATACGTTGATCTATGTATTTTCGTCATCGTTTTAATAATGAAAGAAATAATTTTATGAACCAGTAGATTAAAAGTTCGGCAGAGCTTTTTATAATGTTATCAAATTCAATCTATATTATAAGCTTATTTTTTTCCTAATTTTAAAAGTTTTAATAAGCATAATTAATCTCTACAATTATTTTTTTTGCGATTTTCTGTACTTTAACTCCACATTTACATCGAAAATCTGTAATTTCATCGTTTGACGCTTAGATTGTATTTTCTGAATCAGATAACCCACTGTAAAAAAATTCTACATTTAAGCTCAATGCAGTAATTCAATCTGATTCAGTTACATCTTTTTTTTGTACAGCTCTATCTTTTTCTTTGATATTTGATTCTTTCGTTTTTAAAATTAAAAATGTTTTTAGATGATCATCTATGTCTAATAACGTGTTTCTTTTATGCATATAATTTTTATAACTTATATTTTTCTTTTTTACAGCATCACTGCGTTAGGTTAATCCTTTATTCATGCCATTTTATTATACTTTATAGCAGCACAATTTTTTATATTATCTCCGAAACAATCGATGTCTCTATAGTTTTATTATGAGTCTTTTGAGGTCTGTAGCCCGGTTTGTAGCAGGATTGCAACATCGGACATACTTATAACATTTTGGTAGAAGTAAATGTTCATATTATTATTTTTTTATTTTAAGAAATTAAGCGTCAACTATTAGTATTATATTATTCTTTTTCTTTCAAAAACATAGTTTGGCTTGTTCAAGCTATCGTATATTTCATTATATTGTCTTCTGCATACGTATACTCTTCTATACTTTTAAATTCCAAAAAGAGATAGTTTACTTAATTTTGTTCATATAGAGTTTTTCTCGTTTTTGATACAAAATCATTTATCAACCGCTATGATATTATTTTGGTTTTTGAAAAATTACAGCTCTATTCTTTTTAGTTCCTGGAGTAAAAAGCAGCATTTAAATTTTAATTTATAATATTTTAGGTGTTTCTTATATCCGAAGCGTGGCATACGAAAAAAGCGAAATAGTATTGTCGATTTAAATTTTGAACCTGTGATATAATGGATTTTTTTGACGTGAAATTCAAATTCTTCGTCAGAAATCTTGATGATTTTTCAAGGATATTTGTGCATGTTCCATCTTTGACCACAATATTTTTCACGGATTCAGCACGAGTTTTGCAAGATTAAAAATTGTATACTCTGCTTCTGAATTTTACGTTTCACCCATATATATGTAATAAGATATATTGATTTTTACTTATTAATACTCCTGAAAGACACTTTTGGTAAAAAAATTTATATAAATTAATTAAGATTTTTCTATGAATTGATTTAGGTTTTGATGTAAATGCAGCTAGTTTTGTTTTAGAAAATTTTCTTGTGGGTAACAGAATTGGGTGTTTTATAGGTGAAAAGGCTCAACAGGATTTTTTCTAATTAGGTTGTTTCCTTTTTATTAAACATTATCTCTTATTTTTGCCAGGTATAATTAAAAGTGTTAAAACCAAAGCCCATCGAGTGTAAAACATATATAGAAATCGATTTTGCGCTCCAAAATGATAAAAAGTTTGCAAAACAGATTTTAAAAAATAATCATAGTCTCTTTTCAAATTTAAATGAAACGAAAGACAATGATTTACAAGAGTACGAGTTATATTTAGAGATCTTAGTGGGTGGAGGCACTTTGTATTTAAATGAAAAAATACATGTAATATATTAAGTTATAGATGAAAAAGTCAGTTGTTTATACGATACGATAAAAGAAAGAAAAAATACATAATTTTTAATGTACACACGAAAGTAATGCATATAAAAAACAATAGTTAAAGAATAAATTGCATAAAAAGTGTTTTATGCAAGCCGTAAGATTTATACTAAAGAATAGTTACATATTATAAATTAATAAAATTTCTATAAGTTCAATAATGATGTGCTACCAAAAAATAAAAAAATTGCAGTAGAGAGTTCTTAGTAACACTATATAAAGATGAAATATTATTATGTAATGCAATTGCTATTGAAAGTCAAACAAATAAAATTATACTTTATGCTAGGAAAAAATTCCGCTTTTTTTTGTTTTTTAATTTAAGATGCAAAAGCATCAAATTCTATTTTCTTTTAAAAGCAAACAAAAAATTTAAAATAAGTATTTATGTATACTATGAATTGTCTACGTTTTTATTATATCACCAATACGGTCTTTAAATATTTATATTATTATGAACATACTACCATTACGTGTTTTACAATAATAAAGTATTCAAGAAAAAAATATATCGCTTGAATTCAGCTATTATGTCCTTTTTAAAATAATCTATAACATTTATTAATAAATAAGTACGCTTAATTGTTTAAAAAATTATAAAAATAGGCTTATTTTAAATTATTATTTGTTTTCCGGATCATTTTCTAAAAAAAAATACTTATTATGCGCGAAACCGTGAGTAGATCAAAGATTTAATGCTTGTGATATATTATTAATTTCCAAGAACTGACAAATTTTCTAATTTGATTTTTTTTAATGTTTTGGTTGTTATTTTTTTTGTATCCTAGACATAGTTTAGTGCATAAATCACCTCAAATCATATAAATAAAAAAATATATAAGAATTATATACAAAAAAATAATAAAAATAGATAATTATGTGATCAAAAAATTTCCAGAGGTTATTAATGTTATCAATGTAATGCTTAAAAAATATTTAGCCACAGAATTGTATTTATACATAAGCTATAGAAAATATTTAGACAACGACGGCATGCATATAATAAATATTGAAACAGAATTGGATTTATATAGCACAAAAATGAACTATTATCATTTTGCAATACACTTCGAAAATCACGTATCTATGCAGGGTTTTAATGCAGAGACATTTTAGTTAAATTATAAATAAATGTAAGCTAATTTTTTTGTGCGTAAGTAATTACGAAGTAAAATATACATTTTGTTGGAAAATAATTTTATGATTTTTTAGATTAGTTTTTATATGAATGTAAAACGGTTTAATAACTGATATCTTGTCTATATATGAATTTCGATATTGTAATATTAGATTTTATCTTCTATAATAAGATGCATTTTTGAAGATATTATATATATGATTTATAGATTTATAGTTTTAAAATCGTAATATATTTTTGTATTTTATGATTAGATAGCATATTTTTTAGAATTAATTGATACAAAACTGGGTAATAAATATACATTCTACCTCTATTTTGTTTTTGTGGTTTAATATATATGCTACCCTAATTATAATTAAAAAGAAATTTCGGTCATATTATTAAAAAAAACAATAAGGGTATATCTATTACTAATATCATTAAAATTTGTATAATATTCGATTCAATTAATGTTAATACATATTTTATTAGTTTTTAAATTGTTTATTTTATATTGCTTTAACTTTAGAATAACAATTTTTTAACTGCAAAAATTGATATAGTAAAGTTAAATATTTGAATGTTTCTCTTGTTTTGTTCTATAAAACTGAAATTTCAATATCTTTTAAACAAATTTATCGTAAAAAAATATAATTTTGATAGTTTTAAATTTATTTAATATTACCATAAGATTTGTATTATTTTTTATTAATGAGCCATATTTATAGTCGTAATTTTAGTTTTTGTTCTCAGGCACGGCTTGCTTGATTCTCTGTACGCACAGAGTATTTATACTTTCACAATCTTCTCTTCTCCAAAGTCTTCTTCAATACCCCACCGTCTTTCGAGACCTATTAATTCAAGGGTTTTTCTCAATCCCAAGGTTTGATTTTATGTCTCAACCTGGTTCGTGACATCTAGTTTGTTCAGGTACCTTCTATGATATCGTGTCACCACACCGTCCCATGTTATAGCAAATGGGATAAGTTTTGTCTTGCATTTATATATTAATGACAGTTACCATAATATTTGAATAAATTTTTTTAATTGATCAGTGGTTAAATATGAATATAAGGTTTTTATGATTCTTTCCTGCTTTGATTATAATTAATCTGTTGTATTTTAATGCTTTTAACATAAATTACGAGCAAAAATTTCACTAAAATACATTTCTTCATTTTAAATCATAATTATATTGATCCTAGATTTTATGTGTTCTTTTTTGATGATTCACTATAAAGTAGATCAAATTATATATTAAATTAAACAACCCACCCTGAAAGACATGAAAACACTTGAAATCAAACACATGCACAGAAGAGCTTGCAAACTATCATTACCGAGTATTTTAGTTATTATATTATTAATAAACATATTAAGAGGCATGTTAATGGATCCACTTACAACGATACCGAAGCTATTAAAAAATATACTAACACTACATCTTTTTCCATTATTTATTTCAGCAACAGTATACCTATTTATTAGAATGACACTTCAACACAAAAACAAAGAAGGTTACCAATATTACTTAGTCTATGCAAAAATACTCATGTCAGTTACTTTATTCACATTGACTTTTGTGTACAATATTCAAGCGAGGAATATAAAAACCAACATCATTATCTTGAATATTCTTTTTATTTCAAATATTACTAAAATTGTGATTGATAGAATGGTTCTAGAAAGTCGATATATGAAATATACACGTGAAGATGGTCTGATTCCCTTTTTTTATGGATCTAGAAATGGAATATTTTATAAGATAAATTCAATGCTATTGGAAATTCTTAAAAACATTCTTAAGTGTTGTGTTTTGTATTTTATTTTTAAAACCATGATGCCAAGAATTTTAATTAACTTAATTCCAAAGAATATTTTCGTATCAGCTAAGTTTTTGATCAGAATTTCTATATCAACATATCTTTATATACTTTCTATTGTTTTTATCGAAAAAGTATATCGATATAACTGTTCAGAATTGGACATTGCAAGGAAAAATAATACAAATATTGACGTAAATAAAATATTACCAAAAATGTCACAATTTAAAAATATATCAGAAATGGAATCTGTTCGATACATATATTTTAATGTTACTGAAATCTTTCTTGAAGATAACATGAACATCTCAACAGCATTAAAGACAAAATCTGTTCTAAAATACATCAATGCATATTTAAAATACGAAACTAATTCAATTAAAAAAATTGTAGATGATATAGAAACTATTCTCGAAGGTGATAAAAAAAAAGAAAATATATATTCGATAAAAACCAATAAATACAAGTTAAGTTTAGATCAAAATATATATTACGGAAAGAATTTGCCTTGGCTTGAACCAAATATCGCAACTACTCAAAATAAATCACAAGGATTGTTTACAAGAATTTTTCGCAATAAATACCTAGTAAAAAAAATTGAAACTGATTTGTTCGATTTTGAAGCATGTATTGCGCAAATTAACGATTGTATAAATATTTTGAAAATTATTCTGAGACAGAATCATTTATTTGACCTGAAAAGGTTTTTAAAATCTGAAGTTAGCTTACTGCGTAATTTTAAATATTTATATGAAAGATTGATCCTTATGGAAAATTACCATGGTATTTATTTGAAATCTGACACTATCTCTAAAATTAAAAAAGAATTCTAAACCTTTATTTTTCTAAAATATAAAAAAATTATATACCTCTAATTATTATATTTTTAATTTCCAGCATTAAATTTATGTCTAAATTCTAAACCTCTAATTATTTTTTTAAACACAGAAAAGTATTTATTATTTCACACTCACCTTGAATCTAAATTTAGACAAAAAGGATAAATCTTAAAACATTTTTGCAAGACATATGATCTCATCATATTTGAGAGAAGAAGAGCAGTTGATGAGGATTTATCTGTGTAAGGTGTCATAATATGTATAAAAGAGTTTTTAAATATTTCTAATGATCTGACTAGTCTCAATAGGTAGAATTTATTAAAATCAAAATTAGCCAATAAATAAATAAAAAACATTTTTATTGATTTATGCGCGTAAATAACGATAAACACATGTTTATCAGCATATCAAAAAAATATAGCATAAAATTTTTTTAACATAGATTCAAAATGGAGTAAATAATATGATTTCAAATAACTTAAATACAAAGCTAATAAATAATTTCTGAGCCGTTATTGTATTAACACCAAATATGACAGATAATTAAAACAGATATAATTTCAATAAATTTAGCAAAAAGAAATTTAAAAAAAGATATTTTGAATTCTAATAAGAAATATTGTAGCGTATATAAAAATAGAAAAAAAATTAGCTGAATTATAAGCTTAGAACTATGTGCAAGTAGGTCTTTTATGTACAAATCATATAAATTGGGAAATTATTCACTGGTGTATAATTTACTACGTTAATAAATTTTAATTTACGACAAAAACGCTTTTTAATACGCAAATAGAATATATCGTATATAGTGACCTGATATTTTCCTTTAAGATATCAAATAAAATATAATTACGTTGATTGAAATAAGTATAACTAGCCTTGAAAACTCAACTAAAGTTGATAATGAGAAATATAGGAAATATGAAATCTTGGCAAATGAACTTGGTTTAATATCATATATAAAAAGCAAATAATAACTATGTAATGGTTTGGTCAGGGAGGGTGCGCTACAAACTTTCATAAAAACATGTTAAGGTATTGAAAATCTCAGATGAAATACACGTAGCTCTAACACCATGTAAACACTTATTTTATAACATCTGATAGAAGAAAATCAATTGTAGAAGATAGACCAATGTAAGGTTGTAAAGGTTAATTAAAGTGATGCAGAATTTCTATCAGGCTATCTATATTTCATTATATGTAATATATAGAAGAAAAGAAACACAAGCGATAAATATAGAATTATGAAAAATTCAATGTGCAATTTTATTCTTTTCATTATAGATTTAACTTTTCAGACATTTTATTGCAACTGGAAAGTAATATAATATAGTATTTTCTTTTGATCATATTTTAGGTACAGTTGCATTGCAAAAGTATATTCTTGTTCGAGAATTTTTCGATTTTAATCACAAAACTTCGGCAGTTAAATGCTACATTATGTATTTATGATATGAAATGGATATTACTAATATAATTTGTATTTTTTTAATTAGTTTTCTTGATATATTTAAACACATACAGCCACTTTAGTGTGTTAATTTTAAAATAATTCTTCTATTAATGATTTTCAAGAAAAAATAAACAATTTACAATTATCTTTTTACAATTTTGATGATCTACATGAACTAAAGGCATTTTATTATTTTATTTTTTACGCAAAATATATGAAATTTATTTTTTATATTATAGTGCAGAAATATTTCGTATTTTTTTTTTATCAATAATATAATTTTCATATTACTTATATGCATGTAACTGGGTCATATTATTTAGCTTTGTTAATTTTACAAGAATATTTAAAAACAATGCAATTCTTTAAAAACCTTCTAAATTTACTAATTTGCACGATTCATATAATTACATATTGGTATTTAGAATATATATTTTAATTCTATAATACAACTTGCAAAATATTACATTTTAACATTATAGTAGTTTGGTTTTCCCCTTGATCCGACCGACTAGCTAAAACTTCTCTCTAGATTATTTTAAATATATTTCCTAGAGTCTTTATATTTTACAGTGAAATAATATACGCTTGATTTTTTTGCATCAAAAAAACAGCAACAGGATAAATTATTCTAATTAACTATGATTTTTATAGCACAAAAATATTATTCTGACACTTTAAATAAAACTAAGATCTTATTCTGAAATATTTTATATTCCTTCTCTTTCATCTAACACTTATCGTATTATATCTCATATTAGCTTCATTAGAATATCTCATATTAGCTTCATTCGAATATATCTTTCAAAAATATTTTATTTTGCACTTCCTTTTATTAATCTCATCTTTTTTTAAGAGCTCTTTTAACTCTTTCGTTTCTCCTATGATTTTCCACATTAAACGGAAATTTCTAATTCTAAATTATAGGTTGCTTAATGCTATAGCTAATTATCGATTTATTTTCGAAATCCGCATTTTTTTGTGAATATATCATAAAAAGAACTCATTGTGGATTTAAATTTATATTCTCTGACTTTTGCTTTTGGAAAAAAATCCAAAAATATCTTTATCTTATAATATTGAATACCATAAATAATATATTCTTCTTATATAATCATAGTGAAACGATTTATTGCCGCTTTGATTCGGCTTAGGCTTGTTCTAATGCAAAGTAAATCATTTTTTTTCATATAATAACTTTTTATACAAAAATTTTATGCTTGTTTTGTTCAGTTTGTCTAAAAAAACTTAAAATAAATGCTCTGGATTTTTTATTTATGTAAAAGGATCTAATGTCTTGTTTATAAATGAAATAGAAAACAATTTTTCTTTATCTGTCTATTTTATAATATTTATCATATGTAAATATTAAAATCAGCTAATACTTCATATATTAAACTATTATAGCATGTTTCATATATCTTCTTGCCATAATATTTATGCCCAATTTTTGAATTCCAATTTTTTTGCTAAAATTTACAAAATATATATACATTTTACTTCGTGTAGCATCATAATAACATATACAACTTATTTTTTTAAATCACAATCTTTGATATTTTGTCAAATAACTGTGAATTTTTCACGCAAAAAAAGTTTAATCTTATTTTTCATCTCCTACAAAGACAATCATTTTATATGATTTTATTTTTTAAATTAAATTATATAAAAATATCCTACTGTCGTATATCTTATAACTACTTTCGAGAGAAAGTAAAATTCTATAACATTCAAACGATAGTTTTCAATTCACCACTTGTTTTTTGGATAAAAGAACCACCAAAATCAATATTTGCAGTCACTATCAGCTACATTATATTCTTATATGAGTGATTTCGTAAATTTTTATCGATTTTCTAATATATTATATATTCTCTTGGAAATTAATTTTACTATTCTAAACATACATTTTCCTTAGTAATTTTTTTAGTTTTATTTATATCATGTATTTTCATGTTAGATTGATAATAGTTTCAGCAGAAAAATTAAATAGCTAATAAGGTATCATGTTTTTATATTCAGCGGGTTTCGGTGTTTAAAATATTTTCTATGTGTCTGATAAGCACTTTTGTAACATCCAATATATTCTAACACACATAATTTTTTTCTGCGTATAATATAAAATTTTTTTATTTTGTCTTGTATTATTTCTAAAAATTAGTCTGAAAATTTAATGCATATTCATTATTTTTTCTTACTATAGCATATTTTTATAATTATTATCACAGCACTATATAAAATTTTACTGGCACATATAAACACTTTATATTATTTTTTCTTAGACATTATGATAGATGTATTCTTATTCTCCATAATCGAGCTGTTAAACTTGTGAACTTTTTGATTGTATTTAAATTCAGTTTTTTCTGAAGAAATTCATTATGATAATATAAAGGAACAATTCGTTAAAACAATAGACTATTATGAACTTAGATCCGTACGGTGAATGTAAAGCATTTTCATGTAGTTTATTTATACGGATCTTTTGCACTTGATACTCAAAATCTCAAATATTCACCACAATCTATTTCCACCATTAAGTTTTCAGAAAACCTTATATATTTATTTTTAGACTGTCATTTCTGTCTTTCTTTGATACAATTTTCTTAATATTTGCTTACAATATCTTCTAATTTCAAGATATTCATCTGAACTTATTACCAACTCTTATGTTTTTTTGTATATGCGCATTTTCAATAAATAATGATCTATCGGTTTGTCTGGATCATGAAAACATATATAAATTTCTCTAATAGTCACCTGCAAATAAATTTGGTTGTTCTTTTAATTATCTGTATATTTTACTAACGATAGGGAAGTCACACTTATTTTTTTTAAGTTATGAAGAAGATTGCGCTAAATTTATTGTATTATTCTTTTTTGCATATATAACATGGTTTATAGTAAATATTCAAAATATAAACTCAATATTTTAGATGCACTAGTTTGTCCATATATTTTTACATTGTTGTCATATTTCATAGATATATGCTATCTTCTATACCTTTTCATTTTTCATTTTTTTCATATGTTTTTCTTGCACTCATTCAGAATTTACAATTACATATACATTATTAAGATTAACTGTGGTTCTTGATATAAATCACATTATGATTCGAAAAAGTTTCTTCGTGTGTATTTTTTGCAACAAGTCTATGTATTTGACTGTTTCATCCTTCTCGATCGTTCACGATCAGTACTAGATGTCATTTTAATTCATTTATATTTCATCGAAATCAATCCAGACTACTATTCTCACTTAGATCCCTGGATCCAAAAATTATTATACTTTCTTTTAACTTTAAGTTCTGTCTCTTTATCGCATTTTGTCATTTTATTGCCCGATGCATTAAGAAATATCATTTCGAGTTTCTAAATATATTATAATAAAGATCTTTTTTTTAGAATATATCAGACATGACGAAATATATAGGCTGGCTAAAAATAAATAAATAAAAGAAAATAGCAAGCAAATATAAAAAAATCAATTACATAAAATATTCTTTTCACCTAGGATTAAAAATATGTAAAATGTATTTTTTTGGAAATAAATATATTCATCACATCAATATGGTATCTGCAAATCTTAATTTGGTTTCAAAATCTGTCTTTCTTATGGCATTTAAAACATTAATAATTCCCCACGTTGTAAAATAAATTGTGTGTGTTTAAATTACATGAATTTCGCCATAAATTAATGCATACAAAGATCACGAATAGTATTAAATTAGTAAATACATATCTACTTTTTATGAAGAAGAGACTAAATCAGTCGGCATTAAACTTTGAGAATTAATTAATATAAACAAGTGATTTTTATTGATTTAAAAATACAATTTATTGATTTTATTTAAGATTTTTTTTGATTTATATGAATTCTCTATTATTTAAGAGTAAGAGCCGATGAAAATATTACCAAAGCAAAATCATAAATAATGTAATTTATAACGTTCAAGGAAGTAATAAATTTATATATAATAATAAAATAATGATGTTTATACGATATCTTGATGTATTATCATTCTGATGATCACATTCTATTAAGATTTTCTGTTTACCCCTTCTTTAGACATATTTGCCAAAAGTAGCATTAAAATCACATAACTCAGTAGAGCTTTAATTTTTAATCATAAGATAATCTAAATGTCTCAAGAGCCTTTCTATATGCGGCTTAGAATTCATAGATATTTTTTTAAAAATGTATTAGGCAAATTATAAATATACAGTTAAAAGGCCTCAAATAGCGTTCTATACTCTAATTGTATGATGTATGAAACTTGTGTTGGTTTTAGTATAACATTATTGTAAACCAATGATAACAAAGATTTATTCTTCTTATATAACCATTATAGTTTATATGGAAAAAAGGGGTGATAAAAAGTTCATCAATTTTGGTGATCGGTATATATTGTGGAAATAAATACCCATCAAAAAGATGACACCTTCCGACGAATTAGACATAATAAAATTCGAAAATCAAATTTTAAACTACATTGAGCATGGTGATATAAAAACACAAACCAACTTATCGAGAATATTTTTAAAAATATCTGCCAAAGATTATGATGGTCACATATATAAGCATTTTAAAAGGAAGTTATTATTAGCAAGTCTCGATATTTTAGAATTATCCCATAATCAACATATCAATGATCTAATAGAAAATTTATACAAAAATTTGTGCAAGATCACACCACTGGAAGAATGGTGTGAAACAATTGAGAAGAGCTATCTTTATATTGATCAAAGAAAAAACATCCTACAGTGCATCAAGTTATATGAAATACTATCATGCTATGAAAATTTAGGTAGTTTAACAGAAAAGTATTCTTATATATATGATGTAAAGATCGTCGAATTACTGGACATTCTTTATGACTCATTAAAGACGAAGGAATTAAATCATGTATCAAAAATTTTAATATTCATTACGCAAACTTACATGAAATTTTGTGTGCGGCTATATAGAAGATCAGATGAGTTTAAAGAAATAACCAAAAATATCATTTCATATATATTTGAAAGTTTCGAAATCGAAGATATTTTTAACGAAGAAAAAAATTACACAGAAGAACAAAAATTATTTTCTTTGACCATAAAATGCAATGCACTGAAAGTATATAAACATTATTATTCATATGAAATGGTGGATGATGCTGATGATTCCACTTTAACACAACAATATGATTGTTTCGATGAATTTGAAGATGATACGCTAATGTTTCGGTTTTTGAATATAATATTGAAAGACTTTAAAACACTTCTCTCAAATATCCATTTGAATATTGATCAATCCCTAACTCTGTATTTGCATAGATATATTAATATTTGTTTAGATTCTTTAATTGAAATAAAACATGTTATCCAGCATATTTCGAGCTTGTATCATCCATATGTGCATTTCTTTGTATTTGAATTTATTTTTCCCTGGAGGAAGTTAATCTTAAGAGATTCAATTAAGGAATATTGTGATATGGAATATAATGGAAAATCATTTAGAGTATCTTTTTGTCGACTGTTATATTTTTTTAGTTGCCTGATATCAAATTTGAGTATTTATCAAAAAAATGATAAAGCCAAAGATATAATTGTTCTTTTGGGGGGCTATATTACAATTTACAAAGAAATACCAAATTATGAAAATGCACAAAAAGCATATTGTTCAATGGATCTGTTTTATTCTATGGAAGACACTTTGTCGTCTTATGGTATTTTAGACAACTTTCTTGCGTGTATATTTCCTGAAATCAATTCTCCATATCTCTTCATCCGTCTTTTCGCCTTTGAATGCATTATAAAGTATCCTGAAGTGTTTCAAGGATATTTACGAAAAGGAGATATAGATATATCTACATTTTATAGAGAAAACCTTAAAACAAACAATATTCACTTATTCACAGTAGTATGTCTAGCCAAAAAACATTTCATAACATAATTAAAATACAATTTCGTGCAATAAATGAACTTTTCTAAAACCATTTTAAGCTATATTTGTAAATTGGATGCATTTTACGTTGAGTAGAACATATAGATAGCATCTTATTAACTCTAAAAATACCTAAATGATGGGTATTGGCAACATGGACGTATTTTTCGAGGATTTAATTATTTAATTACAGCACGAGCATATTTAGATCGTGATAATATCATATAAAGAATAAAAAAATAAGTAAATTAAATTCAGAGTTGTGAAATTAAACTAAGGTATGAAATCAACGACTTTAGATATATATCAAACATAAATTGAACAATTTTAAGCTTCACGAAGATCTATAAACAATATATTTTTTTTATTAATTATTTACGATTTATTTAATCCTTTTTGGCATCTTAAATACATGATTCATGTCGAATTCACTACGTATAAAACCTACTATAGAATATTAAAACGAGCCTTTCTTGTAAAAAAGGCATTATCAGATACCAGTTACATCAATTTTGTTTTCGTTCACGTATCTACAAATCGAGTGCCGTATATTTTATTTTTTATATTAAAGCTTTTTTATAATTTGTTTTTAATTTATATAAAAATTTACTTTTAAATACTTTAACACTCATAATCTAGTAATTTATCTAGAAAATTGTATTTTGGATTGATTTTATCTATTTTTTTTAAATTAAAAATTATGAATAGCTTGTAACTTTTTTAAGCCATATGTTTATGATCGAATAAGTTATTTTAAGATAATATATGGTATTTCATGAACTATAGAGCTAAGACTTTATGAAAAAGCAAATGTTTTTGCTTTTTTTTAATTTACATGTGACGAATTGACCGATACTTATATATGAGAGGCGATTATCTTGTAATTGAGCAGCATAAAATACATGTTGAAAATAAGATGAGAAATGATTGTAAAAAAATATTCTTCTGTAGAGATAATTTATTTCCCACAGGAAAGCATAATATTTATCAATTAATCATGAAAACTCAATTATGGATAAAGGAAAAATAAGCTATTTGTAAAAAAGAAATACAAATCAGGATATTAAATATATTTCCTATTCTACTGCATAGATACACTATGCAATGTACACTTTTGTTAATTGTTTCCTTGAAGAATAAATGACAGGCACGTATATAATATAATCATATTAAATTGATTTTAAATACAAGCTGTAATTATAAACAACTTTATTTTCGTGTTTAAAATATGGATATTGATACAATTTTAAAGATCTAGATTGATAAAAAATATTTAATTCCCCAAAAAGATCTAATATGTTAGATAATTTAGTTCCAAGTTTTACTTTCGTTCGGAATATTTTACTCTTAATATTTGAGACAAGATTATTTAATTATTCAAATTGCACAATTAAGTTTATTTTAATTAATTATTTACTTAATATCGAAAATTACTATTTCCCTCTATTTTTTGTTATTTTATCATTGAATTTACATAAATTACATGTTTTCATAATATTTAGAAAGAAATAACAAAAAAAGCAATAAATACCTCTGCCTATTTTTGCAATATATTCAAAAGCTCTATATTCAAGTGATATTAGAGGCGAAGTTATACTAACTTATCTTAATAATAGTTAGCTTGGTTATACACAGGAATTTATTTTTCTTTTTTTATCAAGATCTAGATTTTTTTGACAAAAAGAAATCATAAACCCCTGTTCTAAGATTAAGAAGAGCAATTTTATAGAATGTTATTATAACGCAGAGAAGTCAGAAAATATTTTTTTGTATTAGTTTTTGTATTTCGTGAGATTACATATCGGATGTAAAAGACAAAATATATCACAGACGAGTTAAAACGTACATGAAATAGGAGAGATCAGATATATTCGTTGAAAAAGTTCATGGTTACATAAAAGAAGTACAGAAAAAATAAATACTTATCTATATAAATACATTTCTTTATTAATTTATACAATATCAACGTGTCACAGATATATAAAATAATAATAAAATGATATTGCTACAATATTGAATTATAAAAAAATTCACAAATATTTTTTTAGCATCTATGTCTGTTTTTAGGTTTTTAAAACACGATTTCTTCTATAAAAGATTATATTGTATAATAAGTTTGTATATATATGTCTTTAATAAGTATTTGATTTTCCTCTATATAAATTTATGTGTAAACTTCAGAACAAAGGTTTTTAATATATTTTGTAATAACTTTTTCATGTCACCATTTATAATTTTTTTTAACATCTTTTAAATATGGCGTAGAAAAATAAGTTGTATGATATTTTTAAACAGGGTTTCGGTAAGAGTAACAGCAATTCAAATTACACAACGCAAAAAACCCTAGAAAAAATTTATTGTTGTAAATTCCACATGTAGAAATAACATAAGAATTTGCATCACAAACTATTTTTATATATCGACTTATTAAATACTATTAACGTTCCACTCGAGCCTCGTTTCTATTATTTCCTGTAAAAATATGTGCATTAATATGATAAAAAATGAGAAAACCAAAAAATTATTTTCATTAGGATGGCTATGATACAATTTTGTTATATTTTATTTTCTATCTTTGGTGCCAATTAAAACATACCAAAATTTTTTTACCGAACTTATGTGTGTTATAGTTTTTATGCCACGCCAATATATTTTTTTTTTCGCGTGTACTGCTGCTCTCTTAGATTTTTTTTACATTTTTAACAATATATTCATGAATGAAAATGATCTAAACTAAATTTCAAAAAAGAAAACAAGATTTATTAACAAAATATAAAAGCTGTAAAAAAAATATAATATATGTAAAATAAAAAATAATCGTTTTTTACTAATAAAAAATCATTATGCAAACGAAATGTAGTATTTTTGAATATAATACCTATTTTGTAGTTTTTAAAACTTATCTCGCAAGCATTCAAGACATAAAATCGATATTTAACTCTATATCAAGCATTGAATCTAAGTATGTTGCAAGAAATTGTGTTTTATTTGCAAGCAATTTTTATATTCTCACCATCTGAGATTGAATCATATTTTCATAACGTTTACACAAATCTTTTCCGTTTATCTAAGTATTTATGTTTTTCTGAGTTAATACGCTTTTAGAGACATGAAAAAGCATAAGCTAGTAATTAAAACGCTATTAAACAAAGGTAAAAAATATTTTTTTCTATATCAATTAGTAAAAATCATGGTAAATTGCTATAACTATAACGTGCCAATTTTTGATAATTTATTTTTCTACGCAATTTTTGTACTTTATATAAAATTTAACAATAAACTTATAAATAATTAACCATAAAAACATAGAAAAAATACTTAATTTATAAAAAGATACAAAAAATACTAGCATATTTAAGATTTACGTTTTCAGAACATTGAGCAGCAAAAATAAAGCATATTTTATAATTCTAATACATAAAATAATTTCAAAAAAATATATGCATCTTTTAATAAAAGTTTTTAGTTGAACATAGTTAATTAAATTTTAGTTTTATTTAAAAAAAAATACAGTATAGTTCAAAATACACATATGCTGTTTGAGCAAAGAATAATCAAATAACAACATATATTTGATGCTTAAAGCCGCATTGATTTGATATTTAAAATACGATTTTTCGGCACGACATTTCTGACTTATTTCGAAAACGCAAGTGTAAAAAATTCAATAAATAAAAATAAGTATTTTAAAGAAATATTTTACAACAGATAATGATCTAATTGCATAATCAATGCATTCTAAAACATGTAATTTATTTATAAAAAAAAATTTATACTTTTTCCAAAATGATGCGGCCATGTTTTTCAAAAAAATCCAGTCTTTTACTATTATATTATAAAGTTTTTTTTATTTGTTAGATGAAATTTTTCTGGCTATTTTTCATACATTAAACCATAGTTTAAGATGTTTTACAATCCAGCTTTTTAAAATATACACAAAAATTCAAGAAGTTGAAAAAAATACTAGCTCAAGCAAAATGACAAAGGTGTGTAAAACTCTTTTCCAAAAGTTCATTATTAGAACTAACTATTAAACAGAATTTGTAAATGTAAAGAGTAGCGAACTAATTATATCAATAAAAAAATATTTGCCATAGCTATTAGACAGAGATTAATTCGCAGGTTTTTTAATTTAGATTTCCAAAACACTAAAAAAAATTACTTTGTTTCTCTAGATATAGAAGTATATTTATAAATCACTTATTACATAAATATATAAATAAAAAACAGAATTTGAATTATACTCTAGTGATAAATCATCGTATATATGA
The DNA here is from genome assembly GCF_057557595.1 of Rhyacophila brunnea. NCBI lineage: Eukaryota > Metazoa > Arthropoda > Insecta > Trichoptera > Rhyacophilidae > Rhyacophila > Rhyacophila brunnea. The sequence goes on along the minus strand of NW_028233338.1, from coordinate 902,807 downwards.
GCATCGTAAAACCTTACAGTTTTTTTTTAAATTCATGTTGTATATATGTGGAATATTTTATTATATTAATATGCAGATATTAGTAGCCGATCTTTCAAAATGTCATTTAATAATTTCACATTGTAATTACATTTGCATCGCAAGCTTAGAGTTATATTCTTTTTGATTTTATAAATTTGATTTCTATATTTTTTTGTCATATTCGGCATTATTAATCTTAATTTATTCTTTAAGCATAATTGAAATGGTTACTCATTCCTACAATATATATTTTTTTTTATTGTAGAATCCAATTCTTACATCTGTTGCGATAATTCACCTTTATAAAACTAATAAGTTTTATATTTTTTCTATGTTTAGAATTTTAGATTTATGTAGAATAAAATTATCTCTTTTTATTGAGCAAATAGCTGGATTTTCCGTGACTTGAGAATATATAAACTATTTCTATAAAAATCGTCTTTTATACAAGTAGAACCGTAAAAATATATCATAAAAACTTGTGTCTCTAAAAATAGTACATAATTTCGCAAGACTTTTTTACTTGGATTTTTATAAACTTAACGATTACAAGTCTGTGCTTTTAAGATATAATACACTTATTTGAAACTAAACATCCTATTTAATAGTAGTCTATTGGCTATAATCATATAAACATACAATTATCTAAAATTAACGCAACAAGTTATGAAAATTTTATTATTGCCTTTAAATGGAAGAATAATTATTTATATGTGTATGTTCGCACTTCTTTATACTCGAATTTGTCTTACTATAATAAAAAATCAACAAAGCATACTTAATAGCTAAACTAAACTTCCCATTTTAACTAGTTTTATGATATCAAAAACATTCTACATAAAAAAAAAATATTTTTTTCTCAAAAAAAAAGAGAATAATCAGCAAAAGAGCACAATGATTTTAATCTTCTTATATTTTTTTAGTATATCTCAACAGCGTGATTATTCATTGTCACTATGATTTTTATTGCATTTAAAGAGTAGAAAAATATCCAGTGCTATAGATTTTATTAAAAAAAAACGCTTATCATATTGGAAAGCGAATTTTGTAATCTTCATTAATGATTTTCGGTTTAACAAATTATGTGATAAATATATGTGCGATTTTTGATTATGAAACTAGTTTGGTATGTGTAATTGTGTATATTACTTTTAATTCTGAATATATCTCATTTTTCATATTTTGTAGTAAAAAACTTCTCTATGGCAGATTTTGTTCATTTTTCAAACTTCTGGGTAAAATATTATAGATTAAATGGAATAATTAAGTATGAAAACAGGTATAATTTCTAAATCGTTAGTTTTTTTGTTAAGCAGTAACTTACAAAATCCATTAAGACCAACCTTATTAGTCACTGACATATGTTATCTAACAGTTATGCAGATAATAGCATACCTTTTCGTATAGTTGGTCCATGGAGAGAATAAATTTGTTCTTTTAAATAAATTTGTATTATTTTAAAAGTAAAAAATACAATTTTTTTTTGTAAATTCTTTAGCTGTCGTATTGAGGTTGAGTTTGGAGTTTTGGTTATAATTTGATAGAGTCAACTTGGATATCGCTTAGGTTTTCGACTTCAAAAAACAACGCTAAGCCTTATGCTTGCATGGCATTTATTTTCTTGTTGCAATTTCCAGCGCTTCAATGAAGAATATCTAAAATGGATAAATAATCATACACTTATTTTTGGCTTAAATATATATATTTTTCAATTTATAGAATGAAAGAGTTACTATTTATTTAAAATTTGCAAATTATTTGGATGTGGAAAATTAACCCCTTTAAAAATAAAAATTGAAAATTCTATTCATGTAAATGCACCGCACACCATAAACAAACATAAATAATGTGAGAGTAATATAAATATATATGTTAGGCAATATAAATCGAATTTATTCCTTTGTTAGTATATCTCTAAAATTCCTATTCTGTTGCGAGAATATATGCACAGCTACTACTATTTCGATCCAAAATACGATAAGTAGAGAACATATTAATTTGATGTTAAAAATTACATCAACTAATAAAATGCTGCTAAAAATATGCTTAAAAGAATTGGAAAATATTTGAATTTCAAATTTTACTAGCCCTTATTGTATAAATTCTTTTTTCTAGCATAAGAAGCAAATTATATAGTCGAGCTATACCATACTATAACAAAAAAAATAGCAATATGTAGTATTTAATTGCGTTTCATTGAGTAAAATTTTAGTTTATAACTGTCGTATTTACATTAAAAATATTTATAGATAAATATTTCGTTGTTATTCTAGAGATGATATATTTATTTTGTTTATAATTACCAAAATCATATAAGTAAAATAAAAAGTCGTAATAATATTGACAAAAAAATACATATTAAATTCAGATATGAGAACACATTATAGAGATTTTTCTAGTAATTTTATTTGATTTGTTACTAGTACAAGGGCAAAAATAAGTATTTTGATAGATATTTAATGCATGAAAATATGTGTTTTATATGAATTAAATTGACGTAACCCATACTGCTCGATTCGAAATAAGTTTAAATTGACATTCTTTATTTTAAATTAAAATTTCTTATGCAATAACTGTGTTTTTCTATTGTCGATACATGCGTGATTGAAAATTATATATTAAAGACTTCTATATTGTTTTTATTAATTTCCAAGCAGGGTTATCTATGTTTGGAATGAAGGAAATAAAATTTTTAAAATATTTTTTAACCTTTTATATTACTGCAAAAAAGTGTTTTATTCTTGTTGTGGATCATATGGGAACAAAAAAATATATAACAAATAAGGTATAAAAATTTAATCAAATCTAAGATATGCCCCAGAAAAATATTCACAGTATATATATGAAATATCTTATTAAATATAGGTAAACAATAATTATTTTTATTTCGAAAATTCATGTAGACAATTTAATGTAATATTAAAGATTGATTTTCCATATATCGATAGAATTTGACTGCTCAAACAGCAAAACCTTATGAGGATGCGTTTATATTATATAGAAAAGTTATATATATATTGATGAAACTCAGGATGAAAATAAAAGTTATAAAAACTTAATCTAGAGCTGTGTTTGTATAAAACTCAAAACCGACCAAATAAGATCCTAATTTAATGATTATGTTTCAGTTACAGAACAAAATACAACATACGAAAAAATATAAAATGATATACATAGATAGATACCTATATATGTTATATTTGATTAATCGAGTTAATGTAGGAATTCAATTTGAATAATTGATGTTAATGTCTATATTTGCGAAAATCATGCTTTAATTATATAAAAAATACAGTTAGCATGAAAACATCATAAAAGTACATTTATTGTCGATTTAAAATTTACTAAAAAGTATAAAAAAAAAATTTTTGCTTTAATGCGCGTAGAAAGTGCAAATCATACAAAGTTTGCATTTTTTTATCAATATCTTTGTTCTTCTTTTATTTATTCTGTTGCAGAATTTTAAGATGTGTAAATTTCGATGATTATCTGACCCATTAGATGGCTTACTTTATATTTAGTATATTATATATATATTAAATTGTTTTACATATTTTTAAGCTTAATGCAAATGATGCATGTAACTGCATTTGATTTCCTTACTATCAGATACATCGTAAATGTAGGCATGCCCTACTTTAAATAAGATGAATCTTAATATATGGAAAGATATTGGATAAATAATATCATACTCATTTCTTAATCGACACAAAGATCTAGAATTTCATCTTTTTTATTGTAATTTAGTTTATCAATATATCATGGGCTATTAAATCTTCGTTTAGCAGAAATTGGGCTTATCATACCTTTTAAAATTTTATTTTTATCATTTCAGTTTCCTCTATATAATATTTGTGTTTAGAGCATAAAATGCACTCATTTTACAAAAAAAACAATAAATTTTATCCAATAAAATATTTCATTTCAATAAAAATATGAGAAAAATTTTCTGGTTTTCCTGGGTCATGCATTCTCTATAAAAAGCATCTCTTTTCTTTTGTTTTTTCCATGCATTTATAATATTTTTATATACAATAACAACACCCAACAATAAAATTTGCATATAAGCATTTTTTATATCCACCACCATTTAGTGAAAATTATCTTGCGATTTTTTTACCCATAACCATCTTTTTTACTATTTTCTTTGTTATTTTTCAAACAACAAAAACATTATTTTTATGTTGCAATTTGCATTCAACTAACACAGAACCCAAAAAATTACATCGAAATGATTCTGATGGTACTTACACTATCAAGCTAAAAAAAAAATTTCTACTTTAAAGTAAAACAGCGCCCCTTAGATCTTAAGCTTAGAATTTCTTTATTATACTATAATTCTAATATTCTATTAATATTCTCTATGCTTTTTTTCATCAATTTTAAGTTTTTATGCTATGACTTTTTTGTAATTTTTTGTTAACACATTTTTATTATACTCAAGTCATCTCCATTTTATAGATAATGATAGAAAAAGCTATAGATGTAGTATCATTTAATAAAGGCAAACTACTACGTCCATAACAATGAATTCTTTTTACTTAGTAACGCAAGATATATTTTATTTGTTCTTTAATATAGGGAATATAAATGAGATAATTTTTCTATCACGAGATAGATTTTAAATTATATCTAAAGATATTTGGGTAACAATAAAAAGTGAGTTTGCTAAAACAGTGGATAACACCAAATCAGCTTTATATATTGAAAAATTATGAGTATTTTTTACTTAAAAATGTCTGGAAATATAGAAGTTATTGTAAGTTTTTGAATTTATAAAATTTTGATTTTCATGTAACTTACAGTGCAGTTTTTATATATAACCATTTTTTATTTTAATGTATTTTTAATTTTAATGTATGCTATATCGATTCTATATATTCCGAAACTTATTTTTTAAATTGCATTTAATTTTTATAAATATACAACATAAACTATTTGCGATTTCGATTCCCAGATTTCAGACTTTTAGAGCAAAAAAAAGTTTGAAAACGATATCAGGTGATAATTAACAATTATATACGGAATTAATTTTTATTTTAATTAAACAAATATATCTAATGTTATTTTAAGAAAAAGTTGAATAGAATATTGTACATTGTTATATTTAGTAAAGGATTGAACTTTCTAAAAATCAATTTAATTTATGATTTACATCAAAAATCTAATGCAGAGATAAGAAATGTTTCAATTTCATATCCGATATAAAAACCACTGGAAATATATTTTGTGGCATATTAGTTGATGACCGTTTAATATACATATAAATAATGCCTTTAAAAATTGTTATGATGTATTACTGAGCATTTAAAAAATATATGAGCAATTTTATAGAAGACTTTACAGATTAAATTTCTAGAAAATAAGCGGTAATACAAATTCTTAAGAAGCAGGACAGTATATTATAGTATGTATTTTTTAAATAAAAATATCAAGCCTAACTTCTGTTAAATATAATCATAAATAGTTTTGTTTCTTTTTTGTTTAGATGGGGGATCTTATGTATTTGTATCTTTTCTTATTAGTAAAAAAATTAAACAAAATTATGCAAAAATATCGTAAAAAACAAATATTTATATATTATTATTATATAATCCTAAAAAAAATCCAAAGTATACTCTATGTCACGATCTGTATTAATTACTAGCTTGAATAGTATAGTTTTGCAATGTGTATTTTTTTCTGTAACCTTAAATCAAGCTCAGATTGAGAAAAATTCAAAATAATACTTAGATTGAGACTTGTATTTTTATATAATTCAATTTATAAGTATTTAAATGTAATGTTAAATTTGCAAAGAACATTAAAAAAAAGATTTTCGTCTTATTTGATGGTTCCATCACATGCAATTATAATTAAATTTTTTAATAACTACAAAAAATTCAGATAAATGTTTTGTTGATTTGTATTCTGGCATAAAAAAGCATATTTTTATAAAAATTTATTATTTATTTTTTAGGTTATTTGTAGTACAAGATGTGAAAAGACATAAAAAATAATTTAATCGATTATAAAAGATCCTGCGATTTATCGACACATTTTTAATAAGACTTAATCTTTTTATATACTTTTTTTTCTAGAGTGTACATAAATGGCAAGGAAAAAATTAAATGCGCCAAAATTGACTTATCTAATAATTTACGCGTTTCAGTATGTGAAGTTATATTAAAAAAAATGTAAGAAAATTCTTTAGTAGTGCAAATCATTATATTTCTAGCATAAAAGCAGATTCTCTTTGATTAAATGTTATATTTCTAATATATTGTTAGAATGCGTAAAAGAATTTATTCTAGCTTCTGTACAGCTTCAAATCGTCTGATACTAATGGGAAATGTGTTTAACTTTATATAGTTATTTATCAATATTTAGAAGTTTATTGGTTTAAAAAATCGGCTTATTTGAATCCAGTTTGATTATTAAAGAAAGTTTTTATAGAAATTTTTCATTCTAAATACGATAGGTTTGGATTTTGGTCTGATAATAGTTTATATATTCTTTTGAACCTCTATAATTTATATGCGAGGACTACACATCATATAATTTACAAAATACATTTAAACTAGAAACAGTCAAAATATACAGTTTTTATTAGAACTAGTTCTTTTTTCATACATTTAAATGTGAATTTTTTATCTGAAATATCTGAATCTTTACTAGAGGTTTAAAGTAATACCCTAAATATACCATGATTAATCCTAATAGAAATAAACGTTTTCAATACTTCTGTATAATATAAGCAATTTATTGTACACAATTTTTTGTTAGATTTACAGATTTATGTTATATTTTCTTTTCCCGATACAAACGTAATAAGTCTTCAAAAAAATCCAACTTTAATGCTTTAAGATAAATAAAAATCACAGTATAAAAAAAAATAAATATATCATAATTGTTAATTTCGTAAACCTCTATTGCACACCGATTTCTAGGCTAAAATTTTAAAATCTAGATATAATATATCATAATATAGGATTTCGATATAATGTCAAAATGATGTATTTGTTTATAATGTAATTTAACGAATATAGTCGAAACTAGTAATGTATGTTCATATAGTTATTTTTTGCTTGAAATCATAGAAAATAAAAAAATTTAATTTAGAAAATCATCCACAATTCTTTGGCTCCAAATAACTATGTAATTGATAATAGAGGTGTTTTTAGAAACGGATAATTATAGATAATACCAGAGAATAAACCTTTTAAATCACGTACCAATATGCATCTCATGCATATCACTTGTGTATGTGATCAAATCAGATTTGTTTCAGCGGAAATATAGACCAAGTAGATCTTTTTATATGCCTTTAAAAATTTTTTAATCTTTAAAAAATGCAATTCTTTTTTATATGATTCCAAAATTTTGTATTATCAAACGAAAAGTATTTGACAGTCAACACTTGAATAGAATCTGTTGTGAAATACAACCCGAGTGAGATGCAAAATTGCATCTATATATGTTGTAAATATGTTATAATTTTTTACAAATTCTTTATTTATTCTTATAAATTGTTAAGTTGTTAAAAATTTCATAAAAAATAAATATAAAATCAAAAGCTTTATTTTTATAATAATTAATGTATAATTTTAATATAAGCTAACAATAATAGCTGTATTTTTCATTTATATTTTTAAGAGTTTTCAAAAAATATTAATTGTGTCTTTTTTGTAACTATATGTAAAGTAAAAATGTTAATCAAAAATGTATTTTTATAGATGATATTATTTTTTCTAATTATTTAGAAGTATTTAATGTATATTTAGTAGGTCTAATATTGTTATTCATAAAAATGATGACTGTTCTTCAGCACTTAGTTACAATTGTAGTATGTGATGTAAATATTTTTTCTATATTTTTTATTGATAAAAAAATCCTATTATGCATTAAAAACTGTGAATTTTTTAATTTCTTTCTTCTATACATTCGCACAGAATGCAACTAATACAATCTAGATGTCCACAATTTACTTAATATGAACCATTTTTTAAAAATTTATGGATTTAATAATACAAAAACCATGATTTTCATCTCCCTTCGACCAAAAAACATCAAAAACATTCTCAGAACTCTCGGTTGTTAAAAAAATTGTTTTTGCTACCAGTATGGATGCTTTGGGATCACTTTCACTTGAAAATATTTATTTTAGTGTCTGCATATTTCATAAGATATGCAATCCTTAGTGTAAATCAAAAAATGTGTTATATAGAATTTGATACTTACTGGAAACTTAAATAACCCGAAACTAGCAAAAAAAATAAATCTATGATTTTTTCTACATTATTATTTGTATAGACCATATGATTTTATATTTGGCTTCATATTATCTATTTTTTGATTCCTCTGATTTTTCACGATATAAATAGTTACTCGTTAAATTTTTTGAATTTACGATTTTTATTTATATGATCATCGAAAATGAAAAATATATACAGTTACGAAATATTACTTTTTCAAATATTAAAAACCTATGTACCGCATTTAAATTTAATTTCCTTCGTTTTATTATCGGACCACTTTCAAGACTTGTGCCGCTTCTTTTTCGCATATTCTATAATATACATCCTAACAAAATATTTCAAACCAATATCATAAAAGGTATCAGGATGAGCTCGAACATGCATACCATATCAAGGCATATATACAAACCTGGGTGTGAGATAAACCCTTGAATCACTAATTCTTTAACGGAGGAGAGGAATCACAAAAGAATTCCGAGAATATAAAATAGACGATTGTATATAAAAGCTGGAAGCACGAGATATCAAGCAAGTTGTGCTTGAGAACAAACACTAAAATTATTAAATATAATTAAGCTTTTAATATAAAAAACCTACAAACACCTTTTTAATCACGTTGTACTATAAAACCTAGCAATATACCACATGTATTTGCATATAATTAGGTCTAGTTATGTAATCAGCCCTTTATTCTATTTTAATATATTCATCCTTCAAGTGCTCGACCTAATATTTTTATCTTTTTAAGATACACTGATTCTAGTTTCCTTGCAAAATAGTACATTCATTGTTTTGAATCATTCTGACAAACTTTGATATATACATGTTCTTCTATCTGGCTTTAAGCCAAGTACACCAAAAATCTACTATACTTTATTCAATAGCATATTGTAGAAGCAAAGCCTATAACCTCGAGTAACATAGGTGCAAATCCACCCCTACCTCTTACTTTTAGCGTCTTTGATAAAATTATTTTGCACATATGTTTCACTTAATGTTGTGATTACCTCCACATTAATGCTACTGTTTGTATGCTATACTCATGAATAAAATGCCATTCAATAAAATATTAAATCACACATTTATTCGATTTTATTATATTCATCGTGTTTAACTAGAACTTTAGTGTCTTGTAAAAGTAAACACGGCTGTTAGTTATTTTCACCATATAATGACGACAATCTTCCTCTATTCACATTATTCTTCCTTGCCTTTTTAGTTGATAAAATAAAATGTATAAATATATAATCCGAACTTCTATAGTGAAATTTTTTTAAAAATATAAGTTTTATAAGTACTAAATATTTTAGTATCTTAAACCCAGAATACTAAGAATAAATATTTAAACAGCGTTAACATTCTTTTGTAAATAATATTATAAAATTAGGGCCGATGTGACATTTATAAGTGCTGAAGTAGTAACCTCGATAACATGCCTTTATTCATGCTTATCATAAAAATTTGATCATTTTTGCATGTAGATTACTTTTACAATCCAAATATATTAATTCCGTAATATCCTATAACTTTTCTTCAAAAAAAATATTAGTATATATATCTCATAAGAAATCATAAACTATGCATGATACATGATAGTCTTACAGGTGTTAGCTAATCCTAAGGTCTAGGAACTTAAAGTAAAGGTGATGCAATCAAAGATGTTTATATTAATCCCAGACAGAATGATATAATAATTAAAGAAAAAAAATAAATTTAACAGGTGTAAATATTATTAAATGTCTCCAAATTTAAATTACGTAGAATTATGTATTCACAATCAAAAATATCTAAATTTCTATAAATGAAAATTTCAATAAATTTCGATTGGTGTTTCGGAATCTATTTTGAAGACTAAAATATTGATCTTATATGGAAATAATTAATTAGAACTTATATAAAATCAATTTCTGTGATTTGAATTTCTAACCATGAAGATTTGTATGTATATTATTACAACTATGGCTTCGATAGGTAAAAGTGAAGTGACTAACAAATGTGAAAATATACCCGAAGTGATAATAGAAAATATGTCCGAAATTCCTATAAAACCAGACTCTTTTGCAAATACAATATTCATAAGCAAATTGGATTACCCAATTAACGAGACAGAAATAAAGTCTGAAAAGTATAATGAAGAGAAATCTCAGAATAATAATAGGAATGAGCCTGTAGAAGAGATGTTATGTCCCAAAACAAAAGGTTTCTATATCCGAAAGACTTATTTACACCACTTCTATCCGAACATGACGAAAAGCGTAAAGAAATTGAAACATCCGCGCTAGAAACACTAAGAACTGGGATTTTTAGAAATTAAACATATTGTAAAAGAAGTGATTCCATAAATAATTGAAATTATTTTTATCAACTGGTTTATATATGAATTTTGTGTGGAGACTACAAAATGATATTGTTTTTATAATTTTTAAATCTCTATTGTTATATTATTGTAATGGTTTGCAAGAAGAATTTACTTATGTGTTATTCAATATTTATCCATTAAAATTTTTATAAGTAAAACTTTAAACTGCATTGCAATTTATATATGCCTAACAATCTTTACGCATCATTTTATCAATATAACATTATTCTTCTCCAAGCTCTACTTATATGTTCACGTGTTTTCTTAATTTTTTTGTGCTTTTGCTTCAACTGGATTTCCCATGATATTATATCGAATCCGATACAGCAAAATAACACAAAAAAGATCATTTTATATCTTATTTCAGCAAAAAGAAGTATATTGGTTTTTATTTACACCACAAAAATTCAAATCATTTTAATATACTTATTAACATTTTTATCTAAAACAATTATATGCAAGATTTATATGCTAATAAATTAAAAATGAATTATATATTATAAAATTCAAATATAGCATCGAAAACACATAAAAATTGCACTGGTATTTTTTTCTGATAATGCATCTCTACTTTATACAAAATTATTCCCTTTACAAAAAAATGATAATAAATTTCTATCTACATAAAATTTTCACCACTATAAGCGGCTGTTTAATAAAATAGTGATTAAAAGAAGCAACTAACAATTATATTATTTTAAAATCCTATAATGCATAACATCGGGAAATACAAATATATAAAATATCACACTTTCATATTTAAAATAAAAATTGATGTCTTACCAAATAATCATTTATTACAAATAAAATAATTATGCTGTTTAAATACGATCAAAAGAATTATTTTTATAGTCTTTACTAAATATAGAAAGCTTCTATTAGATAATAAAATGCACATATCACCAACAGATATACCTTTAACAAATATAATGCTCGACTATGGACCTTTATACATAGTTTCTATATGATTTTGCTATTCTAAAAACAGCTATTATTCCTTAATGTTTGCGCTAACTAATATTTCATTCAAAAAAATATCTATATAATAGAAACTAATAAGATAAATATGATGTATTTTTTTAAAATGCAAAAAAATACAAGAAAAAAGTTTGCAATTTAATTTAGATTAAATATTTTTTAAGTTTAATAATACATCTTTAAAGATGAATAATATCATGCCACACAAATATTTAGTATGTATTAATGCCATCTAAATATAAAAAAATATCATGGTTTTTACTACTAATGTATAAAAGCATTTGGGCTTAAAAATTTTATAATATGTTTCATATCTTTTTTTAATACATTTTGCAGTTATGAGCAGTTTTTTTTTATATTTCATATATTAGACAGCATTTGTTTTGATTATAATAAAAAATATACATTTTTTTTTTGATATTTATCAATCAAATAAAGGTAAGTATTATAGTTATTTAGAAATGTAGTCAATGGTGTCATTCTTTTTTATAATAGATACAACAACAAATATACACTGTGATGTGACATTTAAAAGTTATTAGAATTATATAAGATTTTTTTATGTAACAAACACAAATCATTGCTAACGCTATAATTATATAAAATTACAAAATCAACATACGGTATTATTTTGGGCTATTACAATTTATATTGAACGATATTTATTCAATATATAATAATGTTTTTAATCAGAGTTATTTGTATAAAAATGTAAACTTTTTTGGTGCGAGAAGAGAGGCTTATTCGACGTATATAAAATTTACCAAGCTAATTTTTTTAAACATGCAGGAAATAGCTCGTAAATATTTTAGATCACATTATACTCGCATACAAATCTTAAAGATTTTAGTTTATACACTGATTTTAGCAAAATATCTATAAATTGAATCTTATATAATACCAACGCCTTCTGCATTTTATACCACATCATGCTTTACAGTTATTAAACTATAGGAACATAATTTTTAAACATCCATAGTGAAAAAGGTTTCTCAAAATATACATAATAAGTTTTTATTCTTGCTTAAAACATTATTTTATGCATGTGTTAAACAAGTCATATAGTTTACTATCCTTACAGGAATTTCATTTTACATATCACCTATGCAAGATTATAATAAAAGCACACTGCAACATTATAGATTACTACATTCTCTTTGATATATAAAGAAAATACTTAAACCTCTAAAAGATACTATTATATCATATAAGAGTAAGTTTATAAAATAATTGACAGAAAAATATACAAAAAACATACATTGACATAAATAAAGCATGTGAAATGGAAAAAAAAATTAAAATTACTTTTATTTTATTTTATTATCTCTTTAGCGTTTTTACTATATACTTGAAATTCTGCCTAGTTGGTAGAATTAAAAGGTTTACGCTGCTGAAAAAATAAACTTGTAAAACCAAAAAAATTGCAAAAGTAAATAGAATATTTGTATAAAAATATCTGTCGGCGACAAAAAAACTTACCCACTAATTTATAAATTTTAAAACCGCAATCAATAACTTTTTTGTATGCTGCAATTATACATTTTTAACTGACCAATACTTATAAAAATAAATTGAATTCTTGTTCCTGTTCAAAAACAAGATTTTTAGCAATTTAGGAATTTTTCATGTTTTAAGTAAATACAATGCTGTATTTTTAAAATCATTTTGGAAAATAGTACTAACTATATAACATTTATTATCTTGGTTATTATTATATGAAACAGGTCTAATAAAATACTGACTCTTTCTAAGATTACATTGCAGTTAAAAATTGCTAGATGTATAAATATGTTGATATAAAATTTAAAAAATTTCCTCAACTATGACAAATCGATACACCATAAGATATTTAGAAAATATTCTTATATAAAAATAGATATATTAGATTGATTGATTGCAACTTCACACAAGATCGAAGATCCGGAAAATGTTTTCTGATCTTATATGACAAAATATTTATTTTAATATTGCATGTATGTAGAATATGAAAAAGAGATTTCTGTTGAGTTCATATGTTTATAACAAAAAAACTCTTTACTTGCTATATAAAATTTGTCTATATTTCGCACAGAAGTAATAGAATAATGTATACATTTCTCTTAAATAAAAGGTTGTATTTTGTGTGGAAATAATCAAGTTTATAGAACAAACTTTTCATATTCAAAAAAGACAGTCGTGATCAAAAATTGTTCATTTTTTTTTATCGGAATAGAACAACAGCAATTTAATTTTATATTCAAAAAATGTAAATTTTTATATAAAAGGCTAATTATAAAGAAAAATTCAAATGAAAGATACTTAGTCTGTAAAATTTTTAACACTATATACTGATCTAAAATCTATTTTTTATAGATTAATATGATGTAGTAAATAAAACTATACCACATTTATCATGTTATTGTGATAGGCAAGGGCAAAAAAAGGCATGTAGAAATAATTTTAAAGCTTGTTCCTTTGATCAATATTGAAATCCAATACATAATAAGTTAAATTTAAAGGCTCTTGTTGTAGTAAATTGCTAGAATTTATAAGCAAGGTTTTCACATTAAATTTTGATTCGTAGTCTACAAAGGTATGGAACATAATATAGTTTTTAGTCGCTTGAATCGCGCATATTTTTACTTTTTTACATGTATTTTTTTGTATTGTGCAAAAGTGACAAAAACCATCATTCAGGTTTATTTTGTACAAAGAGGTTTAAAAATTGCGCGGTTGACTAGGTGTTTTTTTCGACTCTTTTTCATATAAAGGATTTTTAAACCATTAACCGTATACTAGTTTAAAAAAATGGCTAGGTCGTCTAATTACTATACGATATTCATGCAGAAATTTTACAACATATGCATTCTATAAAGAAAAAAAATCTTTAACATAAATATAAGAATAATGACGAATACAAAATATAAATTTTTTAGTCTTAATGATACAGTATGCTTTTCTATCTCAATGTATAAATGTATCTTCAGAAATAAATAAAATTAATAAAAACAAACTTATTGTACTTATGTATAGTTTGATATTAAATTAAAAAAAAACAGTTGAATAGTTCAATTCATAGATCTATAGGCGATAAAAAATTTAGATTTGTGATATATTACGTTTAAAAATAATTAAAATTATACAAGTCATACTCTATCCTTTAAATCTTAAAATTACTTATTTTCAAATTGATACATTGCAAATTAGACATTTTTCAACTCTTCTTATCATAGTTTCGCATTAGTATAAAGAATATACTTTTTTAGTCGTTGACAAAAAATTTATATCAGGTGAAAAAACCTTTCAGTAATATGCGTTTAACAGTTTATATAATATTTATGTCATTTTATTTTCCATATTTTTGCACGCAGTAGAAAAATATTTATCAGATGTTTAAAACTTGATTTAAAAGTGCTACAGTTTATTTTCTTGATATATCTGATAATATTAATATAAAAGAAATTATATGCAAAATAGAATGTATCATTAGTTTTGCTATAATGTAAATTATGTTTTCACATTGTTTTTTCCACACGGACGTATAAGTTAGTTAAGATTTTGCTGATTATAATATTATAAATAACGAAGTTACATTTTACTATTTTTAAGCTGCTTTTCTAATTAAATTTTTTATATACCCATCAGAAAGATTGCCATACCACCTTTTTCAGCGAATTTTTTTTTTACCTAGCAGTTATTTATTAACAGCAATTTGTATGCTGGTTAGACATTGAATTTTGAGCTTAAATCTATTGGTTACAAAATAAATTTTATAGATATGTGACAGGAAAATATAATAAATTCGTTTATTAATATATAAGATATTATATCGCAAAAAACTCGCAATAATTATTGTTTTAACATTAAAATGCAAATATAATTTATTATAACGAAAAAATAGTAAGTCTGATGTTCTATAAATATAATTTTTTGCGATTTATAAAGAAGTAAAAATATTGGATATAAAATTGTATCAAATAAATTTTATGTAGCTATTTTGATTTATCAATAGAATCATTTATAATATTTTCATTATGATGCAAATAAAAATCAATGATATTAAAAAAATCATAAGAACCAAATAAAAAAAACTAGACGATATATACTTGAGACAAAACACAGTTTCATGATTGTGCATAATCGCTCGTAAAACATTCATGCTCAATATCATGTATAAAAGTTCAAACCATTATTCTCAGCATATAATAGACAATTTTATTTATTATATACGATCTAAACTCAAACATTGCAATATTTTGTTTGTATATTTTTTTGAAGCATAAAAAGTCGTATTGAATGTAGTAAAAAACACTAAACATAGCTTTTTTACATTAAAATACATCTTTATAAATTTTAGAGAAAGCGTACTATTTTTGTTTATATTATTTTATAGGATTTTACATAGCTTACTATAGTTTTACAGACTTTTTATGCTAAATATTTATGCCTATTCCGTTTTTTTCTCGTGCTTTCATTAAAAAACATATATAAAGCAAAATTCTTGCCCGTGTTTGTTACCATATATGTAAATTGCATGTTTCTATTACATATATAATGATGAAGTGGAACTACGTTCAAATTGATATTCATCTGATGAAACCGTAATATTCGGCAATAAGTGGTATATTTTTAAATACATCAATAAAGTCAGCAGTATAAACATAGAGTAATATATTTCTTAACGACAAGATGTTACGTATGATGTTTAAACGAGAATTTAACATATATTATATAAAAAAGATTTTTTAGCATAAAAATTTCGCATTCTTTTTCTTGTGTAACGTTTCTAAAAAGGCTAGATTACATAAAAAAAATTTATCGATCGTGTTTTGAATATAATTATAAAAATTTTGGAAATTTTTTATTGCGCAATATATGTCATTGCCTATAATCTTTAGAATTCTGATCATAAGTGCGTTTTTTTTATAAAGGTCTTATATTCATGGCAATATAAATTACACATAAATCCGAAAGATAAATCCTAATACATATAAGATGATTAAATTCATATAGTTCATATATATTGAAATATTTATCATTATACGCATGCATAATCATTTTGCCTATTATACGATTTCTATTGCAAATCGGAATTTGCAATTGAGTGTAAATTAAACATTGTGAAAATATTAGTTTAGCACCCGATTAAAAAAGAAATACAGTATCAGAAAAAATATTTTAGCTTATATATAAAAGTATAAACACACAAAAAGGTATAAAAATTTTTTTTATTGCGCAAACGACATTTTTCATAAATCTTTACATAGGATAAATCAATTATATATAGTCTGAATTCAAAATAATTATCGCTATTGCTAAAACCTTAACCAGTGGTTATTACACTTTAACACGAGTCCTTAATATCAAAACGAACCAAAATTTCAACGCAAAAAGTCGGAAAACTGTATCAAAGCAGTGTAATCAAAAGTAGAAATATAGAAAAAAAATTCTTTGTACTATATTAAGCATAGATCGATGGTGATGACAAAAATCATACAAAAAACCATTTATTTTATGCCTAATGCATGTAGAATGATATATTGCAAAACGAGTTCTTTTTCAGCAAAAAAATTATTTATTAGTGTAAAAATGTATGAATACCTCAAAGTATGAGTGAAACTGGTAATAAATGATCTAAAACATGGAATAAAAAATTTAATCCGTAAAGAGTACAAAATTAGCCATAGATCAGACAAAATATCATTTTTATATTTTTTTATATAATGTTTATGCGATTTCTAAAAAATGTTTTGCAATTTATCTACATATAAAATATAGATACTGTGATATTTACCTACCATATATATATATTTTTACGCGAACATGCTTAAAATACGTCGCACATATAAGAAAGTAAAAATTTTGATGATTTATATTTCGAATTCCGAACTGAAAAATATTGAGTGGTATTGATAATAAAAACGTTATTTAGTGGAATATAGAAACAAAGAAAAATCATAAACATGTTGACTTGCAGGGAATAGAATATTGAATCTTGAAAAATATAGTGTAGCTTAATGTAAGATATTGCCATATTACCTATTTTTTTAGAATTTCAACAATGAAGAATAGAAAATGAACTGAAAAAAATAATTAAAACGAATTTTGAGATCAAAAATCAGGTTTCTTACATTTGATAAAAAATTAGTATCCTTGAAAATATTGTATTTTTTAAATGGAAAATAGCGTAATAGCAAATACATGAAACATTTTAAGACGATAAGTATGTATAAGATGTATAAAAGCTTTCTATTGCGGTAAATAATTTAAAATAACATTTAAAACTCTTATTTAATCTACAATTTGCTTTAAAAACAAGATTTTATAATTTTTTTTTATGCACCTAATAAACAAAAAGAATATAAAATTGTTATTTTTATAATGCATGCCTGAGAAAAGCAATTATAAACTTATTTTCTCAATATATACAATAAAATATATTATCGTATATACGGACTAATAGCATGAATGGGATTTATGTATCTTTATCGGCATACAAAGTTTGTTTTTTGTGCATACCGTGTGAATATACACATGCCAATATACTATTCTTCAAAGCATTCTTCTACTATACACACCTACCGATAAACAATATACAATTTATATTATAACTGAATTTTTGCATCATGGATACAATCATTTATAAGTCTGGATGTTTTATTCTGGAATTTTAAAAATATTGTGCCACCACTCTATCCTAAGCTACAATTCTATTTAGTATATTGCACTACATATTCATGAATTATATTTATAAAAGACCATTCTTAAATGTTATAAATCGTTAATGAGTAGGTACTATCAATACTCAACAATTTAATCATTTTTTACTACAAATATTCTTTTGCTTACATACCTGAAATTATGTCTATCATATATTCCATTTTTTTCTTTCTATATTCTTTTATATAGAATAATCACCGCAAAGTATTAAAAATTTTTATATCTACTACCAAGTGAGCAAGTTTTTACGACGTCAGCATATAAAATTTGACAATTTTATTTTCATTTAAGATTGCTTAATTAATCCGAGAAAGTTTATAATATATATGGTCTATTGTATTATCGTAAATCTATGAATAATCAAAATTGAAAGATTGAAATTACTTGCTATGTGAATGTTAACGATTAATGAAAATTAAAAAGTGTTTATATTCAAATATATACGTATATTTATTAATATTACAAAAAACAGAAAAATCATTTTTTGCATACTAAATTGTTTATATTTTTTAGTTTTAAATAACAAAAATCTAGATTCACATATTTTAAACTATTTTACGCAAAAAAATTCATTGTGAACTAAGATTTTTAGACATCGTTTATGAAAGTAATATATGTATTTTTACGGCCTTATATTATAAAGGACATAAGATATTCAAAAAAACATAGCATATCAAGTGTTTATACAAATATATATATGAATGAAACCAAAAATTTGAATTGTATATCTTACATACAATAGAAAGCTATAATGTTTACCAAATTTACAAAATAACTAGTCTTTTACATTAAAAAGTTGGAATTCAAATAATAAAATACACGAAAATTGCTTTTTACATATATAATGCACATTAAAAAAGCATTTTATTTTTTAAAGATTTTTAAATAATGGTCTTTTTTTTTTAATATATTTTATTTAAAAAAAAATGTAAAAATAACAATTATATAGTACAAAAATATCATCTATATTATTTCAAGAAGATTAAAACACTAAAATTTTATTATTTATTCTTACATTAATTTATTATAAAATTTATTTGCAAAAACGAAAAAAAGATAAAAGAAAATAAAAAACTTTGATATTCTCTAGTTTATGTAATAAATCTTTGCGTTCTACAAATGTATCTAAACAAGATTTTGCAAATATAAATAACAATTTTATACTTGTTTGGTCATCGCATATCTCTAAATATCAATAAAATTCCGATGTAAAAAGAAAACATTTATTCTTGTACAGAAAGACTCATGTTCGCATGTAAGAGATGTAAATTTATGTAGAATGTTATAAAGCAGAAATAATGTTGATCATACGAAAGTTTAAGGAAAAATTGTATTATTATAAATACATAATATACCGTAAGTATTTAACATCAAAATGTCTAGTAGAATACAACATTGTATACATTAGACATAGAATTACTTAAAGAACAAGTTTTTGATAATAGGTTACTGAATTTAAAAAAATATCATTAGACAATGAAAAAAAATAAATATAAAATCTGAGTAATATAGCGATAATCGAAGAAGAAATATGGATAAGTGGGCCATATGTTTTCGCTTATGAACTTAAATTTAAAATCCAAAACCACGTCTGTCCGTAAAAAAATCACACCACAAAAACGCTAAATTTCTCCTTTTATATCCTGTAAGTATAGCTTTTAACCCTATGTATTTATAATACAAAAAGAACGTGTGTGTTTTGATATTTTCTTTGCTTGTGTTATGATTTTTAAACTAAGTTTTAACTTATTGTACGACAGAAAGAGAGATCTGTGCAACAAATAAATATTTTTTATATATGAATAGCAATAAATCAGCACGAACGTTTGTGAATTTAATCTTAAAAACCAATTGATATTTCGAAAGAAAACTCTTTAAGTTAAGTGGCATGGGTATTTGTTTCTTTTCTATTAAATTCTATTTAAAGTCATTTTCCTTATATATTTGATTTAGAAGATTAACATATTTATGATTCTATGAAAACCTAACGCTGTTGGCATTATATAGCTATAAAATAGAACAAAATGAACTTTATTTCCATTTAAAAAATATTTTTAAAATCGAAATTTTATTAGACATCATTTTTATAAAATTTAATGTATGCAAAGAATACTTAGAAAAAATAAAGAAATTTTTTTATAAATCTGGTCGTAGTTTATGAACCAAAAAACATTTATTTTATAAGTATATATATGAACCTATTAACATTAGCACGCTAATTGCAATCTCTAGTATAACTTTAGTTGGAAATATTTGTTTACAACCATTCGCAAGACAAAACAAAATAAAACATAGACATCTTACTTCTCTTTTAATTTAACATCACCATATAAACCTATATATTATGACATAATACTTTCTACGGCATTGTACCATGTCTAGATATAATCAAATAACCATTTTTTCTAATTTAAGCTTAAACAGAACCTCTGTTTAGCATGTAAAATATGCCTTTAAATTATTTCTACACAAGTTACATAGTGAAATTATCTTTTTTTATATGCTATTTGTTAAACAATCTTCCAAATATTACAATTTATATATCTAAATGGTTCTACACTTTGTTAATAAAAGGAAAAGTATACAATGTATTACAGTTTTGCCTTGATATAAAACATAAATATAAAAAGTAATCGTAAGAAAAAATCATTTATTGTTACAAAAAGATGTTCCTATATAAAATTCAAAATAGAATGCTATAATTATGATTTAACAGGACATGTAAGCTAGGTTTATAAAAAAATTTAAACAAAAAATGTATATGGAACTTATATTGTGAATTTCCAAACTATATTATATAAATTAAATAAAAAATAAATTATAATTGGTCACAAACGTGTAAGGGATGTATAAAGATTGTATTTAACACTGGAAAATATAAAATATAGATAGCTGCTACTTCTGTAGATTTATAACAAATGTTCGACTATTAAAATATATATTTTGTTGTTATATGTATATTTTCTATTATGATATAAGTAGCTATATCATTTTAATCGCAGCAAATCTTATTTTTTAGAAAATAGAATATTTAAAAATGAAATAATTTATCTTCATTATCTTATAAATCTGATTAATAAATATTTTACATTTTTTTCACAGTAAATTTACTTTTAATCATAAAATATGCATTATTTTCGGTTATTAAACGAATAAAAAAGAAAATATTTAGAATGATAAAATACAATTTGTATAATATAATAGAAAATTTTTTTTTCATTATTTTATATAGATGATATAATCATCACAAAAAAAAACTGTCTAAATATATATATATGAATTAATATTAAATAAAAAAGTATTTTTATTTTTTGTTGCAATCCAAAGGTTTTTGCTAGAAAAAAATTATAAATTACAATACATGAAAAAAAAGTCACCACAGAAGCTTTTTATTTATAATAGAAAATGTTTTTTACAGTAAAATTTTGTTTTCTAAAAACTAATATCATAATTGATATAAAATTTATATGACTGAGTTCAATTTGTACAAACTTAGCATCTATTTAGTTTTTTTAAAAATTTTTAAAATATATTGCATAAGGAAGTCTTAATATTGTTTTGCACGATAGACTACACTTCACTAACTAATATGAAATTATTCTAGTTCCAATTGTCAGCTGGATGCACAAAAATTATCATAATTTATTTTCTACAATCTAAGAAAACAAATCTCTGTCAAATTATCTTTTATGACAATCTAAGAATATGATAAGGTTATGTAATACATAAAAATTTTGGTTTTTAATTAGCTAGTTATCCTTCTTCTACAGAACCTAATATGTTTTAGCACATTTCTTTGTATAGATACTGCATTAAAAGCATCACAAATACTCAAAAAATCATATGAATATATTAAAAATATAAAATGGTATCCAAAATACGCAAAAATACAATTTTTTATATTTAAAAGGGGTAAAATAAGATCGAGTTATTGCAAACTAGTCTTTCTTGAATCCCAGTGTCTTTTTCTTGAAAAAATAAAGACCACAATATATCATATAATTGCAGAGTTTTTCATAAGTTACTTCGTCCTTACAACATATCTCATATGTAGTAATGCGTTGCAGTATATTATTTTCATATCATTTTAACAAGACTAAGAGATAGATATAAATTATAAAGTTTTAAGATGAAGTAATATATTAAATGTGCAATAATACAAATGATTTTCATAAATTTATGATTGCCATTCACATCAGAAAATAAAACACTCAAACCAAGTGTCTAAATTATATATGTATAAACCAACAATTAGTTGTATATTTTAAAATGCTCGCATAAAAAAATTGTATTCTCACAAACTGCTCAAAGATATATATTTCATGTTGATTTTTATATTAAAAATACAATCTTTTACCACATATAATATTTAACGTACGACTATATAATATCAACGCTGCAAATGCGGTTTTTATAGAAATATGATATTTTAACCGAAATTAAAATATTAAAATGGAAATTTATTAAATAAACAAAAAACTTTCGTAGAATAAGACTAAGTTTGCATTAATTGTTATAAAAAAAATTGTGAATAAGTCAATCTCTATATACATTTATAGAAAAAATTTAGGGTATAAAAATAATAAATAAAATTCGAAATGATCTTAAATTCGAATCGATTCAAAAGACTTATCATACGTAGATTTAAATATAAAATTGAAAAGTTCAAATTTTAATTTTAATCATCTTGAATATTATCGACGAACAAAAAAAATGGTAAATAAATTTCAGCATTATAACTACAAGTTTATGCGATATATTTATGTTTGTTTCTAAAATACGATATATTTTAAGAATTTTTATGGAAATTTTATCATAAAATCTAAACAACGCAGTTACAATCAAAAGGTATTTGATGGAAGCAAATACTAAAAAAAGCTTAAATTCTAGAGCTAAATTAACAAAAAAAGATTTAAAATGATGAAAGTTTTATTTTCTAGAAATTAAATTCAATATGTAAGATGTTATTTACCATTACATATCATGTGAAAAACAAACATATCGTTTTAAACCCATACTCAAGCCTATTTTATTGCTTGAAAATATTTTCAAAAAAAATATATACCAATCTAGCTTTTCAAGAATCAAGAAATTACAAAAAAAATTGATTTGTAAACCAAATTATAGAGTTAACTATTCTCTTTAGAACTTCACAAAAAAATTCATAAGAATATTGTACTGCCTTATAAAAGAATAAAGTCATAAAATAATTAGGGTAAAGTCAAAAAAACATGCTATAAATTTAAAATTTAAAACTTTCGACAAAGAAGACTTTAAATCTATATAAATTTAATTAAAAAAATTCAATAAATAGAAAGAAGTCTATATTTATCAATAAAAAAATAACAACCTTTTAAATATGTTTATTGTAAAATAAATATTTTAATTTAGAAAGTATTTCTTTGCGTTATATATGTATATCTTATCTTAAAAATCAGATTTTTCATTAGAATCTTAAATATTTAGATTATAAAAGGGCAATTATATCTATAATGTAAATTCTACACGCTTAACTTATATAAAAAATAATATAAAAAGAAGCTAATATAACATTTAAATATTTTTCAGATAATAAGCATAATTAAAGACATTGAAATAAAAAACAACAATTTCTATGGAATTATAATAAAATCAATGCCTGCAATAATCAGCACAAAAATAACATCATTTTATCGTGATATATTATATATTAATACGAAAATTTGCTTTCTTGTAAACATAGAAATATGTATTTTTTATTCGGTACTGCATATATTTAAAAAAGAAAAAATAAAGTTTCTAGCTCTATAATATAACGAAAAATTAATATCTTTACCATTGTGATATATTCTAATAATTTTATTATAGTATTAGCTTTTAAAGATGCGTAAAGTTCTTCTTTTTATGAATAATATCTACTGAGGCATCAATTTCCCAGTAGTAATATTTCACAGCTTCTTAATCCACTGTTTTTTACATTGTTCCCTTATATCTATCTAACTACACTTCTTTGCTTCATTTAGGAGTTCAAGTGTCTTGCGAAAATGGGAGCTTACATATATGCTCCACTTCATCATATGCTTTAAAAATCTATACATATTTTTATTAAATTTTGTAATCATTCCATCTAAAGTGTAGAAAAATAGTATCAATGTATTTTTGCAAATTAAAAAATAGATTTCTAAATTGTGATTTATTATCTTAAATATTCCCTGATCGGATTGATATCAATGTTTTTTTTGTTTATTGATCTAAAATCTGATTATTTAGTTTGTTTCAGTGATATTAACGCAAAAAGATATATTTAAAATTTATTTAAAAAAATATCTTTTCAAAACTGTTTTTGCACCAAAAAACAAAAAAATGTCTCTTTAGTAGATAGTTACAAAATTATTTAAAGGTTTTCAATTATAAAAAGTTAAAAAATGTATTATTTTAAAAATTCATTTTTTTAATGCTTATATCCCATTAAATAAAAATCAGTGTATTTTTTTTACTAAAAATATAGTAAGTCTAAATTAGAAATATAAAATAGATAATAATATAATTTTCAAAAAATTTCATAATAGACATAATATAAAACTATATTTAAATAGGAAAAAAGAGTGAATAGCAGCATATGAATTTCATTTATTGTTGGATTGATAAATACATCCAATAAAGAGCTTCAAAATAGTTTTATACAGAAGAAAAGAGTCTAATTAGGATTAACCGAGGATAAATAATATAAATTTATTTTCTAAAAATCAATGGAAATTTTACTTATGCAAATAATAAATATTTAATCTGATGTTGATTTAACAAGTGCCGTTTACTTACTAGATTATAAATATAAAGTAAGCTTTCAAAGATATTGTAGTTAATATAAAACAGATCGTTCTATAATAAAATTTTAATTTGATAAAATCATAATTATTGTCGTATATTAAGGAGTTGGAAATGCTAACTGAACCGAAGACATATCACAAACAATAGTATTTAGAGAGAAAAGAAATAATAAGTCTTAAAAAAAGAAGATTCTTCATGGTGGATTATAAAAATGATAAGGGGATCAAAGTATCGGTCAAATCTGTCTATAGAGCAATCATAATACTTACTCAGACGACTATAACAAGCTAAAAACCATATACGTATATATAACCAATATAAAATTTATTTTTATATTAATTAAACTATATTCTATCTTTTTATGATTTTTTTCAAAAAATTATAATCAAGTGTTAAATATTTAAAAATCGATGGTACGTCATAATATGAAACTCTGACAACTTTTTGTGGGTTTTAATTGGACCTAAAAATTACAATCAATTGATTGGCTGAATCTTTTTGATCGCAAAAATTTTTTTTCAAAATTTTATTATTGTACACTATATATTTAATATTTTTGAAAAAATATATGCTATTTTTAAATTCAAACATTCTTTTAGCTGGTATAAAAGGTTCACTAATTGATCCAGGGCTCAGTAAAGATAATCCGACCGATGATAGCAGTTCACATAAGAAGAGTGAGCTGGAGCATTTTTTGGTGTTTAATGGGTCTAGTACAGAAGAATCGTATTATATGAATGATAATGTATCAACAGACAGTCCTTTTAATACATCTGGACCTAATGTCACAATAATTTCTGGAAAATACTCTGGTAAATATGATGAGAAGCAAAAAGACAATAATTCATCCGACTTTAAACTAAAAACCACTAGAGCTAGATACTTTGCGTATTTACATAGTAGTGATATTGAAAATGCGAATTCGAGCGATAGTGACGTTATACCTTCTATTTACGAAGAATTTGAAAAAAATATTGAAGATTCTCAAGTCCAAAGCGTGAAATCAGACGAAAAAAGCCCAATGCTGCAAGAAAAAATAACACCACATCTTAAAAAAAATCATGGATCAGCCTTTACCAATCAATGTTTGGTTTATACTCACATGCAATATTGTGCATTAAAGAAGTTTTTATCGACATTATATTTTTTCAATTGGTTAAACGATCGTTGGATAACGCTTCAAAATAATTTTTTGCGCATCAGTACGAATTTACAAGATAAGGACAGCAAAAAAAAAGTTATTCAAGACGATCAAGATGATGATGTGAAAAAATTAAAGTAAAATAGTTTTCTATTATAATATTTAATAAAAAAAGCTTAATATTTTATTTAGTT
Organism: Rhyacophila brunnea; assembly: GCF_057557595.1. Taxonomy (NCBI): domain Eukaryota; kingdom Metazoa; phylum Arthropoda; class Insecta; order Trichoptera; family Rhyacophilidae; genus Rhyacophila; species Rhyacophila brunnea. The sequence goes on along the minus strand of NW_028233338.1, from coordinate 876,371 downwards.
TAGCCATAAATTAATTTTTTTTATTATTTATTCTAATCCTGTTATAACCCAGATAATTGTAAATATATCATGGAAACTGTTGATTTTTATAATTATAGTTTTTTTATAAAAATAATTGTCCCTTGCAACTTTCATGCATATTATATTCCGGAAATATTGTATTTAATTTTTTATTTTCGGGTATGTATTAAATCTAACAGGTTGTTATCTAACTAATAATATTGACATGTATGCTATATACCACTTCAGTATGGGATGTAATAAACTTGCATATTGTCTCTGAAAAAATATAAAACCAATAAGGAAAGCATTAAATGAATCAATTAATCTTAAAAAATTGATTTTAGAATCGAGAAGTTATATGTAATATTTCTGGCTAAAGTACCAACCTAGTTTCATATTCAAATCATTAGAATTTTCATATGTAAAAAAAAATTCGCATCCTCATAGATTAATCTGCCTTTTAAATTTAGAATAAATGATTGATATTCAAAAATCCATATAGAAAAGATGTATTTCTATACACTCTTACCACAATAAAATTGCTACGCGCTAAAATTTTAATCATGAAAATTGTTTAGGAAATCAATATACAAAAATAACAATCTAAAAACAATTACTTCAATCTAAAAATTTAGTTTAGACAAGGAAAGAACTATTGTAGCGAATCAATTTTTACTTAAGATTTTATAGTATAAATTTGCGATGCTTAGGTTAACTTTTTATCAAAATTTTTAATATATATATAGAAAAAAACCAAAAAAGAATTGATTTTGTTATATCATGTAAATTATGGATAATGCTCGTATTCAATATTTTATCCGAGTTTTCTTGTGTCTAGTTGTTTAGCATTTGAACATATAATATTGCGCGTTATCATATATTCAATTCTAACCATTATAGTATGTTATCTACAAATATTTTACAGTACAACTATATAGAAAAATGAAATTAGTTTTTTAATATACAAACTACTGATATTTGTAACAAGAACCAAAACGCTAACAAGGATTCATGTAACTATAATGTACTTATTTATTAACTTATGATAATTTTATCTCTTAATAATTTCTTTATTATAAAGAAATTAAAAATTCCATATGAAAAAGCCTAATCATCTTTTATATTTCCAATGCAATCTATGTATACAATCTGATAAGAGAGTGTCAATACATTTAAAAAAATTTGTCCCTTTATAACTGGAAAACTTAAATAATGACTCTATGCACAAATTTTCCGATACATATATGATTCTGATATCTAGTATAAAAATTAAATATCAAGAATAAGTCTACATATATAGATATCATAGTTAGATTTTATTAATGTATTTAATCTTACATACTTGAAACGAGTGCATTTCGAACTTGCTTTTTTGTAAATTTCAATTGAATTTAGTTTTTAATTATTTGTATGTAATTTTTGTAAATGACTTTATTATACAGAGAACATATATAAACACGAATCAATCACTCTGCGAAACAGCTCGAGCACATTTTTTCACCTTTATTTACTGTAGATCAGGCTCTTTCCCATAGGCGGCTTTTATTTTGTGGTGAAATGATATTCTAATTACATTTCATCGCTAATGAATATGAGCATCAACAACAATCTTAACTTACTTACATCCTTATGAAAGATTTAGGATATTGTCCCATACTATAGGCATAGCTACGTAGCTTACACAACCACCTTCAAATTCAAATGGCTTATCAATGCTATATGTTTTATCTTTTGGTTTATCAACGGATAACCCATATGGTTTTAATTTAGATTATATTCGTATGACGAGTTAGTGAGACCCGCGACTACTAACAACCCCGCCGAATTGTAGACCACATATACGTACCACTCACGGAAATTTTGAGGTGTGAAGTTATATAATAAGGATTTCTTTTTAGCTTCTAAATTGAAATGGCTCGTTAGTAGTTACTTTGAAAAATATATACTATGATATTTTCTATCCATTAAGCACAAAGAATTAGAATTGCAGTACTTTTTTAGATTTTATCTAGAAAATATCAATTCATAAGCTAAAATTTGCTGCGCAAAATAAATAAGTATAAGTTGATGTAAACATTATCAAATATGCACCTTTTTATGCTTATATATTGATCACAGTGACTTTTCAGGAAACCTCGACAATGTGGAGCGCTAATATAATGCAAAATATACATTCAATCTAAATATAGCATGTAGTTTGATCATTATTTAAATAATTTTGAACTTATGTGAACACTGTATCAAGGCTTACTATCCGTATATATGTTAAAAGTAATAAAACCATATAATGTAAAACGGTCAAGCATCCTTTTTTAGTATATTAATCTATCTATATATTTATTACACACAAAGATCAAAATTACACTCCGATTAAAATAAAATACTTAAACAATTCAACATATGCTATATTAAAATGATATATATACTGGTATATGACATATAAACTCTAAACTCATTTTATTACCGCGATTTATTGCTAAAATTTATACTAATGCGAAAGAATACTAATTTAATGCTACAAATTTAAAATTTACTGCAGTAATAAGGATTTTTTCATAATTTTAATAAAATTCAGATCGTAAAGATAAGCGAACAAAAAAATACGTTTAATAGACAGATTATATGAGGTGACTATCTTAACATCAAAAAATGTTGGACGACAATTAAAATATTGCGTTATAATTAGAATTCGAAAAAAATATAAGTTTTAAAATCAGAATTATCAGTGATAATCAAAAAGATTATTTTTTGTTTGTATATATATATATGTTGCTTATTAATTATTTCTGGATCTTTTATATCCAATTAGATTTTATATTTTGTCAGCGAAAGATATAATATATATTATATAAATATATCTATTTTAAATCGGTTTTATGGTTTTTTTTTTGATATTTCGCTTCTTTTTGTCATGAAATTACACATAAAGAAAATTTAAAAATACCGCCCAACCATATAATTTCTACTATAATAATTAGCTTCTTGTATAATGTTTTTATATGTTCTTAATAAAATATTTATTAATAAAGTTTATAATATATATTTTGTAGACCCAATAAATAATTAAAAAGTACATACTATGTGTTAAGCCTTATGTTTTCTTATTTCATATATTTTAATAGGAAAAGACATAAAAATTATACTTTAAATAATATAAACTACATTTATATATTATTGATTAAACATAAAAAAATGATCTGGATCATGCAGAAAGAACTTAAGAAATCACGTGATAGAGAGTATGATCACATAATAATTTATTTGGAACATGAATTTATAAGAAATCTTGATTTAAATTACCTCTATAATATATTTTATACATTTCAAAAGATCATTTTGTATGTTATTTGTGATTTTGAATATGAATTTATTATAAGCCGCGTATTTTTTCATGGTTGCATAATGGTATTAGATATTAGCTTAAAAAATACCCTTTACTATTTTTTTTTATTCTAAGAATTCAGAAGCAAATTTTCAGAGTAGAATTGTTTATTTTTACAAGCTTTTTTTTAGAAGCGTACATTGCCAAGAAATTTTCTTTATGAATAGATTAAGCAAGATATTAATATAATTTTTTTTTTTTAAAAGATCTTTAGGTACTCTTAAATTTATTTAAGATTATTAAATATAGATTTACAAGTAAAAATTTTTATAAAATATATTATTAAAAGATAATTAATAGAAACTCAATATTGGTTTTGGTGGTATAATAACGGAAATCATCACTAAGCAGAAATAAGAATTGTTTATGTAAAACATATAAAATAGTTTCTATGATTTTTTAACTTTCTAAATACACGTAAATAAAATTTTAACTAAGATAAAGATAATATACATCACAATGATGTTGAAGAATTGAATTAGGATGCAGATATAAATTTCTTTCTACATTATTTTTGTAATTTATTGGACAAATTTTATGTGGGGATTTTTTAGTTTTCTTGGTTATCATTTTACAGATATTTTAAGTCATGTATTATAGGTATTACCATGCTATTTAAAAAAAATTGAAAATAATGAGAAGTTTAAACATAAGCAGCCACGACTAGGTCTTCAGATAGAAATACTAGAGAAATACTGGATTATTCCTATGGGTTTTCTACTTATATAGGCGTTGATAATACGAAGATTAAAGGAGTAATGACAAAATGACGATTAAAATATCTAGAAAAATATTAAAATACAAAAAATACGGTTTATATTGTTGTGATATGTATATATAAGATTCAATGAATCATAATTTCTGCTAGATATAATGTATAAAATTGCGTTTTTGATTACTTATTCATATTTATTATCTTTTTTTCAAAATGTAAATATTAAAATCATAATGAAGCTTCAAAAGTACATCTTAACCACAAAATATATGTCCCAGGAGAGGATAATTATTTCAGTTATGTATGTGTTACCAGGATAACTAGGGGGGGAAATACACAAATTGGGAGCAAAGTAATTCAACTTGTGCGTATAATATCAACGAAGATAGATGATAGTATCTTAGAATACAGTCTATAAAAGATCGAATAAGAAATAAAAAAAATACTCTAGGCATTTTATTTAGAATAAATCATAAAACAAAACATTTAGGAATAAATTATACTTTTAGGTTGTAAAAACATCCATTTTGGTGTGCTTTGAATATGAAATGACAAATATCGATACAAAGAAAAAATACATAAGGCAATAAAAAACACAAAAGAACAGCAAAGCTGAATGAAATTTATAAAAGATTTATATAATATAAATCACAGAAGAAATAGTTTCATCTTATAAAAAAATATGTTTGAAAAATGTGATATAAAAATTTAAATTATATTTTGCAAGCCGTTTTACTTGGTTTTATATTTAGGTAAAACAATGCACTTATAAAAACAAACCATAAAAATTTAAAAATTGAATTTTTAAATGTTATCATTTATTTTTGATGTTTCTTTTTGGATTTTTTTGTAATATTTATAATTATATAATAGAAGAAAATTTTTAGAAACAAAAATAACGTGCTGAAAGCTAAACAAATATTATAGATTAGCTTCCCTTATATAAAACGAAATATATTAAAATTTTTGTAAAACTGTTTAAAGATTAGCAAAAATAAATAAATTCACAAATTCAAATATATAAAATAGACTGAGTATATGATAGCAAGGTATCTATATACAGTATTGTGTTGATTGGGAAATATAATCCGTTTAACACTACTAGTTTATTGAACCTCGCTATAAGTATTTATATATGTTCTAAGATTAAAATACTGTTTGATGTTTTAAGATTGTATTTTCGTATCGTCAATAACTATATAAAAACAATGTTGATAGCTTGCGTTATTATTTTTGCATTTTCCTTGACATAAAAGAATAAATATCAGCTGTAAGAATCAAAAGTATAGCCAAATTTCTAAATCAGTAAAATTACTTCAGATAACTTTGCCTTTTAGATTGTATTAATGTAGCATTTTCATAACTTAAATTACAAATATATATTAATTGTTGAAAAAAATGTATTTCCCTGCAAATGAATAGTTTTTTCGTCATAAGTTATCTATTATTTTACTAAATAAACAATATCGATTGTTATATGATCATGTAAGTTCATTTATGAATTTCTAATGTCACAAATACCAAAATTGTAAGTGAAAGCCGTTTTTTTTGTACAGATTTTGTATAGTCTGAGTTTCAAATCTTCATTTTTACATGATTACAAGGCTCAAATACAAGCATACATGTAAAATTTGGCCTCTTATGCTTTTATGTTGCATATTTGCAATAAATTTTATTTAATGTTTTTCAAAGTAGGCTTATTCATAAAATAATCAATAAGAAAACGAATAATTAATATTTACTACATAATATGCTCAGTTTTAGATATCTTTTTTTTACCAACTGCAGCTTAGACAAAAATCAAACAAGAGGCATTATTTGAAACTAATGGAAAATATCTAGTGTCTAATTTATTTCTTGCGACAATCATTTATCATTTTTTTATGCATTTTACAATATGTTTAAAATAATGTTTTATGGCTTATTATATATAATTTTTTTTTTGTTTAAAAAAAAATAAAATAAAGGACAATAAAAATATTAAAATATATGTTTCTGCAGTGTGTATAATTCAGAACGTGTTTTTTGTAAGAGCAATCATGTGTATATCACAGTATAACTCATTGCGTTCAGATTAAATCTTCTCTGTGCATAATAATTTATAGAATTAGATATATGTCTTGCTTTCAATGTATTATCGTTATATTTATATTTGAAGGTTTATGAGATTAAAATTCAATCTATACATATATTAATATCAAACTATACGATTGTAAAAAGAAAGATAATTTATAAAGCCCCATAAAAACTATAATCACAAGGAAATTTTCCATGAATTATATTTAAAATAGTTTATCGTTTGGTATTAAATGATAATACTTCTTCAATTCTTTATACTTTTATAACTTTAGTGATAATTGTAAAACTGATCGATTTGAAAGAATTCACAACATTCGTTCTTCTATTTAGGGATAAAAATTACATATAAAATATATATTTTGTTTTGCAAAACCTTAGTATTAATATCCTAAAAAATATTTTTGTTATATTAAAATAGACTAACAAACATGAGCAACAGATGCATATACTTTAATTATATACATATAACGAGAGTATAGAAACAAATTATTTTTTAATGTACATTTTCATACTATATAATGGTCTCATATAAATTTTTTTGTTTTTAGACAACTATATGAGAACAACATCTAAAACGCCTATATATACGGTGAAGTCATGCTAATAATATAAATGATGCAAAAACTTGTATATAAAATATCTGATAAGAACTAAGCAGCTATGAAACATTTAACGATCATTTAGAACGACATTGCTAAAATAAATATTGTATAAAGATTCGTTTATAAGAGTTTTTTTTTGCTAAAATATCCCATTGAAGGGATATAAGACAATAAAATATACGATATGGAATGAACATATTGTAATAATACATGTTAATAAATCTAATTTTGTTTTATATATACTAAGTACGCTTTAAATATTTTTTTCTAAATTTAAAATTGCAGAAAAAAATTATAAGTAAATTAAAAAAAAATTTATTTGATTATAGTACATATAATTTTCGAGTTCACTGTGATAATATTTTTCTTTATGTTATATTATCGTGGCTACTATAAGAATAAAACATATAAACTAAGGATATTGAAAATATATATTAGGATTATCTAAAAATCATCAATGTATAATTTGGTACAAAATATAAAAATAATAAGTATTTTATTTGAAAAATATGTAAAAATATTTAGATAATTCATTACAATTTTTTCTTATGGTGTGCTTTATAAAATAGCAAATAGTTAATTTAACTGATGATGTATATATCAAAAAAAATACTTCGAAATATGGAAAGCAATACATCATTATCAAGTAAACGTGTATAATATAGTCTATAAATATTAGAAAGTATAACGAACTTAAAATTTTTATCAATACATATAATGAATAACAGGCAAAAAAATAAATATATTTATTTTAAATTTTTACATTCAAATTGTTTTAGGAAAAGCTATAATTTCAATGATTGTTTGTTATTGTATGCAGCTATGATTTTAACAAATAACCATACTTGCTGTAAATATGCATTTGAATGATAAGACTATAAAAGCATTAATTCACATTTTGTGAGTTTTAATAACTACCTTAGAACTTGAAAATAGTCTAAACTGCAAAAAATATATTCATATTTTTTTTTCTTAGCTTTTTTATTCGAAATAGACACAGAAAGGCCATTTTAGTATGTTATTTGTTTTTTGCTGTATAATTTCATGGTTTCAAAAATAAAAAATTGATTCTTATATGTAGTTTTATGGATTATGAGAGTGTTCTGTCAAAAATATTCGTTGTTTTTGAGTATAACAGGAATTTTGATAAACAATAATCCCTTTCATGATTTATTACATGATAAAATAATATTTACAAAAAAAATAAAATTAATCACAAAAAATATATATTAGGAAAAAAAATTAGCAAATTATACGCAACATATATTCTACATTTACTTTAAAGTTGCACCACATCTTATTTTTTGAACCATCTAAAATATAAAAATGTAATAAAACCAACAAAAGTATTCAGAAAATCTGCAATAGTCGTTCAACAAAATAGCTTTAGATCCATATTATGAAATCGAAAATCTGGATTGTAACATTTTTTTTGTCGAAAAACATTTAATTACAACTTTAAATGTTTTTTAGACAATCAATTTCATTTTTATATACTTATATGGCGTAAAAAAATGTAGTAAATTGTAGAATTGCACAAAATTGTGTTTATACATATTAAATACACAGAATTAGTTAAATATGAGTGTTTTAAGCGTAAATTTGTAAGAAATATCTGTCGAATATTTAAAAATATGAGATAAAAATATGAAATTCATATATAAATATCGTTGATTTAGGGTTTTGAAAGAGGTAAAAATATATCTATAAATTTTCAATCTATAGTCATCGTGATATTAAGATATATTTTTGTCATAATATAGTAAAGGTTATAATGAAAAATTTGAAATAAAGAAATAAAGAATATGATACAAGGATTTATGTAAAAAAATGTATTTTATACATATATTAATGATAATACTATGATAATTATTTCCAAAGTTTCTGTATTATATTTAATATTTAGAGTTTTTTAATTTGTGATTCTATTTAAATAAACATTTTGCATATGATTATTTATTGCTGTTTTAGATGTTAATATAAGGTTCTTTTAAACTGCATATAAAAATTATTATGGTGTGATGTTCTATAAAAGAAAACAGACAAAAATATGATTCTGGCTCATCACCAGTATAAATATACTATAATGGTAATAAAAGAACAGAATCAAAATGTAAAAAACTAAATTTAAGAAGCAATATTTTAGATCAAATATATTGTTATAGTTGAAATAAAATCGACTTTATTTATAAATGCAGATATTTTATATAATAAATATGTGGTTCAAGTATGAAAAATTATTATATAAAGCAGCACAAAATCAGTCTATTGGATATAAAATGCTCTTGTACCGCTACTTTGCATAAAAAATCATACATGCTTTATAAACTAGTTCTTAGTACAAACTACCCATTTTATATAAATCTGTGACGATAAACATTGTAGAAAACCTGCGAAATAAGACGAAGTAAATTTTTTTTTGAAGCTCAGGCGAATTTAAAAAAGTAAAATTTAATTCAAAATCTTTGTAATACAGATAGTCTTCTAAACACATTTTTTTTTGTGTGACGTAGAAAAAAATAATCACCGTACCAAATAATGTAAGAACTGATTATTGCATTTTTTTGTAATTTCCGGGCCCTCTCTTTTTATATTTTCTAATATTGCAGGAAGTTTTCATTTAGTTTTTATTATATTGATATATATATGGTATAAAAAAATTGTAAAACAATAATCAGACGATCTATATCAATCTAATGTAGCAAAGATTTTGATACTGATTCTAGTATCTTGAGTAATATATACAAAATGGTTTTAATTACATACATATAGTTTATAAAATCAAGAACCGATCCAAAATTGATTCTAGTGTTTTTATCTTAAAATATGGAGTAGGAATGATTACATATTTGTAATATTAGCAATAAAAAAACGATTTTTAAATTTAATGATGACCACACAGTAATGTATGTTTTTTTCTTTTTAACCTTAAAGCTTATAATCAATATTTTCTGTGTCAATTCTTAAGAATATTATAATTCATTAGATTTTAGATAGTTTTCACTAATATTCGCATCAAAATTAGCATACAATCATTGGCCGATCGGAAAAATTCTTTCTGGGTTTTAGTTTTTCTTGCTAATACAACTATAATTTTTGATTTCTAGATTGGTTTTTGTAATATGAATGCATGAAAAGATGCATTTATTTTAGCAGTGAAATAGTAGGTGCAATATTAAAACATGTTTTTAGTAATTATACAAAAATATTCGCGTATTTTTTAATTTTAGATGTGGTAATAAATATTGTACATAATGTCTAAATACAATCTACTAACTGCATACACATGGAAAATTTCCTTGATCACATAATTAAAATTTGTGCCATAAAAGAATTTTTAACGCCTATGTGTTACAATACTATCTAATTTAAACTTCTAATATCACAGAAAAACCTTATGTTTTGGCTAGTTTAATACAATATAACGCATATGCGATACAAAAAAAACTTTATCCCTAATAATATAAATAATCTTAATTTTATAATTAAAAATAATTTTAATTCGATATTTATATTTTTCGTCAAATACAACGGTAATAATATTGTGTTGTTCTTTCAAACCTGATTTAATAATGGTAGTCGTCATGCTTTACATGAAATTAGACGCATTTGTTAATTTTTATGCATCTTTATCATATTTTTAATCTAAGACAGAGCTGAATGATATAATTATTTAAACTAAACTTAATATAAAGCTTTTTTTTAGATACACATTACGCAATGTAGTTTTATAATGATAGAAGGCACTGAAAAACAAATCAATTTTTTACACGCGTTTGAATTCACGGCCGATTTGAGGTTTAAAAATGCCTTGAACTTTATACTTACATACAATACTTATGGCGATATAATAAATTACATCGGTACGTGAAGAATGTCCATATTAGTGTCATCAATGTTTTAATTTGGTCTCTTTCGTAGAGTGAATCATATTTCGAACTCAAAATTGGTAAATTTTCAGTATATGAACAGAAGCAAAATTTTTCAACATCAACTATTACGGTGTTGGTCGCGTCGAATTTTTTTGTATTGTAGAATAAATGTAAATTTATCATAAAATTTATTGTTTTTTTGTTTAAAATTATAATTTTCTATATAGAAGAGTAGATCGATGTAAATTGTTGTAAAAAACATAACTGGATGCAATTAAGAAACAACTTTAAACACAAATAAGTCAAATCTAGGATGCTAGAGAAACGAAAAACTATAATGCGTTGTAGAAGAGTGTCCATATTCATGTGTAGGTTAAAATCATTTTAAGTTATGAAGAGATCGATTTAAAGATTTATTATACATTTAAAAGTTCCAACATAACCATATAATATATAAAAAGGCTTTTTTTATGTAAAAAAGAAACAAAAGAACAAGAAAAAAGTATTTTTTTTCGGGTTAAGCTTATTTTTTTTAATTTTATCTATTGGGGTGATGTTAGCCAATTGTGAGGTGTAATATTTATTTATAGATCTTTTGACAAATACCATAGATTATTCTTATTAACTGCATAACTTCTGATCAATGAGATGAGTTCAAGTGTCTTTTTAGAAAAAAAAATTGGTTTTTGCTTATATTTTTTATGGATTCAACAAAGAATATTATAATGTTTTTATTAGTGGAAGATTATTTCTAAATAGATTAACTGGCTTATAATAAAAAATTTTATACTATAAATTTTATTTGATAAAAATTTAGCGCACAGAATAGATTTTCAATATATATGCAAAAATACGCAACCAATGTGTTTATAAAACAATATAGTTTGTTTAAATACCAAATTATTGATGTTTTGAAAATATTTATACATGCTACCGTCTGTCTATAACTAACAAAAGAGATAAAAAAAGTAGATTAAATGCTAATTTTATATGCATATATTAATCAGTATATAAATTTTTGAGCTTTTATGAGATATATTTATGATTTTATGATATAAATTTAACCAATAATTTTAGCTTATTTTGCATCATAAATTTTGTAAATTGTACATGCAAATAAAATCATTTTAAAATATTCATTTTAGAATGTATTTTAAATATTCGCTTGGTCTATTTTATATTAATTTTTATTTTGTTCGAGAACAACAGAAACTGACATGGCGTTTTATAAGAATTTCAAACACATAAGTTCAAAATACGTTATGTACATTCTTTTTTACTTCAACAGCATCTTGAATTGCTATTGCGTTTTGGATGGTTAAATTAAGATTAAATTTACGCATAAAGTTATACTATTAGACTAAGAATGATCTTACTGATTTTAAACATTTTTTTTTGCTTCTGTAATCAATAAATCTAATTAAATCTAAAAATTTAATTTCTATTTAAACAAATAACATTATAGGCTTTAATGTCGCTAAAATATAATTTATTATAATTTTTATTTTTTATAAACAATATATCCTTTATGTTGTAAAAGACATAATATATTGATGTAAATTTATAAAATATTTTGGTTTGAATATCTAGTATTTCACTATTTATAGCGGCATGGCCCTACAATACTTATTCAGGATAGAATACTATGAAAACTTTACAACATTTTTAGGCTATTCTAAAAATCGACAAATAAAAAAATTTTATATGAAGAAATACCTGTTGATTGTCTCAAATCTATGCTTTAAAAATCGTAGTAGTTTAGAAAAGGTTTAGATATACTATTGAAATTATATCAACATAATCAAAATACTCTTCCCAATTATTTTTAAAAACATTAGAACATCGTATTTGCAAATGTGCTAGATCAAGCCTATTTAATATAAGATATCGAGATTTATAATTTTCATCAACTGTTCAAAAAAAGCTAAACATTTTTTTTCAAATATACCAAGAAAAATTTGTCCACCTACTAGATCATCTAAAATGAATTGAATAATCTTTTTGAGAATAGATTTTACCTTATATAAAAGTGATTTATAACACCATATACCTTGAGAACTAATATATACAAGAAATTTGAAAATTTATTCGATGCTATAGATTATTCTGTCTATCATATTAAATTGTTTATTTTTGATCATATTTATTTGAAATATATTGATTGATTATACACGTGTTTCTTAATTTTATCCTTCAAATATACCTTTCACTATTTAATGCTAATAATCCTATCATTTAAAACTTGATTCGATAGTCATTTTATGCGCGTATATAATATAATAGAATTTTGTTTTCCTTTATAAATAAGCACAATCTATATTTTGTACAGGATATTGCTCGCTGTAAAGGCGATATATATAATATCTGTTCTTATTATATCAAAAAATTTAAAAAATCACATTTAATTTACTTATCTATTTGTGTTAAATTTCTATTACTTTTAGACAGTTCGCTTATAATTAATAGGAACATTTACTTAATTGCTGCGTCTCTTTATGGGGCTCCGCAGCATTTCTTGTCACCCGTAATCACAGTGAAAGGGGCATAAACTCATCGGCAGTCATTATGTGGAGGGAATGTAATTCTGTCAACTGTTCATCGCTAAGGTGTAAAGGCCAAAACCACACCCTATACTTACCTATAAGATTTTTGAATGATGTGGGATATTTTTCTATATCGGAGGCACATATCAACAGCTTACACAGCAATTTCCTATTTTGCATGGCTTGCCAATGCTTTATGGTTTATCATTTATTGTTCACTGGCCGCCTGATTTGTATTTTTCTTAAGAGTAAATTCCTTTGGAAATTAGTGGGGTAAGTGATACCCGACCTCCTACAGAGGTCCTACTTGTAAACCACTCAACAGTACCACCCAAACTAAAAATTATGTATTTAAATTAAAGCATTTTAAACGACAAATATACCGGATTTCAGAATTAAATAACACAGAAAAAAAGTTATTTCTGTAAATAAACAATATGAAACATAAAATTTGTAAGGCAGAATCGGCGTTTCTTTCGGCTTACATTTCCTCTTTTATAAAAAAAGATTTTTAATGATTATAAAAAACACATCCTAAATATTGAATTATCAGTTTAATATTCAAAGTGAGGAAAATTATATCAAAACAATTTATTTTATATATCCATGCAATATATTTTTTGATGTTTCTTACGTGCCTATCTTTACCTGATTCAACCAAGACATAATAATTTATATAATCGGCGTTTACGTAATATTATTTTAAATTTTTTTGGGTTAAGTTTCTTTATTTCAATTTTTATTTAGACGTGGTCAGCCCATTGAGAATATTACACAACTCCTTGATGCGTCTTTTTCATCTTCCCCTGATCTATCTCTATCAACTGCACTTCTTCTCTCGAATAAGATGAGTTCAAGTTATATACGGAGTGTTAGTGCTTACATGTATGCTTCTACTTTGTTTGGATTTTTAGCTCCTTAACATATTTTTTATGGAATTTTGTAACCACCATATCCCAATTCATAACATATAGGATTATCATTGTTGCACATTTGTAAATTAATCAAAGTAAATTTGCCAAGATGTCATAATTAATAATTTTTTCATTATTAACTTCAGTTAAGTTGTCAAGGCTAGTTATACCTATTTCAATCAACGGTATCATATTTTCTTTTTTATCGCATAGAAAAACACTGGTTTATTTTGTTTGATAAATATATCTGGTGAAGTTCTGGTACCAACCTTTATTTATGCATCTTGATTTTTGCAGATCTATTGTACTGAGTGAGTTCGAATCTTTTTTTTCACATAATAATAAACTAATTTTTTTATCAAACTAATCTATTTGAATTCAATTTAAAAATATGATTTTGGATATACAGGAAAGAGGTTATGAGCAAGAAAATTTTACAAATAGGCTCAGCTTTTAATAATCAAAACCATAATATATATTATGATATTTTCGTGAACAATTTAAAATATAAATGTTACTTTTAAAGCTACAATGCACGATTTAGATTGCTTTTACATGAATGATCATAGTTCTAAATTAAGAATGTTTTTATTTAAGATATTATTTTCTAGTGGAAACAACAAAAGAGCAAGGAAGAATATAGTAAATAAGAAGATGAAATAAAGAATACACGAATTGATTTAAAAGACGAAAATTAGTTTTGAAGAATAAATTGAAGGGACACAAATCAACTACACGAAACTATATTTATTTTAATTAATTTTTAATATCGTTAATTAATTGCTTTCGTTTCCTTTGTAATATTACAGAAGAAGAAATCTTATTATTTTATTATTTTTATTTTTTAATTGGAAAAATATATGATCACTTTAAATACGTGTTTTGAAAATCATTATTGATTAAATCGACATGGCGAAAATAGGATTACTAAATTTGATCAAATACTATTTCTAAACTTATGTCGAGACAAAACTTATTATTTTTAAGTTTAATGTGAAATAATATTTTGCAGTTTATTGTATAGCTTTAACTATTTTTTTTATTAAGAAATTACATGTCACTTTTTGATCTCTCAAACCAAAAATGTATAATTTTTTAAATTGATATATCGTACATTGCAAACTTTTATAATTTAAAATAATATCTATCGACTTTCAATCTAATAAAACATTACTTTAAAAGGATTAGGCAGCCGTTCTCTATAATATATTTTCTAACGTTAAACTTATGTATGTAGATTTTATTAAATGCACAGCAAGTTTTTATGTTAAAAAAAACCTATGATGCCTAGATAGTTTCTATTCATAATAAAGAATTTTCAACGATATTAACGTGTAATACTAATATTTTGGGCATAATGAAAATGTTAAATTAAGCATATTGTAATATAACATTATAAATAACAAAGGGATGTAGCTAAGGAGAAGAAAATTAAAACAAAGTGGTGTATAATCTAAAAAAAACGAGTACAGATTATTTCATATAAATAAGTCTTTATCATAGAAATTTGATATAAATTATTTGTAAAGGATGAGACAGTAAATTTTTAGGGTGAATAAACTATTGATGGTGAATAAATAGAATAATATAGAAAGAGTAATTTTGGGTCCATTTACCACTTTTAATAAATTATGAAATAGGGAATATGTTCTGTGGCATGTGTGAAAAGAATTTGGAAATAGAGTATATTTGCGCTGAATAGACACACGATTAACCACATAATAATTAGATGATATATAATTATTACAAGATGAACTATAAACTTAACCAGATATATAGAGCAATATAGATATTAGCTTATATAATACAAATTTCTGTAAATCAAATGAGTTACTTTTATTTATGGGTAATATTTATAGTCGTAATTATATTCTTTGTTCTCAGACAAGCTTGCTTGATTCTCTGTACACACGGCGTTCATATAATTTCGGCTATCTTCTCCTCTCCAAAGGCAACTTCTAAATACCCCGCCTTATTTAGTTACCTATTAATTCAACGGTTTTTTCTCATTCCTATGGGTTTGAATATATGCCTCAACATGGTTCGTAAAATCTATTTCTAAATGTACCTTCTATGATATATTGTCATTACAATGTCCCATGTTAACACATATGGGATAATTTTTGTCTTGCATTTGTATATAAATAATAGTTCAGATGCTAGCAGGATATTTTTTCCATATTTTTCGTTTTCAACTATGTTCATATTGTCAATACTTGTCACGCCAATATAGATCAGAGTGATCCAGTTCTTCTTTTTGTCATCTACAAATAAAATAGGTCTGTCATTCGATAAATTGATGCCTGTTTAAAAATCTTTATCCAATTTGATCTCTGCAAATTCATTTTTCATTATTTTTGTACAGAGTGTCTGTTGATATTCTCGGTTTGATAAAAATTGTAATTTCTTGTCAACATAAACTATAGAAAATGTATTATCTCGTTGTGGATTCTTATATAGTCATGACCAAAAAATTTTTACATCTGCTTGCTACGTGGTTGACAGTTTTAATTGAGTCCTTAATGTGCAGCCACATTGATCTTTCTCCAAAAAATACATTTTTTTTGAATAAAGAAGAATCTCGCTTCTTCTAATGTTCTGATATTTTCATATTGAGCCACTTTGAGGATCCTAATTTTCCAAGCGTTGAATTTTATTAAACATCGAAGAGTTTTTGATGAGTGTTTTGCGTTATATCTTACACAATAAAAGTCTACATTTATTAATCTACAAATAAAATTAGCATTTTAAACAAAGCATTGGGAGTAGGCAACTACAAGTCACGAACCAGATCGTGCATATATACAAACTATGTGATTCAGAAAGGAACACGAAAAAATAATATCCGAGAGAGGACAAATAGTAAAGAATACAACAAGAAGGGAGAAGATAGCCAAAAGTATTTCAAGCAAGTTTTATATAAGAACAAAAACTAAGAGTGCAACCATAAATCTATCTTTTGATATGATCTTATAAATTATAGCACTATTTGGCATTTGAAATTAGTTCTATAAATAATCATAAGGGTTAAAAATTCATCTAAAATACAAAAAATCAAAATAATATGACATCATCGACATTTTTGGATTTTAAAAATATGAAAGTGTAATTATTGGATATAAGGTTGCAATTAATGATTTATTTTATGCAATTTGATTGACACCGTGCTTATTGCGGTAATCATCACATGAAAACTATATAATGTAATTTATTTGAATGTGGAATGATGTTTATGTGTTTTTTTATTATTTTCGTAAGATTTCGTGTTTCATTATGTTCAAATCATTTATTTATTGAAAAAAAGAAAGACTAAAAATGTCAACTAAACCTATAGTATGAACATGATTTGCATTGCAGTACAACCGATGACAAAGATTCTGTGAATAATAAATTAGCAAAATCTATGGACAATCTTTCTAATTCGCTAGAATAAAAAATTGCACCAGAAGGGTCAAAATCTAGCAGTCAAGATGAATATTAAAAGGAAAGCTGCAAATGCGATTGAAGATATGTGCCAGAGCACAAGTACTACTCTCCTAAAAGGGGAAAAAAATTCTAATATTGACTTACATGAAGCATCATCGAATGTTTACTTGTGTTCTAACTGTATAGATAAACAAAGAGAAGCTGATCCTATGATAGAAAATCTTTTTTATGGAGAAACATCTGCTGAAGTAATGAAATCAACCATTGCAAACCCATTGACAGGTGATAGGAACTTAAATACTGTTTATACATAAGATTCAAGTATAGTATTTAGAGAAGAAGAAAATTTAAATCCAGTAAAATGAAGACTGGCATCTGGAAAAGATGAGAAATCGCTAAAAAAAAATATTGTAAACTTTTTAGCGCAGGAAGAAGAGGGAACAGACGAAAATGTAAATAAGTCTACAGAAGAAAGAACAAAAATATACGGAAAAAAACTTTCTGTAGATAATTTCGACCCAAGCATCGAAAAAATATAACTCTATTGCAATTATATTACAGATTGGATATCTACGAATAAAATTTATAAAAGGCTGCAAGCTTGCACTGTTTTATATCGAGTATATTTTTTAACAATAACTTTAGCATAAAATCCAAAAAACCGACTAAAGCATTGGGAATACATCAGCCTTGTTAAAAGGAAGTAATTGATGGTAAATAAAAAGCTAGAATGTAAATTTTCTATTTTTTTCGTAAAAAAACCCTGTATTTATATGCAAACATATGAAAGAATTGGTAATACATTCAACACAATGCAGTTCTGAATTCACAATAGTAAGAAATGTGGTAAAAACCTAAATATAATATTTTTAATGAGGCTATGATTACACGAAAATAAGACTATAATCTATTATATTATTCGAACTTAATAAATTTTGTGCAAATAATTATTATAATACGTTTGTTCTATTCGAAAAATTTGAACATAATATTATGTTGATTGCAGCAAGAAATAATAAAAAACGAATTCGCGGAGATCAAAGTAGATACGAAAATATAAACAGACATCAAGTTATTGACCGAAACCCAGATATCAGTGTATTAGACAAGAAGAAGAACTGCATAGCTCTGATCGATATCGGCGTGACATGTATCCACAATATAAACATAGTTAAAATAGAAAAATTCCGAAAAATATCACCTGCTAGCATCAGACCTGTCATATATATGAGTTTTTGACGTAACTTACCATTATTTTTAAAAATGGGATGATGTAGTGACACGATATCATAAAAAGTACATAATTGAAACTAGATATCACAAATTAGTTATAGACATATATACAAACCTCAGGATTTTGGAGTTTAGATAAATTTTTTAGTGTCGAAGATATGTCGGGTTTTGTTGCAGAAAACCTAAAGTATAAATACGCTGTGCGTACAGAGAATCAAGCAAGCTGTGCCTGAGAACTAAAACTTTAATTAAGACTATAAATATAGACCAAAAATAAAAAAACTTGTTTTATAAAAAGATAAAACTAGCCTTGACTGATTAAATTAAGTTGGTAATAAAAAATAAAGTTATTATGACCTCTTGGCGGTTGGAATTGGCTAAATTTTTAAATGTAAAACAAGTATATAATCATGTGTAATAGCTTGCTAAGCAGTGGTTACGAACTTCTAAAAAATATGAAAAGGAGTTATATATTCAAACGAAGTAAAAATAAAACGGGCAAGATCTCACACTTTGCAAGACACTTGAACACATCTCATTTGCTAAAAACCTAGGTAAATTTAGATACCTCAAAAAAAGATGTCAAACGATGCTTAAAAACTTTTTTTATATCATAATTGGGCTGTCCACGTTTAAATAGATAAGATTGATAGTCAAAAAATATACTAATAATTAAATAAATGTTTTAATTCGTTCCTATTTCAAGTAAAAGAGTTTTATTTACATAATATCATATGTCGCATATATAGAATAAAAGATGCGAACTTTGGTGTGCACATATAATCGTATAATGACGTGTTTCGAATTTATATATCTTGTGTGCAGAATAAGTGTTAGAAAGAAAGGGGTAATAGATTTATTTAATGGATTAAACAGAAAAATGTAAAATAAAGCAATATTTAGTTTTGCGAGAGTAAATAAAATTTCGCGATAAATTTTGGAAAAAATAATATGTACCCATAAAAAAGTATCGCATTATCAAATAGATTTATGTGTCTATTATGAAGAAATTAAAAAAAAAATCTAAAATGCAATGAAAAAATGCATTAATATGCTCGGTATCATTTTAAAATGACAATAATATGCTTTGCTAGTTTTTGTGCTGTCATTAATATTTAGATAGACGGCGAGATCGGTTTCACAAGTTGTAAATTGACAAATCTAGTCTAAACACTTTTAGATGTACATAAAAGATACAAGATTGCATATCCCAGGAGTAAATTACACACAAAAAAACGGAATTCCGAAAAATATATTTATATTATGTGAGAAAGGCAGTAAAATTAATTAGTAAATATTTAAGAAGTACGAAGAAGTAAGATTATCTTATGTTATGTTATAAAGAGCATCTGTCGTTTTGTTAGATAATGCAAATTATAAAATCTAATTTACAAAGAATAATATTTAAATGTATGGTGCATCTACTGATAGTTTAAAAAACCTCATCGTAAATGTACATTTATAGCAGAAAATATGCCGATTAACCCAATTTTACTATTTTAATACATCTATCGAATGTTCAGATAAAGTGTAGTTTTTCCGTATAAATCGTGTTCTATTGTAAAACTTTTATATATTAATTCCTTAACTATATAAATTTGGAAAATGTGACATTGTTTGTAAAACTTTTACCTAAATTTAGCTGATATCTAAATTATAAGCTGTTTTTTTTACTTCTATTATTACTTTCGATATTTGTAATAAGATTACTAGTATACTAAAGAGTATTAGTAATAATGATGAAGCACATGTCATGGATTTTTTGATTTTATTGTTGAATTTCAAAATTTTAAAATCAAATATACAAAGACTTACTAATCAAGAAATCCAAATGTTTATAAAGTAATGTGGATGAATGATACAGAAAATAAAAAAGGTATTAAAAATTTGATATACGTGTGTACGACTTGCAATTAAAATTGATTCTAAAATGCTCTATTTTCTTATATAAGTGGTATTAAAAAATTCTGTGACTTAAATAAACACTTTTATGCCGTTTTATGTGCTAGACTTTTTTTATAACTCTTATCACGTCTATGTAATACACGATTATGGAATTTTCTACTAGAAATATTGTATTTTATTTATTAAATTATATAAATTAAAAAAATGCTTTTAAAAAATTTACTGAATCATGTTAAAAGATTGAAACATATTTATTAATAGTTTGCTTAAAGTCAACCATAAATAAAATGTTTATCTAAAACGTAATAAATATGTATTTATGCTATAAAACTTATACGAGAAAACAAATTTGCATATTATAACCATTCATTTTGTAATTTATATACATTTTTTAAGTGAAATACATAATTCAAACAAATTTAACGTTATAAATATACTACCATATAAAAGAAAAAATACTAATAGTTAAGTACGGAAACAACATGAAGCCACATCTAAATTTAATCATAAAAAAAACCGAGGAATATTTAAACTCTAAAATAATAAGTGCTATAAAGAATAAAATAATTATTGATATTTGGTTTAACACAAAACAAGAGTATAGGTATGATTTGTACATACAAATCCAACTATATTGTTTTTTAAAAAAAAAATGTTAAATAAGATGTCAAAATCAAAAAAAAAATGAACCATTATATATAAGCCCTAATTTGTAAAGAGTTTATGCAAAAAACAATAATAATCACGGTATATTTTCTAAAATTCATGAAAATTGAAATATTAAAAAATAATACGACATCGAACCAATTTAGGTATTTACAATATAGAATATATGTAATAAATACAAAAAATTATATTAAATTTCTAGTTTTGACATTTGAATCGATCGAAACTAAGCTTTTTATGGCAATTTAGAGATTAAAACTTTATATTCAAATTTTCAAAAATGTATAATTATGCTAAAAAATATTCATGTTTTCATTGCAACATAACGAGTTTCATTGTGTTCAAAGCTATTTTCATTTTAAACGCGAAAAAAATATATATCTGATTATAAAATTGACTCGATAACCCACGAAAAAAAAACGCATCTTGTAAAGATAATGCAAAAAAAAATTTAAACTAGATTCTAAAACCAAAAAAGATAGATAAATTGGTTTTTGCAAACGAAATAATGTTGATTAGGATTTAAATTTGCTTAATAAAAAAAAGGCGAATAGAATAAAACGACTGTTGATAGAAACAAGGTTTATATGTAATACTATTGTATTACAAAACATACCATATGAATCTGATGAATCACTAGAAACAGTGTATTGTGTATTTACGTTATGTGCAGAGTTGTGAAAACAAGCAGATCAGATATTGAGTGTTCAATTCAGCGGGCAACTTTTTCTTTAATTAAACGAATGGGTCACCGAACAAAATATTCTGTTTATAAAGGTAAAAATAAGACTTTTTATGCTGTAGATA
This sequence comes from Rhyacophila brunnea, assembly GCF_057557595.1. Taxonomy (NCBI): domain Eukaryota; kingdom Metazoa; phylum Arthropoda; class Insecta; order Trichoptera; family Rhyacophilidae; genus Rhyacophila; species Rhyacophila brunnea. The sequence continues at coordinate 854,224 of NW_028233338.1, read as the reverse complement.
AAAGTGCAAGATTGATTGAAGAAGAAAAATATATCCACAAAGTGAAACGTCTGTGAATCGAGTCGATGAAAATAAATTATCTACGAAAATAAACACAGATTATTCTACTCAAAAAAAGATTCAAAAGATCAAGATATAAATATAGAGAAAGGCACTGTTTCATCTACGACAGAAAATTGAAATAAGTCTTCCGAAGAATTAAGCGTGCCTTATAGAACAAAAAAAACCTTTATATGAAGACTTGGAACCCATTTGTTTGTAACTTAAATCTATGGCACTGTAAAATTTACAGTAGAATGTTTAAAAATATAATTTTGGTATGTATGCAGAGTATGCTTTTTTGTTTCGAGAATATTTTTCAACGGTATTAATCATGATTAAGCCACCATATACCTTCCTCTCATATCTCTATACAACAGTAGCCTAGTAATAATAATGTAATCGACAGTGAGCGCAAATAAATAGGGATAGAATTTATTATTAAGTTACAATAAAAAATATTCGAAAATGTATTTTTTTCCATCTTACTTCTATAAAAATATAAAAACATCGATAACAATTAAACATCTAGGAAAAAATTAACATCACTGATAATTTTAAATTAAAAAACTACAAAGACCACTGTAACATCAATAAGATTGCGTATAAACTTTTTTTTTGCTTTTTTAAAATATAAATTTATTGCAAATGATCATGAAAACACCCTATGGTTATATCAAAACCTTTTATACCTTTTCTATAAACTTTAAGATACTTTGATAATTTATGCATCGTATGGCATTCTAAAATATATTTACGCAAAAAAATATTTGTTTAATTATATAACACATATATCTATTATAAAAAAAGATAAAAAATTTATAACGATTATTATTAAAAAATAAAGAATTTGGTAACCCATTTGTTAATATCCGAAGATTTTGTAAATAGTTTTGAAAGTGAGCATGTATTTTAATAAATCAATTTCGATATTGCATCTTGTCAGCATTATCATATTAGTTTTACGTGTAAAGTTACACAAAATCCCATATAAAATTATGATATTTCGCATAAGATCCCATTTAAGAATTAAAATATTTTAAATTCACAATTTATAGATCCAATATAACATACCTTATCAATTTAAATTAAAACTAAAATATAATGTTAATGTGTAATCAAAGTCTGTAATTCTGTTTAAAAATGCGTTTATATTAGTTTTGAGACGCATAAAACTAAATAGCCATAAGATAATATTATATATAAGTCATTTTATTTCTATACACATTCCCCAACAATTTATTTTTAGAAGTATATATTTTGCTACAAAACAATAATATAAATTATAGAATATATAATCATATTCCACAGAAACTATAGCCTCAATATTTTTTTCATGGGTCGTTTATTTAGATAATGAATATCGTTTTTAATTAAAAATCCTCATAAATAAATTTTATAAACTTCACTATAGATTAAGAACAATTTTACGACCTTAATATGTGATTTTTGATCGATTTAGCTGATTTAAATATATTTATTGATAACGAAAAAATGTGAACCATAATAAAAATTGCTTTTGAATGTAAACTTTTTAGCTTCGGTTGACCACTGATAAGCTTCTTTATACCTAGATAAATTATCGACAAGTTTAGGAATAGTAAATTCAGCACGTCTATATGTTTTTCGAACCCTGTTTTGCGTATTTTATATAAATATACATGTAATTATAAGTGCTATCTAAATTTAAATAAAATGTGTTTTTGCATATATTGTAAATTTTATTGTATAATATTGTGTATTTATATTAAAATAATATCATTAGATGGATTTTTTATATTTCTTATTCCAATAAGACACAGTAATTAACATATACTATATATAAAAAATTTACAGGTTCTTGTATTGTCTTTCCAAATAACATTCTCAGATAATTATTTTAAATTCGTAAATTATAACTCATATGTTATAGATTTTTTAATTATAAAATAATACAGAAAGTTGTTTCATATACATGTTATTGCATTTTTAAACTTTTCATTCTTAATTTTATATTTCTTTTATGTGACTATGAAGCTTTTTTTTAGATTACTATTTTGTATACTTAACAACAAATCACAATTATATTCCTGAAAATTATATATCTCTTACATATTCTTCGATTTTTCTGCTCCTTCTAAGAACCATAATGTTAGATGTTATTCGTTATTATCCTATTACAAATTTATTATAATATACATGTTTAAATTTACAAGTAGCGACATATTCGTATTTTTTATAATTCTTTATCTGTATTTTAAATTACAATTTTAATATGTTCGTATGCAAAATAAAGATTTATTCTGAAACGACTTTTTTTTTGTCTTTTTACATTTTTAGATCAAAAATAAAAAGTAAATTCCATCTTAAACAGAAAATTAAATAGTTCTTTTAATTCAAACAAAAAAAAACATAGATACTTTATAAAAGATTCTGATTTTTAAGTGCCTTGCACTGATAACTTTTTTTCATTATACAACAACGTTCCCGCTAAATTCATTTTTAAAGAAATATACATATCCGAAAAATCGTTTTTTTAGTGGCTTATAAGTTTCATACTATAATTTTTTAGATTTTTATATCAATTTTATATTATGTGAATTTTAAATTTTAAATTTTAATTTGTCTTTACTATTTGAGGAATCTTGCAAAATTGCTTTTATAATACAGTACAACTATTTTTTTTTGGTTTTCAATTCATAAAATATAACAATATCTATTGAGACATAGTCAGCCCTTTGGGAATATTGTAAAACTCCTTGATACATTTTTTGACACATTACCAAGATCTAGTTTCATCAACTGTTGTTTCTACATAACAGATCTATTCAAGTATCTTGCGAAATATATGAGCTTGTATATATGCTAATACTTTGCACGAAATTTCAAAAGCACACCATCTCAAGTCAGTACATCTAGTATTATACTTGTTTTTCAATTTTTTAAACCATTAACATTCGCCTAGAAGACATACTTGTATTTTATGTCAATCACAACTTATAATAAGTTGTAAAGTCTAGTTACACGAATTTCGAAATAAGGTAATCATATTCCTTTTGCATTTATAGAAAAATATCCAGTCTAATTTTCTGATTTTATTATCTGTTTTTATTCTGTATTAACCATTATTTCTGTATTTTCGTATTTTAACTCTTGTACGGAGTGAGTTCTGATCTTTGCTTTAATTTAAGTTGTATCGTCTTATTAGAAGAAACTATGTGAAATATTAAGATTTCTAGGTGCCTTCGCCTGGTAGAATGCCATAATATTTTCCTGCTTCTCGTTTAAACAGAGACGCTTTTTTATGCCTTCGTCACAATGTAGACATTTTTACCTTAAAAACACATTTTTGTTTTGAATAATAGAGAATTGATCTATTTCACTTCTTACAAGGCTACTGTCTTATATACATCTTGATGATCTCACGATCCTAAATCATAATTTTATTCTTGGCTTCAAGAAGTTTTGTTGTAATTTTTTTTTCTTTTATTATACACAAATTCCTTTCATGCTGCTTTTTTTTCCATTGTCTCGAGATCGGTGTTATTTGCATGATGTATAATTTTAAGATTTATTTTCTCTAAAGAGAGGACTTTTTTGTTATATTTTTATTATTTAAATAATGCAGCCCTCATCGGTGAACTGTTTTTACCATTTTAGAGCATATTTTTATTAGCTAGTGGAACATCTTTACCGTTCTTTATCTGGTTTTATAACCACGGTCATAGTTCATCCCCATTAAAATATTATATTTGTCTATTACTCTGACTGTTGGTGTGTAAAAAATATGTTCAGAATATTTCTTATCTTATCATCAAGTTTAGTTTTTTTTTCTGGTTCTCAATTGCATAATTCTATGTCGTAATAGATGAATCTTTTCATGTTCTATAATATCTGTAAATCTATTCACGTCATTCAGTTGAGTCTTGCATAAAATTATATTTCGAATTATTATTTTTCTGCATTCGATATAAAGGTTTTTAGATTAACCACACATTTGATATTATCAAGCACTCAAGATATTTATAGGCCGCCAAGCCTTCAATAAATGTTGCCACATCTGTACATATTACATGCGAAGGGGGGCTTGTTTTTGTTTATTACAATGTCACACTTTCTAAATTTGGTACATATTACATTTTGTATAGTTTAAGTGTTTCTGATATCTTTGATAATTTAAGTTCACCAATGAAAGTAGATATTTTGTTAGATAACAGTTTTAATATTTACTACACGAACCACTGGAAAGTGTTTTGTTCAATTTTCGCATAAGATCTAAATAAATTAAAAATATAAAAAATACTCGAGACTTTATCCTTGAGATATTACTTATATCTATCATTTAAGAATGATTTCTTCCTCATTTAACCTACAAGATATAAACCATTTACTTGAAATGTTTTTTATACAAAACGTTAATATTGTAAGAAGATGAAAATTTCAATACATGCATATATGTTATTGTTCTTTTTTATCAAATGTTTTTTCTAAATACACGTTGCCTATAGAAAGTTTTCATGATTTTAATATATTGCAATGTTGATAAGAGCTAATTATTTGACTCGTTGAACGAGGTTTTCGTCTCTTACCGTTTTTTCTTCAATCTTATAATTTGTTTGCACCTCATATTTTATGATTTTTATATGAGCTTATGTCATTAACTTATTTTGACTAGACATAATCGTTATCAGTCTGAATTTCTTATCGATTAATATATTTCTTTTGTATAAGATATATTGTAACAAAAAAAAGCCATTTTTTCCATTTTTTAATATGCAAATACTTATCGAATATAATTAAATTAATTTTTATAAAATCTTGATCATACGAATAAAGAATTGATCGCAACATTTAGGCCAGCAGCTAACGAATACTGCTAATTATTTTCTTATGCTTATAAGCTCAACCTCGGATATAAGCTTTTTTTTTCTTGTTGTTTAAGTGGTAAGTATGAACATAGGTAATCTTCTAAAATTATTTGTTGTGTATATTTGACGCTTCTATTTTATAGTTCTTGTTATCAGAAGACCTGTTATAAAAAAAATTTTCTATTAAGCTCAAAATATATTTTTTTTGATAGAATCACATTTTTTATTTACTGCTGTTTCCTAACTGAAATATTCTGATTTTTTGTATCCACTCATATGACATTGTTTTTAGATATTAAATATTGTATAAGTGAATTTATGTAAATCGCAGCTTTTTCTTTATCTTTTTACTTGCTCTCATATATTCTATGTGTTGATTTTAGTAAAATTAAAGGCCCTCTCTTATTCTTCCAAAAAAACACATTTTTTATGTTTCCGAAATATATTTTCTTCTTATTATGGTTTTTTTGTAAAGTCTATACAAATCTATTGTGCAATTTATAATGCACTGCAACATTGAAAATATTCTTGAAGTGGGGTAAATGTATATTTCCCTGTTATTTTACTCAAGTTTTTAAATATACATTTATACTTTTAGCATGTAATTTTTCTTGTCTTACTAAATTTAGCCTTTTTTTCTTAAAGCTTTCCTATATTTTATTAAATAACTTTCCACATAAGTCTGCTCATCTATAAATTTAATCTTGAATTGAGAGTTTGTTTACTTAGATACTTGTAGTTTTTTGATGTTTTCGTCATCAAATTGTTCTGAAAACTGACTTCATTTCATTTGGTGAATAAATAGTATCGTAGCTTATATTTACGATCCTGTTGTCACAAAGTATAAATGAATTTTCCGTTATAATACTTTTCTAAAATACTCCTATCCGAAGCATAGCATACTCGAAAGCGTATTTTTATTGCTGCATAGACAACTTGAAATTATCCATCTAGATAAGATTCAGTTGATGTGAAGAAGATTCACAGGTTAAATGTCTTGCTGATTTTTATAGTTTTTTTACATATTCTTATGCAATCAATTTTATTTGCTTGTGTAGCACCGCGGCTATGTATAAATTGTCTTTACTGCTATGTTCGCGATTTTTTTGTTTTACTCATCATAATATCTCACATAAATATTTTTTATAGATATTGATTACTGTACATCATGCAATTTTAAAAATCGTATATTACTATTTTATATATATTATAATATTTAAAGAATGGAAAAAATATTTTTTGCTATAAAAGTCGTATCAAATGTTTCGGATAACAAGAAGCATCCCCCGGTAGAAGTTTTATTATCTATTGAGTACATAAAGTCTTAGCAACCCATTAATGAATATAATTTTTTTATTATTATATTTAATCAAAACGAAAATAAGTCACATTCCTATTTTTGCAATAAGAAGTCGTTGCATATAAAAAGTTATACAGTTTTTATACCCAACCAAGTTTACCGATGGCTTTAAAAGCTAAAAAAATTAGTTGTGATTGTTATAATATGTAGTATGAATTTTATCTGTCATAAATCAAAACTTCCATATCTTGTAGAAAAGATATATGTATGAGTAAATTTAAAATTGAAATCAAGAAAGTGTTAAATTTTAAATTCTTCTTTTTCAAATGCCCCAAAGATTTGATACCGAAGTTGTTGGCATAAATCAAAGATTTAACTGCAAAAATGAAAAAAAGGACAAGATAATAATTATAAAACGGTAAGGTAACAATATAATTGGGATATCTGGTCTTATATGCATTATTCTCGCTAAAGAAACGATTTTCGATGATAAAGAGAAGTTTAATGGAAGAAAGGACCCAATAAGTAAGAACCAGGACCTGAGCAATATGAAAACAAGCGAATAACCTAGAAAAATGATTTGTTACTATTGTTTCGAATAGAACATAAGCAAGCTTAAAAAATTTAAATCAGAGAGAAGAGCCATAAAGAAATAGTAATAAAACGAATGAATGGAATTATTAAAATTATATTACATTAAATGACCGTGAACACCATGAAATCGCAAATAAGTATAATTTAGTCGATCCTGATTCTTTAGTCCATACACAAAATATTGAGACGTACATCAAAAGGGATAATTACAGCATAAAAAAGAGATAGTATTAAGAAATAACTAGAGGTAAATGGTTGAAGGTATTTCTTTTTTTTTGTTAATAATTAAGGTAAGCATATGCAACTCTACTTGAATTATTCGTAATCCGAAACAAAAAATTGTCTATGAAAATAAATATTATATTAATATCATCCATTAAGTTAAAATATTAACCAAATAGATAATTTTTATTATGACGTAAGTTGTATTAAATAATTTCAATCAATTTATAACTGGATATTTGTCTATTGATACGATTATGGGGGTACTGTCTATTAATTCAAAGTTTCTATTTGTTTATCAAATATTTAAAGCATTTAAATTATTTTATTGTTATACTTTTATGATCACATGACTTTATTATTCTTATAATATATATATTCGCTGCAAATTATAAAGATGTTGTTTATAAATATTGATTTTTAATGTACAATAATGATAAAAATTAATTATTTGACGGCAGAAACGTATTTAATGTCACAAAAAAATTATAAAAATTATACTGCATCATTTATATTTATACAGTATATATTTTCACTATTTTCTTTATGCATAAGAAAGTTATAGATTTTATATAATGTATAAAATAAAAATTTACATGCTCATTGATGTAGATGCATTTTACCTATATCGATATATAACTTTCGCACAATAATAAGCAGTATATTCATTATATGAATCAACCCATAAAAGTGCCAAAAATTGTTTCTTTGCTTATACAAATTTTAAGTTCGGCTAATAGTGAGATATTTTATTATATTTACAAAAAAAGCTAATTTCTTAAGATCGGAAACAATTTTTGTTCTTAATACATAAATATAACTATGTTTGTCGAAAATAGACGGCATAACATATATTTACTTTTATTTATTTTGCGAAAAACTTCTTTTAATACACACAGTATCAATCCTTTTTTGTTTAGGGGAACTAAATTAGCAGATTTTTTAGTTGTTCAAAACAAATTTCTATATAATAATAAAAATTAAGCTAAATTTTACCTAAAAATATAATGTATATACAAAAAAAATACCTAGCTTTTATTTAATGTTATCCGGCGTAGAAGTTATATTCATAAATTTTATTGACGAATCTGATATAAAACCTATGTTATAGAGCTAATAATTAGTTAGATGACAAGGTTATTGGAAAGAAATTATATTCTCATTTTAGTTTTTTAGTTTTTTTTAATTAATTGTTTTTTTTTTAATTTTATATATTTAGACGTGGTCATTGGAATATTGCACAACACAAGATGCATCTTATGACATTTTAACCTATCTTATATTAATCAACAGCTCTACTTCTCTCAAACATAATGAGTTCATGAGTCATGCGGAGTGTTCGAGCTTGCATGTATGGTTCTACTGGGTATATTATTTTTGATCCTATACATTAAACTCACATTATTTATTGTGAATATTTTTTACAATGTTTCCACCCTAATTACGACTTATGCGACGGATTTATACGTATCAACTATTTTTTCTACGTAAAATCATATATTAGATATGAGAAACTTTGTTCTTAAAGGTAATACATTGTCTATTTTTCGTAATTCTCTAACATTAGATTCAGTCTACTAGACTTCAATATATTTAAAAATACATAATAAAACATATTAAAGCTTTGTTTCATTCAAACAAGTTTTTGTGTGGTACCTATAAGCCATCATAATATCAGTTACTATATAGAATTAGGTTTTGATATGTTTATGTTGCTCTAAATTTTTTACAGAATCGGAGTCATGATGTTAACTTTATAGTTATTTAATCCACAAATTTGACATAAAAATACCCATACTATCATTGAGACTATGATTATAGGCAAGTATTTGTACCATTAAATTGCAGCAAAGCAAATTAGGCATTTAAAAACTGTAAAACTGTTTTATGCATGCTTATAAATATATAAAAAGTATTTTACAGTTTTTGAGCATCTGAAATGTAAAAAACTAATATAAATGCCAAAGCAAATAATTCACAGGGAAACGATTGTTTTTTTGCACAGAAAAATATAAAATTTAAATATATAAAATGCTAAAATAGAAAATTTTATTACCTAAGTATAAAAATTGTTTCTATTTATGACATAATTCGTATGAAAAATCTAATAAATACCGCCTTATCGTTATAAGATATTATTTGAATCCTTGATCTAGGTGATTTAGAATCCGCAAAGGTATTTTTTTTATATATATCACAAAAAAAAATATTTTAGAGGAAAAATAAATAAAAGTACGAAGAAAATATCCTTTTAACAAGATAAAATCTTCTATGTCTTTTTTGAATAAACCAAATCTAGATTTTGATCTGTTACCATAATATTCCAGCTTCGGATACTACAAATTTTTGATTGTAATTAATAGCGATATTATATAACATTCATCTTCTACGTATAATTTACAATAAAAAAATAACAAAGATATATTTTAGTATAAATTTTTAAAATAGACAACTGTAGTTTCTAGATAATTAGCATGCCATACACAAAAAATAGAAGGATAATTTATTATACAATAGTAACATAAAAATCCATTATTACTAGAATACTGAAAATATCTAAAGAATTCTATTTTTTGATTTGAAAGGTTTTAATTAGTGCATATTGCCTTATTATTTATGATTATATATGTCCTCTCACCTATTATAAGTATGATTTTGTTTTTAAAATAGAAACTCACAGGCTTTGAAAGAAAGCCATTGGACGACAAAATAACGTAAAACTCGTGAAGAGAGAAAAGATCAAAGATTTTAGCCTAAAAAAACATAAAAAAGAATTTTATATTTTTCATTGTAATGATAAATTGGTCAACACGAATATCTTTATATGACTTATCAATATAAAAATCATTATGGTAAAGTATGTGCGGTATTAGTGCAAATATAAAAAATAAAAACATAAAATATATATCTATAAAGAGCTGTTTTATGCATCTAAAACCTATTATATACGTAGCACGCCCCAAAAATATCAACAAAATGTAATTTAGAATTTTCGGTAAATAAATTATGGTTGGTGATCTTGTTTTTATAAGGTTATATTTGGAAAATATTGAATAACAAACTTACGGAAATGATAGAGAAAGCATAAAACTTCGATTTATAAAATAATGACACATTGTGTCCAATGATTAAACACTTAATTGATTCTAATTTGATCTCAGGCATAAATTTTTAATGCTACCCACAAAAAAAAACGTATTATTGTATTTTAAAATATTAGGTTCAAAAGACTTTTATAATTCAAAAAATTAAAAGCCAACTTCAAATTATGCTTTTTCAATGTATTTTAATAGGATCCAGAAAAAGATAATTAATTCTAAATTTACAGAGGGAATCAAGAAAACGCTAACAAACCCTGTTTTTTATAAAAACTGCTCTTTATATTGTAATAAACATACAAACAATTATGTATTGTAAACTATTGAGAAGAATGTTTTGAGAAATTTTATTTGTAAGAATATAGATAACACAATTAGAATCCTACGTTTTTTTTAATATTTATATTCTTATTTTAGATATAAATCTTATTTTTGATCTTTCACTTGTTTGAAAACAATTTTTCATTTTCTTAGATTGTGTTCTCGCCTTTTGATAACTAGCACTTCGTATAGCTTCAGTACAATTTTTTTACAATACTCGGATGCAAGGCTTTTAAAATCATGCATTTTATATTATGATACAGTAACTCACTATTAATTCGCATAAAGTATAAAGAGCTACTATCAAAAACGCCTTAAGTTTTATAAATTAGTAATACGAAAATTTTGTTTTTACTTGAATATAAACAATTTGTGTATACAACAATGCGAAATAGTTTTTATTACCTTATATCAACCATAACATATGTGGTATCGATACTCTGACTATATCGAATATTTAAAAAAAGCCGACATTGTTCCTTTAATATAATTATAAATATTCCATAAAAAAAACCCCTGAAAAAACAAATTGTATGGCTTTCAGCTATTATACACGAAATAAAATATAAATTTTTCAATTGTTAATTTTTATAAGAAAAAAAAAATTTAGTGTATATAATAACACAAAAAAAGTTCCACGGCGTTGCAAACACCACTCTGTTATACATTACGTTTCAAATATATAAAGTTTAATATGATATCTTAAACTCGTTATTGAAGTCTAAACATATAATTTTCTTGTTTAATTATTGCATAAAAGTGTCGAAAATTTCTATTGTAAAAGTTTCGTGTGTCATACTTCATCTCCGCAAAATTATAAAATAAAAATGATCAGCATCGAAAAAATAAATATAAGTTTATAAAGTAAATTTTTGCGCCATAACATATTTGTTGACTTAAAAAAACGTTTTAAAATATAAACATTATAGATAACTTTACAATTTTCCGGTAAATATAATAAAATATATATAATATTGTGAAATTTTTGTCCGATTTTAACTTTACTCGGGAAGTCACAATATCTACATATAAGTAATACTTAACATGTTATTTGGTTTATGTATTTATATTTTTTTGCGAATAGTTTAAAAATCTATGATAATTAATTTGAAATATATGAGGACAATCCACAAAAAGAAGTGTTTCGGCTTTATTAATCTATCAGAAACAAAAACATAACAAAGATACAGGTAAGAAAAAATATTAGTCTTGGTTGCCATGCATGAAAATTAGAGGGGCTATAAGATATGGTTTGCTCAACGCCAATCATACGCATATGAAGATATATATTTCATACATGCGTTTTAATTTAGAAACGAGTGATGATAATTTTTTTCTATTATTCATAATTAGTGCTATTAAAAACTTTAAATCTTTCAAAAGTAATATTAAATATAATTTTTCCAAAAATGATGAATTTAAGAAACTTAAAATTTCTTAAAAATTACAAATCATAAAACTGCATCTTACTAGACAGAATCATGCATAAATTCGTTTAGTTTTGCTTCATAATTATTTTCGATCAATCCCTTTTCATAAAAAATTCTATAAATGCTTTAAATAGCCAACAAATTTCACTATTTTGTGGTCGCCGTATAAATCTTTTTAAACATGCATCCTGATATCTCATACAGCCATTTTCACACGCTGTAAGTTCCCCACAATGTTGTTGCGGTTTCAATCTTATATATATTGTATTGCATTGGTATGAGAGTGCAACAAGCAATAAAATTTAAAAAACACCAAGAATTTTTAAACGATGCATTTTTTATTTTTCGATATTTATTTTTTTATATAAAACCATTTGAAATCTCTTCTTTAGTATATAATAAAAAATTACGGGCCATTTATATACAATTAAATTTATAATAATTCATTTGAGGCTATTTTCCTTGCATGAAATCTACCAAAAGTTAAAAATGGTTTATATATAATTATTTTCATTAATATTTTTTTATTTTGTGTGCCATCTTCTATTTATCATGTAGAACTTACACATTAAAGCCATTAAAATGCTTAATATTAATATAAATCACGTTCAATCTATTATTTTTAGATATGTAATAAGTTCAAAATATAAATCCAAATGCGAGCGGTAAATAATTTTGTTTTTTTTATATTATTTGGTATTTATAAAAAAACAACTTATTTTTAACGTAAAACACGTTATGTTCAAAAAATGCTTATTCATGTCGAATCAATATTTAGAGTATTTAGCTTTATTTAATTAAGTTAAACATTCAGCGTTTAATATTATGCATGCAGATAGGGTTGTTTAAACCATCCTATACATCCAATAAAGAACCATAAAAACTTGTAACTAAATTATAATAACTATCATACAATGCGCTTATAAATATAATATTAAAGTTTCACTTAAATAAATCTAAAGACATTCCAATTAAAAATACAACTATTTTAACATTTAAAGCCCATTAAAATCAATCGAATAAAATCAAATAATTCAGTAAAATGAATTATATTAGTAGTTATTCTATTTCAAGGCTCTAGGCGTGGTAAAAAAAAATTTTGATTCAATAAAAAATTATATCCATGATAGTTATAAATATGTGAAATTTTAAAATTATAATGCGCAGCAATGCTTGCAATAAACTAAAAACACTATGTTTTAGATTCATAATACACGACAGATATATTTTATTAAATTTAAATAGTAAAAAAACATTTCTTGTAATAGAATTATTATAGAAATCATAATGCATAAATAAGCAACAGCTTATCCTTTAAAGGGTTTAAATATAATAATGATTTTATTCCGAATAAAAAACTTTATAAGAACGTAAGCAATTCTAATAAAGTCATTAGAAACATTATAATTTATGAGTGATACGAGACCTGATATTTGAAGATTAAATTAATCGTATAGTGCGTACCAGAAAATAAAAATTTAGAAATACATTCTTTTTCGCAATATATAGTTTTTTAACATTTTATCTTTAATTTTGCTGAAATCTGTAGCTTTAAATAATAAATATTTTTTTTTGAAATTTTTATGTACATTGATAATAGATCAATAATATAACTGTAGAAAAAAAAACAGTTTTTCTAATAATTCTAATATTAATGAACCAGATAAATTATTTCTTAAAGATAAACTTATATAATAAAATATTATAGAGATTAGATTTTGAATATGATTATTGCCAATGTAAAATAATAGACATGAAGAGAAATTCTTAATTTAAATTTAAATTTTATTTTTTTATAATGATAGTATAAAATTGCAAAAAATCGTCTTAAAAATACAATATAAAATTTTTGTTCTGCACATGTACCATGTATAATGGACAAAATAGAATTAATGCTAAAAAATAATATGTATAATTTTTACAGAAAAATATATCCAAAGCTTATAAAATATTTTAAACGTAGCCTTTTTATGAGCTTTTCAATAGCTTATACATGTACTTTTGGCTTTCCATAACAAGTATATTTTATAAAAAAAAAGAAAACGTTCAATGTAAAATATTTACATATAAAAAAAATTCATCTTCAACCATATTATTATTATGTAAAAAATAATATATATTTCTATCTAGTCAAACTTTTCTTAAGTTCTGAGCGGTAGAACAACCTTTTTGAGCTTATAAAACACCAAAAAATCGGTTTTAATTTATAAGCTCAAAAATTCAGTTACGAAATTTTCAAAACTAAATGTCAATAAAAATATTCCGCAAAAAAACCATAAAGATATTCTATTTAATTAATTAATATGATTATAGGTATATAAGTTTGCATATTGTAACATAAAAAGTAAAATAATTATGGAATTTACAAATTGAAGCGCTACATAATATTTGTGAAGAATAATGCGATTTTACATCTTTGATTTTTATAATAAATATATTATTCAATTTTTTATATTTAAGAATTCAATTTTAATGTGCTATATAAATGTTTATGGGTTGATTTTGTATTATATAAAAAATGTGTTGGATCGTAATGTACATCAAAATACCTACACTTTTTAAGCTATATGGTTTTTCATGTGGTTTTTTACTGTAGTTTCAAAATATAATGGTTATTTTAATAAAATTTCAAATCGCATTATTGAAGAAAAGAATATAGCTACGTTTTTTTAAATAGTTATTAGATGTAGTGACCAGTAATTTTCTATATTTTTAAGTGCTATTTGAATTATGAATACTTGTAGATTATTCTTACATATTTCAAACTAAATGTTTTCGGCGCAAAATTTTGCACGATTTAATATGGCATGACGATGAGGTTGCCGCCATAGGAAACACAAAATCATAGAAATAAATACCTTTACAGTTATAAATTTGCTAACAGGAATGAAGTGAAGTTGTTTAAGCTCCGAGCATACGTATGTTTAAAATCCAAAGACTCTCTATTACTGTGCGTCGATCGAATAATTTTTGCTGTATTCTTCGCAACTGAGCAGCAAGAATAAACTGTTTGATAATTCAACATGCTATTTTGTTAGAAATATCAAAATAAGAAAAAAAACTGAGAAACACCATTTAGTGTTTATATCACTATAATATTGACACTAATTATTTAAACATAAATTATAATATAAATATAACAGTACATGTAGATGACTTGTGTTATCAGACAAAATAAAGTATATTGTAACAAAAAAAATATTATATTTGAAATATATTCAAGATCGATGTGTAAAGTTGAGAATAGATTATACTATATCATACATTCAACAGACGATATAAGCCACTTATTTTAAAAAAAAAATAATTAAGATTCTAAAATTTTTTTTGATATGTTTATAGAGCTTTGAATTTTTCACTAAAAATAGTAATAAAAATAGACATTTGTTCAAAATAGTTTTTTAAATAATAATAAAATATATATTATTAAAATAAATAAAACAGAATGGAATAAAAAAAACTTATAATTTAACAAATATATTTACCGTTTTATAGTCGAGCAAATATTTATAATGATAAAAATATTGCTGATACAATATATTTTTTCTGTGTTATAGATAAGAATTCATATGCATATTGTGTCCCTTTACTATGATTATAATACAAAATAGATGGGTATTCACTTAATTAATTTTTTTAAATTATAGCATTTATTTATTTAAAATGTGTGATTTTAGCTTAACAGGAGGTAAAGTATAAAAACTTGCCTAAAAAGACAAAACGTATATACGAAAGAGTATATACCTTGCAATCCCTGTCATTTAATTCACATATTTTATAATTATGATATGCAAAATGACTAGTTGTCTTATTATTGCAAATTGATTTCGTTTATGATCGTAAACCGTTCTTCATGATCAATTATGTTTTTTGATTATTATAACAAAAATTACACAAAAAATAAATGTGAATATATATTTAAAAATCAAGTTTTTTATAAAAATTTTTTAAAAATGGTTTAAGTATTTATTTGCAAATTTTTATAATAATCTTATTTTGAACTTTCTAAAAATTTGGTGTTACATTTTTTGCATTTTATGTATATGAAAAGCTGTTTACGAAGCTATACTTCCATTGATTCTTTTAATTAGATAATATATTAAAAAATGCATATCAAGTTCGAATTTTACATTATTTGTGAATTGTACGACATTCAAAAAAAATTTTTATCTAGTTATCAATATTTTAGAAAATAAAATTGTATTTCTCAATTTAGCAAGGTAAGGTTTATAATGATTCGGGTGGACATAATTTTTTTTATCTATAATCACATCAGTAAAATTTAAAAGGGTTAAAAAGCTAGATAATGCTTATTTAATTGATTTTTGGGTTTGATGTTTTTTTACTGGCAAGATTTCATTTGTATTGATCGAGATTTATAAAAAATTATATAAAAGCGCTCTTAAATATTAATTCTAATAGCTTTTGATTTTATAATAATAAAAGATAAAAGCATAAATCACACAGTAAAGAAATATAATAATAAAAACAAATTAAACATATGTTTTCTTGCCTATTCCATAAGTTTCTTTATATTTTACTTAGTTTCAAGATTAGTAATTTTAAATATAAGACATCATAAATCCGCCTGAATTTCTTGCGATAAAACACCATAATCATGATGAAATCGTGTAATATAATGAACGAATTTATAGCTTTTGATTCCAAAAATGCAGATTTATACACTTTTGAATATATTTAAGCTTTAATTGGTCAATTGTACAATTCAAAGCAAAATACTTAAAATCCAACCCTTAACCAATTAATGTTCATATTATATAATTTCTAACTACATTCAAAATCAATAGCATCCACTAGAATTGTCTATGCACGGATTTTTAATTCTCATTCTTGTTAAATTAATCCTTTTACTACCCGGAAAATTCAGACCTGCAGAAATTATCCGTTTTCGTACGCAATTAAATCCATACATTTCATTATTGTATATATTATCAATTTTACAAAAATAATTTCTAAAAGATAGAAATAAACCAAGGGGTTTTACAATATATAAAATCGATTTCTCTTATAATTTGAAAATTTTAATTTTTACTTAAAAGAATAATATTTTTATATTTATATTTCGATGCACTAAATTGTGTGATTTATTGAATTACATTATAATTATTGTGTTTTTTATGCTTTTTTCAATCAAAATTTACAAAAAGAAGTTTATTTGCTTATTTTGAATCCATAAATTATCCATGGAGTAAGGTTTTATCAATTAATCTAATAATAAAGAGAAAAATCTTTGCAATATTTAATTTTCATAAGTGAGGTGTTACAATGTTAGAGCGATATAGATAGAAATTTTCATCAAAATACTAATTGAAAAAAACAAAAAAATGAACAAGTTTATCATATATATTAACAAAGATTCAATCTAGTTCTTTTTATTATTATTATCAGAATCATGCATTTACGTTTACAAACTTAAAATCTATGTTTCATAAGGAAATACACAAAAAATAATATAACATTAGAGATAAGCCGTTTTACAGGTGTGGTCCATAAACAATATGTAAAAAACAAAATTATTTAAATTACTTTAGTTTTTCTATATGTCTTGTTAAAATTTATATTTACAACTTTGTTCTTTTTTTGTTTACGTAACATACCAAACAAATTTGAAGTGAGGAAACTTGGTAAAGCTACATTTTAACGATCAACGCGCAGTCAATATAACATTTAAAATACATATTTAGGCAAGAGAAATCATTTTTATTTAATCGCGCTATTGAATTCCGTATCAGATTAATCTAAAACATTTATTTCATATTGTATTCAAAATTTTATGGACGGCATATTTAGATTTGTTGTACATTTTATGTTCTCAATTATAAAAAAATATACTTATCATTTAAATCAAATGTTTATATTATTTATTAAAGATATTTTTTTCCCATTCCTTATTATAATTTATTTATGAATGAATTTGATCTTTAGTTATTGAAATTCATTAGAAGAATACCATAGATTTCTATTTAGAACAGATTCGCCCAATACTTATTTTAGCACTTTATCTTTACAATTTACGCAAATTATTCCCCTAAAGACTTATCACTTTATTAGCCTATCTATATTATATTCGTTGTAAGTATGTTTCTGGTTCAGTCCGCATTCCTAACTGATCTATCTACGATATATTTTACTTTTAAAACACCCATTCCAAGTAAAGATGTATGGATATATTCCAGATCCCAATTTTTAAATAAGAGAGAGCATATTTTCTTATAGACATTTCATCTTTATACTTGCTTTAAATTATTTTTAAAATTTTCATATGAAAAATTTAAGTGGATTTATCGACACATTCAAACTATCTATAAACTATAAATATGTATATAAATGTTTTAAGAGTTAGATACATGAAAAGAAATTATTTATAGCAGATAAACACGAGAAAAAAGAATTTATGCAAAAAATCAAAAAAAATAAATTGAAAGTCAATAAAATTGATGACAAATATAACTTAGAATATGTATCGTGACAGCAAAAACACAAAGAAAATGCAAAATTATAGTTATAGTCGACGATAAAATTATATTAAAAACCAGATAAAACTTGATCTCGTCACATATACATTTGCCAAACTATTTTAAAATATTATTGGAACTAGAAAATCAATAATTTTCTGTAAAACTCATAATCGACCGTGCTTTTATCTAAGGTTAAAAGAATTGAAACGAAAATTAAGGTTCAGCTAATGAAAAATACATCTTTACAATAGAAAAAGTAAATTATATGTTGCTTCATATTGCAAAAAGATGTAAGTGCACTCTGATAGCAAAATATTATAAACTAAAACCCATAAAAAGCCGTTTTCGAAACAAGGACTCATGTTAATATCTAAGAACTGGAAAACAATCATACACAACCAAATATGATGTCCCGGTCCCATATTTGAAGAATTATATATAGATATATAAATCAATGTATAGGATCATTAAAAACTGCAGAAAAAATAGGATTAGGTAATAACTTTGAACACAAAACTCTATAAGAAAATAACAAATAGTGAAGTATTGAAAATAAGAAAATTGTAAACTTATAGATATGGTCTTCTTTTTAGTATTAATCTATGCCCGTCTTTCTGAAAAAGGGTTTAAAAAAAAAACTTAAACTAGAAAATGTATTGTAGATAGTAATATACAGAGACTCAAGACGGGTATATCAATTTAAATTTTTTGAGATCTAGGCAAATACTAGCCGCACATGCTAATTTATCCATAAAGTATTTCAAAAACATAAGACATTCATGTATAAATCTAAAAAAATCCATGTGTGTGTAGTGCTAGTATTAAAATAATTTTGCAGCCTACGACT
Organism: Rhyacophila brunnea; assembly: GCF_057557595.1. Lineage (NCBI taxonomy): Eukaryota > Metazoa > Arthropoda > Insecta > Trichoptera > Rhyacophilidae > Rhyacophila > Rhyacophila brunnea. The sequence goes on along the minus strand of NW_028233338.1, from coordinate 835,047 downwards.
TACTATTTAAATCACATTCGCACCCTATAGATTTGCTAAATCTGTCACTAAAAATAGATTTAATACATATAGCAAGGATTATTTTTAGCGTTTTATTTTTCAATTGCTGCCAAAAAGAAGATTATCTAACAAAAAAATAGAAAACAAAATGTGTAAATACCAAGAAATTTATATTTACTTAGTATAAATTTTAAAGAAAATTTTGAATTATAAATAAGGAAACATATATTTATGATCATAGAAATATTTCTTTGCCTGTCATCACATTAGAATAGATAATTTTGAAAAATAAATTTACATGCGCAATTTTGAAAATAGCAACTGAAAAGTTGATGCAAAATCATGAATCATATTTTCTGACTATCGTATGCACAAAATTATAGATTTAGTTATAATATTACGTGTTTTATTTGGAATTTGCTAGGATCTTTTTATATTTCGAAAATAAATATTTGGAGATAAATTATTTTAGTCTTATTACGTATAAAAATTTTTGTATAATTACAAAAAAAGTCAAAAATATGTAGTCTATGGGCTATAGTTTTTTTGATATAAAAAATTTTATAAAACATAATTTCACTGAAAAAAAATTTACAGAAGTTTTGTTTTTATTTTTTTAAAGAAACTGTATTTCTATTGACTTTATATAAAACAATGATACATTAACTTTAAAATCTATCCAGAAACTAAATAAATATCTACATCATAAATATTACACTAAAAAAATAGTTATCAAATACTTATTAAAAAGAAAATCAAAAATTTTAAATATATAAATTCATTAAAATTCCTAAGAATGAAAAACCATTTAAAGGTGTATGTAAAAGAGGGTATTTGCAATAGATTGTATCTTAAATAATGCATTTTTAAACAAAATGATATAAATTTTAATTTGCAATTTTTTTGTTTATTAATTACGATATTACAGTAAAAAATATTTCAAAAGCTCAAGTATTACCACAAAAAACCCACCTGAATATATATGGCGTTTTGGGCATATCTGCGAGGGTTTTATGTCAAACGAAATATATAAATTAGAGATTATGCTATAATATTGAAATCTTTATTACAAAAAATTAACCGTGTCACCTAGTAGAAAGAATTCATTTCTATTATAGAAATATAAAATTCGAACGTTTTTTAAGCGTTTCTGTTGAAAAAAGATATTTGTTTAGTATTAAAAAATTTTTGAGTAAAATATTTAAATTGGGAAGAACAATCCATAATCTTTATTGGAAGATATTTATTAGACATACTACAGAAAAAAATTTTACGCCGATATAGAAAACAACACATAAGATATTTAAAATAAATTCGACATAATTTTGAAAGACACTTTGCAACAAAACTTTTAGTCTAAAACTGCATTTCACGTACAAGAAGAACTGAAGGATACGAGTGAGTATCTATAATATATATTTTTATATTACATAAACAGATAAATTCATGGATAGCAGATATTTATGCTTACGAAAAAATTTATGAAGAGTAATTGCTGTTGATTTCGTGTTTTATTTTATGAAAATGTAGATGGCATCGATTCATGCAGAAATCTATGATTTATAACTTATAACGTGCATAAGTATCTCTTTTTGTATTCTTTTTAGGTTAAAATACAATGAATATAATAAAAATGTTTTTAGAGCAAGTTTTATTTTTAAATTATCTGAATTGCTTGTAATAATACATTAGATATATAACCTTGACTATTTTAGATATCATAGAAATTTTCATATAGCCATGTGGTAGCACATAGTCCTGAACATCAGTCGAATTATTTTTTTTTGTGATTGAATTCTTCATTTCGAAATAAAATATAAATTTCTACAATCTTTATGTTTTACAAATCTTTAGTGTTATTCGGTAATTCTTGTTCTAGGAATTAATATTAATACATTTAGATATTATTCATAGCGAAATGACGTTAATTTACTCGTAATTGAATTTTTCCCTTGATTTTTATAGCTTATATTTACCAGTAAAAACATCGGGTCTCTATTTTCAACGATTTATTAATCAAAACAGTATACTTAAACCTATTTATAGCCTCATATAGAAGCTGTGTATACATCCTTTGTTATTAGTTAGACAAAGTTTTTATATTCAGTCCAGAACTTGATATTTAACTTCGCCGCACCTTTAGACTAAACCAATTTTAATTACTTAGCTACACAGAAATTATTAACTTTTTCTATCGAGATTAATTTATTTTTTAGCAGAAAATGTACGTTCTAGGATGAAAAATCAAGGTCTGAATGTTTATTTTGTATTGCTATGGTTTCAGATCTATATATCACGTTAAAAAAAGCTTTTCTTCAAGCAAAAAATATTTTCCGTTTTATTTTAATACTTTCTGACGAATCTAATATCAGATACCTCTGTATTTAAAAAATGGATAAAAAAAGAAATAATAGAATAAAAATAGTTTCTTTGTTTAATTTCTATAATATATGATAAAGATGATTTCTATAGTATTATAGAGATGTATTTTTTTTAGCACATTAGAAAAACATGAAGATTGAGGCTGCACAATTTCACTATATGCAAATGTAGATACATATTGGCAGAGACAATATCTTGTTCAAACAATCTCACGATGGTTCACATTTAAGAGCCATATATTTAGTTCATTGTTAAGTGCACACAAGCCACAACGATGTAATTTCCAGCTAACCTTAGATATCAAAGCGATATGGTTACTTGAAAAGTTTTAAATAGATTTAGTGAATTAGGTATGTAAATAAATTATATTCAAATTATTGTTGAAAGCTTGTTATATTAGATTATTATTCTAAGTTTTATTTTTTATAAAATTACAATTAAAAATATCTAAAAGAGTTTAAATACTTTCTATTTAATTTTTTTTCTTTTAGGGCGTTAATTTATTTTAAAAATCAATAAAAAAAGAAATAGATTATTGATGCAGTAATTAGAAGTCGTGATAAAATATGCAAGAAATAGGTTTAAGTTAATAGATCTTCAAAAAATATTTTTGCAAATGTCTTTAAAAAATCTTTTATTGTGTCAAATACATAAAAATGACATAACAATTCTATATAAAATGAACTACATATAAATTTTTTTATCCCCTACTTTATATGAAATTGATATTTATTTAATTTTGGGATATTGCAAGGAGACAGTATATCAACTTTTTATTCGCCTATGTATTGATTCCTTAAGCTGAAAATTAAATGAATGATTTCTGGTGATAGTTTAAAGATCGACGAAAACTCATATAAAACAAATAATCTAATGATAATATGATTTCCTCAAATAAAAATCAAAAACACCAAAAACACTTTAACTAATGACAAACAAACATCTACCTTCTTATATGCTGTAGGCCTTGAAATTAACAAATACAAGTCTGCATATAACCATGAAATATGCGCAGATGTAGCAACATTTTTTCTAGGCCAAGCTGCCTATATACATCATAGAGCAATTGGGAATAAAATATCGGGACGGACCCTAAAAACTCATTATAATACTGCAGAATTAATGCTATATCAAATTAGAAATTTTTTTAAGGCTAAACTGAATGCAGGTAATTTTTTAAAGCCATTTATAAACATGCAATATCCCACATAAATTACTATTACGGTGCATCTAAATTATATCCCGATGAATATACTAAACTATATGATAAGATAAGAGATATTAAAACCTATTTATAATTCACCTCACGCATATTAACAAACAAACATAATATAAAAAGAGACATGAACTAAGACATGGGCTATGTAAGTTTAAATTCAAGCCGAGAAGATGATCTACCAGCTAAAAAAATTGCTTCTAAACAGTAAAAACATTCACCGAGAATGGATGCAATATTATAAGTAGACAAGAATAACAAGACATCTCTCACTAATTTCAGCATATTTAAATTATATATAATATGCAAATAACACCGACTCCGAAACACAGGAGAAAATGCATCAAGAGATTCTATTGTGTAAAAAAAAAGAAAACCTTTTGAAGCCAATATAATGTTTTAGTTGATATTTTTAGACTATAAAGATGGATAAGCGACGGCAACATTAATCCAAGTGAAGAATGAAAATTTGGTTTTATTCAACACGTGAATGTGTTTTTCATGTAGAGAATAATAGGTTGACGAAGTAAAGAAGCCTAGGAAACAATCGATCAATTTGTAACGGTATGTAGGAAAATAACCTTGCATGGTTGCACGTGATGGCACAATAAATTCGATAAATGTCTTTATTTCTTAATATCAAGAAGAAAAAACTAAAAAAAACTAAAAAGATTAGAAATCACTCAGTATAAAACAAAAACCAAAATGAAAATGAAGAAAGTAAGGTGTATACCAGAATAAAAAAAGATATTTAAATCAAATAATAGAAACCAGATATTTTTCTATCAGATACAAAATGAAATTGTATAACATTGATTGAAATAGGTATAAGAACTGGTCTTGGCAACTTAAATGAAAGTGTGATTTATAAATATAGGAAGTATGACATCTTGGCGAATGAACTTGGTATAATTTACGATTAAAAACAATAATAAAAAATGTTTATTTTCTTAGGATGGTGTAGTTACAAAATTAAATGAAGACTTGTCGAGGAGTTAAAAATTACAAGCGCAGTATATGCATATATGCAAGCTCTCACACTCCGCAAGACACTTGAACACATCTCATTTGTAAGAAGCAAAGCTTTCGACTTTGACTGATACAGTGAAGGTATCAAAAGATGCATCAAGAAGTTGTGAAATATCTCAAATGAACAGAACCCGTCTAAATATATAAAAAAAAATTGACCCATAAATAAATAAAAATATTTAATATACAGCTTCTATAATAGAGTAATGTTAATATTTTTCAATTGTATACGTGTCTAACATGGTTTTTCAAGGAAACAATTAACAAGAGTGTACATGGTAAAGAGTGATGTAGAGCTAGATAAGCAACTAAATTCTTTCTATCCCGAAAGTAATTTCTTTATTATAAATAGCTTACGATAACAAATTTTATACGCTTTATCTAATAATTGATTTGAAAAATCTTGTTTTCTATTTATAACTAAGTATTATGATTCCCTGTGAGAATATACTATTTCCGCGCAAAAACATATTCATACACTATCATCACCCATCTTTCTTTTGATATAGTTTATGCGTCAATTAAAAGATAATCGATTTTCATATTTAAGTATCAAATTCACGTCACAAGTAAATTAAAAAATAAAAAACTCTTTTGCTTTTGCATAAAGTCTAGCACCCTTTAATTCTTGACATAAAGTAAATTTTGTTAAATAGTAACTTATTCGGTCGTAAACTCACTTATACTCTTCTCATTTTAGAGAAGAAGAGCAGTTAATGAAGATATATCAGGTAGGTGTCAAAAGACGCATCAAGGAGCTATGCAATATTTCTCATGGGCTATACACTATTGAATTGATAAAAATAAACTTAACTCATAATCAAAAAATATATTCGGTCGTAAACTTATGGCTTAAAAAAATTACATGTTATGTATAAAATTTGGAAAGGCCAAGAAATTAATAAATATGAAGTGATATAAAATGTTGATTTTTTAATCTAATTGATAGTCTAAGCAGCTTTAGTTTATTTATATTTATATTTTTAATAAACATAATGCAAATTACGATAGCTGGATATCCTAATGATGAAAATATAATTTCAATATTTATAGATATGATTCGAAAATATAATTGGTGTTAACTGTTATCAGTAAACATTATTATTTTTCACCATGAAGCTCGAAAAACTATATTGAATACAGGATTCTAGATAGTAAATTGCACATGAAAAATGCATTTTCGATTCATGTACGGCGCTATGAAATTTTAAAGTTATATAATGTAATTGAATCTTATAGAAAATCTTCTTGTAAATCAAAATAGTCTAATTTGAGTCTATATATATCCAAAGCCGTTGATTGCATACTAGTTTCATCTGTAATCTCTAATTTTAATTTATAAATTTTATTTTAATATTTTCACAATACAACGCATATATTATAATAAATAATATTCAAAATTATATCTTTGATATTGAATTTCAATGATAAAGATTGCTTGGGCAATAATTAAATATACAAATGATTTAACTATGTTGCTATTTATCATCATTAGGTATTTTTTAAGATTTTTTTGGATTCTATAGTGTTAGTATACTCAAAGAAAAATGCATGGATTTAAAAATATAGCCTTAAAAGGGTAAAGAAAGTTTGTTTATTAAAAAAACCACATGAGCTATGTTATGAAATGTTTTTTGGCTAAACAAACTACTGAAAATAAATGAATATTGTTTGTTTTAAGGTTTTCTCTATAAAATGTAGATATATCTATATCTCCTTTTCGTAAATATCCTTGAAACACTTCAGGATACTTTATAATGCATTCAAAGGCGAAAAGACGGATGAAGAGATATGGAGAATTGATTTCAGGAAATATACACGCAAGAAAATTGTCTAAAATACCATGAGACGACAAAGTGTTTAACATAGAATAAAACATATCCATTGCACAATATGCTTTTTGTGCATTTTCATAATTTTGTATTTCCTTGTAAATTGTAATATAGCCACCCAAAAGAGCAATAACATCTTTGGCTATATCATTTTTTTGATATATCCATAAGCTAGACATCTGGCAACTAAAAAACCCCAACAGATGACTATTTGATTCTTTAAATGAGTTTATATTATATTCCATATCACAATATTCCTTAATTGAATCTCTTAAGATTAACTTCCTCCAGGGAAATATAAATTCAAATATAAAGAAATACAGATATGGACGATACAAGCTCGAAATATGTTGGATAATAGATTTTATTGCAATAAGAGTGTCTAGAGAAATTTTCAAATATTTATGTAAGTACAGATTTAGGGATTGATCAATATTCAAATATATATTTAAGAGAAGTGTTTTTAAGTCTTTCAAAATTATATTCTTTAGCCGAAAGATAAGCTCATCATCCACAAATCCATCATGACAATCATATTGCTCTGTTAACGTAGAATCAAGGTCGTCAATGGTTTCATACGAATAATAATGTTTATATATTTTCAGTGCATTGTATTTTATGGTCAAAGAAAATAATTTTTGTTCTTTTGTGTAATTTTTTTCTTCGTTAAAAATATTATCGATTTCGATACTCTCAAATATATATGCCATGATGTTTTTGGTTTTAATATTAAACTCATCTGATCTTCTATATGATCCCACACAAAATTTCATGTAAGTTTGCGCTATGAATATTAAAATTTTTGATACATGATCAAATTCTTTCATCAATAAAAAATCATAAAGAATGTCCAGTATTTCGACGATCTTTACATCATATATATAAGTATACTTTTCTGTTAAGCTACCTAAATTTTCATAGCATGATAATATTTCATATAACTTGATGCACTGTAGGATGTTTTTTCTTTGATCAATATAAAGATAGCTCTTTTCAATTGTTTCACACCATTCTTCCAGTGGTGTGATCTTGCACAAATTCTTGTATAAATTTTCTATTAGATCATTTAAATGTTGATTATAGGATGATTCTAAAATATCGAGACTTGCTAATAATAACTTCCTTTTAAAATGCTTATATATGTGGCCATCATAATCTTTGGCAGATATTTTTAAAAATATTCTCGATAAGTTGGTTTGAGTTTTTATGTCTCCATGCACAATGTAGTTTAAAATTTGATTTTCGAAAGTTATTTTGTCCAATTCGTACGAAGGTATCATCTTTTTGATGGGCATTTATTTCGACAATATATACTGATCACCAAATTGATGAACTTTTTATTACCCCTTTTTTCTATATAAAGTATAATGATGATTTATGAATAATAAAACTTTGTTATCATTAGTTTACATAAATGTTATACTAATGCACACAAGTTTCATGCATCTTACAAAAGAGTATAAATCGCTATTTGAGGCCTTAAAACGTTATATTTTAAAATTGCCTAATATATTTGAAAAAAATATCTATGAATTATAAACCATATATAGAAAGGCCTTTGAAACATTTAGATTATCTTATGATTAAAAATTAAAACTATACCGAGTTATGTGATTTGTATGTTTTTTTTGGCAAATATGTCTAAAGAAGGGGTAAATAGGCAATCTTAATAAAATGTGATCACCAGAATGATAAAGCATCATAATATCATATAAACATCAAGATTTTCTATATTATATACATATTTCTTTCTTATATAAATTTTAAAAATACTACTATTTATGATTTTGTTTTGGTAACATTTTCTCGGCTCTTAAATAATAATGAATTCATATAAATCAAATTTAAATATTAAAAAAAATTAAAAAATTGTAATTTTAAATCAATAAAAATCACTTGTTTATATAAATTAAATCTAAAGTTCGATGCAAACTGGTTTGGTCTCGTCTTGTTCATAAAAACTAGATATATATTTACTAATTTTATACGATTCGAGATCTTTGTATGCATGAATTTATGGCCGAAATCTTTGTAATTTAAACACACTCAATTTATTTCACAATTTGTGCAATGATAGATGTTTCAATAGCCATAAGAAAGACAAATTATATAATAGAATTGCGATTTCGGAAACTATATTGATGTGGTTAAAATATTTATTTAAAAAAAAATATTTTCGATATTTTGAATCCTAGTTGAAACATATTATTTTAAATGATTTTTTTTTCTATATTTGCTTGTAAATCAAGTCTTATTTGTTTTTTGTAGCCAGCGTATGTAATTGGTCTCGGCAGATATATCTTAAAAAATAGGTCTGTATTATATTTTTTTTAAAAACTTGAAATGATATTTATTTACTGCGAATCGCAATTCAAACATTTTTATGGCAAAATCGGTGAGTGATGTTTATATTATTTTAAGCAGTGATGTTCGCATTTTTCAAAGAGGTTCTCACCAAAATAAACTTAAATATTATTAAGATGATTCATACCATTACAAATAGAGATTATGTTTTAGTAATCATTAATTTGATAAAAAGACTTAAAATATATGAAATTGTATTTGACCAGTGTAATGACTGTTAAAACAATCATGGTATATGCTTTAAAATCTTATAGACGTTAAAAGTAGCAAGTTTGTATACAATTTGACGAATTAAAAACCAATGCAGGTCTATATAATTAGAAATAATTCAAAGTATGGTATAATCTTTGTCGATAGAATAAGCTGATAAAATTTTTATACACAAGAAAGAATCACAATTGTAATACGGTTGTATACTCTGCATACTATTTTAATAGGAAAATTTTATCTCACCTTTAAATATTAGAAGGAAAGAATAGCTGGATTTGATGTCTAATGCTTATAACAAAATTCTATTTATTTTATATCTGAACTCATCTAATCATATATTTACTAATTTAGCTTCTGATAAATATTTTATGTAATTATTCAAGATATTTATATAGATAATACAAAAAAACATATTTTATTACATCTTTTAATATTGTTCTGCGTGTTTTTTTTTATTATGGATCACCTATAAATACTTGATGCTATTTTTATTTATTTATGGGTTAATTTTCTTTTTATCGATTTATCTATTTAGACGTGTTCAGCGTGTTGGGAATATTTCACAACTCTTGATGCATCTTTTGACACCTTCCATTGATCTATCTTCATCCACTGCTCTTCTTCTCTCAAATGAGATGAGTTCAAGTGTCTTGCGGAGTGTGAGAGCTTGCATGTATGCTTCTACTTCGTCCGGGATTTTACACTCCTTAAAACATAAATACAATAAATAATTTCACATAAATACATTTCTTCAATTTATATCATAATTATATTGATCCTAGATTTTATCTGTTCTTTTTTGATGATTCATTATAAAGTGGATCAAATTGTGATTAAATTGGATAACCCACCCCCAAAGACATGAAAACACACGAAATTGAAAACATACACAGAAGAGCTTACACGCTATCATTTCCGAGTATTTTAGTTATTGCATTATTAATAAACATATGAAGAGGCATCTTAATGGATCCACTTACAACGATACCGAAGCTATTAAAAAATATACTAACACTACATCTTTTTCCATTATTTATTACTGCAACAGTATACCTATTTATTAGAATGACACTTAAATATAAAAACAAGGAAGGTTACCAATATTACTTATTGTATGCAAAAATACTGATGTCAGTTAATTTATTCACATTGACTTTTGTGTACAATATTCAAGCAAAAAATATAAAATCCAACATAATTATCTTGAATATATTTTTTTTAAATATTACTAAAAACGTTTTCGATCGAATGGTTCTAGAAAGTCGATATATGAAATATACACGTGAAGATGGTCTGATTCCTTTTTTTTATGGTTCTAGAAATGGAATATTCTATAAGATGAACTCAATGCTATAATAATTCTTAAAAAAATTCTTAAGTGCTGTGTTTTGTATTTAATTTTTAAAACCATGATGCCAAGAATTTTAATTAACTTAATTCCAAAGAATATTTTTGTATCAGTTAAGTTTTTGATCAGAATTTCTATATCAACATACCTTTATATACTTTTTATTGTTATTATAGAAAATGTATACGATATAACTGTTCGGAATTGGACATTACAGCAAAAAACAATATAAATATTGATGTAAATAAAATATTACCAAAAAGATCACCATTTAAAAATATATCAGAGATCGAATCTGTTTAGTACATATATTTTAATGTTACTGAAATTTTCCTTAATGATAACATGAACATTTCAACATCATAAAAAACAAAATCTGTCTTAAAATACATCAATGCATATTTAAAATACGAAACTAATTCAATATAAAAAATTGTAGATGATATAGAAACTATTCTCGAAGGTGATAAAAAAAAGAAAATATATATCCGATAAAAACCAATAAATATAAGTTAAGTTTAGATCAAAATATTTATTGCGGAAAGAATATGCTTTGCTTGAACCAAATATCGCAACTATTCAAAATAAATCACAAGGATTGTTTACAAGAATTTTTCGCAATAAATACCTAGTAAAAAAAATTGAAACTGATTTGTTCGATTTTGAAGCATGTGTTGCGCAAATTAACGATTGTATAAATATTTTGAAAATTATTCAGAGACAGAATCATTTATTTGACCAGAAAAGGTTTTTAAAATCTGAAGTAATCTTACTACGTAATTTTGAATATTTATATGAAAGATTGATATTTATGGAAAATTACCATGGTATTTATTTGAAATCTGACCCTATCTCTAAAATTAAAAAAGAATTCTAAACCTTTATTTTTCTAAAATACAAAAACATTATACACCTCTAATTATTATCTTTATAATTTCCAGCCTTAAATTTATGTTTTTATTCTAAACCTCACAGCATTTTGAAGATTTTTGATCTCTAAAATTAAAAAAGAAATGAAAATTAAATTTTTCTGATATAAAAGTAATTCTAAAACTCGAATTTTATTTTAATTTTCAGCTTTTAATTTATGTCTTTATTCTAAACCTCTAAATATTTTGCAGATTCTTGACCTCAGAAAATAAAAAAAATTGTAAAACTTTAATCATTTTTTCAAAAACCGAAAAGTATTTATTATTTCTCTCCTTAAATTAAAATTTACAGAAGAGGATAAATCTTAAAACATTTTCGCAAGACACATGTACTCATCATATTTGAGAGAAGAAAAGCAGTTGATGAAGATATATCAGGTTAAGTTGTCAAAAGATGCATCAAGGTGTTGTGCAATATTTCAAATGGGCTAACCATCTTTAAATATATGAAACTTATATAAAAAAACTTAATGCATTAATAAAAAATAATTAAAATATCTTTATTAATAATTGCGCATTATCAACGATAAACACATATTTATCAGCATATAACCAAAATATAGCATAAAATTTTCAACGAGGATCGATATACAGTAAATAAGAAGATTTCAAATGATGTAAATACAAAGCTAAAATAAATTCAGAGGCAATTTTTATATTAACACAAAATATGACAGAAAATTAAAACAGATATAATTTCAGTAAATTTTTATAAAAAAAACTTTTTGAAATGATATTTTTTATGGTAATATAAAATATGTGGTTTAAATATAATTTCTAGAAAAATTTAAGATACCTTATAGCTTAGAATTATGTGCAAGTAATTCTTTTATGTCTAAATTGAATATATTGCGCTATTATTCACTGGTGTATAAATTATTTAAAGTCTCTAAATTTTAAGAAACGACGATAAGGCTTTTTTATACGCAAATAGATATATCTGGACAAAGTGACCTGATATTTTCCTTTATGATATCAAAGGAAATATAATTATTCTAATTCAAATAAGTATAACTCGTCTTAAAAACACAACTAAATTTGAAAATGTGAAATATATAAAATATGACATCTTGGCAAATATACTTGGTTTAATATACATATTTAAAAGGCAAATAATACCCAAGCAATGGCTTAGATAGGGTTAGTTAGATACAAACTCCCATAAAAAAAATGTTAAGGTGTTGAAAATCCCATATAGAAAACATGCGTACTTTCAACTATGTAAACACTTTTTTCATAACATCTGACAGAAGAAAATCAGTTGACATAGATAGACCATAGTAAGGTTGCTAAGGTTAACTAAAGAGTTATGCAAAAATTTAAATCGGCTTTCTGCATTTTATTTTGAATTCATAGAAGAAAAGAAACATAAGCGATAATAAAAAATTATGAATAAGTAAATATGCATTTTTAGCCATTCATTGCCGCTATGAACTATCCAGACATTTTATTGCGTAGGCAAATAGAATTTTCGATAGTAAATTTACTATTGTTCATGATTTAGTGACAGTTGCATTTCAAAAGTATATTCTTGTTTGTATATTTTTAGAGCTTAATCACAAAATTTTCGGATTTTTAATGCTGCATCATGTATGAATGATTTAATTATATATTAATAATATGATCCTTATTTTTTGAATTATTTTTCTTCACATATATACACAAACAGCGCCTTGAATGTTTTAATATCGAAATTATTCTTCTATTGATTATTTTCAAGATTAAATCAACAATTTTAAATTTATATTTATAAAATTGTTATGATGGAATGATGTAAATCATTTTAATTGTATCCAGAATTTCTATGATCTAAATGATCGTTTTTCGTTTATCATATATCCATAAAAAAAATAAATAATACGATCAGATTGCGATATTTTTAGAATTTACATATGTATCTAATTATTTTTCTTTAAGTATTTCATTATTCTATTTTTTTACGCAAAATAAATGGAATTTATTCTTTATATTGTAGAGCAAAAATGTTTTTTATATTTAGATATTATTTTTTTGCTAATAAAACTTATATGCATGTAACTGGGTCATATTATTCATCTTTGTTAATTTTACAAAAAAATTAAAAACAAATTAATTCTTTAAAAACCCACCAAATTTACTAATTTGAACAATTCATATAATTACATATTTGTTGTTTTAGAAAATATTTTAATTCTATAATATAATTTGCAAAATGAGACATTGTAACATACAAGTAGTTTGCGTTTCCCCTTCATTCCACTGACTAGCTTCAACTTCTCTATTGATTTATTTTATATATTTACTAAAGTCTTTAAGTTTTTACAAGTAGGGATCGTTAAAGCTTGATTTTTTACAAGTAAATACACATAAAAAGATTATGTATTATGATTAAGATCTCTTATATAGCACAAAATATTTTTCAAATATTTACCATAAAAACTAGATCCTATTCGAATATTTCTTTTAATTCCTGTCCTTTCATCTAACTCTTAAAGTATCTGATTTTCTATTAGCTACATTCGATCTCTCTTTCATGAATATTTTATTTTTCATTTTCTTCTTAATATCATCTTTTTTAACAGCTTCTCGAACTCTTCCGTTACTCTTATGACTTTCCACATCAAAAGTTATTTTTAATTTATAATTATAAGCTAGCCTTTAGCTATAACTATACATCCAATTCTTATAGTAATCAGCATTTTTTTTGAGAATATAGTACGAAAAAAACTCATTAGGTATTTAAATTTATTTTCTCTGCCTTTTTGCTTTTGGGGAAAAAATCCAACAATATCATTATCGTATAATATTGAATACCATTTATAATTGTTTCTTTTTTGTATAATCATGGCTAAACAATTTACTGCCGCTTTGAATCGGTTTAGGCTATATTAAATACAAAGTAAATCTATTTTTATATTATAATTTGGCCTAAAATTAATTTCTAAGCAAATTCTTGCACAGTTTGTCAGAAAAATGGCTTAAAATAAATGTTTTTTTGTTATAATATGTGTATAAGAATACAATGTAATGTTTTTATATGAAATAATTCATATAAATTCCTTCTCTTTATATTGTACAAAAATGAATATATAAAAATGATACAAATCATCCAATACTTCATTTTATACTATTATAGCATGTTTCAATTATCTTCAGGCCATAATATTTATGCCCAATTTTTGAATTCCAATTTTTTTGCTAAAATTTTACTTCGTGTGACATCATAGAAACAAATGTAACCTATTTCTTTAAATCACAATTTTCGATATTTTGTCAAATAACTTTGAATTTTTTGCAAAAAAAAGTTTAAATTGTGTTTTCTCTAATACAAAGACAATCATTTTATAAAATTTTCTTTTTTAATTATAATTAAAGAGAAATATAACACTTTCGTAGATCTTATACCTACTTTCGAGTGAAGATAAATCTTATAACTCGAACGATAGTTTTCAATATATCATATTTTTTTTTGCATAAAAGAACGACTAAAACCAATATTCGCAGTCACTATCAGTTACATTATATTCTTTTATGATCTGATTTTTGCAAATTTTGTTAGATTTTAAAATATATTCAATATCTCTTATAAATTCATTATACCATTCTAAACATACATAGTGCTTAGATATTATATACGTCTTATATATATCATGTATTTTGATGTTAGATGATAATAGTTTCAGCAGAAAAATTAAATAGCTAACAAGGTCTTATGTTTATATATTCTTCGGGTTTCGGTATTTAAAATATTTTTAATGTGTCTGATAAGCACTATTGTAACATCCAATATATTCTAACACACATAGTTATTCTCACCGCGTAAAATACAAAATTTTCTTATTTTGACTTGTATTATTTCTAGTAATAAATCTGAAAATTTAATGCATATTCTATGATGTTTCTCATTATTAGCTAACTGTATAATAACATTATCATAGCACTATATAATATTTTAGGGCTTTAGGAGCATTTTTTATTATTTTTTCTTGGACATTATGATAGATGAATTCATATTCTCCATAATCATGTTGTTAAACTTGTGAACTTCTTGATTGTATTTAAATTCAGTTTTTTGTGATAAATTTCATTATGATAATAGAAAGAATAATTCGTTTAATTGATCGGCTATTATAAACTTAGATCCGTGTGTTCAATGTAAAATCACTTTCATTTAGTTTATTTATACAGATCATATGCACTTGATCATTATAATCATTAATATATACCACAATATATTTCCACCATTTGGTTTTCAGAAAACCTTATATATTCATTTTTATACTGCCATTTCTGTGTTTCTGTTATACAATTTTCTTAATATTTTCCTGCAATATCTTCTAATTTCAAGATATTCATCTAAACTTATTACCAACTCTTAAAATTTTTCTGTTTTATATGCGCATTTTTCCAATAAATAATATTCTATCGGTTTGTCCAGATCATGAAAACATAAATAAATTCCTCTAATAGTCACCTGCAAAGTATTTGACATTCTTTGTCAATTATCTGTATTTTTTACTAATGATAGGGCAATTACACAGATTTTTTATATGTTTATGAAGAAGATTGCACTAAATTTCATTGTATTATTCTTTTCTGCACATATAACATGGTTCATACATGATCTTCTAAATTCAAATCCAATATTTCAGATGCACTAGTATACCCATATATTTTTTTACATTGTTGTCATATTTCATAGATATATGCTATTTTCTATATCTGAACATTTTTTATTTTTTTCATTACGTTTTTCTTGCCCTCATTTAAAATTTAAATTTCCATATACATTGGTAGAATAACCGTGGTTCTTGATATATATCACATTATGATTCCAAAAAGTTTCTTCGTGTGTATTTTTTCCAGCAAGTCTATTATTTCGATTGTTTCATCCTTCTCGATCGTTCACTATCAGTACTAGATGAGATTTAAATTCATTTATATTTCTTGAAATCATTCCACACTACTCTTCTTACTTAGATCTCTAGATCCAAAAAATCTTATACTTTTTTTTAACTTTGAGTTCTGACTCTTTATCGCATTTTGTCATTTTATTGCCCAATGTATTAAGAAATATCATTTCGAGTTTCTAAATAGATTATAATAAAGATCTTTTTGTTAGAATATATCAGATGTGACTAAATATATAGGCTGGATAAAATAAATAAATAAATAATTAAATAAATAAATAAATAAATAAAAGAAAATAGCAAGCAAATACAAAAAAAAATCAATTACATAAGATATTCTTTTCACCTAGGATTAAAAATATGCAAAATGTGTTTTTTATAATAAATATTTCAAGCACATCAATATAGTTTCCGAAATCGCAACTCCGTTTAAAAATTTGCCTAACTTATGGCTATTGAAACATCTATCATTGCACAAATTGTGAAATAAATTGAGTGTGTTTAAATTACAAAGATTTCGGCCATAAATTCATGTATACAAAGATCTCGAATCGTATAAAATTAGTAAATATATATCTAGTTTTTATGAACAAGACGAGACCAAACCAGTTTGCATCGAACTTTAGATTTAATTTAGATAAACAAGTGATTTTTATTGATTTAAAATTACAATTTTTTAATTTTTTTTAATATTTAAATTTGATTTATATGAATTCATTATTATTTAAGAGCCAAGAAAATGTTACCAAAACAAAATCATAAATAGTAGTATTTTTAAAATTTATATAAGAAAGAAATATGTATATAATATAGAAAATCTTGATGTTTATATGATATTATGATGCTTTATCATTCTGGTGATCACATTTTATTAAGATTGCCTATTTACCCCTTCTTTAGACATATTTGCCAAAAAAAACATACAAATCACATAACTCGGTATAGTTTTAATTTTTAATCATAAGATAATCTAAATGTTTCAAAGGCCTTTCTATATATGGTTTATAATTCATAGATATTTTTTTCAAATATATTAGGCAATTTTAAAATATAACGTTTTAAGGCCTCAAATAGCGATTTATACTCTTTTGTAAGATGCATGAAACTTGTGTGCATTAGTATAACATTTATGTAAACCAATGATAACAAAGTTTTATTATTCATAAATCATCATTATACTTTATATAGAAAAAAGGGGTGATAAAAAGTTCATCAATTTGGTGATCGGTATATATTGTCGAAATAAATGCCCATCAAAAAGATGATACCTTCGTACGAATTGGACAAAATAACTTTCGAAAATCAAATTTTAAACTACATTGTGCATGGAGACATAAAAACTCAAACCAACTTATCGAGAATATTTTTAAAAATATCTGCCAAAGATTATGATGGTCAAATATATAAGCATTTTAAAAAGAAGTTATTATTAGCAAGCCTCGATATTTTAGAATCATCCTATAATCAACATTTAAATGATCTAATAGAAAATTTATACAAGAATTTGTGCAAGATCACACCACTGGAAGAATGGTGTGAAACAATTCAGAAGAGCTATCTTTACATTGATCAAAGAAAAAACATCCTACAGTGTATCAAGTTATATGAAATATTATCATGCTATGAAAATTTAGGTAGCTTAACAGAAAATTATACTTATATATATGATGTAAAGATCGTCGAAATACTGGACATTCTTTATGATTTTTTATTGATGAAAGAATTTGATCATGTATCAAAAATTTTAATATTCATAGCGCAAACTTACATGAAATTTTGTGTTGGATCATATAGAAGACCATATGAGTTTAATGAAAAAACCAAAAACATCATGGTATATATATTTGAGAGTTTCGAAATCAAAGACGTTTTTAATGACGAAAGAAATTACACGGAAGAACATAAATTATTTTCTTTGACCATAAAATACAATACACTGAAAATATATAAACATTATTATTCGTATGAAACCATTGACGACCTTGATTCTACGTTAACAGAGCAATTAAATGTTGTTTTTCATTTTAACGATATAGAGCTTTACTTTCGGTTAAAAAATATAATATTGAAAGACCTAAAAACAATTCTCTTTAATCTCTATGTAAATATCGATCAATCTCTATATCTGTATTTGTATAAATATCTGGATATTGCTTTAGAAACTATTGATGTAATAAAATCAGTTTTCTCGAATATAACAGACTTATATCATCTAGATGTGTATTTTTTTGGATTCGAAATTATATTTCCCTCGAGAAAATATATCTTAAGAGATTCAATTAAGGAATATTGTGACATGGAATATAATAGAAACTCATTTAAAGAATCAGATAGTGATCTGTTGGGTTTTTTTACGAACCTGATGTCAAATTTAAGAATATTTCAAAAAAATATTATTGCCAAAGATATTATTGAACTTTCGGGTGGCTTTATCACAATCTACAAGGAAATACAAAATTATGAAAATGCACAAAAAGCATATTGTGCAATGGATATGTTTTATTCTATGTTAAACACTTTGTCGTCTCATGGTATTTTAGACAATTTTCTTGCGTGTATATTTCCTGAAATCAATTCCCCATATCTCTTCATCCGCCTTTTCGCCTATGAATTCATTATAAAGTATCCTGAAGTGTTTCGAAGATATTTACTCAAAGGTGATATAGATATATCTACATTTTATATAGAAAACCTGAAAACAAACAATATTCATTTATTTTCAGTAGTCTGTCTAGCCAAAAAACATTTCATAACATAATATAAATACGATTTCGTGCAATATATAAACCTTTATAATACTTTTTTAAGCTATATTTGTAAAATAGATGCATTTTACGTTGAGTAGAACATATAGATAGCATCTTATTAACTCAAAAATACCTAAATGATGGGTATTGGCAACATGGACGTGATTTTTGTCGATTTAAATATTAAATTACAGCACGAGCATATTTAGATCGTGATAATATAATTTAAAGAATAAAAAAATTATTTTTTTTTGGATTTTAATTATTCCAATATATTAAGAATATAGTAAAAAATAATAAAATTAAATTCAGAGTTGTGAAATCAAACTAAGGTATATAATCAACGACTTTAGATATATATCAATCATAAATTGAACAATTTTAAGCTTCACGAAGATCTATAAACAATGTACCTTTTTTATTAATTATTTACAATTTCTTTAATCCTTTTTGGCATCTTAAATACATGATTCATGTCGAATTCACTAGTATAAAACCTATTTTAGAATATTGATTCGAGCCTTTCTTGTAAAAAAGGCATTATCTGATAACAGCTACATCAATTTTGTTTTCGTACGCGTATTTACAAATCGAGTGCCGTATATTTTATTTTTTATATCAAAGCTTTTTTATAATTTGTTTTTAATTTATATAAAAATATACTTTTAAATACTTTAACACTCATAATCTAGTAATTTATCCAGAAAATTGTATTTTGGATTGATTTTATCTATTTTTTTTTATTAAAAATGTTGAATAGCTTGTAACTTTTTTAAGCTATATGTTCATGATCGAATAAGTTTTTTTAATAAAATATATGGTATTTCATGAACTATAGAGCTAATACTTTATGAAAAAGCAAAGGTTTTTGCTTTTTTTTAATTTACATGTGACGAATTGACCGATACTTATATATGAAAGGCGATTATCTTGTAATTGAGCAGCATAAAATCTATGTTCAAAATAAGACGAGAAATGATTATAAAAAAATATTCTTCTGTAGAGATAATTTATAAACCACAGGAAAGCATAATATTTATCAATTAATCATACAAACTCAATTATGGATAAAAGAAAAATAAGCTATTTGTAAAAAAGAAAATCAAATCAGGATAGAAAAAATATATTTCCTATTCTACTTCATAAATACACTATGCATTGTACACTTTTGTTAATTGTTTCCTTGAAGAATAAATGACAGACACGTATATAATATAATCATATTAAATTGATTTTAAATACAAGCTGTAATTATAAAAAACTTTTTTTCGTGTTAGAATATGGATATTGATACAATTTTTAGAGATCTAGATTGTAAAAGAAGATTGAATTACACAAAAATATCTAATATGTTAGATAATTTAGTTAAAATTTTTACTTTCGTTCGGAATATTTTAATTTTAATATTTGAGACAAGATTATTCTTTTATTCAATTTGCACAGATAAGTTTTATTTTAATTAATTATTTTTTTAATATCTAAAATTACTATTTGCCTCTGTATTTTTGTTATTTTATCTTTGAATTACATAAATTACACGTTTTCATAATATTTAGAAAGAAATAACAAAAAAAGCGATAAATAACTCTGTCCTATAATTGCAATATTCATATTTACGTGAAAATATATTCAAAAGGTGTTAATTATAGTGATATTAGAGGCGAAGAAAATCTAACTAATTATAATCATAGTTTGCTTGGTTATATTCGGGGATTTATTTGGATTTTTTTAACAAAAAGAAATAATAAATCCCTTTTCTAAGATTAGAAGAAGCTATTTTATTTGGAGTTTATATAACGCAGAGAAGTCAGAAAAATATTTTTTGTATTAGTTTTATCATTTCGTGAGATTAAATATCGGATGTAAAAGACAAAATATATCGCAGACGTATTAAAACGTCCATGAAATAGGAGAGATAAGATATATTCGTTTTTATAGTCCCATGATTACATAAAAGAAATACAGAAATTATAAATACTTATCTTTATAAATACATTTCCTTATTAATTTATACAATATCAACATGTCACAAATATAAAATATCTTAATAAAATAATTTTGCTACAATATTGAATTATAAAAAATTCACAAATATTTTTCTTAGCATCTATGTCTGTTTTTTGGTTTTTTAAAACACGATTTCTTCTCTAAAAGTTTATATTGTATAATAAGTTTGTATTTTTATCTCTAAAATAAATATTTGCTTTTCCTCAATTAAAATTTATGTGTAAACTGCATAACAAAGGTTTTTAATAAATTCGAAAAAACTGTTTCATGTCACCATTTATAATCTTTTTGTACATCTTTTATACATGGCATAGAAAAATAAGTTGCATGATATTTTTAAACAAGGGTTTCTGTAAAAGTAACAGCAATTTAAATTAGACATAACGCAACAAACTTTAGAAAAAAATTTATTGTTGTACATGCCATATGTAGAAAAAAAATATAATTTGCATCTCAAACTTTTTTCTATATCGACTTATTAAATACTATTATCCGTTCTACTCAAGCCTCCTTTCTATAATTTCCTGTAGAAATATGAGGGATAGTATAATAAAAAATGGAAAATACAAAAAATTATTTTTATACGTATAGCCATTATTCGATGTTTTTTACTTTTATTTTCTATCGTTGGTGCCAATTAAAACATAGCAATATTTTTATACCGAACTAATGTGTGTTATAGTTTTTATGCCACGCCAATATTTTTTTTTTGCGTGTACTGCTGCTCCCTTAGATTTTTTTACATTTTCAACAATATTATTCATATATGAAAATGATCGAAAAAAATCACAAAAAAGAAACAAGATTTATAATACATATTTAATATAAGCTGTAAAAGAAACACTATATATGTAATATAAATATACATCATTACTGAGAGAAAAATTTTATTCAAACGAAATGTTTTATTTTTTAATAATATGCCTATTTTGTAGTTTTTAAAACTAATCGCGCAAGCTTTCAAGGTATAGAATCATAATTTAACTCTATATCAAGCTTTGAATCTAAGTATGTTGTAAAAAATTGTGTTTTATTTGCAAACAATTTTCATATTCTCACCATATGAGATTGAATCATATTTTCTATTAGTTTACACAAATATTTATTCGTTTATCTAAGTATTTATGTAATTCTGAGTTAATATGCTTTTTAAGACAGTTAAAAACATAAGCTGGTAATTAAAACAATATTAAACACAGGTAACAAATATTTTTTTCTATATCAATTAGAGAAAATCATGGTTAATTGCATTCGCTATAACGTTCAATTTTGTGATAATTTATTTTTCTACGCAATTTTTGTACTTTTTATAAAATTTAACGATAAACTTATAAATAATTTTACATAAAAACATCGAAAAATACTTAGTTTATAAAAATATACGGAAAATACTAGCATATTTAAGATTTATGTTTTCAAAACATTGAGCAGCAAAAATAAAGCATATGTTATAACTCGAATCAATAAATTTATCATAACAAAATATATACATCTTTTAAAAAAGGTTTTCGTTGAATGTAGTCGATTAAGTTGTATTTTCTTATATTAAAATACTGTATAGTTCAAAATACAAATATGCTTTTTGTGCAATAAATCATTAAAAAACATCATATTTATTTGATGCTCTGAGCCCCATTGATTTGATTTTCAAGAAACGATTATTCAGCACGCTATTTCTGACCCATGACTAAAACGCAAGTGTAAAAAAGTCAATAAAAAAAAATTAGTAATTTAAAGAAATATTTTACGACAGATAATGATCTAATTGCATAATAAATGCATTCTAAAACATGTTATTTATTTATAAAAAAATTTTTACATATTCCAGATTGATGCGGCAATGTTTTTCAAAAAAATCCAGTCTTTTACTATATATTAAAAAGATTTTTTTTATTTGTTAGAAGAAATATTTCTGGCTACTTTTGATACACTCAAACTTAGTTATAGATGTTTGACAGTTCAGTTACTGAAATTATTTACAGTAAAAATTCAAGAAGTTGAAAAAAATACTAGCTCAAGCAAAATGTGAAAAGTGTGTAAAACTCTGTTCTGCAAGTTCAATATATGAACTAACTATAAAACAGAATTTATCAATGTAAAGAGTAACAGACTGATTTTAATAATGAAAAAATAGAAGCTGTAGCTATAGAACAGCGATTAATTCGCAATTTTAATTTTACTTTCCAAAATACTGAATAAAATTACTTTGTTTCTCTATATAAAGAATTTTTAATACTAAATCACACATTTCATATATATATATATAAATAAAAAACAGAATTTGATTTATACTCTTATTATAAATCATCATCTATAAGAGCATCGTGAAACCTATCTTTTTTTTTATTCATGTTATATATGTGTGATATTTTATTATATTAGAATGCAGATTTATGCAGCCAATCTTATAAAATGTAATTTAATAATTTCACATTGTAATTACATTTGCATCGCAAGTTTAGAGATTTTCCCTTTTGATTTTATAAATTTGATTGCTATATTTTTTTTTGTTATATTCGGCATTTATATAGATAATTTTCTCTTTAAGCATATTATAAATGGTAACTCATTTGTACAAATTATATTTCATATTGTAAAATCCAATTCTTACATACTTTGTGATAATTTCCCTTTTTAAAACTAATCATAATCATATTTTTTCTATGTTTTAATTGTAGATTTCTGTATAATAATAATTACTCTTTTAAATATTGGCAAATAGCTGGATTTTCCGTGGCTTGAGAATATAAAATCTATTTCTATAGAAATCGCCTTTTATACAAGGAGAACCGTAACATATGACTTAAAATCTTGTGTCTCTAAAAATAGTACAAAATTCTGCAAGACTTTTTTTATTTAATTTTTACAAGCTTAACGATTACAAGTCTGCGTTGTTTAAATATAATAAACTTATTTCAAACTAAATATCATATTTAATAGTGGTCTTTTAGCCATAAATCATTCAAACATACAATAATCTAAAATTAACGCAACAAGTTTATAAAAATTTTATTAATGCCTTTAAATGGACGAATAATTTTAAATATGTGTATGTTCACACATTTTTATACTCGAATTTGTTTTACTATAAAAATTCCGTGAAAGCATACTTAATAGCTAAACTAAATATCCCATTAAAACTAGCTTTATGAATACAAAAACATTCTACATAAGAAAAAAAAATCTTTCTCAAAAAAAAACAGAATAATCAGCAAAAGTAATCAATACTAAATCTTCTTATATTTTTTTAGCATATCGCAACAGTAAGATAATTCATTTTCAGTAAGATTTTTTTTTGCATCTGTAAAGTAAGAAAATATCCAGTGGTATAGATCGTATACAAAAAAAAACGTTTATCATGATGGTAAGCGAATTTTCTAATGTTCATAAATGATTATCGGGTACAAAAATTATGTTATAATAATATCTGAGATTTAATATTGAAACTAGCTTGGTTTATGTAATTGTGTATATTACGCTAAATTCTAAATATATTTCATTTTTACTATTTTGCAGTATAAAATTTCTCGATGTCTGATTTTGTTGATTTTTCAAACACCTGGGTAAAGCGTCAGTGATTAATGGAATAATAATGTATGAAAACAAGTATAACTTAATCTTGGTTAGTTTCGTTGTTAAGCAGTAACTCACAAAATCCATAAAGACCAATCTTATTGGTCACTGACACATTTTATCTACCAGTTATGCAGAGGATAGCATATTATAACATATAGTTATTGCAAAGAGAAATATATTCGCCTTATACATAGAGTTGTATTATTTTATAAGTAAAAAATAAATTCTTGTTTTTAAATTTATAAATTGTTAGATTGTGGTTGAGTTTAAAGTTATTGGTGATAATTTGATTAAGTCAACTTGGATATCGCTTGGTTTTTCGACTTCAAAAAACAACGCTAAGCCTTATGCACGCATGGCATTTATTTTCTTGTTGCAATTTCCAGCGCTTCAATAAATAATAACTAAAATGGATAAATATTCTTGCATTAATTTTTGGCTTAAATGTATATATTTGACAATTTATATAATGAAAGCTTTAACCTATTATTTAATACTTGCAAATTATTTGGATGTGTAAAATTATACCCTTTAAAAATAAAAATTGAAGATTCTAATTCATGTAAATGCACCGCACACCATAAACAAACATAAATAATGTGAGAGTAATTTAAATGAATATATTAGACAATATCAATCGAATGAATTTTTTTTGCGATATCTCTGAAATTCCTATTCGATTGCGAGAATATATGCACAGCTACCGCCATTTCGATCCAAAATACGATTGGTAATTTATTAATTTATTTGATGTTAATAATTACATCAACTAATAAAATGTTTTTAAAAAAATTAAAAATTGCAAAATATTTAGATTTAAAGTTTTACTAGCCCCTATTGTATAAATTCTTTTTTTATTAGCATAAGCAACAAATTATATAGTCGAGCTATACCATACTAATTACAAAAAAAATACCAATATAAAGTTGTAAATTGCGTTTAATTGTGTAAAATTTAAGTTTATACCTGCCGTATTAACATTAAAAATATTATAGATAAAATTTTCGTTGTTATTCTAGAGATGATATATTTATTTTGTTTATAATTACCAATATCATATAAGTAAAATAAATTATCATAATAATATTGACAAAAAAATACATATTTAATTTAGATATGAGAACACATTATAGATATTATTATAGTAATTTTATTTGGTTTGTTACTAGTACAAGTGAAAAAATAAGTATTTTGATAGATATTTAGTGCCTTTAAATATGTGTTTTTATAAATTTAATTGACGTAACCCATACTGCTCGATTCGAAATAAGTTTTAATTGACATTCTTTATTTTAAAAACCAATTTTTATGCAATAAATGTGTTTTTCTATTGTCGATACATGCGTGATTAAAAATTCTATATTGTTTTTATTATTTTCCAAACAGAAGTTTCATATGTTCGATTTAACGAAATAAAATTTTTAAAACATTTTTTACCTTTTATATTACTGCAATAAAGTGTTTTTTCAGTGTTGTGGATCATATATGAACAAAAAAATATTTAACAAATAAGGTATAAAACTTTAATCAAATCTAAGATATGCGCCAGAATAGTCTTCACAGTATATATATGAATTATCTTATACAATATAAGTTAACAATAATTATTTTTATTTCGAAAATTCATATAGACAATTTGATGTAATATTAAAGATTGATTTTCCATATATTTATAGAATTTGACTGCTCAAACAGTAAATACCTATGAGGATGCATTTATATTATATAGATAAGCTTTATATATATATATTGATGAGACTCAGGATGTAAAATAAAAGATAGAAAAACTTATTCTAGAGCTGTGTTTGTATAAAACTTAAAACCAACCAAATAAGATCCTAATTTAATGATTATGTTTCAGTTACAGGGACAAAATAAAAAATACATAATAATATAAAATGATACACATAGATAGACCTACCTATATCTGTTATATATGATTAATCGAGTTGATGTAGGAATTCAATTTATATAATTGATTTTAATGTCTATATTTGCCAAAAATCATGCTTTTATTATATAAAAAATACAGTTAGCATAAAAACATCATAAAAGTACGATTATGTCAATTTCAAATTTACTAAAAAGTATAAAAAAATAACTTTGCACTTAATGCGCGTAGAAACGGCAAATCATACAAAGATTGCATTTTTTTTTCAAAATGTTTGTTTTTCTTTTATTTATTCTGTCGCAGAATTTTAAAATGTGTAAATGTCGGGTGATTATCTGACCCATCAGATGGCTTTTTTATATTTAGTATTATATATATATTAAATTGTTTTACATATTTTTAAGCTTGATGCAAATGATGCATGTAACTGCATAAAATTTTCTTACTATCAGATACATCGTAAATGTAGGATATGCCTTGCTGTCAATGTGATGAATCTGAATATATAGGAAGATATTGGATAAATGATATCATACTCATTTCTTAATCGACACAAAAATTTATAATTTCATCTTTTTTATTGTAATAAAGTTTATAAATATATCTAGAGCTATTAAATCTTCATTTCGCAGAAATTGGGCTTATAATACCTTTTAAAATATTATTTTTATCATTTCAGTTTCCTATATATAATATTTGTGTTTAGAGCATATAATGCACTCATTTTACAAAAAAAAACAAAAAATTCTATCCAATAAAATGTTTCATTTCAATAAAAATATGAAAAAATTTTATCGTTTTTCTGGGTCATGCATTCTCTATAAAAAGCATCTCTTTTCTTTTGTTTTTTTCCATGAACTTAAAATATTTTTATATACAATAACAACACCCAACAATAAAATTTGCATATAAGCATTTTTTATATCCACCTTATTTAGTAGAAATTATCTTGCGATTTTTTTACCCATAACCATCTTTTTTACTATTTTCTTTGTTATTTTTCAAAAACAAAAACATTGATTTTATGTATATATTTGTATTCAACTAATACAGAACCCAAAAAATTACATCGAAATGATTCTGATGTTACTTACACTATCAAGCTAAAAATTTGTTTTTACTTATAATTAAAACAACGCCCCTTAGATCTTAAGCTTAGAATTTCTATATTATATTATTTTTCTAATATTCTATCAATATTATCTATTCTTTGTTATCAATTTTAAGTTTGTATGCTATGACTTTTTTGTAATTTTTTGTTAACACATTTTTATTATACTAAAGTATCTCCATTTTATAGATAAGGATAGAAAAAGCTAAAGATGTAGAATCATTTGATAAAGAAAACTAATACGTCTATGAGAATGATTTCTTTATACTTAGTAACGCAAGATATATTTAATTTATTCTTTAATATAGGGAATATAAATGAGATAATTTTTTCTATCACGAGATAGATTTTAAAAATATCTAAAAATATTTGGGCAACAAAAAAAAGTGAATTTGCTAAAACAGTGGATAACACCAAATCAGCTTTATATATTGAAAAATTATAACCATTTTTTACTATAAAATGTTTGGAAATATATAAGTTATTGTAAGTCTTCAAATTAAAAAGTTGTGATTATCATGTAACATATAGTGCAGTTTTTATATATAACCATATTTTATTTTTATGTATTTTTAATTTTAAGGTATGCTAATTCGATTCTATATATTCCTAATTTTTTTTTTAAATTGCATACAATTTTTATAAAAATATTTATAAACTGTTTGCGATTTCGATTCCCAGATTTCAGACTTTTAGAGCAAAAAAAACGTTTTAAAACGATATCAGGTGATAATTAACATTTATATACGGAATAAATTTTTATTTTAATTAAACAAATATATCTTAGTTGCTTAAGATAAAGTTGAGTAAAATATAAAACATTTTTATATTTAGCAAATGATTAGACATTCTAAAAAAATTTATTAAAATCAGTTTTATCTATGATTTGCATCAAAAAGATAATGCAAAGATATGAAATGTCTCAATTTCATATCCGATATAAAAACCACTGGAAATATATTTTGTGACATATTAGTTGATGACCGTTTTATATACATATAAATAATGCCTTAAAAAATTGCTATGATGTATTACCGAGCATTGAAAAAACATTATACAATTTTCTAAAAATAAGCGATAATATACATTTTTAAGATGCAGAAAAATATATGATAGCATGTGATTTTTATATAAAAAAATTAAACGTAGCATGATTGTATATAATTATGAAGGGTTTGATAACTTTTTAGTTGAGATGTTTTATCTTATATATTTGTATCTTTTCTTATTAGTAAAAAAATGATTATAATATTGTAAAAATACGTATAAAACGAAATATATATTTTATTTTTCTATAAACCTATATAAAGTATGATATATAAAAGGTCTCAATCTGATAAAATTGTAGCTTGAATAGTGTAGTTTTGATATTTGATATTTTTTTCTGTAACCTTAAATCAATTTAAGATTAGGAAAAATGTACTATAGATAATTGAATTCAGACTTGTATTTAAATAAATATTAATTTATTGGTATTTAAATGCAATCTTATATTTGCAAAGAACATTAAAAACATGATTTTTGCCTTATTTGATGGTTCCATACGATGCAATTAAATATTTTATTTTTTCGAAACTCCATAAAGCTCACATAATTATTTTTTATGATTTGTATTCTGGCATAAAAAAGCATATTTTTTTAAAAATTAAATATTTATGTATTGAGTTATTTATAGTACAAGATGTGAAAAGACATAAAAATAAATTTTATCGATTAATAAAAACCTGCGATTTATAGACACATTTTTAACGAGACGTAATTTTTTTATATACCATTTTTTTTTAGAGTTTACATAAATGGCAAGGAAAAAAATTAATGCATCAAAATTGACTTATCTATTATTTACGCGTTGCAGTATGTGAAGTTATATTAAAAAAAATGTAAGAAAATTATTTAGCAGTGCAAATCATTATATTTCTGCATTAGAGCAGATTATCTTTGATATTATGTAATATTTCTAATATATTGTTAGAATACGTAAAAGAATTAATTCTAGCTTCTGTACAGCTTCAAATCTACTGATACTAATGGGAAATGTGTTTTACTTTTTATAGTTATTTTTCAATATTTGAAAGTTTATTGGTTGCTAAAAAACGGCTTATTTGAAACCAGTTTGTTTATTAAAGAAAGGTTTTATATAAATTTGACATTATAAATACGATAGGTTTAGATTTTGGTCTGATAATATTTTAAATGTTCTTTTGTATCTCTATATTCTATATACGAGAATATCTGCATCATATAATTTACAACATACATTCAAACTTAAAAAAAGTCATAATAAACCGTTTTTTATTAAAATTAGATTCTTTGTTGATCCATTTTAATGTGAATTTTTTTTCTGAAATAACAGAATCTTTATTAAAAGTTTAAAGTAATTCAATAAAAATACCATGATTTTTATAATAGAATTCAACCTTTTCAATACTTTTTGTAAAATTAATGCAGTTTATTGTATACAAAAATTAATTAGATTTACAGTTTTATGTTATATTATATTTTCACATAACAAAAGTATAGGTTCTTTTAAAAAATCCAACTTTAATACTTTAAGATAAATAAAAATATCAGTATAAAATATAATAAATGCGTTATAATTTTTAAATTTGCGAACCATTATTAAATACCATTTTATTAGACTAGAATTTTAAAATCTAGATATAATATATCATAATATAGGGCTTCGATATAATAACCAAAATGATGTATTTGTTTATAATGTAATTTAACAAATATAGTCGAAACTAGTAAAGTATGTTCATATGGATAATTTTTTTGCTTTGAATCATTGAAAATAAAAAAATTTATATTAGAAAATCTTCACAATTCGTTGGCTTCAAATAACTATGTATTGGATAAAAGAGGTGTTTTTAGAAACAGATAAATATGGATTATAATATAAAACAAACCTTTTGGAAAAACGTACCAATATGCAACTCTAATTTATCACCAGTGTATGTTGTCGTATCAGATTCGCTTCAACGGATATATAGACCAAGTAGATCTTGTTATATGCTTTTTAAATTTGTTTTAATTCTAAAGCTTGCATGACTTTTTTATGAAATACGTTTGTTTTTAATAGTATTATTTTACGAAAAGAATATTTTATAGTCAAAACATGTATATAATCTGTTGTGAAATACAACCCAAGTAAGAAGCGAAAATGCACTCATATATGTTGTTTTATGTTATAATTTTCTACAAAATCAATTATTATTTTTATAAATTTTGCAGTTATTAAAAGTATCAAAGAAAATGTATATAAAATCAAGAGCTTTTTTTTTATTGTAATTGATGTTAAAATATTAATAATGGCCAACAATAATAGCCGTATTGTTAATTAATATTTCTTCAGGATATATAAAAATACAAATTATGTCTTTATTTTCTCATTTTTGAGGCAATAATGTTTGTTCTTATGTGTATTATAAAGAAAGAATTAATTATTTCTTTTTATTTAAAAGTATTTAATGTATATTTAGCAAAGCTAATATTTTTATGTGCAAAAATATCATTTTTCTTGCGCGCAGTTACAATTGTAGTATGCGATTTTAATATTTTTGTATATTTTTTATTTGCAATTAAATTATATTTTGCTACAAAAAACAGGAACTTTTTTATTTTCTTTCGCCCTATACATTCGCAAAGAATACAATAATTATAATAGATTTCCACAATTTACTTCATATGAACAATTATATTTATTTATATTTTTATCATACAATAACTTTGTTTCATTTCTCTTCGACCAAAAAAACATCAAAAACATTCTCAGAACTCTCGGTTATTAGAAATTGTTTTTGCTACCAGTATACATGCCTCGGGATTATTTTCACTTGAAATTAAATATTTTAGTGCCTGTATACTACAAAATATATTTAATACTTAGTTAAAATCAAAAAATGTGTTAATAAGAATTTGATACTTACTGGAAACTTAAATTATCGCAAACTAGCAAAAAAAATATATATTTGATTTTTTCTACATTATTTTATTATAAGACAATATAATGATACCTTTAGCTTCATATTATCTGATTTTTGATTGCTCTGATTTTTCACATATAAATAGTTACTCGTTCTGTTTTTTGTTTCACGCTTTTTATTTTTATGATCATTGAAAATGAGAAATATATACATTTACAAAAGACCAATTTTTCATCTTTTACAAAATTATATACGCTGCATTAAAATTTGCATCCTTCGCTTTTCTATCGGGATGCTTTCTAGACTTGTGCCGCGTAATTTTCGCATATTCTTTTATATACATCCTAAGAAAATGTGCTAACACAATATAAAAAAAGGTATTTGGATGATCTAGAAAATGCTAACCATATTAAGGCATACATACAAACCTGGGTGTGAGATAAGCCCTTGAATCATTATTTCTTTAACGGAGGAGAGGTATCGACGAAGAATTCCGAGAAGATAAAATAGCCGATTGTATAAAAACGCTGGGAGCACGAACGATAAAGTAAGTTGTGCTTGAGAATAAACACTAAAATTATTAAATATAATTAAGCCCCAAATATCAATACACTGGGAGCACGCGAGATCAAGCAAGTCGTTCTTGCGAACAAACACTATAATTAAGTCCTAAATATAAATAAACTATAAACACCCTTTTAATCACGCTGTATTATAAAAACTAACAATATACCACATGTATTTGTAGATTATTCTGTCTAGTTCTTTATCAGTCCTTTATTTTATTTTGATATCCTCATTCTTCAATCGCTCGACCTAATAATTTATCTAATTAAGATTGGCTGATCCTAGTTTCTTTGCAAAATAGATATATTAATGTTTTGAATCATTCAACCAATCTTTAAAATATACACGTTCTTCTAACTGGCTTTAAGCCAAGTACACCTAAAGTCTACTATACTTTATTCAATAGCATGTTGTAGTAGCAAAGACTACACCCTCGTCGTATAGGACTACACATCCACCCCTACCTTAAACTTTTAGCTTCTTTGATATATATTATTTTAAAATATATCCTACTTATTGTTTTGATAGCCTTCACATCAATACTACAGTTTGTATACATAACCAAACTTAAGTTGGTGAGGACTACTCGTGAAAATAATGCCATATAATTAAATATTAAATCACACATTTAATTGATTTCATTAAACTCATCGTGTTAAACTAGAACTTCATTGTCTTGTAAAAGCAAACACGGCTGTTGGTTCCTTTCACCATATCATGACAACATTCTTCCTATATTCACATTATTCTTCCTTCCCTTTTTAGTTGATAAAATAAAATGTATAAATATATAATCCGAACTTCTATAGTGAAATTTTTTTAAAAATATAAGTTTTATAAGTACTAAATATGTAGTATCTTAAACCCAGAATACTAAGAATAAATATTGAAACAGCGTTAACATTCTTTTATAAATAATATTATAAAATTAGGGCCGATGTGACATTTATAAGTGCTGAAGTAGCAACCTCGATAACATGCCTTTATTCATGCTTATCATAAAAATTTGATCATTTTTGCATGTAGATTACTTTTACAATCCAAATATATTAATTCCGTAATATCCTATAACTTTTTTTCAAAAAAAATATTAGTATATATATCTCAGAAGAAATCATAAAATATGCATGTTACATGATATTCTTACAGGTGTTAGCTAATCCTAAGGTCTAGGAACTTAAAGTAAATTTGATGCAATCAAAGAAGTTTATATTAATCCCAGACAGAATGATATAATAATTAAAGAAAAAAAATGTATTTAACAGGTGTAAATTTTTTAAATGTTTAAAAATTTAAATTATGTAGAATTATGTATTCACAATCAAGAATATCAAGATTTCTATAAATGAAAATTTCAATAAATTTCGATTGGTGTTTCGGAATCTATTTTATAATGTAAAATATTGATCTTATTTGGAAATAATGCATTAGAACTCATATAAAATCAATTTCTGTGATTTGAATTGATAACCATGAAGATTTGTATGTATATTTTTACAACTATGGCTTCGATAGGTAAAAGTGAAGTGACTAACAAATGTGAAAATATACCCGAAGAGATAATAGAAAATATGTCCGAAATTCCTATAAAACCAGACTCTTTTGCGAATACAATATTCATAAGCAAATTGGATTACCCAATTAACGTGACAGAAATAAAGTCTGAAAAGTTTAATGAAGAGCAATCACAGAATAATAATAGGAATGAACCCGATAGAAGAGATATTATGTCCCACAAAAAAAGGTTTCTATATCCGAAAGACTTATTTACGCCTCTTCTATCCAAACATAACGAAAAGCGTAAAGAAATTGAAACATCTGCGCTAGAAACACTAAGAACTGGGATTTATAGGAATTAAATATATTGTAAAATAAGTGATTCCATAAATAATTAGTATTATTATTAATAACTGGTTTTTATATGCAATTTCTATTGAGACTATAAAATGTTATTTTTTTTTAATTTTTAAATCTATCGTTGAATTATTGTAATGGTTTGCAAGAAGAATTTACTTATGTGTTATTCAATATTTATCTATTAAAATTTTTATAAGATAAACTTTTAACTGCATTGCAATTTATATATGCCTAACAATCTTTACGCATCATTTTATCAATATTACTTTATTCTTCACCAAGCTCTACTCATATGTTCACGTGTTTTCTTAATTTTTTTGTGCTCTGCTTCAACTGGATTTCCCATGATATTATATCGAATTAAATACAGCAAAATAATACAAAAAAGATTATTTTTCATCTTATTTTAGCAAAAAGAAGTATATTGGTTTTTATTTACACTACAAAAATTTTAATCATTTTAATATACTTATTAACATTTTATCTAAAACAATTATATGCAAGATTTATATGCTAATAAATTAAAAATGAATATTATATTATAAAAATCAAATATAGCATCGAAAACACATAAAATTGCACTGGTATTTTTTCTCTGATAATGCATCTTTACTTTATACGAAATTATTCACTTTACAAAAAAATGATAATGAATTTCTATCAACATAAAATTTTTACCACTATAAGCGGCTGTTTTATAAATAGTGATAAAAAGAAGCAAAAAAACAATTATATTATTTTAAAATCCTATAATGTATAACACCGGGAAGCACAAATATATAAAATATCACACGTTCATATTTAAAATAAAAATTTATGTCTTACCAAAAAATCATTTGTTACAAATAAAATAATTATGCTGTTTAAATACGTCAAAAGAATTATTTTTATAGTCTTTACTAAATATAGAAGGGTTCTATTAGATATAATAATGCATATATCAATAATAAAATTACCTTCAAAAAAGAGAATGCTTTACTACGGAGCTTTATACATAGCTTCTATATGATTTTGACACTCTAAAAACAGCTATTATTTCTTTAGTTTTTGCGATATTTAATCTTTCATACAAAAAAATATCGATATAATAGAAACTAATATGATAAATATGATTCATTTTTTTTAAATCGAAAAAAAATATACAAGTAAAAACTTTGCAATTTAATTTAGATCAGATATTTTTTCAGTTTAATAATAGATCTTTACAGATAAATAATATCTTCCACACAAATATTTAGTATATAACAATGTGATTTTAAATTAAAAAAAATATCATGATTTAGACTACTAATGTATAAAGCATTTGGGCTTAAAAATTTAATAATATGTATCTTTATCTTTGTAAGATAAATTTTGAAGTTATGTATTGTTTATTTTTATATATTAGACAGCATTTGTTTTGATTATAGTAAAAAATATAAATTTTCTGCACATATTTATCAATCAAATATTTTTCGGTATTTATTTATGGGTTAATTTGCTTTATATCGATTTTAATTATTTAGACGTAGTCAGCGTGACGGTAATATTGCACAATCCTTGATGCATCTTTAATTATTCCCCTAATTTATCTTCATCAACTGCTCTTCTTCTCTCAAATGAGATGAGTTCAAGTGTCTTGCAAGTGTACGAGCTTGCATGTATGCTTCTATTTCTTCCAGGAGTTAAAGCTCCTTAACATATTTTATATGGAATTT
Source organism: Rhyacophila brunnea (assembly GCF_057557595.1). Taxonomy (NCBI): domain Eukaryota; kingdom Metazoa; phylum Arthropoda; class Insecta; order Trichoptera; family Rhyacophilidae; genus Rhyacophila; species Rhyacophila brunnea. Next base: position 799,469 of record NW_028233338.1, on the reverse strand, counting down.
TGTAACCACCATATCCCAAGTCACAACAAGTAGTATCTTTCTTGTTTTGCATTTGTAAATCTAAACAAAGTTTATATGACATGATGTCATACTCTCTAAGTTTTTCATTCTCAACTTCAGTGAAGTTTTCAAGGCTAGTTATACCATTACAATCAACGTAATCATATTTTATTTTTTATCGTATAGAAAAACACTATCTATTTTGTTTTTCCTATATATCTGGTTATATTCTGGTACCAACCTTTATTTATGCATCTTTTTTTTCGCAGATCTCTTGTACTGAGTGAGTTCGGATCATTTTTGTTTTTTCACATAATGATAAACAAATTTTTTTATCAAAGAATCTCTTTAAATTCAATTTAAATATATAATTTTCAAATTATTAACAAATTTTTTAAGCTTCTGGAAAAAATAATATATTGGATTTAGAGGAAACTTGTTATGAGCAAGAAAATTTTACAAAATAGGCTCGGCTTTTAAAAATTAAAACCATTAAAAAATATATTATAATATTTTTGTGAACAATTTACAATATAAATGTCACCTTAAAAGCTACAATGCACGATTTAGATTGTCTTTACATGATTGATCATAGTTCTAAATTAAGAATGTTTTTATTTAAGAATTTATTTTCTGGGGAAACAACAATAGAGCATGGAAGAATATCGTAAAGATATATAGATGAAAAAAAAAGAATACTAGAATCGATTTCAATGACGAAAATAAGTTTTGAAGAATAAATTTATAGGTCAAAATCAAATACACGAAACTATATTTATTTTAATTAAAATTTTTAATATCGTTATATATTGCTTTCTTTTCCTTTGAAATATTACAGAAGAAAAAATCTTATAATTTTTATTTTTTGTTGGAAAAATATGTAATCAATTTAAATACGTGTTATGAAAATCATTATTGATTAAATCGACATGGCGAAAATAGGATTTCAAAAAATTGATCAAATACTATTTCTAAGCTCATGTTGAGACAAAACTTAATATTTTATATTTAATATGAAATAATATGATGCATTTTATTCTATAGCTTTCACTTTTTTATTTATTAAGAAATTACACGTCACCTTTTGATCTTTCAAACCAAATATGTATTATTTTTTAAATTCATATATCGTAAATTACAAACTTTTATAATTATCAATTATTATTAATCGACTTTCAATCTAATATAACATTACTCTAAAAAGAATAGGACAGCATTTCTCTATAAAATTTTTTACAAGTTAAACTTTTTTATGTGGAATTTATTAAATAGACAGCAAGTTTTTATGTTAAAATAAACACTTTTTCTACTAAAATGCGCTTCCGTTCATAATTAAGAATTTATTGCGATATCAATGTATAATACTTATATTTTGGGTATAATGAACATGTTAAATTAAAAATATTGTTATTAAACTTATGGGGTAGTATGGTTGGGTGGTTTACAGGTCGAAACCCAGAGTGAGGGGTAGCAGGTTCCACTTACACCCACCCCACTAATTTCCGAAACGAATTACACTAAAGAAAAATACCCAAGGGGAAGATCAGTGAACATAAAAAGATAAACCATAAAGCATTGAAAAGCCATGAGAAATAGGAGGTTGTTGTGTAACCCCAGAACTGTGCCTCTATAATGAAAAAGATCCCACACCGTTCAGCAATCATATAGGTACATGTTGAGTGTGGTTGAAGCTTGTAAATCTTAGAGATGAACAGTAGACAGAATCACATTCCCTCCACATAATGACTTCCGCCTATGAGAAAGGGCCCACTCCACGGTGATTACGGGTGACAACGAGTACTGAGGGAGTTCCACAGAGAGACGCTGCAGTTAAGCAATAGTTCCTATTAGTATAAAGCGAACATCCTAAAAGGTAATAGAAGTAAAACATAAATATATAAATTAAAATCGATTGGAATTTTTATTTTTTGCAATTTTACCTATAAATAACATACATATGTATCTAAGCAGAAGAAAATTAAAAAAAAGTAGTGTATAATGTAAAAACAAGCTGGTTTAGATCTAACTTCTGTAAATTAGTCTATATTGTAAAATTTAAAATAAATTATTTGGAAAGGATGAGACGGAAAATTTTTGGGGTGAAATAAACTATTGATGGTAAATGAATAGAATAATATAGAAAGGGCTATTTTGATTATATTAAACACTTTTTATATATTTATGAAATATTCCAACATTTTATGTGGCATGCGCGAAAATAATGTGGCAAAAAGAGTATATTGGGCTGAATTCCCTACTATTAACCACATAATAAATAGATTATATGTATGAGTGAGCAAGATGAATGCTAAACCTTTCCAGATATATAGAGCGATGCATATTAGCTTTAATAATTATAATGGCTGTAAATCGAATAACCTAATAATAAATTTAGTATATAAATATAAGCATTAACAGAAGGAACTACAAGTCATGAACCTGCTCGATGCATATATACAAACCTTGGGATTGAGAAAGACACACAAATAAGTATGGTTCAAGAGAAGGATAAAATATTAAAAATACTTCAGAGAGGAGAAGATAGCCGAAATTATTTCAAGCCAGTTTTGCATACGAACAAAAACTAAAAGTGCAACCATAATTCTACCTTTTGATATGATCTTATAAATTCATCTAAAATACAAAAAATCAAAAGAATATGACATCATCACCAATTATGGATTTTAAAAATATGCATGTGCAATGATTGGATAACAGGTTGCAATTTATGATTTATTATTTGTAATTTGATCGAACACCGTGCTAATTGCGGTAATCATCACATGAAATCTATATAATGTAATTTATTTGAATGTGGAATGATGTTTATGTGTTTTTTTATTATCTTCGTAATATTTCGTGTTTCATTATGTTCAAACCATTTATTTATTGAAAAAGAGAAAAACAAAGAAGTTCTACCTAACCTATCATATGAACATGATTCGCATTGTAATAAAACCGATGACGAAGATTCAGGGAATAATAAAGCACCAAAATCTATCGACAATTTTTCTAATTCGCTAGAACATAAAATTGCACTAAAGGGGCCGAAATCTAGCAGTCAAGATAATAATTATAAGAATGCTGCAAATACGATTGAAGATATGTGCCAGAGCACTAGTACTACATTCTCAAAAGTGGAATATAATCCAGAAGTTGACTCAAATGAATCATCATCAGATAGTTACATGTGTAGTGACTGTATAGATAAACAAAGAGAAGCTGATCTTATGATAGAAAATCTTTTTTATGGAGAAACATCTGCTGAAATAATGAAATCAACCCTTGAAAACCCATTAACAGAAAATAGGAACTTAAATACTGTTTATACTTTAGATTCAAGTATAGGATTTGTTGAAGAACAAAATTTAAATCCAGCAAAAAGAAGACTTTCATCTGGAATACATGACAAAAGTCCTAAAAAGAATATTCTCGATTATTCTGTGCAAGAAAAAGAGGAAACAGAAGAAGATATAAATTCACCTACAGAAGAAAAAACACAAATATACGAAAAAAACATCACAGTAGCCAATTTCGACCCAATCGTCGAAAAAATTCAACTATGCTTGAATTTCATTATAGATTGGATATCTAAGAATGAAATTTTATTATGGCTGAAAGATTGCGCCGTATTATCTAGAGAATTTTTAACAACAATCTTTTTAAGATCACCCCAACAAACTGACTAATACTTGAAAAATACATCAGCCTTAATATAACGAATTGATTGCTGGTAAATAAAAAGAGAGAATACGAAATTTATAATTTTTATTTAAACATAACAAAGAAATATAAGGGCAAATTAAACTACATATCTTTTATATTTGTAATTTAAGTAAGCATTTAGTAACCTTTATATATTTACTTTTCATAAGACTATGATTATTACAAAAATAAGACACTAATCTATTATATTATTTGAACCCAAAATTTTTTTATAAATAATTTACAATGCGTCCCTGGAACATAAAAAAGGAAAGATCCTGTCATAAAATATCATAAGTGCATGCTAAGATTGGTGCTAGAATCTGCATGAAAAATAGTAATTCAGAAAACGTTTGAATGCTCAAGTCTTGTCGTATGATAAGTATTGAGAAAAGTAATGATGGATACCTTAAAAGATTATACGGCAAATATGTAATCGATAGTAAAATAAATTTCTGAGTAAACCAACATAAAAAGTAAAAATAATATATGTCTATATATGCGTTTAATGTTAAATTGTATGATTAAAAAATTTTCGGGAATCTAAAGGATGCATTCGTATAGTATAAATAAAATGATAAAATTGATATAAAAAAGAAAAACTATAGTATAATAGGCTCAAATGGTTCATAAAGGGACAAAAACAAGCCCTGCTAATATTGAAGTATCTCTGATATATAAATAGAGATCGCGATAGGTATTAGAAGTTATAAATTGGGATGGTCTAGTCTAAAAACTTTAAATTGTTCAATAAGAATTTGGAATGAAAAGATAAGATAAGGAAGTCTAAACACAAATATTTGAAAGGAAAAATATACTTGAATCATCAATTCTGAAAGCAGTCATTGCAACTGCTAGATAAATATTATAGATGTACACGGAAGTGCGAATAAATTTATTTAAGTAGATCAGCTGAAATTTTGTTTAACATATTGCAATGGCTAAAAGATAATCTCATCCCATATAATATATTCAAATATAGTGCATGTATCGATAAATTATAAATACCCTTTTTAATCGACCAAATTATAAAAAATAAGAACCCAATTTTCGCAATCAAAGATAAATTGGATGACTATAAATAAGATGTTTTTATGTTAAACTCGTTACGTAAAATAAAAGTTTATCAAAAGAAACTTATTTAACGCAAAAAAATAAATGATTCCTGCCATATTAATTTTTTATAACATTTTTATAGACTCAAAGTAAAACTGATAACAAATTAAATTATTATGATACTATTTACATTTTCTACCCAAATTTAGCTTGTGTCTAATTGCACGCTGTTTGATATCATTTCTATTATTAATTTCAATATTATACCAAGATTGAACTCATAGTGAAAGGTGTTAGCAATAATATAGAAGCGCACACATAAAATTTAAGCTTTAGTTTTAATTTAAAAATTCGTAGATCTAATATTTAAAGACTTAATAAATAAAGAAATCAAAAAGTGTATATTTTGTGTCTGTGAATAATTTAAAGAGGAAATAATTTTACATTAAATCGTATTATCATGTTTACGATTATTATCCCTTTATGTTAAAAGCTGTATTATACTAGGTTATGCGTTATGTTAAAAGAAGTCTGTGACTGTTAGTATTTCTTTCATATCGTTATATATACTTCAATTGATTTTTAAAACTATAAGCACGTGTATTTTTAAACGATTATGAGCATTTTTTGGGAAATTGTAAATATTATGTTTTTAAAGATAAATTACATATATTGGAATCATCATTTTTTATAATCCTTGCATCGTGCCACTAATTTTTAATATTTATTAATAAAATGTAAATAATACATGAAAATGTCTCATAAGCAACCTTAATAAATGTGCATTCTGTTCAATATAATTGATACAAGAATAGAAATTTGCATATCATAACAATTGATTCTACAATTTTTATTCTTTTTAGATCGAAAGCTCCCAATTCGACAAATTTATCAAATTACTTAATTTAAAAATAAATCAAAATTTTTAATGGATTTTTACGTAAATAACTCGAAATTAAAAGATTTATCGAACATCATTTCAAACTATAAGATATCGAAAACAATCGAATAATATGTCTTATAAAGAATAAAATCATGATGAATATCAAGAAAATGATACAACTATGGGTATGTATATGATTTGACCTAGGAGAAACTACATCTTATGCTTTGAAAATAAAAACGTAAATTACAATGCCAAAATCAGAAAATATAAAACTATTATATTTTTCAGCAAGATTTTAAATTCGAATTGATTTTAAAATATAAATAATCACGATATATTTTCTAAAATTCATCAAATTTGAAATATCAAAAAATAGATGACAATATACCATTTTTGGATTTTACAATATATCGTATGTAATAAATGGAAGAAATTTTTTCAAATATCTAGTTTTGACATTTGTAATTGATAGAAAACCATGCCTTTTATGGTAATTATCAGATAAAAACTATATATTCAATCTTGAATCAGTATGTAATGATGTTTATAAATTTTTATATTTTTCTAGCAACAATGCGCGTTTCATTATGTTCAAAAGATACTTCTATTGAAAAAAAGGAAGTAGAAAAAAATACATTTCAAGATTTCATAGATCAACTGAATACTCACAAAAAGAAGATATCTATAAAAGATAATGACAAACAATACATTAATATAGTTGATTCTGACCCCGAAGTAGATCCAAAAATATCGAATTTCGATACACAAGATATTGTTGATATGAATCAATTGACACCCACTAAAAATCAGCATATAAGTAGTAATATTGTGGCCCAAAGCATACCCTTTGAAGCAGGATCTGTGATAGATGTAGCCTCATTAATAGAAGATTGTGACTGTCCGACATGTGTCGCTAAGCAGACACAGGCGGTTCTGATATTGGATAATCAATCTAACATAGTAGCATCCACTGAAAAAAAAAACGGGTCTTTGGATTCAAATCCATCGTTGGTTAAAAGTGAAAAAAAGACTGATGAAGGTCCTAGTGAAAAATTGATAAAGGCTGAAAAATCCAACCCCGAAGAAGAAAGTTCTGTAGATCGAGTTGATGACAATAATAAGTCTACGGAGGAGAGCACTGATTCATCTACTGAAGAAAAAATTGAAAAAAAAGAAGATTCAATAATGGAGGAATATATTGTTTCATCTACGACGGACGATGTAAGTAAGTCTTCAGAAGAATTAAGCATAGCATCTAACAAAAAACACCTTTTGGTGAAAAATTATAACCCAATTTATGATTACTTTTATCTATGGTACTGTTTTATTACAGAATGGATGTCTAAAAATGCAATTTTTATATGGATGAAAGATTGCACTATTAAATCTCGAGACTATATTTCGACGCTTTTCGTAAGAATTAACCCTCAAAATGTCGCCGATACCTCTATACCAGAGTCGCCTGATATAAATGAAGTGACTGAGAGTGAAATCCAATAAAGGTGACTAATCTTACTATTAAGTTTCAATAAAAAAAATACTCGAAAATGTATTTTTTATCTTACTTCAACAATAATGTAAAAACCTTTGTATAAACTAAAAATATTCAGTTGTACTAAATTTAATATTGCACAAAATTTGTAAATATTGTATTTATAATATAAAAACCACTGTAAAATCAAATATATTGCGTACAATCCTTATTTTGCTTTATAAAGCAAGAATATTCATCTTCTGTAAATGGCTATTAAACACCACTGTGGTTGTTTTATAATGATAAATTTCATGTTTTACGAAAATTAAGCTAAATTTGAGCATTGTATGCACTTCAAAAATTTATTTTGATTTTTGTATAAAGATATCCAAGCTTTAATAACTCAAGATTACGATTTATCTTACAATTTTATTATTTATCTCCGAAAACAGGGTATATATTTTTTTAAATCAATTTCATATTATATTACATTTGTTTATTATTTTCACAAAAGTTTGACGATTGAAGTTACACAGAATCTTTTCTAAATCATTTTTTAGTGCATATAATACAATTATAGAAGTCAATTTTATATGTCGAATTTTTAGATGCAATATACATACCCGGTATAAATAATAAAAAATAGAAATTGCATCAACTAATGAAGATGAAATATATCTAAAAGATAAATATTAATATTTGATACGTACGATTCGACCTATTACTATTTCAAGGCGTTTTAATTGGTTCTAGGTGGCACAAAACTAAATTGTCATCTGATAAAATCATTTAAGTATCATTGTATTTCTTCACAACTTTAATGGAAATAGTTTTAAGATGGTGTTTTATGTAAAATAATAATATAAAAATTATAGTTTTAACAAAGAGTAGTTTACAAAAACTATATGGCTTGAAATTTCTCGAACGATTTTTTTATAATGCTGTATATCATTTATTTATTCCAATGCTCACTAAATAAATTTTTTGGGAATGCCATTGTCAATCAATAATAATTTTCGATTGTTGTTTGTTGATCGATGTAGATTATCCACATGGTTTTTTTTATTAAAATATTCTAAATAGTTAACCAAAAGATTAATTGTAAAAGAATACTAAATTTGGTAGATATAAACGACCATTTTAACGCTTTTAAATAGTTTTTTAAATAAATTTTAAAAATTTGAAATTTCAAAATTCGCACGTTTACGTGCTTTAAATATATTAAACTATAAAAAGAAGTTTTTGTGTATCTAAATGTAAAAATAAATGTATTTCTATTTAAGAAGCGGATTAGTTTGTTAAAAAGTTAATTGATAATATTTAATTTAAATAATTGAACTGATTTTTTGTGTTGAATATTAGAAAATGATACAGATTTTCATCTGATTAACATACATAATAAATTTATAGGACCAGATTTTATCCATCAGATTTACTTTTCATATTATATTATTCTCACTTTATCAATTATATACAAATGTGTTATATGGTTTTCTTAGCTAAAAATGGTACATGATGTATATTTAAATATTTTTTAATCCATTTAATGCCTTTTTATTCTTAATTACAATATTGAACCCCAGCTATAAATCTCTTCTTTAATCTTTACTTTATTGCAATAATTTTAAATAAATAATATTTATCACCTTTGACTAGTTCTCTTCTCTTACGTCTTTTTTTTATCTCTTCTCATTTAAATAACCCTAAGTTAGTTGGCTTCATTAATCTATTGTATCAATCTTTGGCATGAAATGTATGCTATTATATTGTAGTTTTTACAAATTACACTTTTTATATATTTTAATCTGTTATTACAATCACAATTTCGAATAGGTATATTATGAATTACCATCATTATAAAAATTTCAACGTGAATTACCTTAAACTGTGTCTTGATAATCTATGTCATCTATAAAAACAATAAATGCCAACTGAAAAAGAACTATTCATTATTCTCAAAATACAAATAACAAAAAAATATTTATCATATATACTTCTTAAAACATTATGATATACTAGTTTCCTGCACACGCTATAATTTTTCATGTTAATAAAACATTCAAGCTAAATATATGTTCTACTGAAATGAATTAAAAAATATTATATTTTTTATTATAATTTTCTGGTTTCATGCTATATATTTAAATTATCATCTATATTATTTCTTCTGTGAATTTTATATTTTATATTTTGATTTTGTATTAATATTCGAAAAATGATGCAAAAGAGGCTTTTTAATTCTTTGTAACTTATATAAGTATATCTTCTCTATTTTCACATAAAAAAGAGATACTATAGGCAATTAATCTAAGAATAAAAGAAGCTAAACCTTCAGAAATGAAAAACAAAAAACTATGAATAAAAAAATCATTAAATTTTTTTTTTAAATGATATTACTACATATAATTCATATACTATATTATAATGGTTTATGATTGATAAGGGCAAATTTCCAATAGAAATAAGGTAAAATGTTTAAAAGTTTTTATTGTATGCATGAAAATAATATAATTTTACAAGTATCTTTTTTTTGCGTTTTAATGACTTGGGATATAGTTTTTACAAAGTTCCTTTAAAAAATATTTATAGTAGTAAAAACTCATACCAAGTAGAAGCATACATGCAAGCTCTCACAATCCGCAAGACATGTTAACTCATCATATATGAGAGAAAAAAAAAATCAGAGAAAGGTGTAAAAATATGCATCAAAGAGTTGTGCAAAATTCAGTAATGGGCTGATTACGTAAAATTAGATACAAAGAAAATATAGCCATAAATAAATAATGTTTTTTTTATTTAATTTAATATGAAAGATATAAAATTACGCCATAAATTGATTATAAATGCTATTAGCAGTTATAATTTCATATATTTTACACTGTGATTAAAATTTACCGTTTTTTTTAAGTTTGGTTTTTTCAAATTGAATACTATACATTTATTCTAATTTTATTATAATTTAGATAATTGGAATTCAAACATATATTCAGTTACAATGGTGGATTATAGTATGAATATGCTGCTAATAACAATTTATTATTATAATATAATTTTTTACTGCTTTGGGACTTCTACTAAAATGCTAATCAATGGTAATATTACTTACAAATAGTTAAAGATTGCGAGCTAAGCCGTTTAATCGAACTAAAAACTCGTGTAAAAATGCAGAAGATTTTTTCATATTCTATCTATATCTCAGTAGTGTTTGCTGCATTCTATAACTGTTTGGCTATGCTTACCTTTGGTAATATCAAAAACATGTAAATCAGAAAAGTATGCTCTTCAATCTGCTAGTTGAATTTTTTCAACCTACACTAGTAACCATGTATATACATTGTCGTATTCTTGTTTATCATGCGCTCATAATTGAATTTTTTTGTCTACATAGATTATTTTCATAAAATTTTTTGTATTTTTTCTAAAAGTAAAATATGAAATGTTCCCATAAATGATACATATCATTACTCTTTCGAAATATCTTCTTGTTCCAGATTTTTAGTCTCATACCTATAAATGATATTCTATCCTAAGTGTAATTCCCAAATCATGGGTTGATCATATCCATTAATTTGTTTTAACTCTCGTTATTTTCAGTTATCTACTATGATATTATGTTACAACTCCATTCTATTATACAAATAGATACTCAAAAATAGACTTTTTTATGCGATAATAATTATTTATACACTAAACAATATATTTTAGAGCTTCTTGGTTTTCTTATGTTTCAGAAATCTATACTGGCTTCGAGTACCATAAAAATACTATATCCTCTTTATTTTTATCACATAAGTTCGTATCAGAGCATTCATATTAATTTTATTTTGTCGTTATCATCGTGTTCATGCGATCTTTGCTTATTCATGACCCATATTCTATGAACCAAGTAGCTGTATGATTTGTTTGTATTTTAAATAGATTTTTGCTAAGAAAAACTGAAGACATTCAATTTTCACACTAGACTTGTTGCAGAAAACAGAATCTATAAAATTCATGTATCTTTTATCATGTGATTAACCGTTACTATGCATTTACTAAAGTGAGCATATAACATACCTCAATAAATGTTACTATCTTAACTTGAAACGGACTTATCTGCACATGAAATTAGAAACTAGCTGCAATGTAGACCCAAATTAGAAAAAAAATTCCGCTGGAAAGATGGAAGTTCTATATGTTAATCGTAATTATTTCATTTTATTAAAAAAAATATCGTTGTTGATATTTTACATGACTTTCTAATTCATTTACATATGTTTTTTTTTACATACACGTCGACTAATTAGTATATTTGCCTTATTATACAGCCTTTTTATACAATTTTAATAATGCCTTATTAATGATTTTTAGATAAAGCTGTATTTTTTTATGGCGCTCTCATTTCTTATTCGCATATTTATCATCTTTTTAATGTTACAAAATATTCGCAAGATGCTTTTAAATATATTTTTACAGAAAAAAAACGTCTAATAACGTCCTTGTCTAATTTTTTTTATAATGACAGGTGCTAAAGTTGGCGATACAAATGGCAATCTTGAATGACTTTTTTTGTAGAAAATGCTACGAAAGACAGGATTATATTTAAATGGCTTATCTTTTTTTCTTTACTTTCTGATATTTTCAGAATTTGTATACGTTGTAATCTTAAAACCTCTAAGGCTATAAATATCTGCATATGTATTTTGTGTTTGGCAAAGTGGCTGTTAAAAGCTTTATATATTATTTATACTTTTTTCAACATGAATTTATATATATTCTGGAAAAAAAAAGTAATTTTGTTATTTTTTATATCCTAAAACTCTGACTAAATATGCCTTTTATGCCTGAAAATTTATTCATCTACTTTTTAAGTACTGCTTAAGATGTTATATTCTATCTTGAATCATTGAATTCAACCACAAGAAACAAAGAGAAGGTACAAAAATGATGCCCTGGATATAATTCATGTATAAATCAAAATTTAAATGTCTAGGATTATCAACCCAGTTTCGTTAAGTTTAGAAAATCCTGTGTTTTCGAATCTTGCACTTTTAAGTTCTGAAAAAACATAGTAAGCATTTTTAAAAGCATAGTTTAATAAGCTGCAATATATTTTTTTTTTGTAAATATTTTCGATATCTTCTTAAATTAAAAATCTGGTTTGCCAACTTCTTTTTCATAATATTTAATTACGAATTGATTACTGATATTAAACCCTTTTTCAAGGCTATAAAGAAAAAGATTTTTTTAAGACGGGTAAAAACCTTTTATAACTATACTTCTTGTCTATTGCTATTTTTCTTCAATTTTCTGAACTTTTGTTAATTTCATTTAATTATGATTTTTTTTAGATTATTTCCGTGGCATTACTTTTATTCTCTTAATATGTGGATTGTATTTCATATTATTTAACTCTAATAAAATCGTCGGTTCTATTATATTTTGTAGATTTAATGAAACCATAAATTGTTTTGGTTAATGCAATAAGTAAGAAATCACAAAAATATGTGTTTTTTTAGCTTATAAAAGATTATATTAGTCATAATTACTTATCAATACGAGTTTTAAATTACCTGTTGTATCCCAAAAATATGTTCGAGCTATAAGTAACTCTAAATATAATATTTTGATGTTGTGATCTAGAAATATTTAATTTTATTTCTCATGATTTTTGTTAATGTAATTTATTTCTGATGCCATAATATTGTCTCAGCGAATGAATTATGTATACAGAATCAACATAATTTTTTTTTGAAGCTTGTTATTTTACGAGCAAAGAATTTTGTATTTACCATTATTTTTTAGGGTTTTTCTCTCCGTCTTAGGATTTTTTTGTAATCCTACATTTATACTATAATTTTCTATTAAAATTTTCAAGTTTTATATTTTTCACTGTTGTACTGTTATATATACTTGCTTTTTGTGCAAATACTTCAATTCATTTAGTTTGATTGCAGTATAATGCATTTGACAAATATTTTATAATATAAAGATAATAGCAAATAAGAATTTATAACATCAAGAACAAACCTTTATATATCCGAAGATACTTTTATGTTCAGACTAATCCAAATTTCTGGATTCTAAAATGAATCTTCAATTTTTATACGTATTTATATATAGCTTGGCACGTATTCACATAAAGTAAGGGTCAAGTCATATGATTTTGTGTTATTATACGAATTTATATTTGTTTTATTCTTAGTTAGAAAATAAAATTTATGTTTTTATAATCCACTACATTTTTTTTTTCTAAATATAGGCTAACGTAACGGAAAAATATATATATCAAGCATAAAAAATGTTTTTTTTAAATTTTTTATAGACGCCGCTGTATATTTACATATCTTTAATGCTCTTTTATATGGGTTTTGTGAGCTTCGGTTATAAGTAATATACGAAATGCATTCAAATATGCATAGATTCATATTTTCTGTAGTATATCTTCATTTTTTTAGGTCATATATTATTTTGAGATTTTTATTATTGAAATATTGTTACGCGTCAATGTAAAGTATGATCAAACTAGATCATTATAGGAAATATCAACCGTTTAACCAAATGTCGATCCATAAAGTTCTATAGATTCTATTCCTAGGGATTTAATAACAAAAAAACCCTTTAATGGGTATGAATAGATTTTTTCGAATAGTAAGGTAAATTTACAATTTTTATCATGAATATTTGTGATAAACATATTATTGTATAATTGACAAAATAGTGCATTTATAGATTATTTAATATATAATAAGCGTTAAAAAGCATTTATCACATTATGTGTATTACATTTTAATATAGCTAATATAAAATCAAATATAAAAAATTTATTTAATTCCAATGTATTTCAAAAACTACGTGTTTTTAGGACTTTTATGGCATTTAATGGGTTTATTAAAGTTCATGAATCTTAAAAAATAATAGTTTAATAAAAAAAATATTGTGTTATTAAGATATGAAAATTATTGCCCCTAAAATTATATTCATGCAAATCAACGAATATATGATTCAATTATATTTTTTACCGTCATTATGAATGCACAAGTCATAAAAATATTTACGTTTTTATTTTATAAACGCAATTACAATAATTTCATTGACCACCTGTGCCTCTTGATTATCTTAACATAGAATAAATCTATTATCATAAAGATAGAAAAAGTATTTCAACATTCTGTTTTTTGCTTTTAAAAAATTACAAAGATTCATTTGCATATAATATATGATCAATATAAGCTATAATATTTCTTTTATCGTAATCCTTCATTAAATTTTTTTTAAAGTATAATTAGAAAAGTAGAAAGATAAAAAGTCAAATCAATAATAAATAATAAAACCGAAATTCATATATTTTGAATATCGGGAAAAAAACGCAAATTTATGTTATTTTTTGTAATTTTTATATTATATCTTGAAACAAGAAATTTTCTTTTTAATGATATAGTGATAATTTTTGCGTTAAATACAAAATAACAGCATGACTAGATGCAAATTATTGAAAATGGTAATAGAATTGATTCGAATATGATTATATAAAATTTATAAAATTTAATAAAATACATAGAAAATATATGTTTAATATTTCAAATGATTCCTGTATAAAAGCCTTAATATAAATACAAGAAAGTAATAAATCAATATTAACTAAAAAAATTTTGAATTTTAATAGACTAATAAAAGGCTATTTTTTCTTTGTGTTAAAGTATAATCTCCACAAAAAAGTCACAATCGAAAAATAAAATCTAAAATAAGAAATATGTGTGTTTGCTGATGTTTTTCAAACTAATAAAAAAATACTTTATATACTTTAGCATTTTATATTGTTTGTGCTCGCTTTGCAAAATAACACTTTATGATCGAACATACAGCACACAACTACATATTTCTGTATGCTCTTCTTATAAGATAAAATTTTCTTAAAAGTAGAAATGAAATGTTATATATTCATATTGTGGTTTTACGTTAGTTCAATCCATTTCAATATATAATATGCAAGCAGTTGTTATAGTTATAAACTGTAAACTTGGTTTATTTTGGCGGTTTTTGAACATAACTACGCTGGAAAGCATGTAGAAGTTTCGTGTATGCTGCAGTAAAAATATGCCAATTACATACTATTTGCCGAAATAAACTAAAAAAACTGAAGATCATTTCATGTACCACTATCTATGTTTTTATCGATATACTAAAATTCAAATTGCGTATCTATGTGATAGTTGTTATAATAAAACTCTTTTCAACAATTAAAGTATGAAAGTTATATTTTTTACCATGAGGAAATCTTATTTTGAACCCAATCAAAGAAATTACAAAAATGTAGACAAACATTGCTTCAATATGTATGAACATCAAAAAAGACTGGAGAATATGTATTGTTGGCATTTTAAATTTTAAATCGCAACCAGAAGGTATAAAAAATTTCTAAAATCACGTTATAATCCATCATATAGCTAGAAAATAGTCTTCCTATTAATAGAAAAATGTTTATTTTACCATAAATTGTACCACATCGTATCTTCTACTTAGGAAAAGAAATGCTGAAAAAAACTGTTAAAAGTTCCATCTACAAATTACTAAATCATATTACACAAATAAAAGCAGTTTGTCTTACTTTATTTTATATTAAAAATATAAAGTGTTAATACTTTTCAAAAATTATTTCGCTGACTCTAAATAGAAGAATTTTTATGTGTATTTAGGCGTAGTCAAAGTTATTGATGGTAAATTGTCTATGAAAATGTAATTATGTGCGATATTTTATAAATTTACATGCGCACATGTACAAATATATAAATCAGAATTTACCAAACAAATTATATATAACAAATAAAAATGTTTTTTTTTCACGTATTTACGTATGAAAATATATTAAAATAATAAATTTAACAGTATTGTATACAGATTGACCGTGTTGCTGCGATTTTTTTCTGCACTCGTAGTTTATAATAATTAGTTCATTCCCTTGTCTTTTATGAATGTGTATACACTACTTCTTTCAGATGTAAATATGTGTCATAATATAATTTTCTATGAGATAAATCAAAATTTAAACGCAGTCATTATTCTGATCTTAGTAAAAATACCTACAAATTCTTCTTGTGTATTATATACCATCGTTCACTTTAGATCTATTACGATTACTCAATAAAAACAATTTGACCAAGTAATTATGAACAATACAGTAAAAAAAATTTATAGAAAACACATAAATAATATGAATTTTTCAATTTATTTAGATTAGAATTATAAATGTAAAATATTTGAAATGCTGATTATTTTATATGAAAATTTTTTACATATCTTAATACAAAAACGACCATATAAAATGAAATGGTATTTTGTTGATTTTATGCATATGTTATTAAAAAAAACTATGAAAACTTGTAATGACATAACACTTTTATAAAAGAGTATTTTTTTACGCATTTTTATAGATATATGGAATTTATTGTAAAAGTTCTATACAGCAATTCTTTTTATAACTTTGAACCTTGCAATAAGATAAAACGAATATAAAGTGCCCAGCTCCCTTTTTTAATTTCTCTAGCCACATTAACAAAAAAGTTGCATTTAAAAAATATACTAATATGCGAAGAAAACAAATTTTAATGCAATTTAAATACGATTAAAATATGTATCATAATATTATACTCGATTTAAAACCTTTTTTTTAAGATGTAAACTAATAAAGTACAAACCGGAACAAAAATTTAAGAGATATATTTTACTAGTTTACTGTATATCTTTTCTCTGATTTTATAATCTTATAAATGAGCTTTATGAATAAAACTACATTCGAATTATAAATATTTGCTACATAAATGTAAATTTAACCTCTTTTTTTTATGCAGGCATTAAACTGTAAAGATGCAAAATGCTCGCATTTATATTCGCGAAACATATGAATGGTGCAATTTTTTTTCATAGGATTTATATTCCAAAGAAATTTACATGTTGATTATTATAATGACTAATTAATCTTGAATAATAAAAGAACTTCATGTAAAAATTTAAATTGAAGATTATCAACACGTACATATATTTGAAAAGTTTTTGGATTCAACATGTTTTTTATACAGAATAGACACAAATTTCATCTAAAATAATAACAAAATAAAAAAAATTCTTCCAGAAAATAAAAATTTATAAAAAGAAATAAAATGCTATGATTTACTGCTAAGATTGTTGTTGTATACTTGTATGATATGTTGTAAGAAATGCTAAAAACCATATTCATAGTACAGTGTCTAAGTTATTTATGCAAAATAACTTGCATGGTGCAAATCTATAATGTCCAGCCTCTGTTAAAATGTATAAATATGATCTAATGGATATTTAAAGTTGTTTTTACTTCATTTATGTGGTAAGAACAAAATTTCAGTATAAATCACATTTTAAATCTGGCCTTATACCATAAATGACAATTCTTGTATAAGAAACTGGTCGTATATTTGTCTTTATGTAATTATATGCTAGGTCCATGGATTTGCCTTATCTTTAAGGTATAATTATAAGCCTTCAATTATGAAATTATTATGATTGCAGTTGTTGAATCCCAATAAATATAAGTTTAAATTTATTTTCGATTTTTCCACATATTCGTGTAAACCTTATTATATCATACAAAATACAAAATATGATCAATTTGATTGTGTAGTAATTTAAATCTAACAAAAAGAATTATATTATAATAATTTCTATGCTTACAAATTTTAGTAGAGTCCATGCAACGTAAGATTTTTCAAACAGTTTTAATACAAAATATAATTCACTTTTTGATTTATAGATGCTTGACTAAATTATTTATAATAGATTGCCATATCTTGATTATTTTAGATTTTAAAGTTAACACTAAAAGTTATTCTAGAAATCATGATTTCTGCAATGCAGCATAATCAAATTAGAAATACTTTTTAGGTATTATAGTGTACATGCACATTTATTGAGCATTATCATTTCAAATTGTCATTTTACGTAAATAAAATGTAGATCATAGTGTAATTTATTTGTACGTAGATAAATTTTATTATTGCCAGTGTTGGTACATTAATATATTTTTTAGTTCATTATAATAACATAATTTTTTGATCATTATATAAATAAATAGTTTATACGCAAATTTGAATATAAAATGGGTCCAATAGAGTTTTTAAATTTTTCGTTTTTTTCTATATAGAAACACTATGTCGTCAAGAATAATTTATGTTACATATTATATGTATTTTTTAAAATAGAATATTTCAATTGTACAATTTCTTATGAAGTTTTGATTTTATATATATTAAAAGTAAAATCAGTCGATTCATGACTCCAATCTCTACCAAAAAAATACATTATATCACCAAATGTTGTTACTCTCGCATTAAAAATACCCTTGATTAATATTTCGACATATGCAAGAGGACATCATGTATAAATATATATCCGTATAAACCCTTCCTTATTATATAACAAAAAATTTAAGAACGTACATTGAGCTTCATTTTTTTCTGAAATTCGTATGTTGTAATTTTTTATTAGGAATAGTGTTATATATTCAATATTTTAAGAATAATCTAATAAAGCTCATTATTTTCTTAAAGATCATATTTTAGCTATATAAAACATATATTACAAATCAAAACAATAATATAAGCAAAAATATCATACGTGTAGTAAAATAAGTCATGTTTATATTTTTTGGTAGAATACGGTGCGTAAAAAAATCCTTTTTATATTATAAAATTAAAAAATTTACCTAAAGGCGTTATTACTCTCTTATAAAATTCACTTCTTAAAACATAATTTTGGCAGCATTCTACATATAATAGTAACATTATAGCACAAATTTAGTTGGTTAAAAGAATTATCGGAAAAAATGACTGCCTTATATTTTTATTATGCTCAAAATTCTTTTTAAAAAAATTCTGTTTTTTTTTAATTAAAAAGATAAGTTCATAATCTATCTGTATCATAGAACATATAGCATGCTGTAATATAGAATAATTCAAAGTGTGAATTCTATTATTCGTTGTAAATTACTTATTAGAAAATCTTAGTGCATAGTTACGTTACTTTATATGCACAAAAAAGTCTAAAATTGTATTATAGAACGATTTACTTGTATAGTATCGTCGACGCTATAGACTTAGATTTATCGTTAAATATTTTTTTAAGCGAATGCATCAAATTATAAAGAATCGGATTAAAACGTACACAAGATATGAGATTGACAAGCCTTGCATCCACCACTAGAAAAAAGATTATCTTATTATATTATAGTTCTTTTTGTACATCACATCTACTTTCTTTAACAAATCGAGTTATAATATGTGTAACATTTAGTAATATAAACATATTTCTCTGTATTAAGAAAATATATTTATCGTAAAATATAGCAGCTTAAATACAATAAAAATATTGTCAGTCGCAAAATGGCATTATAAAAGCAGTAAATCCCGATGTCATTGGCTTTAGATAAATAACGAAAAGGAACCTAATAATTAAGAATAGAATGACCTGACGATATTTTGTATTTTTTTTTGTAAAACGATATATTAGAATAAATAAAAGCCATTTAGTAAACAAGAAGATCACAGCTTTTAATTTGATTTAAGTTTACACGAATATATATTTCTTTAAAAAATCATCTTTTTTGTTCTTATTATATATTGTTTACTTTATTTTTAATAATATCAGAAAATATCTGATATAAAAAATCAATAAATTTTTAGCACTTTGAAATGTCATTTTACTTTATCTTTGTAATTTTCTAAGTCTTTTTAGTGGTTCGTGCCTATAATATGCGACTAAAGTATGTGTCCATAGTGAATTTATTTCTAGATAATTATGTTGCTATTAGAAATTTATAAAAATATTTTATAAAGATACTTTTTAATTTGTTATGACATGCGCTGTAAATTTAAAATTTGTATTTGCATCACAATTCAAAAAATGATCTAAAAAAAATTGGCTTTTGATTTGCCTAATAGTAATATAAATTTCGCTTATAAATATTCACCCTGTACCTTATATTGCAATTTAATTATCAAAAATTGTATTTTAACTTATAATTCTGATTATAAGCAGCTTTTATGTATTACAAAATTAGCTAAAGATTTTATCCGGGATATATTTTCAGTTCTTTTGTAGAGTTATAGATATCATAAATATACACGTATACGATATCGTAACTAAATTATAATTACTATTCCAATAGCTGACAATTTTTATAAGCGAGATTAAAAATCCTGTTTGTATTTTTACAGAAACATGATTTAAACCTATTAATCGAAATAAGAGTATCCAACTGGGACACATGTATATTTTTTGGATAGATTTAGAGTGGAAAACAATAATTTCTTTCACACGGCATTTCGAAAGTATATAAACGCAAGAGAAAAAAGGGATTTTATATATAAACCAAAATTTTAAAAGAGTAGAGATTTAATTCCCAAAAAAACATTTGATAAACAATTAATACTTTTTTGATTGAAATCTTAAATTACAATGTTTTTGTTTTTAAAATATACATTAATTTCTGTTTTACATAGATACAATATCAATACCTATATTATATAAGCTAATATAGTTAAATAAAAAAAATATAAATTTATAATTTACAGTTTTTAACTTAAATTATTATGTTTCATGGAACAAATATCGTTGATAAAATATCTGTAAAGCTAACAATTTAAGTAAAATAATAATTATAAATCATTAGATAAACATTTAAATGCACAAAAATTTATTAATAAATTATAACTTTATATGTTAAATTATATTTTTGATTGAAAAAGGCTGTTTGAATAATAAATAAAATATTGTTAGATATTTAGTCTTTAGAATAATAATTTGCACATACTATCTTGTATTATTTATAAAAACCCACTTCTATTTATTTAACGATACATATATTTATAATGCGTATATTTTCATAAACTTTTTATAATCTGTAACTTTTACACGAATAACAATCTTTAATAAAATAAAATCGATTATATTATTTCTTTATTATACTATTAGATAATAATTTATATTAAGATCTTTCCGAAGAAAAAATTCGCATATTTCACCATAACGGATATATATAAAATTCCATATAACATTTCATACACATAAAATCTGTTTATTTTATACCATTTTCATTGATTAATATTTTGAAAAGGTAATAAACTTTTATAGTACGCGTCTTCTGTGACGTACCTTCTTTTAGGGGATTTATTTTTAGCAATATAGACTTTAGAATTTATTTGAAAAAAAATGTTTTTAGACATATCAATCTGGCGTCTATAATACTTGAATATGAATCTATATTTTTTCATGTACGCTGATTCAATAATGTGTATGCGTTCTATCCTTTTGATTTCGGAGATAGAACATGGTTGAGGGTCATAAGATATTTTCCACTTCCCAACATATATTTTTTTGAAATTATCTTGATCATGAACATAGTATCGACATTTTGTATCCTTATATACTTGCACGTATTCATATTTAGGATCTAGTTTTGTTATAATAACAATAGGGTGGGTTTTCTTTGTAATCGGATTCGTGTTTCGTCCTAAAATCTCGCTCTTAAATATATTTTCAGAGATATTAGATTCATGGCTTTGTTCTGAAGAAGAAATACTTCTTTTTTTGATCCGTAAATCAGTTTCACAGAATAAATTAGAGCATGAAATCTTAAACTTGTTGTGATTTACTATTTCCGAAAAATAAATAAAGCAAATGAAACTTATTAAAGATGTAAAACGCATCTTATTTGAATTCATGGGTTAAATTTGTATTTTATTCTTATATTCCATCTACTGATTATTAACCAATAAAATATTGCGATCTTCAATTTAGCATTTTTATGACCAATAGGGATCCGATATTCTCCAATTCACACATTTATGTACATATAATCATCGATACAGGATTTAAAATCAGAAATATATAGATATAATTTCTATTACAAAATTATACATTGTATACATCGAAGTATCACCCATACTAAACGATAATTTTGAAATGTATTGTTAACAAACAAATCCAATACCATTTTCTTTGTTCTGAGCAAAAGTTAGAGTTCAAGTTTTTGAATATTTTTTTCAAAAAATGCAATATTTTATTCTTTTTATAGCGTAATCAAAATTTCAAAAATTGAAATCGCATAGCTCGCTTTCAAAATCATCATATAAATTGAAATTTGCAAATTTATTGCAAATTATAAATTTTAATACAGCTATGAATGTAAGATTGTTGGTGTATTCATACTGCAATCTCTATATAAAAATATTTTGGCCTTGCGATAATTTTAGTAGCAAATGCTATATAATTTTATGAGAATTTACAACTTCGCATTAAAAATGAGATCAAATACACCAAAATAATTCACCTGATGTAATATTTTGCATAATTAGTATAGTAAGATTTATGTATATTATTCATTCAAATTTAATACTTTATTTTTAGAACTAATATTTGTTGGTCTTAAATAATTTTATTTTTATCTGGAAAAATATCTCTTTATAGAGATAGAAATACAAACTTAGCACAAAAACATGATTTAAAAAATTTAAGGTGATTTAATCAATAGAATGACTTTATATCATTTAAATGTTGTTATTTCTAAAATTGAATGTATAAAAAAACAAATAACACTATTCCATTAAATGTTTCTATAGGATTCTTTTTCTATATATTTCATAAAATTTTATTATTGTTATTTATAGATCGATTATAAATAAATGTAAATTTTGTACGTTAAATAACATTTTTTTTTAGTAAATATCTTTTTTTGTCGAGCGTCTTAATTTCTTAGAATATGGATTTTTGAAATTTTCATTTCAAAGTGCTATGATCAAATTTTCACTAAGATATATCGCGCTTTATCTTAATAAATTCCTTAAAGTTTTAATGATCTATCTTAATAGCAATATTGTTGTCTCAATGATATAAATTTAGGCATCCACCAAAGAGCTTGCACTTTTATTCCGTCCATATCTCGTCTTATTTTTACGTAATATCTAATTTTAAAACTTCAATATCATATACACTTACTCTTGGCACAATTTCTATAATTCAAAATCGTAAAAAAGCCAAGATCGTATGCAAAACTTTCACACTTTGCATTTATAATATCCTAAATTTCTGTTGAATTTTATTGGTGTGAATACTACCCTATTTTTTTAATAAACTTGCTTATATGCAATATATGAAAAAAATTGCCGTGTTTTAAAATAAATAAGCTGATTATTTTTTTGAATTTTATCCGCTAATGTTTTTATTGCAAGTAGCTTTTTATAAAAATTGCCTTTATCCATTTATAAAATTATAATACATTTTTTTTAAAAAAATACATAAATAATATAAGAGATTGTTTATATGTGTAAAACTACTAGATTGCGTTTTCAATATTTTGCGCAATTTTTTATATTAATATGTATAGCTTGTTGAAATTTTAACACCTATTTCTCATCACTCTATAAAACATTTACAATTCACATACATTTTTGCTTCTACGACAGATTATAAAAATCAAACGTTTTCTTACATTAAAGAACAAAATCATTCCATCCTAAATATTCCTTTTCAGGAATTTATATTATCCGCCTAGCTTTTGTTAAATTTTTTTTTAATAACCGTATTTTGTTTCTTCTTGTATAATAATACATGGCTTATATTAAATATTGTTCTAAGGATCTTAGATACAAAAAAAAAATCATCATATTTTCCTATCATGAGAATGACAGAATTTTATGGCCTACATCATCACAGTGTAAAATTTTTGTAGTACTTCTATTATTTGGAATTATAATATTAGATTCAACTATAAATCAATTTCTTCTGCATCAATATGTGCCATTAATAGCTGAATGTATTGTAAATAAAGGCTACAAACATTTTCAGAGTTCTTAAAGCTTTTTTTAAATATTTATTTACCATTTAAAAATACAATTCTCTTTGAAAAAATGCTATTTTGTTAATAATAGCTATATGGTACTTTTTGTACTTGCTTAGTTCTGATGAATTTTTTTTTTAAATGAGCAGAAAAAAAAATTAAGTTGTAATCTTTATACATATGTTTATCATTAATAGATTTTATAAGTTATCTTAAGCTTGCCAAGAAAGTAAAATTTCCGCTAGATCATATTTTATTTTATGCGGGGCGATAATTTTACATTCTTTTTGAGCATAGAGCGTTGATTAGTTACTTAATAAAAGTTCTGAGCCGAAAAAGGTTTTTATATTTAAAGAATTTAGTCTATTACGAAAATAAACACATATTTTTGCAAAACGAATCAAGACCACAGAGAATTGTAATAAAATCATATAATCTTTAAAATCTTAATATTTAAAAAAAATTTATATTGAATTTTTGCGTATAAAGGTTAAGAATTATATTTTTTTATGAAATGGGTAATAATCCGCCATATATAAAAATTAATTGCTCATATTGTTAATATATTTGGATTCTGCAATGTAAGAATAAATTAAAAAATATATTTTTTTGATTACTAAATTTTTGATGTCCTCTTTTATGCCTTTCGATCATAATTAAATTTCTTTTTATCTTATCTTCGGGCTCTAACTATAATCGTATTTATTTAATAGTGTCTAAAATAGAATTACAAGGTTTTTACGCCATTTAGTTATAAATGATTTGGTTTTGAGTGATCAAGAAGAGGTTTTAACACATAAATTAAATAAAAAAATGAAAAAACATAAAGGGTATATTCAAATTAATTTCGGACATGAAAAAAATAGAAAAGGACAGCGAAGTAAAGGTGAATTTATACTTTACGATTATGTGATAATCTAGTAAATATTTAATAGAATCAGATAAAAACACAAAAGCAATAATAAACACTTATTCGATCTAAAATTTTCACAAAAAAGATACATCAATATATATAAAATTAGACCAATATATATAAATGAACCAAATAATATTAGAAGTTTGAACTCAACTTATTCAAACTACAGTATAATAAATACACTTATATCTAAAAATGCAGAAATAGAGAGTAAAATACATCATAGCATCAAACTGTTATATTTAAAATATCACTAGAGCAAAATCAACTAATACGAATTTTGATTAGGACTAATAATTATCCAAATAAACAAAGGACATAAAACTTATATTATAAATTTTTATAAGAAAAAAAAATATGAAATATTATGTAGAAAAATTTTACAGAATTTAATAAGTTATATGTGTAAAAAATATCTATTTTTTGTTTGAAAAATATATTTAAGTAAAATCATAAAAGAATTTGAATTTATATTTCTAATAAATTGTAATTCTCTATACTTTTTAATATAAATAATGAAATCTTATGATACTTCGAATTATTACAATTTTTTCATTTTTTATATTAAGCTGCTAATAAAACTTATTATGAATATAAGAGAATCCAGGTGTGAATTTTAAAAAAATTAGAAAATGTAATTTCGGCATCAAAAGCAATGATTAATTTCAAAAGAGGTAAAAAATTAAAAAAACAAATATAAAAGTTTATAATAATATATAGCATATAAAAAATAATAACGCATACTATTTATACTATCTACACAGAAAACAGCTTCATATATTAATTTTTACTTGAGTTGGATAAGCGAAAATAAAATAATCATATGTATAATATATTAACATATTAAACCGAACTATTCTAAAATTTCAAACTTGTATAATACATCAGATTTAAATATATTTTCCTTGCATTATATCATACTTTAAACTGTTGTCATAACAGCAAAATACAGTCTAGTAAAAGTATATACAAAAAAAATTATGCTTCCAAAAAAAAACTGATCTATCCCAGATGTTTTTCTAGCTTAGAAAAATAAATAAAAAACGACTTATAAGGTTTTTTACAATAAGATCTACGTAAATGTGTAATTACCATTACTGATCTAAATCATAATTAGAAAGATTGAATTATTGATTTATATTAACAATATAGGATTCGGCTTTATTAGCTTTTAAATTTATTTATAATAGAAATTAAAAAACTTTATGTAAGTTTATCTACGTGTTTAGGGGAGACATTTTTTTTCTTTTTTATAATGAGTCAAAAAAAAATATTTTTTACAGTAAATTTTTATGTGATATTGTAAAACAAATCAAAAAAAAACATTTTTTTTTGAAATTCCATTAATTTTCATTTATTGAGCATCCGATTATTATTGTATTAATTTCGTAATTTTTATATATAAATCGCAAAATCAAGTTTCCTTAAATAATATGATTATTCATAATATTTTCAATATTTTTAAATATTTTATTTGAACAGAAAGTATATAAAAAATAATCAAAGATATATTACTATTTTTTTAATGGTAGTTTTTAATGTAAGGTCAACTTTTCTCTATGAATGTTATTATGCAACGTAAAGAAACGTGTTGGATATTACTAATGTAGATAATCTATCTCTTATTCATAGCTTTCGGCTTAGTTTTAAACAAGTGATCTCTATAGATTTTGTGATTATTATAGGAAAAACATCAACTATACGAAAAAATAATCACCATAGCCATGTAAAAACCTATATATTTACTATATTACATTTTTACATACGTGTTATATTTCCAATTGTATGTATGGTAAAAAAATATTTTTTTTACTGTGGAGTATACTTGCGATGTGAAGGGTTCTACATCTATTTAAAAATGACAATAGAATATAGTAAATTCATTAAAAAGTGTTGCAAAAACTCAAAATAATATAAAAAATTAAAAAATTACAATTTTCAATTTTTCAGCTGATTCAATAATTAAAGTAGATTTGAAAACAATAATAGCTGATTTTTTGCAAACAACTAAAGTAATTGATTATATCATATTATAAGATTATAAGATAATTGAAAAAAACTTTTTATGAATGCGTAAATAAGGCTTATATTATATATCAATTGGTAAATTTCTTTTATAAATTGTTTCTTTTGCAACTTATTATAAGTTTTCGCTATATATCAAGATAAAAACATTAGTAACCAAAAAATTTTGTTTTAAATATTACTAAATTTGGATTTTACTAAGAAGTAAATTCACAGAATAGTCAAAAGTAAACTTTTGCTATTTACGATGGATCATTGTGTTTTTGAACATCTATGCATACAATATGCAATTGTTCGCATATATTTTATGCATATAGTTTATAATGAAATCCAAGCAGAAGCTCTTTTCTACCCAGCATAAACTCTTTTATCGGCAGATTTAAAACTCTAAATATGTCATGAAAAGGAAATATATTAATTAATACAGCAGAAGGGTGAATTTCCTAGATTAATATATTATATATAAAAAATAAACAATTTTTTCTGTTATATAAATTTCTATGTATTCAATAGTGCTTCAAAAATTCATTTGTCAAATGAAAACTTAATAGAAAGTAGATCGTAGCAGTAAATCTAATCACATAATTTTCACAACTTAATTATGGATATTGTGGATCATATTAGAAATGCAATAAAAAAATTTTTAATTTTTAAAATGATTTTAAATTTTATTGAACTTTAGCATATAATTTTAAAGGTTATTTTTGTTATTTTGTAGTAATTCACATAAAAAAATAGCATAAATTATTTCCATTTGACGCAGACGTATTAATATGTTATTTTACAATGTACTTTGTTTTCTAAGGTGATATCAAAGCATCGTATATAATGCATAATTGACAGATAAATCAGTATCGCAGAATATGATACGAAATAGTCCTGAGTTTATTTTTAATTAGTTGAATATATGCTTTTATGGTCTACGTGTTATATTGCATTGAGAAAATAAACATTAAATTTTCTATAAAGCTTGGTTTATATTCAAATTCTCATCTTGCACTTCTATCATAGAAATCTATGTTATTTCATTTTATTATTAAATTGGGTTTGATATTGCTTACTTTAGAGCTATCATATGCATAGTATTTTTTTTCTTTGTTTCATACTCTTATAATGTAAATCATATAATTTTTTGGCATAAAAGTTTCATCATACTGCGTCTTTTGCTAGAATATATTAAAAATGGAAATATCTAGTATAGAAAAAATATGGAACACTAATGATTCTATACCTTTGAATTTCTGCCGTGCCCATATATTTTAAAGTATGCTCGTACAATACAAACACCATATTTCTTTGTTTTAATGTTTATGTAACTTTTTTCTCACGATAAAAATCCTTATTTAAGAAACAAAAAATAAAATCGATACATCATTAAACAAAAATCATTCATTTCTCAGTTTATTGGTATTTTATCACATTTAAAAATTATTCAGATATAAATATCTAGTAAATCCAATACTTGTTTAAAAAAACTCTATCTTCTTTATTATGATGAACATTTTCCTATTTAGTTAAAATAATACGATACAAAAATTTGCATCTTAATTCAATATTTTTGATAAATGCGATATTAACAATTAAATACGATCTTTTGGCAATTCGATTGTTATATATTAGTCTAAGATAAATATGACACCATATTTCGCAAATGTGATTTTGCAACAATTTTATTGAAAGTATAAGAAAATTCGATATAATAAACAAAATCAAAGGATATATTCAAAAACCACAATTTTTATTTTATCATAAATCAATATAACCATAATGACAAGAAAGTCAAGATAAAGATTTGAAAATGAATAAATTTTGAATTATAGATTAGATTGCATATATAAATTTGTCACACCTTACATGGGCAAATTTAAAGAAATCAAAATCCATACTTTGCAAAAAGTACTAATAGATGTGTGTGGCTAATTATATAGATACTGCATGGTTGCTGTAAGTAATTTTAGCTTGTAGCATAGTTTTATTTTTTCTTTTACATAGAAGATACATGTTTCACAGTTCATATGCATGAATGTTTGAGTTTTTTATGACTATAACACATTAATTTACGTTTTTAATCATTAATTTTTTTTTTCAAATAACTTGTAAAAATATTCACATATAAAACAAAGTAAAAAAGATATGCGTATTGAATAAACATGATTCCATAATTTAGACAATCAATCGTAAGAGAAACTCAATAGTTTTCATTGATTTCTAATGTATTTTAAATTATTTACTGCATATATATAAAGAAGATTTTGATTGTGAGTATCTATATTACAGCTACAAAAAATCATCATATATCCTAAATGAATATTATATAATTATATCAAGTCTAGATGAAACTTATTTAGAGACTAAAATAATGTATAAAAACCATGTTACTATATATTTTTAATTTGATATTATGAGTTTGAATGGAATCATTCCAAAAATTAGAAAAATAGTAGCGGGTATAAAGTAAAAAAATTAGTTTTCTGCTAATGCCAAAAGATAATTTAAATAAAAAATATATTTTTATCTACAATAATCCAACAAAACAAAGTTCTATAATTATTGTAGGATTTGTTTCTTTCCCATACATTTATCTAGATTTCATATTTATGTCATTCATAGAGAATAATAAAAAAATAAAAAGGGAAATAGGAAATTCAACTGTCATAAATATTTGTGTTTTATATTTTTTTTTCCTTTTCTGGTCACCATGTTTGAATCCAAAAATGTCTAATAGTACTCTTGTTTTTCTGTCTGATGTGTGTAAAATATACGTAATAAAAAAAAATTGCAATTTTTTAGATCAAATGTAAATATTTCGCAAGTTATTATAGTTTTTGCTATGAAATTTTTGAATCTTATATCAAGTAGATGTACGAATCTTGATAGATAATTTTTTACCATAACTTTAATCTATTTGAATATGAAAATATACCAAGATACCAAGTCAAAATTCGATGTAATAATATATAAAACATTTTTTTAGACCAGATTTCAATATATTATTTTATCTAGGATCTTAAAAGGGCTTTACTATATAAATTATAAATACGATCTAATATTTGAAATGTAGTAAGAAATATACAAATTTTTATCGACCTAAAATGCAAAAACATGCAAATAATTATAATATCGTATTCTAATTACAAAATGAATTTTTAGTTTATCCAAAGAATATTTTGCTAGTTCATTTTTGATGATAGAATTATAAGTAAATCTAGCCTATTGTGCGATTTTTTTCTTCATCTTAATACACAATATAAAACTAAAATTTTATATGCGATTATGATTCTGCATTGTATATATCAACCATATTTTTTCTATTTTATGATTTATTTATGAAGTCAAGTAGTAACATTAGATATGATTTTATGTACTTTATAAAAACAAATTTGTGCAATATTATGCAGATCTGGCTAAAATTAAAAAATATAAAAATTGAATACAAAACAACGGAATTAATTTTTATATAATACATAGCACATTTTTTTATAATTATTGTATGATTAACAATTGGTTCTTTTCTCTTTTAACAATTGGGTTAAGTTTGTGTATATATATATATACTATGCTGAATTTCTAATTTCAAGCTATAAATTTTTTTAAGCCTATAAAAATGTATGAAGTTTAAAAATCGTTCTTCTAACCAAAAAAAAATATTCTACAATAGATCAAAAGGATTAAATTTCGTTATTTGTATATTAAAATTTTACAAAATTTTAATATACAAATTTCACAGTCAGTTAATAAACACATTCTAATTTTTTTTGTAATTAATCTCCTATAAATTTTCAATGTTTTAAAAAATAACTTTTACACAGTCAATGCTTATTTATAAAAATTTTGTAGCGCATATAAAAACGAAATTTTTATATAAACTTCATAAACATGTTAAATTTGAATTACAAAATAATAAATTATGTTTAATAAAAACTACTTAGATAAAAATCATGCATTCATCAAGCCTTTATTTTAGATTTTTCAAACCAAAGACTACTCCCAAATCAACATGAATTTTAAAAAAATCACATATTTATTTCTAAGCTTGAATTCATAAATTAGAAACCAGCTTGATATTTTTACATTTTTAAAATGACAGATCTTCCAGAAATGGCTTTTTTTGACAGCTGTCATAAATTAAAAAATTTTTTTATATGGTTGTGCCAAATCCTTACCTATAAATCAATTTTCAATCTTATTTCATAATGATTTTATTTAATTTATATATTTTTAACGAAATTATATTTGCAGCAGATAATCTACGTAAACAACAACAAAGGATATGTAAAAGATTTGATATTTCTTATGTTCTACAAGATTCTCAAAATGACTTTCATCTACCGAGAGAACATCTCGTTTATAAAATAACAGATAAAAAGGAATTTCATACTCAATACCATACAAATCCAGTACAAGAGGAAAAAAAATGGGATATGATTAGATTCAATTATCATAAAACAAACTACCCTTTGGTAAAGAAAAGATGCTTCAATGATAAACTGCATCATCCATTTTTGCGCGTAGGCTCGAAAAATAATAAAAATGGCCCAAATGATACGAAAGAAAATCCAATTCTTATGAGAACAAAGCAAGTATACCATGGAATGTTACAGTTATGTTTAAATTCTAAAGAAATTTCATGTGATCAAGGGTATAATTTAGACATTGAAAATCAGGGTTTATATTTAACGGATATGTCAGATGATAGTTCAAAAGGGGATTGCTAAGGTAATTCCGAAATTAGTAAAACAACAATTGAATTTATTTCAGAAACTTCGAACTAAAGTAGAATGATATAGCCTAATGTATGAATATTTATAAAAATAAAGTTTAAGCACCTTATTATAACATCGATATATTATAATGGAAGTTTTTTTTTTCTTTTAATACATCATAAATATAAAATGCGATTTGATTGCTTTTGCTATGTTAGATCATTATTTTTTTGTGTACTCTTTATTAATATGTGCTTTATCTTTAAAAAAATTCATCGAATTTTGACTGAAAAGGTTGACTTCGATTATCTTTTATGTATGCATAAAAGACAGATAAAACTTCTCTTTGTTTGTTTATTTATATGAATTGCGTTATTTTATACAAAAAATATATAATTAAAGTATAAACAAATTTAGAGGATAATCTTGGCTTGTAAAAATTTACAGATTTTATTTATGGTGTCAAAACTATATTCTTAAACTCTAAGTATAAATCTAACTCTTCTCTTAATCCTTTCAACACAAATTTCATATCCATCTACAAAAAAGTTGGTAGTATTTTATTTTTACATTTAAATCATTTTTTGCATACAGAACTCATGATAAAAAGCTTAATTCATATATATTTTGCAACATTTCATTATTTTTGTCATATATATACGTTCGATTTTGCCATTTTCTTGATATACTATATGAATTTCATGATATATCAATATTTAATAATCTATTACCGCAGAAAAATATACATTATGCGCAATTGACGGTATAGAAATAAAATACACGCATGAAGGAATGCCTTTTCAGCCCGTTTTACTAAAAATATCCCCTTAGAAATAATTATATTGCATAGAAGCATTGTTTAAATCCATCATATGCTATTTTAAAAAATGGGCAAAATTTAGCCATAAAAACACGTTTCAATTGCTTTACGAACTTTTATGTATTAAAATGTAAATTACTCGAGATCCGTATTTTTTCTAATATCTCCACGGCATAGTTCTTGCTATAACTTTCGCAGTTGTTCAAATTTTAAATAATCATAAAAAATGCAATTTATCTGATATTCTTATACGAAAAAATATATTTTTAAAAGCGATCTATCGTATATATTGCATGCTCATATAATCATAAAGAGTAATAATGAATACACAAAATGAATAATTCATAATAAACAATATGTACAATGCAACCATCAATATTTTATGTCTTCTAAAAAGGAAAAAGCAAATATTAAAAAATCTTACAGGTTGTTACACCATTGACTACAATAATGAATATCAGGTATTTTATAGATATATTACTGCTAACTGACATAATAGTAAACCATTCAATGTATGAAAGATCATTTTACAGCCGCTTACATTTTTTTTATTTTTAGATTCAATAATGCAAAAAAAATCGTTTTGAACGCGATATGCTTTGTTCTAAACTAATTAAAAAAATTCGCAGTGCAAATGAGTGCAAGAACGTAAAAAAATGTGATATAAAATATGTAAATTGATGTTAACTGGTAAAAGTAAAATATTGTATAGGCTTTTATCATTTTCAACAATCACATTGTTACCTATTTTACACCAATTTGCAAAAAAAATGGTTTATATACAAAATGGCTTTTTTTTCAGAATTTGTTTCTGTCTTTCAATTGACCTAAGAGTGACATAAAGAGGATGATATTGTATTTGTGTATACACGAAGAATATAATTTTGCTTACAAATGTCTATGATATTGACTTTAGTAAAAATTTATAAATATTTCACAAATAACGACCTTGTCTTGATAAATAATTTAAATGCGCACACGAAAGTTTATTATATTTTAGCACAAACAATAAAATTAGAAAAGAAAATACCCAAAAAGAACATTTAAATTATACTTTAAAACATTTCGATTTTTACGCACCTAATATATCTAAAACTGTAAAGGATATAACTATTTGCAAATTTTAAGCGATTTAATAAATTATTTATGTGATGAATTATTGTCTTTTCATATTTTCTTCTGTATTTATAAATATGTATAAACTTAACCGTTATTTGCTTTAATCATCTTGCAAAGTATTTTGCTAACATTTTTGAACCTTTTCTATATATACAAAGATGTTTAATAATATTTATTTCGGTGCAAAAAATTAAATGATGTAGTTTGTTGATCTTCAAAATCACAGACATACAGTAAACCTTATCTTATATTTTTTAAAAATTTTTATATAGTTATTACGAAAGAGCAAAAAACATAAATGATCATTTTGTTACCGCAGCTTGTTGTATTAAATCAGTTTAGTTGGCTATATTTATGTATTTTCTTTCTGGGGTTTAAATGATATTTGATATTTTTTGCCCAACTATATGAGATTCGTTAAATGCCCAAACAAAAAATTTATCATGCATATATAGACCTTTAAAATTAATTATATCAAATATTTCTGTCTGTTTATATGATATTGGGTACGTCTTTTATGTTACTTTAACAAAAAAAACCTTTATCGCATGTCATTTTCCTATGCTTAAATCAGATAAAAAATCTTTCTATTCTAATACTGTATGTGCAATGGTTGCTTTACATATATATAAAAAAAATCATATGGTATATTTACTTTCTACGCATAGAACATTTTTCAAGTATCGCAGATATATTTGAATATCTCCATATAAAATTTTAATACGGTTCATTATTTAGACATATAAAAAAATTTAAGTGCCATTTTATTTACATGCGGTCTTTTTTGAATTTTTTTATTTATATTTATCGTATCGTTTTTTAAAAAGATTCTAAGCTAATTATAAAAATATGTATATCATTTTATATCAGGGGGGCTGTATGGTTGAGTGGTTTGCAAGTTTGACCCCTAGGTCAGAGCTCGCGGGTTCCATTTCCACTAACCCAACTAATTTCCGAAACGATTTACTTTAAGGAAAAATACCCAAGGAGACGGCCAGTGAACAATAAAAGAAAACCATAAAGCATTGACAAGCCATGAGAAATTGGAGGTTGCTGTGTAAGCCGTTGACTGGCCTCCAGAATGAAAAATATCATACACCGTTCAGCAAGGATATAGGATAGTGTAGAGTGTAGTTGTAGCTTGAAAATATAGCGATGAAAAGTAGACAGAATCTCATTCACTCCTCATAAAAACTGCCGAATATGATAGGGCCCAATCCACTGTGTTTACGTAAGACAATGAGTGCAAGAGGAGTTCCAGAGAGAGACGCATCAGTTAATCAGTAGTTCCTATTAGTATAAAGCGAACTTTCTAATAGTAATAGAGGTAAAACGTAAATAAAACAAGTAAATTCGACTAGAATTTTTAAAAAAAATCATTTTATATCAATATATATGCGAAAATGTAAAAATATATATAAATTGTACTTTAACAAATTTTATTTAACTTATCTATGTCTAAGAAAAATAATTAAATATGATTTTATGCATAAGAAAACATATATAATATATTTTAATAACTATAAAGTGACATTTTTTATTTGTCTAGAACTTCTGTTCTAGACAAATTTTCTTGATAATAAAACAACTGATTGAAAAAAAATATTTTGCAATTATATTTTTATTCAAAATTGACACATAAAATAAAAATGTCTTAGACATTTTTCTACATCAAATCATACAAGATATTGACACTCAGCTCAATTGATATAGAATATTGCTGCTTTGTTTCTGATATGATATTATATGCTATATATAAGATTTTTATAATGTATATAAAGTACAATTACTTTATAAAAAATCCAAAGAGATTTCTTTTATAAATCAAATGTGTAGATTTTATGTATTTACATAACAGCACATAGTTTTTGTAGTTTATAATCTCATAAGATGCAAAAATTATAAATAAAGCGCATATACTGTTATAAGAGTCTAGTATGGATCTTTTTTATACACAAGAAAATAAATAATGATTTTTAAAAATGCAAAAAATAAGATATGGTCCTTTTAAAATAACATTTTCAATATAAATTTATCACGTTGCAAATTTAGTGCCAAATATCTTTACTAGCATAGTTATTTATGCATAATGTCTTTTGATGCATTTTTATACATGCGCCGTAATATAAGAATTATGGTAATTATTTTTATATGCCACATAAAGAAGAAGAAAAATGTGAGAAATCGTAATCTGTTAGAATAATTTTTCTGAGAGAGGCATAAAAAAATAATTGCCCTTATTGAAAGTATTTATTTAAGGATTCAAATATCAAGCATTATATTTTCTATTTATTTAATTGCGTGTAATTTATATGATATATGTGCTCCTTACATCAAAAGACGTAGAATCACGCATATAAAGTTTAAATACAGAAATTCATATAATATTTTTTTTATTACGTAAGATATTTTTTGTATTTTTTCTGCTTATGTTTTTTGCTTAGATGTAGTTGATACTTTTTATATGAATATAATACGATTTTAATTTTTATTATAATTTAAGTTTTTTATTGCTTTTCTTATATTTTTAAAATCAGTTTTTAGTAGGAAAGTATAATTCAATATATATTTTATTAATTTTGTTGTATGGATGTTATTAATTGCTTTTATGTATATTCTCAGCATAATACAGAATTATAATTGCTATTAATGTATTTTCTTATTGATGTATAAAAATGTATTGCAAATAGTTATAAAGGGTAATGATGTCGCTCTTCGGCGAAAAATATCATAAACACTGAATTATACGTAAAAATATCAAAATCCATACTATAAGAATGTAAATAACTAATCTTTACATATAAGAAATCGATGCGAGTGTAAAAAAATTTCACCATATTACTGTAGTCGTATAAATACAAATTGCACATAAATATATATACACAATAGGAATAATTTTTCTTTAGTCCTTTGTTCATATTAATGTAGTATGTAAAATATTGTGTTATATAAGCATCTTTAGGCTAATCCATCATTCGGCATACTTATTATAAGAATTCTTTGATGTAACTCACTCTTTGAATATATGTAATAAAAAATGTTGCCAAAACAAGGACCTTTTCCTTTGACTATGTATATTATCAAAAATTACAAAAATACATATAAAATATATAGTTTACACTAAACCATTTATTTTGGGATTTTATATCTTTGAAAGATTGAAATAAAATGTTTAAAATTGAATTAATGTGTTTTTAATATTACTTTGTGTGATTACTTATATTTAAATATATAAAAGATCATCATTAAAAGAAAAATTTAAACACAAACCACCTAAAAAAATTTGATATAGAATAAATAAGTTTAGCATAATTTCCTAACAAAATCAAAATTTAAATACAATATTATGTGTGCAAAATTCAAGAATAAAAAACATTATATTATAAAAATAAAAGCTTTACTTTTATAAAAAATATTTCATATATGTTTGAATTTTTCAGTTATCAAATTTTGAAATAAAATTTTTCAACTATCGTATACGTTTTTGGTGTATATAGAATAATATTCTCAGCACATAGTTATCAATAGAAATAGAATTTTATCATTTTATTTTTTTGTATAAAAAAAAATATTGAATTCATTATGACTATATTTTCGACTTACATAAATATTTAGTGTATCTTTTTGATTAAAGTTAATAAGCAGGTGAATGCAAGTATGTTTATAACCAGTACAAAACAAATAATTTTTTTTCCCTTGAAATAAAATTTTTGTGCATAAACTTTTTTTTGTTTATATTTTGACATAAACACATTTTAAAATTTCAGTATTTAAATAGCTTTAGATCTAAAATAAAATAAGATCTTTGTTTTCAATGTAGATTTTGTATTTCGAAAGCATGTTTCATAGAAAAACTACACCACATGTCTTATTATTTACGGATCAATTACCTTTAATTTGTCTAAATAAAACATAATTATATAAAAAAATATGTGAATTGTTGTAAGTGCAAATAAAAAAACGCTAAATAAGGGCACGTCTTATAATATCACTGGAATTATGCTCTTTCGTTTTTTAAGCAGTATATATGAATTCGTATATATATTTATATGATCCATCATTTGACTTCTGCCATCTATTAGTAAGACTTGCGACTTCTAATTCCGATCGTCAAATTATGCTTTTAAAATTCTATTATATGTTTTTTTAATGCAAGTTATCAGCCTAATTTCTACACACAAATACGTCTTCGCTTATATATGAATAAGAAATACGAGCTTTAAGTGCGATCTAAATCAGTAAACAATTTTCAAATTGAATGCAATGTCATAATCAGACTTCTATAAAAATCATTTTACATTGCCGTAAGTATTTTATATACATAATAAACGTAGAATTGAATACTATTGTTTAAAATAAAACAATATTATTATTAAAACTAATCAATTTTATGTTAAGAATATTTTATCCCCTTTATCAGACCTTAAACGTGTTTAATGGTATAAATAAGAAACTTCTACAACATATATTTTGTTATCATTGATTTAATGGGCGATTTATTATTTCTTTTTTTATACCTCAAATTGGCGTCTAATATATTATATGTTTCATTGATTTTTTATGTAATAAGACAAGAATTGACCATCGATCTATCAAATAATATACATAAGGTACTTAATTCCGTAAATATTTAGATTATTTTTACGGTACTTTGCAAGTAATCATAAATGCTATCATTCCGTAAATTTATACAAAAAATAAAATTTATAGTATACATGTTTTTTTTGATTGTTTAAAATGCATTTCAAATACGTATGAACATATAAAAAGTTGTGATGAAATATATAAATATTGTGATATGCTATTAAAAAATACTAATACTAAAACATCACACTTTCTATATATGTAATTTTTAAATGTTTCTTTTTAGTGCCTAATAAAAAAAATCAAATTTTTACTTTGTATACGATATAAATGTAGCATTCACAATCCAAACCAAGTCACATGCTACGTATTTCATAATCTAAGATGCATATTCGCTATTTTTTATTTTTATACAATGATTGAAAATAGAAAAAATGTTTCCTCTGAAATGTCATGATAAAAACAACACAAATGAATGATTTTAAATCTATTGGAATAGCTTTGTTGTATAAAAACATCAATTTAGGTTATTTAATACTTCTTATACATTAAGATGCAGTTTTGACGTATTAAGCAAGTTATCAAAAATAAGTATTTTTATTTTTATAGATAAACTAAACTTTACCACCGACTTCTTTTTTTTAAAAGGATGTGGGTTTCTTTTTTTCTGATTAAAAGCGATTAAAAAAAGTTTTACACGTAATATCCATATAATGTTCTTCAAAACCATTTTCAATATATATTATATGAAAGTTTACGCCATATGGGCACAGATTATGCTACGTTGAAACATCGTGACACTGATGTAGTATCTTATAATCTAAATTATCTGAATGAAATCTTTATACATTGAATTTAAGATATCAGTTGACAATAAGTTTAAAATTTTGCTGTTCGCTTGCATAAATCCATATTTTTTCATTTTCAAATATTAGAGATGTTTTGATATAAAACATTTTTTTGATTTTTTAGATCTCTTAAAATATAAACTGTGTAAGATTTTTATGCATCTTTAATCGCATTGATATTACCAAGTTAAATATTATTGTAAATTTTATCTGTCAATAAAATCATAGAAGAATAGTTAATATGAAACGAATTTTTTTTTATTTGATATTATACAAATTCTTATATATTTTATTTCGGAAAGAAATTCGATTAATAAAAATTAATACATGTATCATTCCTGCTAAAAGAATATAAATAAACTCTTTTAATTTTATTGTCATGGCGAAAAATTTCTCACGACATTATTGCTAATTTTCGAGTCTTATGCGTCGAATAGTTTGAAAACAAGAACACTTCACAATTCTTATATATTTGATTCCAGTCAGCTATTATATATCATGCATATATACATTTGATTACTTTAATATAAATATGTCCAGTTTTATGTTTACGTACTATATTTTAAGGAATTTATAAAATAATTAAACTTCGAAACTATATAAAACATGTATAAATGAATGTGCTAGTTTACTTCTTTTTATTAAATTATACGCCTAAAATAATTTCGAATATACAAAAAAAATTGTAATAGGCTTCAATTTCGTATATTTTACATTAAATATAGATTGAGTCAAAATTTTGGAAATCATACGTAGTTAAAATGGAATATCTTTTTAAGGTTTAGATTCTTAAAGTTATACGTTTTTCAATTTATAAAAATTCAGCACTTAATCAAAGAATTTTTTATTATTTATAATGTTTATATAAACGTTAATATAATTTTTTTGACTTTAAGCTAAATATTTAGTAAAAATGTATTTTATATACTTTTTTACGTTAAATAAGCACATGTAAATGTTTACAGCTGCGTTTAAAGACATTTTGTTGCGTTTTTAGGGTTTTTTATAATCTTTTCGATTTAAAAAATTTTGTAAAACTTACTTTACTCATGATACTGCCATTTTATATTTCTTGAAAATATTTACATACTAATAATCATAAAGGCAGGTTTATAAATGGCCACGTTCTGTCGCTCAGGCTCATAAAAGCATTAAATCAGAATTCTTAAATTTTGAAATAATATTTTGCCTATATAGGTGGGTTCATTTTATATGTGAAAATAGCTGAACTTAATAATTGGAAAGATCTATAAAAAAAAGACATAAGATGTATGAGGTATCGTTGGTAGAGATCGTACGAAAGAAAAATATATTTATGAGCACTGGTGACCAACCTCAATGCAGATATAATGTAAATTATTTGAAAAAATGTGTATTATGGGTTTGATAAAATATGCAGACATGGATGCGTATTTAGAGGTATGTTGTGCCTCTGAAAAAATAAGTTATGTTTAAAAGACAGCTAATCTTTCGTGGATTAAATTGCGAATTTCAAGCCAAAACATGTAACTTTTTTTTGTAATGCATATTACAGGGTATACTAAGAAGAGGATTGAATTTATACCTCAGGGTCATCTATCTATTTTTATAAAATAATAGAAACTGTATGGAAGTTTTCATATTATGTAGTTCAATTCTTTCAATATAAGTCTATTGCAAATTATATATCTTAATACTTTTTTTTGATTTCCAATATAAATTTATATTCTTCACAAAAAATTATTACCGTAAAAAAATACGTACATGTAAATTTTTATATAAAATAATTCATTATACAATTTTCAATTTTTTTTGTAGTTTAAGTTTAGATAACCAACCTAATAAATTTTCGTTGCAGCTGTTAAACAAACATAAACTTTGGTTTATATAGGAAGAACAAAATATAACTATAATTAGTATTACACATATAATAGTAAGGGCACCTAAAAAGCAGTAAAATATATTGTATTTTTGCTTATGAGTATGCACTATACTTTTTGAACATATATATATTTAAGAAAATACACATTTTTATATAATATTATTTTTGTGTTTAGCTTTATATGGGTATAAAAAAAATTATTTAACATATTTTATAAGTAACAATAATTGGTTTTGAAATGTAAAATGTATTTTTTTTTGATTCTATACTATATGAAAGGACATATTTAGTTTTTAATTTAGATCATATTAACGAATTTGGTCTTATTTTCTATTGTTTCATATATAGACGACGAAATGCTGGAATATGGTGGATGTATATGAAACAATTTTTGAAAATTTTTTATTTATTTGAAATTGTAAGTTAGTGCAAATATTTATCAGCAAAAAAGTATAAATACACATAGATAATCATTATGTTTTTCTTTGCAAAAAAATCTTTAGCATAAAAGGAAAACTATTAGATTGATTAGTGGTTGTTTCTATAAATGAAATTCACATTAATAGGAGCAAAATTAATGTCCAAAGCAGCAGATTATACCAGTTTATTTTCGATATATGAGTTTTTATTATATTTGTTTTCTTAATTATCTAAGTAAAAAAATTATAAAATCAACGTGGAAGTTCTACATGTGTAGTTTTAAACCCATATGAATTGCATATTTAGAATGAATGCCTTTATATAATACGCTCATATAAAATCACTTTATATATCATGTTCTTAGTTATATATACATTCTTATTTTTGTGAGAAATTTCATGTCATGAATTTGTTTTTTTTATTGACTGAAAAATATAAAAACCAGAAAATAATATATGATGATATCTCTCTTAAACATTATGGTCTTTTTACTAATGGTAAGCATGTCATTTTTTTCAACACATCATTTTTGTATAATCCTGTATGTCTTTTCTCAAATACATAAAAAAAATACAGATTTAGGATATACCTCAATAGTTTTTTTTCAATTGCATTTATCTCTAAATATACAATTAACTATAATTTCGAAATGTAACACTTTTAATTACAACGAAAATTTTTCTGTATAAAAATTTTAACATCTATACAATAATACGAAATTTTTGGTTTGAATAAAATCAACAATATTTTTCTCATTATAAAAAAAAAATTATCAATAAAGAAGGCCACTATAGATAACGTCTTATTACTGCGCTTTTGTATAAAATATATCTTTTAAATTGTATATTAAAAATCTTTGAGACAATTTAGATTTATATATTGCTCTTACACACTTAAAACTTTGAATTCTTATTACCGAAATTATTTTCAATTTTTGACTTACTATTACAAACGAGAATTTATTGCCTAAAACATATTGTTTTTTTTTGTACTACCTCTTTTTAAAATATAATGTACATTTTTTTATAGATTTCTTGCTAGTAAGCAGATATTTCGTATTGTACGAAAAAAGATAACTTTAATAAAAGGAGTCCTTAGATATGGCATCAGGAAATTTTTTTAAATATTGCATTTTATTTTATTTTAAGTCTACACGAAAAAAAACTATATACAGTATTCTTTTCTTATATTTTATAATATATTAAATGATAAAAAGCGCGTTTTTTAAGAAAAGAAGTAAGTTTTAAAAAAAAGTTATCAGAAATTTGTATTAAAATTTTAATCATTAAAAGATAGATAGATAAATTATGATTTTGCTGAGAAAAAAATGCAAAACTCAAAAAAAGGCTTTTGTAATATTTTTGTGTTCAACATAAGAAAAATATATGTGGATATAAATTTTTTTTTCAAGGTTAGATATTTTCAAAAATAAATTATACATCTATTAATAGAAATGGTACATAGGATTGGCTTTAACTTTAGAAATTTCATGCAACTGCAAACAAAAAAAGATATTTAAAACTGTGTATCAATTTCAATAGAACAACTGTTACAAACTTCTTGATTGAAATTTGTATTTTAAAAACGATCTTTGATCTATGAAAAGTTTTATAAGATTTAATTCAAGTAATAGAAAGAATCAGGCAGATAATGTTTTTTCTATATATATTTATAGACTAACATTTGTAATTTTACTTTTGAAAAATTCATATTTACAGAAAT
Source organism: Rhyacophila brunnea (assembly GCF_057557595.1). Classification (NCBI taxonomy): domain Eukaryota; kingdom Metazoa; phylum Arthropoda; class Insecta; order Trichoptera; family Rhyacophilidae; genus Rhyacophila; species Rhyacophila brunnea. Next base: position 756,487 of record NW_028233338.1, on the reverse strand, counting down.
AAATGATTTAAAGCTGATAAAAAAATGCACATACGAATTCTTAATTGCTACCTATTATTTTGTTAATGATAATAATAAGTTTTTTATATAAATTTACTTATTTTCTCAGATAGTATATTTATGCGTTACTTTCTTTCTATTCTGATATTATATGCAGTATAAAGTGTTCTTTTTATTGAATTTGTAACATCATAACAGATTGAATCCCAATATTACTCTAGTATGATGTTTTTTGGTACCTTTTCTATGATTTATAGTAATATAAACGTAAAAATAATGATAAAATGAGATACTTTTTATGCATTTGTTGTTTGATATATACACATATATATAACTTTTTGTTAAAAAGTTTGTGGAGCAGATGTTGTAAATATTATTATTTAAATTTACTTTATTTATTTATGTTTTACTCTGATTACTTTTTAGGAAGTTCGCTGTATATACATAGGAACTATTGCTTAACTGCTGCGTCTCTCTGTGGAATTCCTTCAGCACTTCTTGTCACCCGTAATCACCGAAGATTGGGCCCTTTCTTATAGGCGGCAGTCATTATGTGGAGGGAATGAGATTCTGTCTACTTTTTATCGCTAAGAGTTACAAGCTATAACCACACTCTACACTTACCTATATCCTTGCTGAACGGTGTGGGATCTTTTTCAATACTGAAGGCACAGTTCAACGGCTTAAACAGTAACCTCCTATTTCTCATGGCTTGTCAATGCTTTTTGGTTTATCTTTTATCGTTTACTGTCCGCCTCCTTGGGTATTTTTCTTAATAAATATTCGTTTCGGAAATTAGAGGGGTGGGTAGAAATGGAACCCGCGACCCCTGACCTAGGGGTCAGACTTGTAAACCACTCAACCATACCACCCCCAGATGCTGTAAATATTATTATTTAAAGTTATTTAAACTTGGTTAAATATTTTTATATTAGAAAATTAAATCCTGTTGATATTAAATTTTGATTCATCATGTAAATTTATCAATTTTTGTATGACGTCAATGTAGTAGTCGTAGTTTACAATTTATATACAAATTTAACATGTTGAAAAAATAAAGAAACCCAGAAATCCTTTGAAATGATATATTATGTGAAATACCAGACAAAAAGTCCTAAATACCAAAAAGAAAATTTTTGAATTCATTTCTATTCTTTTTAAAAAAAAATTCAATTTTCAAATCGACCAAAGAAAATATATTATGTTGTAAAATAAAGCGGTAGAAAAAATTATTATCTGCAAGAAAAAACCATATAAGTTATTTTCTTTTGCTTTAAGTGTGACCAAAATTTTGTTATTGTCAACGAGATAAATTTTCTATGATGTGTCCGCGTGTATCATTATCTATATTTAATTGTATAATAAAAGCTAACAGAGGCCTATAATATGAGTTGTCGAAAAAAGTATATTTCTAAATAAATCAAAATCTATATAATGCTAGTGAGTTTAATTATATCAATAAACATCGTATAGTTTTTTTATTTAAATTGTAGGTTTTTTTATGTATGCCACATCTTTTTACCCAACAATCTGCTAAAAAATATATTTCTACGTTTCTTTAAAGCATATCATGATTTATTTCAAGACTTTTTTTTTAAAAAACATTGCCATCATTTTCTATGCTTTTTTACCGAGTCTTTTAAGTCAGTCAAATTTAAACATTGGTTATAACTATTTTCTTTTTATTTTAGACCTTAATATTGAATTTTTTGATTTTAAGTTCACATACATCTCAGACAATGACATTGATAAATTTCCAAACTATAATTATTTCAGCCTAGCTATATGTTTAATGAAACACTGTTAGGTAGACTAAAAGTAAAGCAAATATCTAGCCTGATAATGATTACTATATTGTAATAGTAGAGCACTTTATATAGATTCTCTTAGCCAAGTACATTTTATAAAACCTATATTCATATGATTATGATTTTTTTGCATTGCAGTGAATCATTTGGGGCGATATAACATATTAAACACGTGTTTTACACGAATTGAATTGAAGAATGCCCTGTGATATTCATTCATATATATTATGCACTTTCAATATAATAAATCTACAAAAATTACAAATATAAAGATCTAGTCATACATATTTTTATAGTAAGCACTATGCAAATAACTATAGAATATACTTTTTTATAATATAATATATTAGAAAAAAACCTCATTATATTAAAAATGTTACGTGATTCTAATAAATCGTATTAAATTCATGCTATATCGTTTTTATATTCTTAAAATTGCGGCTTTATTTTTTGTAGAAGATGTAAAAATAGAATGTTTTGATGAATTATAACTACTAAATGTGAATATTTATAATAGATACAATGCTATAATATAAATTCGAATTATTTTACGTGTATATGTGGGCTTTAGCAAAATTTGAAATGCTTATAAAACGTGTTAGATGGACGGATGATTTTTTTCATTTTTGAATTAGAAGTTTGGGTTTCTTTTTTTAGTACAAAAATACACAGATCAAAATAAAGAAAAAATTCACTTTGATTTTTACGAAAAAAAATTCATTATGTTAGTTTTGATAGCCCAAAATATAATTTAAACACTTAAGTAAACGTTTTATACAATATATTATATCTAAAAACAGAATTATAATAACGTGAATAATAAATTAACAAGATTTCTTTTCTAAGCCAAAGCATAATATTGGATTCTATGTGAATTATAGTTTATATGATTTACATTAGCAATTGCCAAAACTTTTCACGGTTTATTTTTGCACATAAATCTGATAAATAGGGATACTACGTCAAATTTTATCTAATCTAAAATCTCCTTTAAATCTATTTTCATATAATGTTTTACATTTCTACTTTTTGTTTACGCATAATATAGAAACGATTGTATATGAATGCTTAAAAGAATATTTCTGCTTTTAAATTGCAAAGCTTTTTTTTAATTTTATCTTAAAATTACTTTACTTTTCTTCATTTTTTTTGCTACTTTGTTTATTGTTATATTTTTATATGAAGAAGCAATTAAATGCATATAAAATTAGATTATAGCAGCAGGTTTTAAATTATGAAATCTAAACACCTATATTTATGTATGTATTATAAAATATAATTTAACTTGAATGACGTCATCTACTTTCTCAAAAATTTGAAACATTACTTTTAAATTTATTTATTATATTCTCACTGTATTCTTAACTAGTCTACCTCTGATCGATTTCTTTAAATCTTTAATCGGATTATATTTCAATTTGCTTTCCAGATACTCAATTTGAACACATTCTTCTATTACCACAATTACATGGTTATATCATTTTATATAAATGATATTTTGGTTCGCAATGTTCTTGAGTTATTTATAGCAAATTTTACATGGAGTCTTCCTTTATTTCGTAGATGATAATTTTTTTTGACGGATAGCTATTCGTAATAAAAACACTTGATCTTAAAATTATAATACGAATTGAAGAAACATCAATTTCATATTTATACTGATATATTCTTTTTTTATCTTTTATAAATGATAATTTAAGGATATATAAATAACTTATCATGTTAATCTCACACGGTTGACATGGTTGTGGTTTAAAAGACACAGAGCTGTCACTATCGAAATCATCATGTATAATACAAACATCTTCATGAATATAGTATCTATTTTCGGTGTCCTTGTACACTTGGGAAAGTATAATTTCAGGGTTGGCATGAGTGCTAAAATATAAAATGAAATTTCCGTTTGCTACTATACTTCTGGGGACATGTATATTGCCACTAGTAAGTGCACACGCTTCCTTTTTCTTACTAAGATTTTGCATAGTCGCATCCTTATTCTGTTTTTTAGTTGAGCTTTTTTTTCCATTTTGGGCATCCATTGAAATATCACTGTTGTTGTGGTTTGGTATTGGCGATGAAGAAAAAAAGCGGACACATATTATAATATAAAAGTGCATGTTGGTAGAATTCATTGTAATAATTTTAACAATAAGTTTTTTATATTAGAATACCAATAGTTAACCAATAAACTATTATACAACACAAAACGTATCTTATTGATGAATAAGCTTTAGTTTTATGCATTTAAATATATTTTATTCAATTAAAATATCCAAAAAATAACATTTTTAAGATAAGCGAATAATTTATTCGATCTCGATCATTCTTGGTTTGAAAGAAAGAAACCAACCAATCATAACTTATTTTTTAAATAAATGTAAATTTGGATGTCGTGCCGAGGTCAAAAATGAGAAACCAGAAAATAAAAATCACTAGCACATGAATTGGCAAAAGCATATGTTCAAGGCAGATATAATACCATAATAGTAAAATTGGATACATTTAATATACAATATCTAAGAAAGATATCAAAATAACTCGAAGCCACAAACCGAATCGAGGCATAATGCAAATTAATACATTGTATAAACATAAATATGTGGTATTGAAAAGAGTATAGGTATCGAAGAAGTTTTAAGAGAAAATGAAATGGTCGAGATTGTATTTATGATGACCAATGAGAATATCATACGTTTGTAAGAAGAAAAATTTTAAATTGCCATGCCAAAATAAAACAATATAATACACACAAAAAGTACGTAATAAATTGCTCTAATAGCATCTATCCTTAACTAGCAGGTCAAATTGGTCAAAAAATCGTCAGTAGACTATGTAATATAAATAACTGTTATTTTTTTAAGTACGCGTTCAAATGTTAAAATCATAGATAATATTTAAATATATCCGTAAATTTAATTCGATAATCATTTTTATCAAGAAAAAATTATAGCCTTTTCCGTTTAGACATATAAAATTGATTTGTGAATAAAATTAAACAAATAAAAATCGTTAGCAAAGCTTATTTATGCAGTAATATTATAAAATGTTATGGGAATTTATAGCAACGATTATATGTAATTAAATATCATAAAAGAACTATAAACTATAAAAAACATTTTATGAAAGAGGATATGTAGCAATAATTGAATTTTATACGATTTTACATAAATAAAAATTATTATTGTTATAAATAGTATTTGGTAAGGTTTCATGCTTATACTTTTTATTAAATATTTTAAATGTATTTTATAAAGAAGGAACATTGTTGCTTGCGGTATAAACTACAAATGAAAAGAATTTGAGTTATTTGTTTCAATATAAAATTTGGAAATGTCTTAAACACTATTTTCAAATATAAAGCTTTTTTTCTACATATACTAAAAACAGCGCAAATGTATTCTTACGGCAAGTTACACCTCAGTATTTATACAATTTATATGTATTTGCTTGTTTATATAAATAATTAAAAAACATTCACCACATATTTTTCAAAAAAAATATTTTTGATAATTTACTTATTTCTTTTGGGTAGTATATAATTCTTTGTAACTTCACTCTGTAGAACTTAGTTTATGATGTACGAACTTTTTTTTTCTGTGGCTGAATTTCTTTACTATCCTACTATATGCAAAAAATCAGCATAAAAAAGTTATGATCTTCTATTTCAACATCACCTAATATCTTCTACAAAGTTGCCATCAACTCCTTTCTACTTTTCTAAAGGAATAAAAATTTACTCAGTTTCTAATGGTTCGATGCATTAAGAATTTTTTACAGTTAAAACATATAAATCTATAAAATATTAACTGAACATACTATTATCAGGGCTTTAAATTTTATAAAGCATTTTTATGTGTGTCAGTTTGCGCGCATTATAATTAATAGCTTTGATATATCTGTTTTGTCTCTTTTATATATCGAAGTCTATGAATATCTCAAATTTCATACTTTTTCGATTATTATATTGCACTTTTTATCATTCACTTGATACTTTCCATATTTTTGTATGATTCAATTAAAAATTATGTATTTTTATATACTCTATGGTATAGCGTGTACATATTTATATGATTAACATAGTATTTGCACACGATCTAGCTTTCTAAATATGACATTTTTACAAAATTTGGATTTAAATTGCTACGACTTCTTTATTTGACCTTTCTATATTGTATATATTAAACTATCCACTTTATTTGATCATTATTTATAAACTTTGCACTTCTGACTGTCAAATCAATATCTTTAGTCTTTCTTAGCTTTTTTTTCTGCGGTGACATAAATATCCTTTGGTGCTTTTTTTATTGCATGTTTTCAATTATCCATAACCTGGCCATTTTAATTTAAAATTCTTAGCAATAATAAATATATAGAAGCACCCAATACACAAGTTGCGTTTACTATACAACAGTATAACATACATATCTTCGGCTTATGTTAAAGTAGATCTTATTACTAAAAGGTCTAGCTTGAAATAGTCTTACCACTCGTTTAAAACCGAACGATTTAATATTTATGCTAGAATTTTTTCATTGATAAAATTTTCTCTTTCACACTTGTAAACTGTCTATTATACTTTTTGAAGCCTATATTCCATTGTAATCACCCTTTCTGCGTAAATCTTGCTCAAAGCAACATCTGTTATTATTTCTGACTACTTTTTGCATTTATAGTGACATCAATTAGTATTTTATATGAATACATCATTTTTTATTTATTTTGTATATTCTGACTCTTTCTAAGACCCGTTGAATAGCAATCTCCAGTACAAATAGTACTTGAACTCAAATAAAACTTTAAGTTTTACAAAGCTTAGCATTTAATACCTAAATTGGATTTTAGTGAGATCTAAGCCGTTTAAATTATATGTTTTTGAAAAATTTATATATTTTCCAAAAAAATTATATTACAAAACAGCTACTAAACAATCATCATAAAGTCCTATCAAAAGCTATATCACGTTGAAAAAAGGATATTTCTAAGTAAGTGGTATTCTTAACCATTCTTTCTTTTTCTTTTTTTCCCCCTTTTAAGTTCCAAACAGAAATTTATAATTTTCTTGAACTGTATATATTATGGAAGTTATGACTCCAATCATTTAGTTTTTAATACACTTGAATCATAAAAAGATCAATTAATACGAATCAACTCGGACTTGAACAATCATATACATATGTCTTTTAAATAATATTGTGTGCCTATGCGTTATTTTGTAATGATATCGTAGGTTTATACCTTATTTCTAAGATAATCTAAGGCTTTCTATATTCAGTTTGTTATGTTTTTTATAATATTTGTTATACTTTTATTCCTGAAAAGACAATTTTTTTTCTAATTAATGCATAAAATTCGATAATTTTCGTAAATCGAGTACCTTTTTCAAAAATATCTTCATAGATTAATTTCAAAATTTACTTTATTATATTTTAAACTTTTGCAAAACATATCGATATCGTAACTACCTGTAAACTTTAAACATAAAACATAACATGGTCTTGAGTATATCAGCTTGAAAAAGGTTTATCTGATACAGACTATCATGTAAATACAATTTTTTATTTCAAAAATTTGAAAAAATGTTTCTTTCATAATTTCTTTCCATCCTTTAAAAGAAAATTATTTATAATTCTTTGATATGAAATCTGATTTAAAGCTATAAGTAGCACCCAGTTAATTTCTATAAATCCTTGCTCGAGTTTTCAATTGAAGATTCACGTTCGTGTTATGCTCATTCTCTTTATTATCTAATTTGTCTTTTTAATTGTTGCTAAGACACTTGTGTAATTATACCACTTTCCTAGTTTATATATACCAAAACCTACTCTTTTACATTACGATTGAGCAAAAAGTTACTTTTACAGTAATATTGTTATAAAAAAGCACTAAATTTATGACAAAATTTCGTTAAATAATCAAAAACTAATATAATTGTAATGATTAACACTAGAAAATCATTTTCAATGGCAATATATATTTTGATTTTTTCTCTCTTATTCTAAAATCAACCTTTATACGCATTTGAATCCCATTCACTTTTTCTAGAATTTATAGCAACTTTTATAAACTTTTTTTTTATCTGTGTCTTTCGTAATGTTTTTGACAGAATTAACTTTCTTCAATAACTTACCTAGATTTAATTTCATTCTTCATTAGTAAATTTTTTTTATTAACATCATTTTCCACTGATAGCGTATGTTATTATAACTTGGTGACATATAATCTCTCTTTATCTGGGTAGTTCCACATTAAAATCGAAATAATCTCAACTAATCCTTATTGTACACATTCGGTAGGAATCCGATATACCACATATTTCGGTTATCTATTCTGTATCTAAGGCTATTTTATAAGTTTTCTTGGTCTTTTTTGTGTTTTCTTGATATTAGTGCTGTATATAAATTTCTTTTCACCTAGCGATGCGACGTAATGTAAGCTACTCTTTGTCATAAATATTTCGAAGTATATCTTTAAATCTTAAAACCAACAGAACCGCCCTATTTAATATTTCTTGATTTGTAATTTATACCATATTGTAATTTAAATTGCTTAAAGTAGCTTTATCGATATATTTTTACATATTTCAAAGTGCGAATATGCTTATTGAATAGTTATTCTGCTGTTTTTATAGAAAATATTTAACAAGTGTATTTATTCTTATTTTTATTATAATAAAAAGAAACTAATGGTCATTTAAACATTATTATGCATATATAAAAACTAGTATAGTTTCAATATGTTTGAAAGGTATATTTCCGCATTCAAAAGTTTAATAAAAATTCAGTAAATTCCAAGCTAATTAAATCCCATATCTATGTAGAACGCTATTTAAATTCTTAAATTTATTTTTTTAATGTCATTTTTCTTCTTTGCATGTATGTTTTAAAAAAATCTCGCACAGAAACTAATCTATTTTATTAGCGCTAGGATAAAATACTTTTTTTGTGTTTCTATGATTTTAAACGTACTATTTATGCTTCCAGTGATTCAAAAAATGAAAATTTTAATTCGGAGGATTTTATACACATAATAAAATTCTTCTTACATTATAATAATGTCTTTTTAGGCATAGTCAATATATATTTCAGCTCGTCGATTATTATATATTAAGAATTATGTACCATTTTAGGTAGATTATAAACTATAATATTGTAAGAGGCAATAAAAATACGAACGATGACGATGTTTTGTGATTTCAGTGGTAGAAAAAGGTATAATTGCAAATAATGGTAAAAGTAAACCTATTATCGATAACTTTGGATCAACTACTTATATAATTATTTGCAATAAAATTATATAATTCTTTTATATACATACAAAATGTATAACAAATCAAATGATTGTTGCGATTAGTAGTATTTGTTTATCAGAAAATAAAAATTTATAAATAATATACTGATTATATTTGAAATAATTTTATATTTACGTTGGGAAACGAATAGGATTTCAAGGCTTTGAAAATACTTAAATAATTATACTTTTATAAGAAAAAAATCAATAGTTATGCGGCATAAAAAAATAAAAAATCGAAATTACGCCTGAATTTTATAATAAATATAAATAAACCAATCAATTTTGTATCATGAACACTTTTCTATTATTATAATATAAATTATTATATCGACTGCTGCCAATACAGATATTATTGTTATTATAGATGACATTGATTGTTCCATAAGTTTTATGGCTAAAATCGATCGCATGAAAACCTTATATTCTTCCTAAGACAATTGTTATATTCTTAATGATTTTATCAGAAAATTTTAGCAAAATAGCACATGTTTTTTTTTATATTTTTGTATTGTTACGAGCGTTAAAATGGCAGGTAAAATGCAAAATTTGATGTTAGCACTAAAATATTCATAAAAATGCTCGAATATCTATTTCAAATAATGTTCACAATTATAATTGAAAAATTCTGTCAATTTGTGACAAACTTGATCAATATTTCGCATTTTTGATCTCGTTTAGTTATGATTTCCATGGTTTTTCTATTTACTTAATAAAAAAGACAATTGTATAATTTATATGCTATATAATAGAAAAAATTTTTATTTTGACACAAAATATGTTTTCCGTGTAAATATACCTGTATACTCATTTATAAATTTATTTACTGTATGCATCGGCTTTCATAGAGCTGGCCTGAAACATATGAGATTTATCTACCTGTGCATTTCTACATGTTCTGTCATTGGTTATTTTTCCGCGTATTGTATATCAGTATAGACCGTTTTGATATAGTGTACTAATAATAATCATTCTACTTTCCATTGCTAGTTACAAATGCTAGCGTCTCCCAACAAAACAGCTTAATCTTTTCTGTTCTGATGTGACCAAATTATATTTTATGGTACTTTTTAAAATCATATATTTAGCTCCTATTTTATTTTTTCCTTACTTAATCTTGTTGGGGTTTTACTTAAGCAGTTTTCACAAACAGCTCTCTTTTTTTTATTGTTAGTTTCACGTTTACATCTACAAATGTCGGAATTAGATCGGTTTTGATTTATAACCTATATCATACCTCTCGTAAACATATTGCAATTTGACACCCACATACGTCTATATTACATATGCATAAAAAAGAAATAAAGAAAAAATCGAAAAAAGCTAAAACTTTACGAAAAACCAAAATATATTCTTTAAAGACAGAAGATGCACGATAAAACAAATAAATAGTACAAAAATATGATAATATTTTGCAAATGCACATCATATGGAATACTCTAAAAATACATATTAACAAAAAAAATTATACATTCAATTATGTTTTTTTTATCATGCGTAATAAGCGTAAAACAGGCTTGATTATTAGTAAAACATCAGAATATAATTACAAGTTTAATAGTAACTTTTTGTTACAGCAATAGAAAAACAGTCAAAGGTTAATTTATGAAGATAAAAATATTGTCAATATTATGTATGAATTCTTATATAATGCCACTTCTAGCATAAGAAAAAGATATTTGATGTATATTTAAACAACAACAAAAATTTTGAGTTTATTATATTTTTGTAAACGTGCAGATTTTTGCTATAGAATATAAGAGAAGTAATAGCTAAAGATCTCAATCTATCAATAGAACTAAGAAAACGTTTTTCTACAAGCCAAATAAGAGATTCTATATATTCATAATAATTTTTACGTCTAAATCACAGTTTTAACATCTAAAGAACAAGTAAGATGTTGCAAAAATGCATAAAGTTGTATTTCAGTGCTAGGTCTAAGATTAAAATACATTTTACATGTGAAAAAAAGATACCAAGACTAAATACAAAAAGAACTTAGATTTGCTGCGCTAGTGAGCTCAAATCGCATATTCTCTAATAGGGGTACGTATATTATAATAAAAATATAATTGTAAAGGTTCTTAATCTTGAATATAAAAGAGACATTGAACGTTTGGAGATGATACAACGAAATAATTAAAAATTCGAGAAATCGGAAATCGACTTTTTTATAAACTGTGTTTCTAAACATCGAATAAGTGAATGTATTAAAAAATGCGATTTTATCGCTCGATAAAATATAAAACAAAAATCGATATAAAAGCAAATAAATATAAAATGTAGTATCTTGCGGGTGAATAATTGTAGAATAAAAGATTAACTGCATTAAAAAGCATACTTATAAAAATTATAACAAAATAATTAAACAATTATTTCTGTCACATTAAAATTTTGAAAACTGTAGAGCATTTGACCAACTGAAAAGTAATGACACGGTAGAAGCATATAATTAATATATAAAAAATTATCAGGCTGCATTATATGTTAAATGAAAAAAATCAGATTATTTTTTGTAAAGTAAAAATTTTGAATTTCCTCATAAGGAGGAATTACAAAACGATTCCGTAATATAGATGTCATCATTATTAATAAGCTTGAGACAATAACAGTATGAACAACCACAAAAACCGCGCAAAAAAAACCAAGATACTATGGCGATAATACAAACATCTTTTGTTATATATATAAGCAAAATAAATACATATAGCGGTCACGAGGGTAAAGATAATTATCGTTTAAAACATTTTTTTACAAGAAATAACTTAAATTAATTGTTAACGTGTATATAAAAAAACCAAAACTTTTGTTTATAGAAGCCATAAAAAATAAATGCCTGCGCCTTTTAAGACTTATTTACGAGAATGGATATATAAAATCATATTCGTTATATCGAGCTTGCTTGAAAAAATTAGAAAATAAAATATTATAAATATCTTAGGTAAATGTTTGTAAATAAAATAATAATATATATAGATAGCTTTTACTATACATATTTGTTAACAAATAGACCGACTAAAAAGGCTACTATATGATGAAAAAAGTTGCGTTTTCGATATAATAGATTATTCTTAATTTATTATATACAAGATTATCTGAATATTATTGATACTGTGTTTTTTTTTCTATGCCCATAAAACATAATTTGATAAATGACTAAACGATATTATATTATAAGATCATACAACTTGAAAAAACACAATAAAGCCTGCATCAAATAGAACATGGAGAGAGATTATGCAATTATTTTTCCTATGTAAAAATTTAGATTATGTGGGATAGAGAAAATAATGAATATTGCAATTCAACTCAAACTTTTAAGAATCTTAACAGAGAAATATTCGAGAAGAAAAAATTTTACTGCAACCATATACATGTAAATAACGTTTAAAAATCATTTTTTGATCAGTTGATAGCGTTCTTAAACTTCTAGATATGTGTATTTTTATAAAACTTAAAAGTTAAAAAAAAAATATACGTGATGAAAGTTTCTGATCAATGCATCCTGCAGAAAATAAACCTTAGAAAAGGAAAAGTATATTTGATGCGATGTGAACAAAAAATTTTGCTTCTTTACATTAAGTTTTTTTTTATTTAAAATTTGATGCTTAAATTAGATACTAGGAAATAATAAATAGATATCACACGTATGTGCTGCAAAACAGCGAAAAATAGGTGATAGCAATGTATTTTTATAACTATTGTTGTTTTCTGTTTATTTTCATAGTTTCAAAGTGTATGGTATGATTTAAATCGAGCTCAAATCAATTTCCTGGAATCATAATAAACTACGTCTAAAACTTTTGATATAAAAACTTCATAAACTACCATCTAACATATTTATTGTTATTTCTGATACTCAAATGGGTTGTAAAACGGTGCCTACAACATATAAGAACATGCAAAATCTTGCTTCGTGAGGATAGTAACATATTTTATAGAAAAAAACAAAGGGCTAATAATATAAAAAACCTTAAAAAGTAGATCATCGGTAAAATTTCAGAATATTCTTACCTACCAATCAACGATGAAAATAAATAAAGTGAGGTTAACACAATATATGCATGTGAACTATCTAATTAAGAAAATTAAGATAATCCGTATTTGAACGGTGTATAATAATTTTCTAAGATTTATTTAAAAGTAGATACTAGAGATAAAACAACTTCTAATCTTGCTGTTTTTTGATTTTTTATGTTTTAGATGTAAAAAAAGCCTATGATAGCGATATACAAAAGCATCTCTAAAGTAATCATTTTAATATTTTACAATTGAAATGCATTCAAACACATGCAAATCTCTACTATATACACATTCAATCATAGAAAGGTATCATATCACGCATAATAGATAACGTTGTCACAAAATACTATAATTCATATATTTGAACAGCTTGTTTTGCAATAATCACATGCAACCAAACAATTGAAAAAAATATTTATTTATATGTCTCTGCGCTAAAGAGTACATATAAATCGCTAACGGGAATATGTGATTTTTTATATCATAGAGTAATTATGTAATAAAAAGTATTCAAAGGCTTTACACAATCAAATATTATAGACATAAATAATATTTAATCTGCAATCATTATCTGTATATTAGCTTTATTACCTGTTTTTATATATAAAATGCGCGCAAATGTGACTTTCTCTTTTTATTGATACTTTCGGCTAAAAACATATTATTTTTAAATGATTTTAATTTCTAGTTGTTTATTATATAATCGTTGACCTATATAAGATTTATGTTCTGTTGAAATTCAATTTTTCCTCAAATGAAATAAGCCAAATAAGATGTGTTACCATAAAGGAAAAGAGATAAATTGTGTGCATATGTTGCATGTTTCTCGAGTTTCAAATATCGATATAGATAAACTATAAAAACATTATTATATCAGATAAGATTTTAGTTTTTAAAATAAGTTAAAGAGATTATTAAACTATTTATAACCATAAGCATGTTAGTATATATTATGATATGAACAACGATATAGATTCCTGCCGCAAATTTGCATAGTTATAGATATTTAGGTATAAAAAGGTTTTGGACACAATTGAATAGTGTTCTTGAAAAAAAATTTGTAAAAAAGAGATACATAAAAGTCGATTTTTAAGAGCATTCACTCCACATTACTTGAACTTTTAGATATAACAATTATCCTTTTTAAAATCACCAATAAAAGATATAAAACTTTTTTGTGGATTTTTATGCAAAAATTAGTTTTAGTAAAAAATATAAATAGACAGCAAGAACAGAATTATATAACCGTCTCTCTATGATGCTCTCCTATTACGGTTCGCCTAAAATTTTACAATCATAAACATGTTAAAAATTTCTCAATAAATAATTGGCCTTTAATTTTGGAATTCATTTTCGTTTTATTACTTATATGACATAGGCACTTTTTGATCCTGCACTAAGTTCGTGAGAATAAACAATAAAAGTTAATTTGAATATATACATCTTTTTGTTGATGGATTAATTCCCAATAAAAAGGATAAATTATTCATTATCAAATGTAAGTAACATGTTCTACTTAAATTATATAAATTTAATGCAAAAAAACCTGGAGTTAACATTTCACATGTATGTGTTTAAACGCATCATCCTTTAAGAATTATGGTAAAAAAATATTGTAAGCTAAAAAAATATAAACATATAAACTTCTATTTTAAATGCAAATGAAAACAATTTTGTAATAAAAATCTCTGTAGAAAACCTAATTATGGTGTTTTAATTGATAATCCGATTTTATATGAAGCGTAAAAGAAACAATAGAAGTAGGTTTTATGTGATATTTGTAATATTTGCTATAAGTAACTGGCAATATAATTGTTAAATCTAATTATCTGTAAATATACATATATAAAAAAAATTATATATCATTATCAGGTAAAAAAAAGTATAAAAAGCTACACTTAGTAAGTGTAGATAACATTGAATCTCTGTGTAAACGCTTTTTAAACATAAAAATAACAATTTCAATTGTTCTTTTTTTACTTCAGGTTGACAAAAAAGTAAATATTTTGGTATTTTTTTTATAAAATTCACATTGATTTTTTAAAATGATAAGTAACATGACAATGTACAAATATTTTGTAAAAAACTTCGGAATTAACTGTATATCGTTTAGATACAATCAATTGGTTTTTTTCTTTAATTATACCGATTTATGCTTTTTTTTACATAACAAAAATCTGATAAAATATTTTTAGTACCGACATTACGTTTTTTTAGCTATCATAACAAGAACTTATCTATGTCTAAAATAGATTTAAAATTAAAAAATTATATTCAGGCAGTTTAGAAATCGTTTATTAAATTGTTATATTGCAATTTTCTTTTTTTTATGTTTATATATATAATTTTATTTCATAATATAGTTTCATTAGATAATCACGATAGTTTATTTATAAAGATAAATAAAATAAAAAAACATAATATAAAATTTGATACAAAAAATAGTAATTAAATTCAAATATATCGATTTACAGTAAAAATTGTCGTTACTTTTCAGGTGAACATGTTCAAATTATATGCTCCAAAAAAGGGCATGTTATGCTTTAATAGCAGTTCCGATGCGTTGCATATAAAAATATAAGTTTGAATGTTTTTGTCTTGGCATTCCCTAGAAAAAATTGTGAATTAAATATACATCATTCTATATTGCATTAAATTTGTAGGCACATGTTTTATATATACTTCTTGCCAAAAAAAAAAAATTTTGATCGTCGGTATACATTTTTTATGTTTTTCTAGTCTATTAGTATAAATAAAACATCTTTGTGGTGCAAAAATGCTCAAAGATGGGCATAATATATATAAAGCTTTGTTTTACTCACACACGAAAATAAAGAATGAAAAGGAGAAGGTATTATTTTTTTATATTCTTGCTGACGAAAAAAAAATATAAAACATTTGACTTTATATATAGAATATAGAATGATCACTTTTTTTTAAGCAGAAATCTTATTTTTTATGAATAAATACAAAATCCTGAGCAAATAAATCAATCTGTCGGCAAATCTAAGCAAACTAAGATAAATTGAAGTGTGTGATTTTTGTGAAACTTAAATCATTATAAGTAAGCATGATACTAAAAAATTTAAAGCAAATATAGATTTAATGAAAAATAAAAGCTTCTTTATATGAGCTTAAAAAATATTAATCGTTCATATATATGACTTATATGTATATTTAGTACAATATAATGATCTGTATTTTTATTGGTATATTTTATGTTGTTGTAATATATCATTATTTTTTTAAAAGTCATGTATGTCTTATTTGTGTTTAAATATCATGATGCTCATTTTTAAAATGTTTATATTCTTATACTGTTCAGTTAACAAAAGCATACTTATAGTTTATTAATATGTTCGTTTTAAAAGATCGTAGTTTAAGTCTTTTAACACATGGAGCATAGAATTAATATTAATTTATAGTGCCTATCTGCTTTTCTTTTTTTGACTTTTATTCTTTGAATTAGGCGTCATCGTATACTTTTCTATCTTCTATGGTTTTTTTATTTTAAGAGTGACAAAGAGCATAAAACTAGTTTATCTATTCAATACCTTATGAACAAGAAAAATTAATATGACGCCGATAGTTCGCTGTATATCAAAATAAAATTTTATAGATTGACACGTTTTGATATTTATTTATCTTTTTTTTCTATCTAAATTTTTTAGATATATCTTTTCGCGAAATAATTTTATGTTGAACTGTTTATATTGTATTATGAAATTATTAAAATTCGATAAAGAAAATTTTTAATGCGAAATATATTCGTAAAAGAGACTATTCCGACTTTCTGGATCTGATGACTGACTTTTTTAGATATTTTCTTTAGAGTTGATTACCAAAAGAATTCAAAGTAAATACTGTTCATACTTTGAAAAGCACTACATAGCTGTATTTATCAGCTTTCTATGTCTTCGTATGCACTAAAATAGTCTTATTATTTCAACTATCCAGTTTTTATTTTTTTACTAAAAGCATTATTAGTTTTGATTAAAGTCGTTATGACGATGCGAAAGAAGTTTGATATACCATTATTATAGTTTCTAAGAGATAAATCAGATTAATATCACCTAAATAAGCAGCGCATTTTATACTGCCCGAGTGAATCAAACAGAAAATATATTTTAAGGTAAATTGGTTTTCTTCTCTCTAAGAGTGACACATCATTGAATAAGCATATGCTTAATACAATCTCATGGGTTTTTTTAATGATTCGTTACGCTTAAATTTAATGAAGACCTCATTTATTGCTTTTTTACTTGATTCTATACTTGCTATTCAAAATCTTTGTTCTATTCAAAATTTTTGCATGTACGCATATGTCTAAAATCATTTGCATTGATTTTTCTATTTTTCATATAAAATTATAGCTAAAAATCACCGACCTGAACTTTATATTAAGCAAATTAAATTTAGATATCTTAGATGGTTTTATCCGAAAAATTTTACAATCGTATGTAATTTCTATTGTCTGATATCAAACTCGTGCAGGTTTTAAAAAAACCGAAAAAATTTTTTACATTGTGTTGGCATATCAAATAAAAACGTTATATGCAATAATACGTTCGTTAAATTTGATCTAATGTAAATAACGATAAAAAAAAATCATTGCGAAAAGAGCATCCTCTCATACAAAAAAACACTGCAAAAACCTTTTTTACAAATTAGTAAAAATATGCAAGATTTTTTCTTTTATATAATTGATCTGTTTTTAGCAATATTGTAATGATCTTTTTGATCAAAAAAAAGTTTCCTGTTGTTAATTAAAGATAACGTATAATACTTTATATACGAGTAGTTCTATGTTTAAAAAATACACTTTACAAGAACGGTAAAAACAATGAGAAAATAAACATACATCTAGTATCCTCAAATATAATCAAGCTTACAGAATCTTTATAGGTCTAAAAATTTGTTATAATTGTAAATGCTGAGAAAAAAAGAAAAATTTGGCATTTGTAATTTTTGATAGTATGAGATGTTTATTACAGTAGTTGAAGCTAAATTGGCTATAGAAAAAGCAATAAATTAAGTTCTAAATAGCAATAATTACAGCAAAACTTATAAAAGTTACGAATTTTAGTATTTACTTTTTTCTATAGCATCTATAAAAATAATTATAACACCTTTATCTTTATATATATACCTCAAAGAATTCACCCATGTTGTAGATATCTTGTTGTTATCTTTCTATGTGTATAAAAAACTTTCATTTAAATCTATACATTCTCATCGCATTTTATCTTATATAATAATATGGTCGTTATTTGCATAGTTATTAACATATATTAGAGAATTTATCGATTGTTATCATTATGTGCCATTTCATTTATTTATAATATAGGTGGAAAAATCATTGTTTGGCAATTATTATTACAACATCTATAATTCTCTGCAAATATATTACTTTTTTTTATGTAAGAAAAAAGACAATAAATCTATGAAAAGCTATTTAAGAAACATAAAAACTTTCTAGACATTGGTAAATAGCTATAAATATTACATTAATAAAAAATATGGTCTATTTAAACTAAAATATTTTAAAAAATGTTGCACAGCAGTTATACTACATATAGCTTACAACAATATTTTATGCAAGATAAAGTACAGTATAAAAAAAGGTATATTATATGTTTTCTTGCTTTCATTAAATATATTAAATACCCAAGTAGCATATAATTGCTATTATGTATATCTTACCTATAGCATAACGATATACAACTACCGCAATATAAAAATGGGATTTTAAATGGATTAAAGCAGATTAATAATGAGACAGGATAATGATTATATATTTATATTAACTATAACTAAGTTTTTGATTTTTGAATACATGCTACGTTTATGTTTTAATAAAGTCGAATTTACATACAAATTATTATATTTGTCAAAAAAAAATTCATGTAGTCATACAAAAAATCCTCTAATTTACTGCAAAATGAATTTTAAAGTGAATGTAAATAATAGACTAATATCTAATGATTATTTAATTTATTTTTTTTGCTTATTAAAGTAAGACATAGTTTTATAAATAAAATCACATACTTTTTACATAATTTCAGCTCTTTAATCAATAATATATAAAAAATTTGCAATGAAAATATAATTGTATTTTCAGATACAATAAATTTTAGAAATACTGTATTTATATTTTCTGGATCAATATAATTTTACAAAAATTAAAAATACTAGATGTAATATCAAATTTATATTTTATTTAAGAGATCTGTATATTTACTAAATATATACATAATTACAAACTATATATTATCGGTTTAAACAAACAAAAAATTGATTTGTATTTATGTGATCTATATAAAATCCAATAAATGTCAATTCATATAATTTAGAAATTAGATTTTTTGTAAAAAAAAATAAGGATAAAAAATCTTAAAATTTAAAAAAATTCATATTTATTATTTTTAAGACTATTTTACTTACGCTGTAAATATCTATTTTTTCTATGAAAAATCTTTATAAATTGTAATAGAATTCTATGTTTACAACAACGTTTATAATCTTATCAATCTTGAATTATTCTATAATATTTAGGAATTCAAATGCATATATCATAAATTTTATTACGATCAAAATTATTATCCGCGAATTTTTTAGAATAAACTCTGATTTTTATATAAATAAATTTCCTTTTGATGCAATCTTTTGTGATAATAACTCTGATATAATCATTGATGATTTAGTATCTTTTTTTACTTTTTGACTAAAATTAAAGCATATTATTTTTAATTTTTTGGATATTGAGTGCCTTCAGTTATAATTAAATAATAAAAAGTTTAAGCCAAAAGCTGAATTTAAAATCAAAGCATAAAACTGCGTTTCATAGAGTATTTACGAGTTAACATTCAAAATTACTATTTTTTGTTTTAAGCTGTTATTAAATTTCTTGATACGATAAAAAAATGAAAATCCATTAAATACTGTAAATATTCCCATTCTTAGTAATTTATATTTTTATGATATATTCCGACAAAGAACTAAGATCAATATAATTCTTCTATAGTAAAAGCGTGCCGTATGTATTACGCGCGCTTGTGTCTTGATAATTTTTTTTGTAATATCATTTGATTAAAACATGTATCAAAACATTATCACATAGCGGCTTTGTAAGGGATAATGCTTTTATAAAAGAATTTCAAGATATTGGATTTTTTGACTTAAATTGACAAAAAAAATGAGCATAAGTCTCTGATATCTTCTAAAGATTTTGCAGCTGCTATTTAAATATGTATCTTGCATATTAATGTCACGATTAATCTAAATATATATTATATAAAAATTTTGACTGTATTCATTTTTCATTGGCAGTTAAATTATTATATTTATGCTTAAAGATTCTGGGTTATCAAGAATACGCTGAAACATTGCTATAGATTTTAATCATGATTTTTTTTCTCGATTTTTTACAAGGTTTTAATATTTTAAATTTTGTTCATGAATCTATAACCGTTTAGAAAATAGAATCAAAAATTAATTTTAAATGTGTTCCTAAAATATAGTTTTTATATTGCAAATTTTGGGCGAAAACATTAATAATGCAAAATGAATTTTAAATTTAATTAAAGTGAAAAAAAATTTATATAAACATTTGAAAGACAATGAACTAAAAAATTAACCCTAAAATATACACTATCAATATTTTTATACAGAGTCACGAATGTGCTTGGTTTAACGCAATAGATAATTTTTCTTTAAGCATAGTGATTTAAGTTGAGTTTTTATTATTTTATATGATAAGGATATAATAAAGGATTTATAGGTTTGAAATTTGATGACAAATGTAAATTTTATATTTACTTGATTTTATTACATATATTAGTTGTTTTTTTGCTTGTACTATGGCTTTATGCATTTATATTCATTTTATGTTATGGTAAATTTAAAAAAACGGTGAGAATTGTTCTGAACATACACTATAATTCTAAATAAAAATCTTATAAAAGATGCATTAACATTCATTTGGATGTAAAGAATATCTAAAACTGTCTTAGCAATATCTTTAGAAATATTACGGCATGCTCGCATATATTCTGGGTTATTTTTATTTATACGTAATTTGATTGTAAACTATTAATTAAAGTTAAAGCAAAACTTAGAATATCTCTATAAAACAGAATTTGCTGTTTCTTCATTTCATCTCATAATTTTTACAATCTTACTTGATAAATCATGATTCTAGAGGACTTTATTGTCCAGTTGTCATACTCTATCTTATTATTTGTGCGTATTGTAAGTTTTTTTAATATCTGTTTATATATAATCTAAATTTATGGTATTTCACACTGCTTTATTCTAAGTTGATGATATACTAAAATATTTAAGTTAGAGATTTGTGAATCAGATTGATTTAAATTGCTAGTTAATGGTGTTTTCATGGCGTCTCGCTTACAAAAATCGTCAGAAAACCTATTTATGCTAACATATTTCTAATAGTGTCATCAAATTTTTCTTCTTATCGCACGCTAAAATTTCTACTTGATCATGTGATGATTTTAAACCATTTTATATTTTTGCCTTACCTTTTTTGTGTATATTCGTCTAAAAATTACCTCTTAAACCGTGTTTATTTTCATTTTTATGTTTTTTTAAGTTTAATTTCTCTAACATATAGTGTATGTATCTTACACGTTTGTTTCAGCTTCGAGTATAGTAACAGCTAAGTATCTTACTAAAATGGCTTGCCAGGTGGTCTACTGTTTTATATATTTTCCCGCAGAGTGACCTTTTTCTAAAGAACATATTTCAATGTGGCATGAAAAGGAATTTTTCTTGTTCTTATACCACGATGAAATAAAATGATGCTACTTTAAAGATCCACTTCGTTTATAATGGATATTTATAGCATACGGAAAGGTTTTGTGTAGTTTTATTATATTATTTATACACATACAACCTTCTTTATGATTTTAATCATTATATTCTTTGGATTATTGTTTAAGTTGTATTTGGTTATACGTATATTTATTGTTGATGATAGGCGTGTTTTATTCCCCTCATAAATTTCTATGGCTGCTCTTTTTAGTGATATCAAGTCTTCAGTGGTACATTTATAATTTGGCAGTAAAAACATTTTTCCTGCTAATATATTACCCGAATGGTTTATCCCATTTTCTTCTATATAAAATATTATTTTTATTTAATTGCTGGTTGTAAAAGATTGAAATCTTATAATAAAATCTTTCTTTTCTAGTTAAATATATATCAAACTCTTTTGGTTCTGATTAAAGAAAGTGATGTATAGCATTTTTACATTTTTGCGTGCTTGTTAAATTATTTGAATTTTTTTTGCTGCTTAGATTGGTTTCAATAGATTTGAAATGTTTGATATGATTTTATGCCAAATTTTGGCAAATTTTATATCTTTTATAGCAGTTTTACTTTTATAAAATCGACCGTGGTATAATTATCCATTGTTTTATTGTATATGATTCACATATATTTTATATGAAATAAATATATTTATGTATGTATGGAAATTTTTTACTAAAATAATTGTTATAAAATTCCGAAAATTTGTTTTATGTCCATTTAAGATAAATGATGTTTGTCTTTGCTATAACATCATTAAATCAATTATCTAAATTTCAAACTTAGGGATTGCCCTTAGAATTACTTTCGAAGTAAAAATTTAAATTCAATTTTTTTCGTATATTTTAATTTTTAAGTTCATAAAATAATTTTTTTATAATTCTTTTTGATATTTATCAATTTGGCTAGAGTCGAATAACAAATTTTATGTTCTAAATAGCATGATATATAATTTTTTTTAATGGTAAAAGCACAATAATATAAGTCGGTTTTTTATATAATTGGTAAAAATTCATATGACAAATCTTTAAAATACATATTTGAATGTCTTATAACACCTTTTTATTGGATAAATAAAATTCGTAAAATCGAATTTCGAGTAATTGTAATCCTTATGATTTGTGAACTCAGTAAGGACGTTCGTTTATAACTAAATATTTTTTTTGTAGTATTTAATACTGAAAAGGATTCTCGTATTTTTTTATTAGTGCAAATAAATTAGAGTAATATTATACATTATTCGATATTTTATGTTTATATGTGGAGAATAAGTTATATTCTTGTTTTCAACGTAATAAAAAAATCATAGCAGTCAAGCTTTTCGTATTTAGGGCACAGTTCTAATTATGTTATAAAACTCTTGGTTTATACTTTATGTTTCACTTGTATCATATCTATTATATGTTCAATTTTTCTTATTTTTATAAAATAAATCAAATTCTCATTCATCTACAAAGTTTTTTTTAAATATTATTGTTTATGTGTTTGTAACATTGGTATATTTTTAACTACAAAATTTAAATTTGATGATATTAATCTGATAGAAATTTAACTGTTAGCGTTAATCGATTTTTTTAATTACAATAATTGACGCAGTTTTTATATTCTTCTCACATTTAGGCAAAAATCAAAGGGTATCATTAAATAGATGTCATATATTTGTGATAAGATCATTCATTTACTTAGAAGTAAATATGAAAATATATGTCTTTTTAGAACAATACCTTGTATTGAAACAGCACGAGTAGTTATCGAGTGAAGTTCTTACGTAAAAAAATCTAAAGATAATATATTAATGATATTTCCTGGAAAGTTTTGCCAAATATAAGACGTAATAACAGATTTTTTTGTGTATTTATACATTTCAGTTAGTACTTATTCTGTATTTTTACATATTTTAATTATAAGGTAAAAGTAGGCTTTTTTACAATGTATAGTCAGTCTTTTATCAAAAAAAAAAAGTCAAAAAGTGTTCCCATATGATATTAATGTCTTTAAGCTATACCTAACATAGTGTATTACTAATAAATAGGCCTAATTTAGGGGAAATTTCGTATACCTTATGATTTTTTGTATTCTGTTAATTCATCTATCACGCAATTATACCAAAAGAATGCATTGATTATATTTCATATACCCATACAATGTTTCTGCAAGATATTATAATATTCCCCATGTGTCAGGTGAGTAATTAAGCAGTCAAAATATAATTTTAAATATGGAAGATTACAAGCACCTATCTTTGTTACATAATGTCTAGATAAATCCCAAAACAGTTTTTATAGAATGCCACTGTAGTCGTATGAAATACAGCAAACATTGTCAAGCACGTGTATTTCAAGACCTCAGCTATAAAAAAAAACAAAGCATTGTAGCGCTTAATAAACCAAAATATATTTTAGTCAAGGGTGGATGCAATTAAAGTTATTATTTTAATGATTTATGGGTTTAAATAGGGGTGGAACGACTAAAATTGTCAGATGAAAAGGATTGGCTTTTTTTTGATATTCTTATGATTGAAAAAATGCTTCTTTATGTTAAATTGTGTATCAATGGCTATAAAAGAGCTCATATGATTTATACTGAATATTTTTTTATAAGATATATTTGATCTTCTATATTAAATATATGAAATTCAACTGAAATAATCATTAAAATGTTATAATTGCAATTATTCTATAACATATTCGCATTTTTGCGTATATAGAGTAAATCTTATAGGCCTACTTTATTTTTATTTGACTATGAGCATTTATTGATCTAATTCAATATTTTCTTTATGCATGAAAACACATATTCTTTGTTTCTTATATTTTTTTTGTTAACAATTTATCTAATTTTAATATTTTTGAGCATAAAAATCACTACCTTAGTATACCATTAGGAATTCACTTTCTAAATGATCAGATATTGACACGTATATAATACTATGCAGTATAATTTTTAGGAAAAGGCAAGAATATGTGTAGATTCATACTAAATCGCACGAAATTAGGTCATATGGTTGAATTTTTTTTATTGTTAGATTTTATAGTTTTTTGATTAACAACAGCTTTTATTTATATGATTTTATAAAATACCGGTATATAAAAATATCTTTTATTCTTTATAAATATGACAAGAGCAGAAAAAGTTTGTCATTTTTAAAAGAAGAATACAAATATTGCCATAATCATACGTGGCATAATGTGATTATAAAATTACAATTGTCATATAATAAGATTTTGGGAAAGCCATCTGATAAAGAAGCATACGAACAATAACAAAATCGTGAGAAAGACTTGAAATTATAAGTCTGGTAAAAGGTCGAAGTAGTGTAAGTAGTTGAAGTCTAAAGAAATTTCAATCAAATATGTTTCAATCAGCACACTTAAGTTTTTACTGAACCTGAATATAGAGCTATAATCGCGTTCGTCTATAAAAATTGGTATAATATATTTATGAAAAAAAATTATAAATATCCAGAAGAATTTGAGAACGGAAAATTTTTACTATACCAGGCCTTAAAAATTTGAAAAAATAATTTAGGCAATCGAAATATATATCAAAACTCAAATTTTTCGTATTAATATTAAATTATATATATAATGATATTGATATTATTTTTTGTATATTTTTCAAAAAAGTAGATTAGAATAAATTGACAAATAATAAAAAAATAATTTTTTAGGCTTACATGTTTTAATACTTAAAAATTATTTAAGTTCGGAACAAAAAAATTTAAAGAATTTATAAATTTAAATTGTGTTATTCAAAATTTAATTTAAATCTGAAAGTATTAACAATCTATTTTAATAGCAATTTTTTTTTTCGGAGCTGTTAATTTGCATTTATGTAGCTTCTTACTTTTATTATCTTATTGATTGGTTTAGAAAATTTAAATATTTTTTTATGCTAATATTTATCTTTCGACTTATCAATTATACATATAAATAAATAAAACCGAACTTTAATATTATTAATATATATATTTAAGGCACGTTATTTTTCATGTACAAAGTTCAGAGTATAAATATATATGAGAAATAAAGTTCAAGCTCTATATAGATTTTATGGGCAAAAAGATCTTTTTTATGCGACTGGCAATTTCTTTACTTGTTTTTAAATGCCAATACATGACTTTCTTGATGGATTGAGGGACACGATAATATAGCATAAAAAAATGAAATTTCTTGAAATAAATATAATAATAAAAATAATATTATTCAATGATCTTTATTTAGAAATTTAAAATTAAAATTATAATATTATTTTTTCTCTTGGGCTTTTATAAATACAGACAGGCTACTTTCTTATTACATGTCTTATGAATTTGCAATTAAAGTGTTATGATATGATTATATATTATAATAATATTACATAGTTTTATATCTGTATTATAAAAACTCAACTATTGTAATTTTTTTTGCAATTATTGATGTGGAAGAACAGAAATTTCGAAATACTCACTATTTTTATGTAATTTATCTGAAAACCCTAAAATGTTACAAATAAGACATTATAATTCTAAATTTAAATGGTGATTCGATTTTATATAGTAACATTAAAAGAATACATAAAAAATATGTGATTTATGACAGCTATCTTCTAATAAAAGTTAGACTCTTATAGAGAATAAGACAATTAAAAAATTTAAAAGCATCGTAGGTCAAGTGATTTATGTTATTCCTGATTTTGCATATTTTTATTCTTAAAACTTATGCTTCAGACGAATTTATTGAGTTTTCAAAATATGAAAAATTATGCATCGACTCTGAAGCTTTCCAGACATTTGCCATAGAAATTATTTTGGTCAATCCATTAAAAAGAAGCGCTAATTATGCGTATACTATATATGAGTGAAGAAGTTGATGAAAAGTATGATAATTCTAATGAAAAGGATGGAGCATGTCTGAATTGTCCAATAGAACATTGTACGTGTAAAAGTAACAAAAGGATTATTCCACTTACAGATAAAAGGTGATATGTTATATTTGTAGATATCGTAAAAGAAGGTGATATGCAGGAACTTGAGATTTGTTTAGAGAATATTGAAAAAAATTCAAACATCAACAAAACAATAGAGATGAATCGCTTGATTCGGAGATTGAGAAAATAACAGATGAAGCTCAAATTTCGGAGGATATTGATAGATAAGTATTCGCATTTGTGTGTTAGACGATTTTTGAGATAAAAAAATATATTAAACTGCTATTCTAAATTTCTTAATAAAAAGGATGAATTTAAAGAGCAATAGATTTTAGATAAACCGTTTTATGATCAAAGTTTATTTACAAATCGCTCTAACGTTACTTTACAACCGTTTTAAGTCAGCTCTGAACTATATTTGTGTTTTTTACGGTTTTTTTTATAAATATTTAAGCTTTTTATAAATTTTGATATTTTATATTCGCATAATTTAATTTGATATGTTCTTTAAAAGTTAAAACTCGTAGCTATGTAATAACAGTCGTAAAGATATGAAAAAGTAATTAATCCGCAAATCTTGACCATATGTTTAATCGAAACAATATAAAATTTATTGAAAATACAAAAATAGTACAAACGCTATATTTTGTCTAATAATTCTGTTTTTTTGTTAAAATAAGATATTTTCAAGATTAAGTATCATAAAAGATATAACCAATAAATTTAATTATTAAGGCGTCTATATTTATAGCTTCAGTACTATTAGTTATACTCTAATGCTATAAATATCTTTTTTTTGCATAAAATTCGCGAAATTGAGCTATGAAATAGATGCTTAGATATAGGCACTGTTTCCTAAGGTAATAAAGCTTTTTTTCTTACATAATCAGATGTTTTTGATATCTATAGTACATTGATATAATATTTATCAGATGCAAAAATCAATATGGTTTTTAAAAGTGTAATTATTACTCATAATACCATATACAATCAATAAAATAATGGTAGTATATATAGCTATCCAAAATACAAACTATTATACATAAAAAATCGATTTATATTTTTTTTATAAATTCAATATCATAAATCATTGTCTGTCTAAACTTAACTACAAGTGTTTATGTAAATATTCATTATGTTTTTTTTCTTAGTTATTTGATACATA
The DNA here is from genome assembly GCF_057557595.1 of Rhyacophila brunnea. Classification (NCBI taxonomy): domain Eukaryota; kingdom Metazoa; phylum Arthropoda; class Insecta; order Trichoptera; family Rhyacophilidae; genus Rhyacophila; species Rhyacophila brunnea. The sequence continues at coordinate 728,467 of NW_028233338.1, read as the reverse complement.
AATCAAATACGCATGTTTATGTAACTATTTAAGACTGTTTTAATGTAATTTATTTGAAAAGTGCAAAACTTTTTATGCTTATCTACATTTTATGGTATAATTTAGCAATATATAAAGAATATTGACATATATTATAAAACAGTTGTAGATTTTTATTATGTGAATTATGTTTATATACGATTAGTTGAGATGTTTTTATATCAAATATAATTGTTATTTTAATTAAAAATTTAATTTCCTCTTTTTATTATTCCAAATACATTTAAATGTTAAACTAGTCATCCAATGATCTTTTTAATACTTAAAACGGGTTACCAACACTGCGTTTTTGGTAATTTTTTTAACATTGGCTTTGTTTGCTTGGAATTTCCAGCATGAATTGTATTCTATTTTTTATGGTAGCCCATCTGTGTATGTTTATTATTTGCAACCTTTATGGATGCTTAAATGATGGAATATAATATTTTTCTGTATATATTGATTCTAGGTAGAGTAAATTACTAGTTTATAAACAATCATGCTTATTAAAAATGGTAAATCGTTTTTTTTTGTTTGATATAGAATTCAAGTGATATTTGCATCACTAAATCAAGGATAAGTTGAATTTTATGGCGTTTTTTAATCAATGCATTCGGCGTTAATAAAAAAAAAAGTTTGTATGTGGTATATTTTTTATAAAAAAAAATGTGGATGCTCGCACTAATTTATATCTTTAATAAAATAAAACCGCTTTATATACTATTGGAAATCGTACGTCAAACTTATTTTCCATTGTATTAATGTATTATTAAGCAGATGCAGGAATTAAAAAATCAGAAATTATATTTTCAAGAATAAATTTGAATTCGCGCAGAAATAATATCAAATTAAAAAAATGTATTTTTTCTGCAATGGAAATTACAAATTTATCTAATAATTGATTTCTAAATTCGATACATTATTTTTTTTACTTAGAAAATTTGTCATTACTCTGTAATCAATAACTATCAATAGATGCTGAATCATGCGAAATAAAATATGATTGATTAAAGGTATTGAATTGATGCGATTTATAAGAAGAATACATAATGATAAAATTGCAAAGATAATAAGTTTTAAAAAGGATTTTATAAATATTTTTTAATGAGCAATTTGATTTTATTTATGTTGTAAAGATGCGAAAAATTATCAAATATTAAATAATCTATGAATTAAAATAATGTAAAGAGTACCAAATACACTTTACAGAAATTAAATTATCTTTATGATGAAGAAATATTATCGATATCTTTGTGTATAGAATCTTGCTTATTCTACTAAATTTACGCACAAATATTACCAATAATATAAGTATTTTTTATTTATGGTGTATATCTATAGTCGTAATTTTAGTATTTGTTCTTAGGCACAGCTTGCTTGATTCTCTGTGCGCACAGCGTATTTATACTTTCGGCTATCTTCTCCTCTCCGAAGTCTTCTTCAATACCCCTCCTCTTTCGAAACCTATTAATTCAAGGGTTTTTCTCAATCCCAATGTTTGAATATATGCCTAACCCTGGTTCGTGAGATCTAGTTCTTTCAGGTACCTTCTATGATATCGTGTCACCACACCGTCCCATCTTATAACATTACCAAATATATTAAAAAGAAATATTTATAATACTTATATCTGTCTCGAGAGAAGAAGATGCATCGAGGAAGATTGTAAAGATGATTAGGTAGAAAGAAAAGCACCAAGTCTGTTCATTCTATGGAGAAATCTAAAGTTTTGTATAAACGACTAAAAAAATCAAATAAACCCATGAATAAAAATAAAAAATATAATATCTTAAATTTATTTACACAATACTCGTGTTTAAGTAAAAATTGGCTATAAATTCAAACATTTTTACTGCGAATAAGCGTAAATATTTTTCAGATCAAAGATTTAATATAAAATTTCAATTTAATTCCCCGCATTTAGTAACTTGAATTTTTTGTTTTGGTTTTCCATCGTTAGATCCCATAGTTTCGACTTTTTTAACAACATCCATTCCTTCAATAACTTTTCCGAAAACAACATGCTTTCCATCCAACCAACTGCATTCAGTAAACGTAATAAAAAATTGGGATCCATTAGTGTTTGGTCCAGAATTGGCCATTGAGAGCATTCCCGGCTCAGAATGTTTCAAGATGAAATTTTCATCAGGAAATTTATTTTTACTAAAGCCTCTTCCTCCTGTTCCATTTTGGGCAGTAAAATCACCTCCTTGCATCATGAAGCCAGGAATTACTCGATGAAATATACTTTGGTTAAATCCGTTCTTTGGACTTTCTTGTTTGCAAAGCTCAAAGAAGTTTTCGCTGGTGATTGGACAAACATCAAATCTTAGTTGTATAACGATCTTTCCTAATGGTTTGTCATTCGCTGAAATTTCCATGAATACTTTCTTGTTTGTCATTTTCTTGAGGGTATGAAAAGTATTTAATTTAAAGAAACTATATTTTTGGATTTTGAATGATACTATTGATTAAATTCATGAAATTTAGATTATTTATTAGAATCCTTCTGGATCATATTTAATTAACAAAAGACATAATTTCTTTTCTTAACGATTTTAAAGATTAATCTGCTCAATTAAGTTTGTTATTTTAGATTAGAATTTATATCACAAAAAAATACATTGGCGCAAGTAATATGGTTTGTTTGTAATTTTATATCATTTGCTTTTACAAATTGACATAGAAATTTTGATTTTAAAATAATACAGATCCTGTATTTGAAATTTGCTGAAGTGATCAAAAACAAATATATTTAAATTGCAAAGCATCACTGATTATGTGAATTCAATTTAAAATAATCTGTCTGATGAATACACTCTTTATTAACAAAATGCATCACTGATCCTATATTTATTATAATGTAGTTGTGATCATATACATAGAATTTTCAGTAAATGAAATGGTAAATACATTGTTCATTTGCAAAGCATTGCAGATTTTGTATTTATGGTTTAAAACCAATTGTCAGAATAAATCACTCTTTATTAAAAATGTATAATTGTTCGTGCTCATACGGTTTCTACAAAGTATAACAATGACTATTCTTAAAACAAAGCAATACTGATTTTGAAATACAATTTCTAAAAAATAAAATAATGAGTTTTTTAATCTAAAAAATAGATATTAAATCATTTCTGTGATTAAATAACACGGGCTAATACAACCAGCAAGCATTCTACTTCACTTAAACCATTTTTAAAACACTGCATTGAACGCTGATAATCACAAATTTTTGAATATAATTATTATACATCCCTGTCAAACATCATCTATTTTTGAGAATTATGATATCAGCTCGTAAAATTACATCAACTGCATTACACTAAAAAAAATGATATTCAATATTTATTACATTATAGATAATATATTTTATTTATAATTCTCGTGTGACTAATAATACTGTTAATTATTACACTAAAGACTCGACTGTCAAATTAAACAAACCACCAATAATCAAAAATATTTGTTACTCAACTTATATTTACTTTTTAAATTTTTTATAGCATGAAATCTTAGGATGTCTATTCTTTTATAATTACATAAATGATACTATATTATAGATAAATCTTGTACTATTTATTATGTTCATATCTATTTAAATGCCTAAAAATGTCCATCAATCCTCTTATATCTAAGATAATTTATAAAAACAAATATATAAGGTTTTAATTTTTATTTCTATATATCTATATTTTTGCTTTCATAGTTCTGAAAGGCTGCTATCTATAGATTCTTCGTTTCTTTTAACAATAATATCCATTCTACCTGCCTTCTCACAAAGTTTAAGTGCCGCTTTCAAAGTTATCTCCGTATCAATAAGATATAATTGATATTCATCCCTCAAGAAAAAATTAAATCCCTTAAAAATATCTATTTGTATGTGTGCCTCATGTATAAGCTTTTCTGGAAAAGAATCTCGTCCTATTTGTGATATTATCGATCTCTTAAAATCATCTAAAGTTATTATTTTTCTGATAAATCCAAGTATACGTTTATTCCCACATTCTATCTTTACGACAAGTTCGGCGTCTTTAATTTTTTCATTGTCTATTAGCTTTTGATACAGCAATCTTTTTCTCTCTAATGATTCTTGCAATTCCTTTATTTCCTTCTTTTCTTCCATAAAAACCTTTTTTTCTTTGTCAAATTGTTTGTCTTGATTTCTTACCATTTCAATATTACTATTTTTTCTGTTCTCCGTGTCTATACTTTCACTCGATCTACTTTTTATATGCTTGGCAATTTTGATCATTATTTCACGTTTTTTATAAGGAATTAAGATAACTTCTCGTTCATTTTTCATATGTGTAACTATTTTCATGATATACGTGTCTTCTTCTTCATACAACTTACATTTTTTAACATCTTTATACATAACACTATCTATATAAACATAAACGATTCGATCATGCTCTGCTTTATTCATATCACTAGTTTTCTCAATAAAAGAATACCCATTTTCAAAAAACAACAATAAAAAAATCGACTTTTTCCGTCTCAAAATGATTTCTGTCTCAATATCAAATATCAAATCTCCCATTCCCAATTCAAGAATTTCACAATTCATTCTCTCATAATTATTTATCTTGCCCACAAGACTATCATATAAATTCTTCGATTCACTTCGCCGTTTCTGCTCGTTCGCCATCCCCACAATATTTTTGAAACTGCTACAAAGAAAACCGTATGCATTCTCATCATACGTGAAACATTCCTCTTTAAAAGTTTCAAACGCCGTGATGTATCGGAAAATATGTATTATTGGTCGGAGAAATATCATGCCAATATGTTTTACATCCACAAAAACTGATTTGTACTTGGTTTTATCTAATATACACTGCGAATGCGCTAAATAATATTGAAGAATATCTTCTTTGTGAACTAAATAATATACATATATATTTCGTAAATCTTCTATATTTTTTTTATATGGTCGATAATATTTTTGTCTTTTGTAACTTCGCGTTTTTTTGTCTAAATTGTAATTATTCAGATCTTTTAATATTCTTTTCGACACTAGTATCATTTCGTTTAAATTAAAAAAGGTTAAATTGAAATTTGAAAGTGTACGGTCTTTGTATAGTTCAAGAGAAGCGGTGTGTATTTCTTCAAGAAATTTTAAATGCTTCTTTTCATGGTTTACTAACTTTGTAAATTTATACGTCATCTTCTGCTGCATATTTATTGTTTTCAAGACAATCGAATTTAGGATACATACGACTTGTTCAGAAATTTTTACTTTATTTCCATTGTTTTCCATAAAAATATATAGCTCATTAGTATCAATTTCAATATATTTGCTGTTCAGTATCTCAAAAAATAAACCTAAATTGTAATTTCTAAAACCATGCAACTTGCAAAAATATTTTGATAAAATACCATCTTTCTGCAAGATAAACTGCAAAAATATGCCGTATTTTCCTTTCTTTTGTTCCTTCATACCACCCGGATCGTTAGTTACCTTCGTTTCTGTTAGTTTATGTTCAGCTATTTCTGTTTCCAATTTACTAAATTTATATTTCCCTAACATTTTTCGGATATTCACAAAACACTCACGGCATTTTTCTTCACTCAGAACCATTTTTTATCGAATGTTATATTTTCTTATCTCTACTATTACAAAATTGTATGAATCGATTGCTGCTTTGATTAATTATCTAACCAATAAAATTTTACTGATAATGTGATCATAATCATTATCAGCGAATGAAGATTAACTAACATAAAACAAGTGAAATGTTAAAAAAATATGGTTAAAATTTTGTTGTTATATTATGATTAATTACTAAAAAAAGATTTTTTTTTATCTTCTAGATTTATTATAATTTGCTACGCACCACACGACTATGTTTAAAGTTTTCTACCTTAAAAATTATTATAATTGCTGAAAAAAATCAAAATATATTTTTATTTTAAAATTACAAACAAAACCTTTTTTTTATACTTATATGTATTAAAACGTATCGACCTCCTAAAAAAATTTGTTTTTAAACTTATAAAATACACATGAAACGGTTTATTAAATTTTATTTATGTATTAAATCATGTGTGCTTTTATGCTAAAAATAAATTTCAAATTTTTAAAATCATTAACTAAAAATAATATTTTACTTAGAAATATCATCCTTAGTGATCATATTTGTTAAAACTTTATGTGAATTAATTTGAAGCTGTTATGTAGTTCGATCTCCATTTTTATTATTTAAATATTATCTTGTTGCACGAATCTTAATCGACGAATATCAAAAGAAGAAATTAAAATTAATCGATTTCTAAAGTGTTTTTTTGTTCAATCTAGTGGGACAAACAAATTTTTGGTGAGCATAGATATTTAAAGAAATATGTCTGTCTTTTTCTCTTAAATTAATCCAAACACACACAAAAAAAGAATTTCTAACAATTATTTTTTATTTTACATACTTTTCTATATTTATATACTCTTTTTGTCACTAATAATCCAAAATCACACAAAATAAAAATAAAAATGCATTATTTATTATTTAATACTAGTAAATCAATGACAATAAATTATATATAATTTTTATATATTTATCATGAATTTATCGTATTTTAATGTTCGATTAGAGCATTTATCAAATAATTTGTTTATCTAAAACAAATTTATAGAGCAACGATCAATTGCAGTTTTCTCTATATCAAATACATCTTTTTTGCGGCTTAAATTTTTCTTGTGGTGTTTTATATTATTAATCAATATAATCATCATATGTAAGAAATGAAGTTTCCGGAAATAAAAATAAATATCTTAATATAAATACTAGAAAAAAAAATCAAGATTATTTTTGCTACTTAATTTATAATTCATGTATGAAGAAGTATGAAAAAATATATAATCATAGATTTTTTTCTGGATTATGAGATGGTCTTTGTAGATTTTATATATTTTTTGCAACAAAAAAAGGCTGAATATATTTATAAAATTTTTCAAATATGAAAAAGTATAAATGTAGAACACAAGCACATAAATAATTTATTTGTAATACCATGAATTTTTATGTCAATTCTTTATATAAGTCCTAAAATCTAATAGTAACCACATAAAAATGCCTAAACTATTTATAAAAGTATTTTTTTTATATTTGAATTATAAAAATGTTTAAATTTAATTATTTCCATCGACGATTTGCTTTTTTACAGCTATCTCTGGATTTTTCGATTTCTCGTATTGATAGCTATGTAGTACTATAACAACACAAACATCTATTTTTTATTTCTGTTTTAAATTGATTTGACTTTGTAATCTTGTGATCATGAATATCCCAAAGCTTCTTGATCCTTGCGACAAAAAGTAAGGTAAAATAAAATAAAAATCTATTTTATCTATAATTCTATGTTATATAATTTCTTAAATATTTATTTAAAACGAAAAATTGTCTAATTTAAATATAAAATTAATTTGTATGATGCTATTTGCGAATTTTTTTTTATGGTGAACAAAAAGATTTTCCGGTAGTTTTCTATTCATTTAAAAGCTATAAACTATTTTCTAGTAGTTCGTAAATCTTGATTAGGCAAAAATTATTATCATTTTATTTTTATTGATATGTATCTGGCCATAAGAACAATAAACCTTATAATACATACTGTCGGTACAATATATCAAATAAAAATTTATATTTTTTTTGTTGATTTAGTAAAGAATATCCTAATTATTCAAACCCAAAATCGATAACTACGAAAAAAAATATCATGAAACCCCCTATTTTATGTGTTAACGGAAAATAATACTAAAAAAACATGGAAATACATAATTAGAAACAAATATTATATAAAATAACATATAATATATCATAATTTAATAATATAAAGTATTTTCGGGGTGTAATCTTTTTTTGTTAAAAATAAAATGGCTTTTCTGAATCATGTTGTTAATATATTTGCCTGAAATTTCAGTATGGGTGTGAAATAATTTTAGATATCCAAAACATATAAGAATGAGATATTTTATGCACAAATATTTATTATATTATTCAGGAATCTATTTATGCTTTTTTAGAAAGTTAGATATAACATAAATACATGTTATAAAATTTCGAAAATTAAATAAGTCATTAATGCGAATTCCAAGCATAATTCAACCTAATAAATATACGCATTCGATTCTTACTTACTTGCGAGTGCATCTAATTCGTATTCTGATAATCCTTACTATACAGAAGATAATCATAGGAAGTAAGGCCATCACTTTCATGTAATTAGACTAGAGGTTGCGGTATAATATATGTAGTTCGAGGATCATAAGTATTTCATAAATTTTTTATATTTTGATAAGCAACAATAGTTCTGAACGCGTTTGACAAATAATGTTGCAAAAATTTAAAAAAGAAAATTATGTAAAAGTAACCACAATTATATAACAGTGCTTTTTTTATCTTTTCCATCATAAATTATATCGAAAATGTGCACATTATTCAGAGATAAAAAAACTTTAGATATTTTATATTCAGAGAATGATAAATATGGATCTGTAATTTAACAATTTTACTCTATGCACATTTGATTATTGTAAAAGCATCTATTTCGTATATTTCTCATAAAAATTTGATATTAGGGTTTTGTATTTATAAATAATGACCAATAAAAATATTTCTTTTTAAGAATACTTTCATAATTTTTAGTATATTCTATCATGTATTTTTATTTAATATTATATACATATATGCTATTTTAAAAAAATTTAAATTTCAGGAACTTTTTTAATTGGTCGTAGAAGGTATTAATTATTTCGTAGTTTATAAAGTATTGGTTTATCGATTATTATTCGTGTGGTTTGCTTTTTATCAATTAGTATATTTATTACAAATAATTTAAAAGGTATTGGCTGGCTTACTGATTTTATTATATCACTTTAATCCAATTTCTTTTTCAAATTTTTTTTTCCATTTTTTATGTAAAATGGATCATTTAAGTTGCCTGTGTTATATAGACTTTTTTCTAGAGAAGTTATTTTACATTTTTATAGGCATTATAAAGTGGTTGCGGGTCTAAATAAAAAATGTACCATTTGCCACTTTTAACATCTAAATTATTTCTAAAATCAACCAACACTGTTTCTAAAATATTTTATAATTCAAGCATATTTTTTATATATACTATAATTAGCAATTTAATTAAAATCGAGAAATTCCTTTTTTAATATTCTTCAAAATTGGTAGAAATTGATCGGTGTCTAAAAAAGCCAGCACTTGTTTTTTATTGATAACTTTTCGGGATAAATAAATTACTTAATTGAATTTCTAAATTGGGTCGAATTTTTTATTTGATTATAAGTTTACAAAGTTAATTTGCTTTTTCTAAAAATATAATCGTAATTTATTCACTATGTATTTACAATCCAATTAAAAAGATTTTTATAAATAAAACACTGAGCGAAACTATATATCCTATGTTTTCACTATTATATTGCATATTAATCAAGTTAAGACATATAAATTTTTCAAATAAATATTTCTAAATAAAATTTTGTTTTATTTTGTCAGACTCGCGTAAACAACAATCAAGATATTGTTAAAAAATATAGTATTTATTTTTTCATAACTTAATAAATATTTCATATATGGGATATTAACATTGTAAGTATTATTATAAGATTCTTGTAAGAATATATTCTCATAAGAATCCAAAAACATCTAATGCCATTTTTGTGGTCTTTATGACTTTTTTAATCTAAATTCTTAGACTTTTACTAATTAGGAATACTTAAAGTACGAAGTCAAAAAAAGCAAATATCCAAATAATTGGGATATTTGAAGTTCCTACTGATGTAATTTTATAAAATGGTCTCTTAGGCGATTTCTAGAAATATATCGATCTAAATATATAAAATATGCACAATACACATTTGTAATCATGTGATCTTTTTATTAAGTTATAATTAGAATTTTTTTAATAGATTCAAATAGGCGTATCTTTTTGATCATATTTAGATCTACCATCAGATAGGAAAGCTAGATTTTCTAATTATCATTAAAATGTAAATGAAGATTAAATTGAATAAGAAATATTAATTTATTTCTTCGAGTATGTTTATTCGACTTAAAATGCAAATAAACTATAATATTAGTTGTTGGTTTCTAAAATAGTATGTTTTCCATATATATCAAGCATATGAATCTTTAAAAGTCTTATAATCTTGATTTTGCAAAATAAATTACATAAAAGGTATCATTTAAAAATTCGATTTGTTTTATTTGCTTAAATAAAATAAGTAAAAAATTGTGATGAATATTAATATCCTGTTGGTGCTTTTAAGTTATCTATGCGGAACCGAAATCCCACCGGCGAAAAAATGTAAAAAACAAGCTGTTTTACATCAAATAGACGAGTTATGCGAAGATAATGTGATTAATAATGAAGAAATGGATTTATTGAATTCAGATGAATTTCCATACGAAGAAAACCTTTTATTATTCAAACCAAATGATATTGATGAGGTGTCAATGAAAGTAGATTTACTTTCACTTGCAAATCAAAATCAAAAAGAATCTGTTGTTGTTGATCAATCACGAAGTGAACAAATGAATAGTTGTGATCTTGAACGCCAAAATCATAGTAAAATCGATTTTTCCAAACCAGAAACTTCGAGTAGCATTAAAAGTAAATCAAAAAAAAAAGCATTAAAAGGGATATTGAAAAAGCCAAGTACATCTATAAATAAAGATATTAATGTTAAATGTACTCAAATATGCATAACGTCTAGCGATAGTACAAGCGGAAATTTTAATTCAGATCAAAGAAAAAGTGTTTCTTTTGTTGAGGATATGTAATAGAAATAAAATATCAACAAAATTCGGAATATTAGTTCTTATACTTTAGATATTATCCATTTTATTTTGCAATTTAAAAAAACATTAAGAATTACTTATAACTTATATTCGAGATCTTATTTGCGCTGTTTAATTTAATAAAATGACAATGTAAAGGTAAGGTATATTTTAAATTTAAAAAAAAATGATCTGTTGTTTTAATAAATGCTTTATGTAATTGAATATAAGCGTATCCAGAACTGTGTTTTACACATAGTATAACACTTTATAGCGGCACATTTCCTAAAAATCTTTCTTCATAGCCAATAAAGAAAATAGTAATGAAGTTCTAGTCAATAAAAGTAGTGAGAAATGCCAATATATAAACCACATTACACTAAAATTCAAAAAAAGGGGTAAAGAAACCACAATAAAAATTAAAATACAAAAGAAATTTCTAAACCATAAATCATGTAAAATTTTGAAGCCATAAATATTCAAAAATAAAAATAAGGATTTATATTTCAATCATGTACTATTCCACAAAGATATTAAAACTATAAAAAAACATAGTATATATAATATAAATACCAGTAACAACCACAGAGTACGATTGCAAATCCTACAAACATTCAATTGCGAAAGGTGAAACTAATCAAAAAGAAGCCTCTTTTAAAAAACTCATATATAGCATGAAATAAGAAAATTTTGATAAATGGAAAAGTTTAACGCGTGATTTAATTTGTGTTTCATCTTGCGAAGCAAGATCAGAGAGAAAAAATTATAAATTAATAAAAAAAAATTAAGAGTTTAATAGAAATCTGTAATTTATAAATCGGTTAAAATTCTGAAAATGCAAACTTAAAAAAAATATTTCACTTTAAGAATGTAAATATAATTTTCGATTTCGTAAATTAAATTTTTGATCAATAAATATTAACGTTGGTAAATTTCAAAAGAAAGATGATATCAAATTAATTTTTATAGATATTGGGTTACATAGAACAAAAGTGAAAACATGCAGCTCGAATCTCACCTTCGAGGGTCTTATGAAAAACAAAAGTCTTAACTTATGTTTTTTTATTCGTTAAATATAAAAATAAACAATATTCAGACAAGAAAACTGACGGGTTCGATATAATTAAAAAACTTCTTTTACGTTTAACATATGCTCCTATTAAATTCCTATTAGAAAATTAGAACATAAAATGGCTTTTTGACAAATTCGTGTATGTTTAGTTTTATATAAAGATAACATACTTTATTATGAATATTTTATATATAAAATGTGAGAATTCGGCCCTTTGACTTGTATATATAATATTTCAAGCGGGACCTTACTTGAAGAAAAAAATGCTGCAAGTAGTCATAGAAATACTAATCAATGATCAGAAATCAATCAACACTGTGCATAATAAGGAATAGAAACATAAAGATTAATCATTAATAAACACGGCGGTAATTATGAAACTGCAATAAACCGAGTTATACACTTTTGAGTTAAAAAAAGAGCATGTCTCAATGAAGCGTTACCATTTAGCTGCTGAATTAGAGCATAAAAACATCCGAAGAGACTTTATAAGTGAATAAATAGGATATCTAGGAGATAGAAAAATTCAATATAGTATTGTAAAAAGGAAATCTAGCAATAAAAAGTTGAGGAAGATATAAGAGAACAACTGTCTAATAAATTTTCGATGTTTTATTATCGATTCATATAGTAAAATGATATAAAAACAATACCATGCTCTACATATCCCATATATCTATAAATATATAGGCACTTTCCAATACTTATGGTCTCCACTTTTTATACAAAGGATTTGAAAACTATAAAATATTAATGAATGCTGAATTTTTCTTTAATTACATAGAAAAGGAATAAAAAATCGCTATTAAAAGCAGATTTTTATAGATTAATTCTATGAACTCATATAAGAAAAAGATTCGAATAAAGACATAGATACAATAAATTGTTGTTTACATTTAATTCTGGCAAGAAAAATCGAAGATACACATGAATATATGATTGCAAGAATTTGTGTTTAGACAAAACTTATCGTTTCATAGAAAAATTCATGTAAATCAAATAAAGAGCATTTTTGCATGTTAAAACTATATTTTTCCTTCTTTAAATAAACAATAGAAGTCTCATATATGGGATTATTGTAAATTTAAAAGCTCTAAAAAATGAAATTTTTTTTACAACCTTTAAACAAAAAACTATAGTTCAAAAAAGAAAACTAGAATGAAATTAATTTTATTTAATTCTGAGCGAAAAATCTTTTTGGGTATATACGATCTTTTCATAAAGAAAAAAATCACATAGATTTACAACATTCATAAAATAAACAAAAAAATAAAAAGCTTTTACTCTATAGATCAGCAACTTGAATAGAAAAAAACCTTAAAAAGGTATTCTACGAAAAATTAAGCCATATAAATAATGATTTTTGTTCGCTTAATTTATGATATACAATTTTAAAGCCTCCCTGAGAAAAAATTAAAGGTTACCCTATATAGAAATATGATTATAATTAGGTTTAATCAAACAGTAATTTTGAGCAACGATTCATTTAATACATATACTTATGTTGTGAGGGATGTGAGAATATCAACAGAGATAAATGCATTAAAAACAAAATATTGCCCAGAATAGGAATGTATAGATATTACTAGCTATTTATAAACACTAATTAACAAAGTAAGCTTGTATTCATTATATACATTATGCTTGTAATATAATAAAGAATAAAGATATAAAAAATATATATTATTTGTAAATTTACCCTTAAAAAACGAACAAAATACCATAAAAGACGACACAAAATTATTTTTGATTTTATAATTTGCTTGAACTTTCTGGTATTAGTGTGTATGCTAATAAGAAAAAGTAATTGTTAATATATGTAAGCAATAGTAATAATATTTAGGCACATTTTTATAAGAATTAGAATCTAGAAAAATCGGATTCAGATGTAAATGAACTTTGGATTTTTTACGAAGGCAAAATATGTATGATCCTATACCTTATAAAATCCAATAAAGTTGCTTAAAATACGGAAAGTCGTAAATAAAACGCCTTGAAATTATAACTAAGCAATATCATACGCACACTCATTTGGGATTTAGCAGAAAGCCCATGATATAAAATTCGAAAGCTATAAATATAAAAGACATATAATTCTGATGACTAATTTTAATAAATAATAGGAGAAACAAATTGATTGTGAATTTCTGAATGCTTGAACAAGTTCATGCGGTAAGAATCAAATCGACAATCAATAAATTTTTCTTCTACTTTGATGCTACAAGCATGTAAATTCATTTTTTTTATGCATACTTTTGGTCAAGACTAATTGAATTACAGGCTGTTTGTTGAAACACAAGTCCACGTTTTAAGAAAATGTATTTGCACATTAGATTCTGGAAATAATTTATGCTATTGTATATATACAGAAAACTAAATTACTATTACCAACAACTCTTTTGCCAACATACATAATTTTATGCTGAGAATAGATTTATCTTGATCTCAATTTATAGATATTTGATATCAAAAGAAGGATCAGTTATATCTGCACCGCGGATCAATAAAAATTTTCTTTTGAACTTATTTACGTGTGCAAAAACAGCAGATATTTTAAACTCTATAATATCTTTCTATGAAATAAAACGCTGAGAATGTATATACAAGTGGATTTACGTACACCGATGATGTTTTATTGACTCGAAATAAATCCAAACGTGACAATGTGGATAAAATATGTAACTAAGTTATAGTATAATTTTGATAAATATACATAAAGCATGATATTCTTTTAGAGAGCTTGTAATCAGATGATAGTTACATTCAATACCACATAAAAATCTTTAGAGTATTTATGGCAGAAACATTAACTTTAAAAATTCTTTAAAACTAAAAAAAATATAGTGTCCTTTGTTTTATTTTGTCTATGCTAAAATTTAAATTTTTATCATTGTAAAAAATAATTTAACATGTCCTTAAAATTGATTATATATGGAATTTATATTGAAAAATTTGAAATAAGGATAAAAGTGAGCTGTTGAATCACTTCTAAATTTTAAAGAACATAACGGCAATAAAGTAGCGAAGTATATGAGTGCATTTGGAAAAATTTTGACTATATTGGTCAATTTTTTTTAAAATAAACTGGGTGCTTAAATAAAAAAAAACAAATTTAAGCCCATTCTGCTAAAATTTTTAATTTTCAATTTTATGATTGAAAACATAATTTGACCCCAGTCAATAGTTTACGTTTTTACCGCATCCTTTTAACCAATCTGATAAAAAATAATAAAAATAGATTAATCTGCTAATATGTAGAATATTAATTGCGATATGAAAAAAAAATATTAAAATTTAAAATATATCAATTTATATGGTGAATATTATTTGAATTTCTTTGCAGCAATATAGTCCTTAAATACTTCTATATGAAGTACTTCTTTATTTATATATCGTTCGTATACGGCGTAAAAAAGTGATCTAGTACATATTTTCATAAACAATTGATACCAATAAAAGTTATTGAATTCATATTTTTGACCATTCAATTAATTGAACTCACAGGTAAGTCTATCTGCAAATATCAGCATAAAAAATTACTCTTATTTATTCTAGAAAACTAATGAATGTGAATATATTAATCAAAGAATTTCGCCTGGCTTCTAAAATCATATATTATAATATAATGACTATTTTTTTTGTATTTAAATAAGATTTTTTAGTAAACGGCAAAGCTACAAGATTTCGGTGTTTGTATAAAATAGAAAAATATCTTACATATCATATTTACACAAAATTATGTGCGTTTTTATATAAAAAATGCATGTATTTGTTTTTAGTTATGAAAAATATCATATGTCGCCTTAGTATTGCTAGTTGTTATATTATCAAAAATATTTATATGTGAAATATATGCAAAAATTTAAACTTTAAAGAAGTTGAAAGGAATTTATACTTAAAAGATATTAAAAATTCTAACAGGGCATGTTATATTTTTAATAGCTGTTTTACATAATACATGGATACTCATTTATTTAGACAAGAACTTTTTTTAAAAACCTTACGCACAAATATACATGAATTTCTGTAGGTAAAATTTTGAAAAAATATGAATCAGAACTAGATATGCTATGATTTTACTGTCGATTCAAATACAGGAATTATCAGGGCATCTAGATATGCAAAAAAATTTTTGTAATAAATAATCTTTATCAAAAGATAAAAATTTTTAAATGGAAAATCTACTAGAAAAGCCCTTTAATCATTTTAAAGTATTTATTTTTTGTGTTCATTAATGTATTTGACTATTTTCTCAACCTTGACTTTTATTGATGTAGATCCAATTTGAAAGACTATTAGAATCGTTTTGCATAAAAACCTTATTTTATATATATTGGTCCGAAACCAACTTAAAAACTAAGATATAACGTCAAAAATTAGAAAATAAAATAAATTTGGAGGTTTTAATACCTTTTTTGAAAAATGATTTTTTTAACCTAAATAAAATTAATAGATATGAATATGCGTATAATGTCGATATCCACAATTTTTGTTTTTCATTCAAACATGTTCAACATGAATTTAACTTTTTGGTTAATTGTAAATTAGATACGATATTATAAATACACAAGTATCAAAGTAGAAAGTAAACGAAATAAATGTTGAAGTATATTGGTTTGAAAAATTCATTTTATTAGAGTAGAATTCATCCAAGCAAATTCTCCTCTTGAATATGATTTTTCGTCAAAAATTACAAATAAACAAAATTTCTTTTACGCGTCAAAGCACAAAGCTTATAAATTTTTAAGCTTGTATTTTTTCTTTATGTATTTATTGTCTATTTCTATAGTTTTAATTATACCGTAGCATTGAACATCAATCCTCGGATAAATAATTATATAAACATTATATGTATTTTAAAAAATTTTATAGAAAAATAAAAGCAAAAGAAAATACAAATATTCCATATATACAAATTAAATACATAATATGAGAGTAACAGATGATTTTTTTTAATGGTTTAATATATCATACGATAGGTGTGGAAATTTTTTTGTAATTATACGTCCCTATGTTTATGTATTTTTAAATTATAGAACACGGTTTAATTCTACCTTATCACAAAACAATTCATAGTATAAAAACAGTACGTTTTGATTTAAAATATATCGCATTATTAATATAAATAACTTCATTAAAAATCTCTATTTTACATTTTATAGTTTTATATACAAGTGATTTTTAAATATAGATAGCATAATCTTTGGAATAATTTTATTATATTTTACATATTAAAACCATAAATTGCATTTTTTTAATTTATTTAATCCATCTTTTATTTTTGCAAGGTCTAATGTTTTTTTATTGTTTCAGATGCATTATTTGCAGATATTTGCAAATATTTTTCTTGCCCCTTCACATAATAAAATTGATTAAACACCAATATAATCAACAAACTGTTTGATTGTAATAAAATAATGAAATATTATTCTGTAAAGCATAAGGCATAAAAAAAGGCTTTCGGTTTATAGTCAAATCGAACAAAGACATAAAAAAAGTTTTTATATTTTTTTAGAAAATTCAATGGCAAAAAATGCACTTTGCTTTCAATTGTGGTTTGTTTTTTCTATGTGAATTAGATTGAAAAAGGTTTTGAAAATTTGTTCTACTCTTATAAGATAAAGTTGTGAATATATGTTTAATATTTCATATTTATAAAATCACATAGAGTCGTAATTTTTAAAAAATAATTCGGAATTAAACAAGAGTCTTTTATTACCTAAACCTAACATATTATTTCATAATGATTTTATCTTCACGGAAAAATGTTTGTATCGTATTTAAAATTATAACAAAACTACTTATTATACCTCAATATTTTTATTTTAAGAAATCAAGTATATTCGTGGCTTTTTTTTTTAATTTAAGCAATAAATAAATTATTAATCACATAATTATTTATATCCTATAATTAGAATTTTATGTAATAGCACAAATAAATTCAAATTATTTATTTTTTTCGCCAAACCTATATTATGTATAATAATTTATTCAGGTTCAATTTTTAAAAAATGTATTTTATTGTATTGTATTTAAATCTTTTCTATAAATAAAAAAATAATATTGCAAGTTAGTATTCGAGTCCTATCAAATTTTGTAAATAGAGCTAAAATTAAAATAAACACGAACTTATTAAGGTTCTTTAAAGGCATTTTAGAATTACGAAATATGGTTAAATTATTATTTTAAAAATTTATCATCTAAATATCCCATTAAAAATCCTTTATATTGTGCGAATAAATCCAGGAAAGGTATGTCAAAATACCCAAGCAAAATATTTGAATCAAATATGGATAATATATAAACTCTCTAACTTTAATCAAAATTAAATATGATATTTCAAGTTAAGTTTAGTAAACTATATTAAACTAATTGAATGCCATATAAATAGAAATTTTTCTCGCAACTTAACGAAAATTTATAAAAATATATATCGTTAGAAAAATGTATAAATAAAATTAAATGAATAAAAATTTTATAGTTTAATTTAGTAATAAATTCATATATTTTGATTAATGTGTATTTTTCATAATAATTAAGCGAAAATTTTTCTTGCTTTAAGTATTTGATAAAAAAAATAAAGTTTATATCCCATTTAAGAAAGTTACTTCTATGAATTTAAGTTTCAATAGATTTATGATCTAGATTGATTGAATTATATGGTCGATAACTAATTGGATCTTTATTAAAAGAATACAGAACTCAAAAAAACATAGTTTTTAATGGTAAATTAAAATTTAAAATATCCTAATAAAATTGAAAAGAAACAAATAGTATTAAGATTATGATTAATATTGTATAATCTAATCATTTTTATAATTACGAAATTTTATATCTTTCATCCTCTAATCTTTGACATCTATTAACAAATAAGATACTTCATTTTTCACTTTAAAATTCCACATAGACAACATCATCTTGTTTATTTATTTTTATTATATATTAAAAATCAAGCTTTAATTTTTAAAATTTTTAGTACACAAAAAATATCCTAAAGTGCATATATTGAATTCTAATTTTATTTTCCGCAATGTAATTCTTCTCTATAATCACCAAACTCGATTATTTCTGTATTTTCGGTTCTACGCGGCACTATAGAATTTTCAAAAGAATTTTCCGCCCTATTGGTGTAACCAAGTCTCGGTTGAATATTCCAAGGATCATCATTACCAATTTTGTTTCCCTCACTATTCGATAAGGAATCAGTTTCACCATGATCATATATTTGTGAAGGCATAGGAGAAAGCATATTAGCCATTAAAATGACCATAGTAAATTCAGTCACAAATGCAATCTTTTTAAGAATATGAAGTGTTAGAGGCGAAAGAATGACTGGAATGGCAATTATGTTAATGTAGTATCTAACAAATCCTTCAATCATCAGTAATATTATTAAAAAGTTAATATTTTGCACTACTGTTTTTTCACTTCGATCTGAAGCAAAGCTTCTTGAACCAAAAAGATTATTAAATCCACCATAGGCACTATCTTTTCTTGACATTATTGTCATGAACCTCGTTTCTAAAATTAAGAAAAATAAAACCGCAATATATATTTCTGTTCCGTAAAATACAGATCGATAAAAAATTATTGTTTTTTCTGAAGCATAATCGTGATTCAATTCCAGAACTAGCGCGAGAGGAATTCTCAACCAAGCATAAAGTTTTGCAAAGGTTACTATTGTTGCGTGTGATAAAGCTTCAGCTACTTCGTTTTTTCTTTTAATTTGTTTTCCAACACCGTCATTCAAAATAAAGACACTACTCATTTCACTATTTCGATCAAGGTCTAGGGCATCTTCTGTAGACCTTCCATTCCTTTTCTTTACGGCAAATGAATATGCACATGGAAGCCAAAGACCAATCAACATGAAAAGTGTAGATATTTTAAGAATATGGGAAAGACAATAACATAGATTAAGAATTTGAACCAGATCAATTTTTCTTTTAAAATCAAAAATTTGAATTATATGAGACCCAGTTAAAAAACCAATTTTCTCAATCGCTGATTTTTCAAAATCATAATAGTTAGTCAAATATATTACCAAAACGTTAAATGAAAGGGTAAATATTTGACTAAACAAAAGAAAAAAAGTTCCTGCTGCTCTCATATTCCCTTTAAACAATTTTAAAAGACTGAAACTTTCACTTTTTAACATTCGCCAGGCAATGTATAAAAAAAGCAGCGATAGAATAACACCTTCATCAATATACTCGACTACTTTTGCATTACCATCTCCGATTTCCCCATTGATAGATCCACTAGCAACAGCTTCAGATAAATGGCTCTCATCCTTTTGATCATCTGGTTCACGGTTATCTTCTTCATTCTGTTCATTTAACTCTTCTTCCTTTGATTTATTCTTTTCTTGAAAAATCTTCTTACTGATATGATTTGATTGTGAACTGTCCATATGAAAAAATCATTACATTACTCTTTTATATATATTTCTTGTTTCGGATTGACAAATTGAAACTTTGTTTGTAGCACCAATCGATGTGAAACGATAAATTATGTGTAGATAATTATTGATCCGTTTTACATGAAAACGTCATGATTCGGTCTTTAATCAAATTTTACAGGTTATTAATTTATGTTATCGCTTCTTTGATTACTAAATTTTACCAGTGATAAGTGTTTTTATTATAATTGCCCCTTTATTTGCACCATTATAAAAATACCTTGATAACGTGGTTTTATATGATCTAAATCATAATTGAGAAACTGTAAAACTAACTATTCATTCATATTTCTAAAAAGTATCCATTTATTGATTATACGCATAACTGTCATATACTTACAATGCACATATATTTATCTATTCATCAGAATTCCTTTGAAAAATGTATTTAAGTTTATATATAATATTATTTTTAGTTTTTAATATATAATATACATTCATTTTAATTATACCAAAATTTATATACTTAAAAACATGAAATATCCATACTTCTGAATTTCACTATTTAAATTATGCTATAAATATTCCTTATTTTAAGTTAAAAAGAAATTCTTAAACTGGTATTATTCAAGTGAAAAATACATAATTTTTACATATAAACGATGTATTTGTTGTACTAATAGTTCTCATTCATTGATGTAATTCAGAAAAAAAATATAAGAAGACATGTTTCGGAAAAAATCTACATATTTAAAAAAATATTTTTATTCACCTACATTATTTTAGAAAAAAATATATTTTATTAGGTTTGATTATCTTTGATCTTAACTACACTGAAAAATGATATTAATATTATTACAATTTTTTGAACATATAATTTCTTAAACTCTCAGTTTAATTTTCTACAATAAAGTTTGATGAAAGTATTTAACGGGTTTTTTTATATTATATTTTAATTTTATATCGCGTATTTTCATTATTATCTTTAGATTCAAGTATTTCTTTTGTGGTATGAAACAAGTATGCGATTGAGAATTATCTATTTATCATTTGAATCATATATTTGTTGATATTTGCCTTGGATTTTTAAATTAGATCAAAGAAAAATTTAAATAAGCAGAAATGTTTATATATAAAATCCTATGTAAATTCTTGACATAATCGATAGACCTATATTTCACACATAAAGCAAATAATAATTATTTTTATTCAACACTTTAAATCATTTATTGTCTCGAAAACCGTTTTGCATTACACTTATTTGCATTTAAGGCAATCATATCGGAATTTTATTTGTAATGTAGCCCAAAGCAAGTATAATACAATAAGTCGTGACATGTTTTGGTGGATTAACAGAAAATTGCAAAGTGTATCGGATGAAATTTGAAGTTTATTGCATAAAAGAAATAATAGATTTCGGACTGAGAAACTTACGGACAATATAAAAACGCAGAAAAGTAAACAATTTATTCTGATAAATGAATTCTACAATCGAAAAAATGCAAACCCATATAATTAGAGGCGTTATAATTACTTTAATAGTTATAAAAAAATTAAACTATCATATATACTAAAACACACTATAAAAAAATATGTATCATGATATATAATTGGTTATTTTAACATTGGATGGCGGAAATAAATATATTTTTTAATAATTCATATAATTTAATTATATAAGTAGCGAAGGAATAGAATATACTAAATACACAGAAATATATGAATTAACATTAGTCGAACAAATAGAAAATAATTTTAAAGAATACGTGTACTTTATACAAGAAAATAGTTTAGATATAACAGGGCATTAAAAAAAGCACGATCCTTAATTTATTTTCAACTAATATAAATAAACTATCCATCAATATTTCTTGATAACATTTGAGATGGTTAACCATATTATAGTACACCATATAAAAAAATGTATCAAATGTAAAACAATTAATGTAATGTAGACCAAAAAGTAAAATATAATTTTTAGGCTTGGACTTCTTTCGTTAAATTTTTTTTAAACAAATATTACCGTTATAATTTTTTTAGTTTCTAAGTGTTTAGTACTGGTTTTCATGTGGTGAAACTGATAATGATGGTATAATTCTTGCTTAAAGATAATTTATATCACTTGATATATTTAGATCACGGTTTAAAATGTTGCGGTCGTAAATAAAAGCTTTCTTGTAGGTCTTTTAAAGATTAGTATAAAAAACTTCAGCACAGATACGATATTATACGAAATAAATCTAGTTTTATATTTATAATAAAATTCAAACCTGATAAAAGATTGAAAAATTATCTAATAACATAAAAGATTTATATTATGATATTAGAATAAAATCAATATGATTAGATATAAATCAGATTTTTTCCGAATGCTTTTCATATATTCAAATATAAAAGAAATACCTTAAAAATATGCTAAAAATGTGATAAAAACATTATAATCTTTTAGTGCTTACAAGATGTTTAGAAACTCTTTCGAAATATTTAACATTATAAAAAATAAATTTTGATAACGTTTAATATCACGCATAAGTAAATTATTTTTTTTTGTTGATAGCACTGTAATATATTAGGAATGTGAATTTGTCAATAAAATGAAATTATTGATGATTCGATATTTTTTATATATTTAAGAAAACTTTAGTTGGCAAAGAAAAGATTTTAACAATACTTTTTGCAACATAAACATTATACATTCAATCTCAGTGCCGATTTTATCCGCAAGATTTATGATTTATGCGTTTCTCTTAATTCAATTCTTTGTTTGTATGTTTTTTTTTATTTTACAATTCTTTTATGGATGATTTACATAATTTTGCGTTAATTATATTTTCGTATTATGACGTAAAAGGTTATTCTTGTTCAGCAATTATGAAAAAGCTAACTAATTTGCTTTCTAAATCCTATTATCATTTAATTGGATCTTTAATATTGACCATAATCTATATAACTTAAATATATTTTCATATATTTTTTTTCTCGTCAAAATGATAAACATCTGTTCAATAATGCATATATTTTTTGCATAAGTGTCCGCCTTCATCCCACAAAATTTGATTTATTATTCTTTAATTTAAATACTTTAACATATTCTATTATCTTTTAAATTTAAATTTATAAAAACACATTCGGATTTTATAAATAAATTATCAAATTAACATTAAAGGTGTGTCTAAGAATTTCAAAAAAAATGAGTTTTTAAATGTGATATACAGTTTAAACCCATAATATGCATTATTTCATTTACTGGATCAGTAAAAAATTTAACAGGATGCAGTTAATTATTATTAATAATTTGTGAAGAAATCTTTGCAACACAAACAAATTTTTTTTCTTTGATATACTTATTCAATGAAAAAAATTATATGTTTTGGTGCGATACATCCCACGGATAAATTTTAAAAGCGGTGTTAATTTAAATAGAATCATGAAACTTTTTTTTTTAAACCTGTATAAAAATCATTTATTTATTTTATTATATTCAAATGTGTGTGCGGTGGCGTAGTTAATTTATCTACGGTTGCATAAGTGGCTTCTGTTTCAAGCTCAACTTACATCGGACTCATATTAATTTATTAAAACAAAAATACAACAGGGTTCTTTCTGTTAAAAGCATAAAAAGAGACAAGCTGAGAATAATTTATGGGTTTGCTATGTAAGACACAAGAAACTGGTCTTTAGAATTATAGGAATCCTGTATCGAAAAGCAAGGAAATGGACAAATATAGTGTGATGAGATATAATTAAACAGGAACGAAAAGTAGATATAATCTCATACCCCCACCATATTGATTATCCCGGAGTAAAACTGGTCTAATCTATGAATATCAAACTGGTAACAGAAAATGTGAGGGATCACACGCAAGGAGGTATCAGATAAGCATTTGTTTCAAATAATCATAAGCGGACTTCATAAAAAGAAGATACTTATGAGCAAAAAAAAATAGTTAATTTGTCTAGGATTATTTTTTAAAGTATATCGTGCTTATATATTTTAGTGTTATATTTTTTGCAAATTTTATACCCATATTATTTGTTATAATACATGATTAAAGAGTACTGAAATCTCGTAAAAACTTGATATTTACACCATTTTAGCGACGAGTTAAAAATTTATACCCACAGTAATAAGCTAAAAACATAAATGTTTCATGGGATGAAGTTTGTAATTTATATAAACAAATAAGGGCTTCAAAAAATATAAAAATATTTTTCGACTTTACAATAAAAAAAAATTGTGTTTTATAGATTTTATATTTGACTTGTCATCGCTAAATATATGTACATAATTGAAGAAAGACAAATATAAATCTTTTTTCTAAATTTCGGATAGTTTTTTTTATTAATTTACTGTACCTAATATAAATTTATTATATGATATATTTTGTGATTTTTTTATGTATATTCTATATATGCATATATTTTTTTTATATTGTATATTTTCTAGTGCTATATATATATTTTATATACATATTTCTATTAGCACATTTGTCTTTCAGGTACTTTTTATATATGATGTAGTTTATTTCATTTACGATTTACAATATTCATCATGTATATTACCACTGTATGTTTTTTATGCTATATTTATATAATATGTATTATGCCACATTTATATTACTATACTATATGATCCATGTACTATTTATAAGCGTATAATTCCATAACTATTTTTGCATCTTTTCTTTTATTTTATAATAAAATGTGCTTATGAAGTTCGCAATCACGTATTTATATATTACGCATCATATGCAGTGAAATTTTTCATTTGTGCTTAATTTATGTTGAGACCATTATTTTTTGAATTATCTTGGACATGGATTCGAAAATCGGATACACACGCTATTAAACCTTCTGTACATAATAATAAATCAAGTTATAATCAGCTATATCTACTGGAGTGAATTTTTTTATTCGAATATTTCATTTTAATTAAAAATATTTAGATTTCCCATTCTTCTATAAAAACATATTTACATGCAATTATGTTTATAAAAAGAATTTGAAAACCGAATATGAAGAGGTAATATATACCCTTATTTATCTGTAACATTTTATGCATTCCATTTAATCTTTAATAATCCGATTTATTTATATTTTAAATCAGCCATTAAAAATATTTTTGTTTTGAACCTAAATAATTATTTATATTTGCTAAATTAAATCATAGACTTATTTTCTTCTAACTCGCCCTGCGCATTTTAAAGTCATTCGTTAATTATTAGAAGTATTTAATGTTCTTAATAAGTAATTTTATTTATGGGTTGATTTTGGTATATTGATTTTGATTTTTTCTTCAAGCTTAACTTGATTGATTTCCTATGAATAGATCATAAATATAAACTTGGCCATATCAATCCTCTTCATTTTCTTCATTACCTCTCCACTTTTTATAATCTAAAATTTATTTATTTATTTTAGGACTAAATTTTTCTTATAGTTTTTTTACTGTTCTCAAGCACACTTGCTTGACCTCACATGTGCACAGCGAATTAATGCTTTCAGCTTTTTTCTTCTCACTGAAGTCTTCTTCATTACCTTTGCTCAGTTTTGAAATCTTATTTAATTTAAATTCCAAGCAGACCAATATTAAAATTTATTTAAGGGTTAATTATTCTTAAAAATTTATTTTTTTCGCACAAAACTTTAGATTGTTCTATAAACAGACTGCTGTATACTATTTTCGAGGACATAGTTCTTACAGTCTTTCTCAATACATCATCTATGTTCAAGACTTTTACACTCAAGCTTTGAAACCAAAACATAATTCGATGGAATGCTCCTTACAGTCTTTTAATTCAATCATCTGTGTTCAAGACTTTTACACTCAAGCTTTGAAACCAAAACATAATTCGATGGAATACTCCTTACAGTCTTTCTGAATACAAAATCTGTGCTCAAGACTTTTACATTCAAACATTGAAACCAAAGCATAATAATTTTTTGCTCGATACCTAAATAATTATGTACATTAGCTAAATTAATCAATAATTAATTTTTTTCTAACCCTGCATTCAAAAATTCATATTTTATTAAACTAGATTTAGAATATTTTGAAACCAACCCATTTCCAATATGGAACGAAGAAAAACTTTAAAGATGATAAAGACCCCGGATGCATCACTACATCACGAAGAAGGAAACACATTATTTTTCGAAACACCAGACAAGCGAAGATACGGAACCAATCGCAAAAAGAAAGTATATCGAGATTTAAGCGAAACGGATATTAATAATACTATAGGATATACACAAGATTCGATTGATTTGAGCAAGAAATTATCAATAGAGTATATTAAACAAAACAAGATCACAGTACTTATATTAATAAATGTAAGTATTATTTTTTTGCTGGTTTATTATGTAATTTGTGGGCAAGAATACAGTGCATCCAAATATATTTATAGAGAAGAGATAGCTGAACTTAAATATGCGGTAGAGCAGTTGCAAAATGAAAATAAGTTCTTGAAAGTCAGTATGGATTCTATCAAACAATTGAAGACAAAAACTGATATTAAATATGATTTTGCACTTTTGGAGCATGGTGCATCTATTGATTACAGAAAGACAAGTCCCATTTATAAATATGGATTTCTTAAAAGAAAGAGTGGACATGATGCATCTATAATTCTTAGTAATCGTAATTTTGTAGGTGAATGCTTTGCTTTTATAGGAACACAAGGATTTGTCACTATAATATTTGCAAAACCTGTCATGGTAAATGAAATTCATTTTTATCATCCAGAAACAAGTGATAAAAGAAGTTCGGTTAAAGACATTGATGTGTTTGGAATAAATAATATCAAGACAAGTGAATATGAGGGCCGAGAAGAAAAGGAAGGACAGTCAAATAAGGATGAAAGAATTAATATCGATAATAATAGGAACGAAGAAAAAATGAATTCGTCTAAAGATAACAATTCAGATGAAAAAAGTAATAATACCAATAAGAAGCTTCCTATGGATGAATCAAAGTCAGTTAAAGATATTAAAACGAAAGGCCATATCGATGTAGATGAAACAAATAATGATATTGAAAAGAAAGGCACTATAGATGTGGAAAAAGTAGCAGAAGATATTAATTTAAAGGAAACAAATAACTTTAAAAGAAGGCATATAAATGAAAAAAAAGTGAGAATAGGAAAAATTATGTATAATGGTGATAAAGGAGGTTTACAAGAATTCAAGGTAGACGCTGGTATTTATTCTGGACTTGAATTTATGATTAATAGCAACAATGGCGATTTACGGTATACTGTGATCTACAAAATTTATGTTTATGGTGAGGCATTAGAAGATTAAATAGTGGGGTTTGAAATATCTCAAATAAAATTAATTGAATAGAGGTTTCTGGAACCATTATCTCACATTTAAGAAGGCTATTTTAAGTTATTGATTAAATGGTTCCATTATATGTTTTATATCCTTTAAGAATACACGTTTCTCTATTTTTTAATTTTCTTCAACCAAACAAGCTAAATATTTATACTAGTTTTAACCAGTTATATGGATTTTTTGTATTTAAGACTGAATAACAGAATAGATAAACGATTTCAAGACTACTTTGTTTAGATAATAAACAGCACAATAGTCAGTAATTATATTATTTATATGATCGATTTGGTTTAATTAGACCCTACCCTTTCTCTTGTTCTAGTAAAAATCTTATTTTCATTTTTTTGTGTAGATTTTGAATATTTCTTTCAATATCTGCGATTAAAACCTTCCGTCTTATATCTCAAGATAACTTATTCATTATATATTCACATGCATAGTTTTTTATTTCATATTCATAAGTTTGGTTTTTTATTTATTTGATATTCACATGTTTGGTTATTTAATTATTTGACAATCACACGTTTTTTATTTATTTATTTGACATTCATGCATTTTTTATTTAATTATTTGATATTCGCATTTTTACTTATTTAATTATTTGGTATTCACATTTTTATCTATTCAATTATTTGGTATCACATTTTTATTTAATTATTATTTGATATTCACGTGTTTTTTTATTTAATTATTTGATTTTATCAATTTTTTTTATTTTTTTGACATTCACGTGTTTTTTTATTTAATTATTTGATATTCGCATTTCCAGTAATAAAATTGTTTTTTATTCAAATTCATATTTATTTACTCGTTTGAAAAATTATCAACTTATTTTATTGTTGCCTTAATTTTAATTGTGCAGTTTTATACATATTTTACCCTACGCATATTGTAAGGTCCCCGGGAAAACATGATATCAAATGATTCAATGCAATAAATCGTGCTTAAACGACAAAATACAGCGAAAATATCTCTTTTTTGTATCGTAAACCATTTCTGTTTCTGCTATTATGATTGTTATATCTCACAGTACTATTTATATTTTCAACATTGTCTAATTAAGTCAAGTAATCATTATATTTACCCTGGCAAGTGCATATTTTTAAAATATATATAATTCAGCTTCTTTCATTTCAAATTAGTTAAGTGATTATTTAGATTATTAAAGCGTTTATTTTTCTATATCTTGTTATTCAGATATCATTTCGTTTGAAAATTTTTGTTTCTATATAATTTTTTTGATTAAGAAATGTTTATTATCACCCAGCTAAAACTATCTATTGATTTTACCCTTTAAATTTAAAATCAAAATCGAATTCGAGGTCTTGACTAAATTCATGAAAATAAATTTATAATAAAATAATTGAATAGCTAGTCAATGTAGCATCCTTATTTAATAAATAGTAACTTTATTGCAAACTAAATTTAGCAGTATCTCGAGTAAGAATGATATTCTTAAAAAGAGCATACAGTTAACCATTAAAAAATAATTCTAGAATAATTCGCATGTTTTAATGACCAATAACACAATTTAAAAATATAAAAAGCTAAAAATTTGAACAAAAGTTAACAATATATCGTATTAAAACTATTTTAATAAAGTAGAACTAGTATATATACATGTATCATATAATAGACCATCTAAGTCGACTTTTTTAAAAAATAAACAAATTAATATGTTCAGAAGTAAGGGAATCTTATTAATATATATATACATAACCAAATTTTTTAATGATCAAATTCTTATTCTATTAAAAATATTGATTTTTATTTATGGGTTGTTTGATTATTGGCTTTTTAAAGTAGTTAATCAAGACTTATGATTGCTCTATAGAATAGATTTGGCTGATAATTCTTTCCACCTCATCATATTTACAATCTTACATAATACATCTTCTTCTCTCAAGACTTATTAGTATAAGTTTATTCCTCAATTCCATTACTTGTACATATACTCGTGCTTCAGTTGGCATCCAAATCTTATAATACGACTTTGATAATATAAAATAGAGATATATTTTTGATTGATTATAGCTTTAGAATTTTATATTTTAATAACAACAAGAAAGTGATATATAGATAAATTGAAATATGGTCCTGCAAAAAAAATTGCCTGTGCATGTGTTTTCATAGCTGTCGACATGAAAATAATGTTAAAGCTTACAATATACAAAAAGGCTACGGATAATAAAATGTTAATTAGTAAACCAAGAGAATTCGTAAACGCATCACTGCGGGTGCATTTTCAATATGTAGGTTTATATCATAGGTTCGTTGATAAACTCGAATATGATGCCGATTCGTTTAACATTGAAATCTTTATTGTCTGGATTCAACGAAAAAATTGCACAAATGACGCGCTTGACAGCTTTAGTGGACAACTTATAAAGGAATTTCACATTTTTATTGGAATACACATCGTTTTATGATTTTTTTCGATTCAACTGATTCAGATAATGTACTAACAGGAATTTATTTGGCCAAGTTAGAAAATAATTTTAAAAACATAAAGAAGAATACCAATGTATGCATATATCGAAAAAAAAAAATTTATGTAATTATCAGATTTCTAATATTATTTCTGAAATGTTAGAAAAAATATAATCTTAACCATTGAAGGATATGTGATGGTTATGAATAAATGAAAATCATAATAATTCGTAAAGCGACCGATTAAAATGATTCATTATAATTTTTTGGTAAAGTGAATGAATTGAGCCCATAGGAAGGTATGGAATTAGGGGAAGAAAAATCAAGTCATTTAAAAGAACTATTGCGCGACAAAAATACTAGAATAAGGAACAAGAACTTCAATCTGATTTCTTTTTATATGACTTCGAGGTGCAATACTCAATATTCCTACATTAGTAAAGGAATTAACGAAATTTAATAGCGGAAAAAAAGGTTTACGTACTCCTATGTCATCAAATGTACCTATTAAATATTTCCAAAATTTGGGCGTACTTGAATACTAGGTATCTAAAAATTAAATATTATGGAAAAATCTTCACAGGAATAACTCTACAAGAAATTAAATATACTTGATCAAATTTTATCTTCTGTAAAACATAATTATAAGATAGTTGTGTTTTTTGATATCACAAAACAAGCAATTGAAAGTTATTTATAGAGCACCAACATCTTATTTTTGGCTAAAATGATATAATTGCAGGAAATTTATTAATCGATTTTTTGAATTTATCATTTTGGAGAATTTGCAATTTCAAGACTCCACCGTAGAAGAAATAGTTAGAAGATATCAAGAATTTGCTCAATGTATTTTTAACAAAATGCGTGTATGCTTTGACTACAGCTTATTCAATAATTATATACTAAACCCAATTCCAATATTCAGAAAAATTATGGAAAAAATCTGCTATTTCAACATTTAATATATCGCTGCTTCATTTATGTTTAGGATTTATATTATATATGAACTTACTAAATAAAATTTTTATGTTCATTTTTATATCACAGAAGCTTTTTTATTTCATGGTATATTTTAAATTTTTTAAAATTATTTCTTTCCAAAATACAGATGATGTATTTCATCATGTCATAGGATATAAAAATTTAATTTTGATACGAAATATATACAATTTCATACCAAATTTAATTTTATTTATTATGGACTAATTTCTTTATATCAATTTTATCTATTGAGACACGGTTAGCCTATTGGGAATATTGCATAACCCATTAATACATCTTTAACACCTTACCCTTTTCTATCTTCTCTAAAGTGAGATGTGTACATGTGTATCGCGAAGTATATTTAAATTTGTTTTTATGTGAAAGAATTGTTTACTTGGAATGAATACATGCAAGCTCTCACACTCTGCAAAACACTTGAACCTATCTGATTTGAGAGAAGAAGAGCAATTGATGAAGATCGATCAGGGGTAGGTGTTAAAAAATACATCAAAGGGTTATGCAATATTCCAAATGGACTAACCATGTCGCAATAGATAAAATTTATATAAAGAAATTAACCCATAATAAATAAAATTAAATGTGGTATGAAATTTCTGACTTAATAATACATAGTATTAATAGAGGGATGCGATAAAAATGAATATATTCAAAAATGATTAATATGTTTGTAAATCAAAACTGCGAGGTTTCAAAATTCAAAACAAATAAAATCAAATAAATAATAAAAAATTATTAATCTGCTCTACAAAAAAATACTAGCGAGATAGGCTTCTTTTTTTTCTATTACCTTGTAAAATGATTCATTTGAACAGATTTTTTGAACCAACTTTCTTTTTTTCACATAATTGAGGAATATGTGCAATAATACTGGTATTCCAAGCAAATAAATCACGGGAAAACTTTTTTTAACAATATAAACTATTATAAAAGTATATAACAATTTTCAATCGTCTGTATTAAAAAAACATTTAATAAATACTAACATCAAGAAATTCCGATTGCCAATATACCTAAATACGCAGATTTAGCAAATCAATGTTTATTTTTGTAAAATTCAAGTTTTTGTAATTTCAAATGCAACCATACAATCTAATTTAACTGAAAAATGTATTAATACAATTTTATTTGTATAATATTTATTTTCCATAGAAAAAAATTCCATAGTATAAATTATAAGAAATTAAAAACGAAAAAATTACCGCCGAAACGGATATAAAGTATGCAAAAACTTTCGTAACGAATAAAAAAATTATTGACTTAGAATTATAATAAAAAAATATTTTAAGTACTTGAAGCATGATTGTGACGATCTTAAGAAATGAACCCCATTTTAAGCTAATTATACTAAATAATTTTATTTTGATATGTTTTCTAAAAATATGTATCACATCGATCAGCCTATACGATTATTTTAACGCCAAATAAAATATAGCAATATTTCTATTAGAAATTTCTTACAAATTTTTCTTGCGTGAAAAAATCAAATTTTGAATAACAAAAAATCATTTCTCGTTCTATTTTTTGTTTTGAAAAGCGTAAATTTCAGTAAACAACATTATAGAGCTATACAACAAGCACAAAAAATTTAGTTTGGCTACAAATTTTTTTTTCAGATATTATAAAGGTTTGATATTCGTATAGTACCACATATAAGCAAAAAAAAAGGTATTTTGCACTGAAATAAAATGTATATTTTCGTATATTATATAAGGCTTACACCCCATTTTAACTACAGAAAAACCTCTGAACATCTATGATTATAAACACATAAACTCCAATAAATCTCCTAAAGAGAACATAATAGGTTATAAATGTGTATTCTAGTTTATAAAGAGGATAATTACAAAAAAATAAATATTTAGGTTTTTGTCTAAGAATACAAGAATCTTGCGTTTAATTTAATTTGAAAAGCAAAAGTATAAATTTACCAAATTTGCATTAATTAAATGTCTAGAAATGGTAGTTTTGTAATTTTAATGATTATATAGAACAAAAAAAAACCAAATATTTACGAAAAAAAACACAATTTTCATGCATCTATAGAAATAATATTATAAGAATTTACTGGTCAGCTATCTAAGATATCTAAACTTACTTCATTCTATTGTATTTACCGTATTAAGCATTTACTGAATAATCATTAGGTTTTATGATTCTATGTCGAATCAAGTCTCAAGTTCACATAAAATAAAGTCGCCGTTTCTCTCAAATAGAATAACTGTCATACTTCTTATATAAATAAAAAAATGACGATAAATATAAAATGATGAACAAAAAAACATCTATATGTAGAAAAAAAATGTGATATATCCGTCAAATAAATCATATAGCGATTCTTATGAAACAAAAACAAATACTAGTGCTTGTAAATTATATCACACCAGCGCAGTATTTTTCGACTACAATTACTATCAAAAGGAACTAACTTACAGCCTATCACACAATTGGTAAAACTATATCATAAAAAATATTCATATATATATGCTATGATCATATTAAATTCAAGAATCATTGAGAGAAGCTTTCAATATATTATAAATGAAAATAACAGACAATAAAAAAAGAATTTTCGCGGACACTTTGCAAAAACAAAGAAACAACTTGATAAATAGTTAAAAATTTAAACTCTTATTGCTCATTTTAAATTTATTAAGCAAAATAATAAAAAGAAACAGATCCCAATTCATCAGATTAAAACACAACTCTGACCACAATATAATAACTTTTGTGTGATTTTTTTTTATACATCACTTAAATATTTTGATTGTCAACGTGTTTAAGTAGAAAAAAATCACTTAGTAGAATGCTTAGTTTCGAATTATTTTTATTTATACATCGATGCTTTACTTCAAATGAACCCTCTGAATGTATTTATATTAAGATGAGCAGGCTAATAAAATTAAAAATATTTAGCAAAATAGTAAAATACTATCATACAAAGATGTTATTTACTTATAAGTTATCTGTAGTTTGTATTTTCTCGCTTACATGTAATGCAATTATAGGATTTTATCCTACAAAAAGACAATTTCCGTATCTTAGTGTTAAATGTAATGTAAAACAAGCGAAATTTGTGTTATTGACGCATCAAGGACTAAATAATAAAAACATCATAGATGATCTATATTTGATGCATGTGCTAACATTACAGACCGTTATAAATCATATTAGTAGTTTTTGCAAAAAAAAACCATTTAACAGCCTTTGAAAAAATTTCTTTTTAATGATAAATGATAAGATTTTTTTTTTGTTTTTTTTTCATAATTAGGTACATTATTCAAATTGCACAAAAAAAGATTATATTTATGTTAAAAATATTATGGGTGTGCAATTGCCATTGAAACGATCTTAATTTAAATGATATTTACACAAGAGATCATTAAATATTCTAAACTCAAAAGTGATACAGAATCAAAGGCTTTTAATTGTATGATGTTTTCAAAATTAATGATATGCTGTTTGTTGATTCTATCATATTTTAGATTTATATTTTTTTAGTGATTATACTCAATTACAAGCAATCATTGTAAAAATTTAAAGATTAATATAATCTAATGTTAAAAATTTAAACACAATAATACATCATTTATTGCGCATCGATTTGACAGCAGTAGAAGAAATGTAAACATAAAAAAAGGTATTCAAACATACATATGAAAGTTGAGGCTGTAATAGCCGTTAATCAAGTTATATATTTTAGATTAGCTTAATATACAATTTTTAATGGATTTACATGTAAATTATTATCGGAAATAAAGAAATTTATAAAAAATGTATTTCTTTGAGTATAAAACTTATTTTGTTTACTTAAGCCAATAAAATGAGGCTGTAATTTTTTCACCATAAAAAAAATGTAAAACAAAAATTTAGCTGTCTTAATTAAGATATATATATCCAAAAGAAATTTTATTGTTTAATTCAATGCATATTTTTACAGAAAAAAACAAGAAGAATTTTAATACAGGATGTTTTCTTTTATATTATTTTCAGTTTTATAATAGTTATGCAATATTTCGGCAAATTTGAAAATATATACAAAAAAAACATACGTTTTTTTTTGTTTTAAAACGCAAATATTGAATATTTTAAACTATAGTAATTACTTTGATCTGTTTAATCAAATGTAAGTATTTGAGCTCTGCACATTAAATACATAGAAGAAAGATAAAGGTTTATTTTTACTGTTATTTTTCTTACTCTAGAAAATTTAAATTTATATATTTTACCTTAAATATAAAACCAATGTTATAAACAGATTATAAAATGAGAGACATACAAAAATAAAAAATATTTTAAGAGATTTTCTTGGCAAAAGCACATTAAATTCTTACCTTTATTTCTTGGACTCTAGCCCTAGAATACATAAAGATTTTTGTAAATAAAGTTTGAAGATGCATGTTTATTATAAATAAAATCGTGTTTTTTTGCTATATTACGCAGCTCTGCAGTATTTTCAACAAATAATTCTTTAGATCTTATGGCATGAAATAATGCGCAATTTTATTTTATTTTGCTTTTGTCGAATTCATTTGACAATAATATGCAAATTAAGTAATCCTATGCAAAAAAAAGAAATATCGATCAATTGACACATATGTTATGTATATCAATATCACAAAAAGAAATAATTTGAATAAAACAAAAAAATGGCTATAACAAACAAAGAATTATATTTTATGGATTAATTGCTGTTAGTGATGCGAATAAATTTGTTTTAGAATTATAGAAAAATATAGTAACGTCATTCTGTAGAAAATCCCTTTTTAACCCTTAAATTGACATAAAAGAACAAACCAAATATGCACAAAATTTCGTAAAGAAAGCTGAAAAATCCGAATTATATCACAATTAGTTTCTGATTACATACTAACAACAAATTTTGGTGAATTAAAATTGATTAAAACATTTATTCGATATCTTAATCCACATTTCTATCCAGAAAACCCGATAAATAGGTTTTATCGCAATAGTTATTTTTATTATGTTAATCCATGCCCATTCAAATTTGCTAAAAAAATATATTTTAATTTTATAAATTGATTTAAAGGGATCCAAGATTTATATAAATAGAAAATAAATGCAAATATTTGAACAGTATCTTGATTCACTTGTATTTAAAAAAGGGCACAATAATTAAACTTACCAAATATATAAAAATTTCTAGATATAAAGGCTTCAAATACAGTAGTTTTGTAATAAATATTTTTTTATAATTCATTAAACTATGAACCCAATTATAATAAATAAAGTAAATGCTCAATTTAAAATTTGAAGCTTATTCTAGATTATTTTGCGTATGAAATTAGACTATTTTGTTTTATAAAAGAAAATTGATTTTAATCAGATCTTTTTTTCAACATACAGAAGTTGAAGGTGTAATCAATGTTTAAAAGATAAACAATATATACTACGCTAAATTAGTCACAACTACAGGAAAATAAACCTCAAAACAATATTATGCGTCGATTTAATGTGTCAGAAGAAATTTATTTACTCTGTATCTGCGCCAATCAACCGTATTTTAAAATCGACAAATTCTACTTGACTGCAGGTATCCTTGGAAATATTAACTGTATCGCTTGAACCTAAGCTTCATAAAATTTTGCTTAGTAATTATATTTTCTATTATCTTGGACAAGTTATATATTTTTAATTTATTTTTAAATTTATGATTTGAGGCCCATAATATACAACACTAAATTATCACCAATAGAAATTAAGTTTTTTTTGTAAGGGAAATCTTAAAATAATAAAAATTACAATATAAGCTATATAAAAAATAAAAATACTGATAGAGTATATAAAATAACTGCGCAGATTAACTATAGTATTTAATTTAAATATTTTTATTTGCTATACTGGTATATTGCACTTCCAAAATAAGGAGCTTATAATGATAATACAACAAAATCATAGAGGACAATCTGAATATTGGTATGATAAATTAATTTAAATTGCGATAAAAATGTAATAATAGGCCTATATACAAGTTTAAAGAGCTCTTAATGGTAAGTAATCTTCGAAGTGTCTTTATATTCATATAAAAATTCTTATATTTAAGTTTGTATTCTATATCACATATAAATCGAAAGAAATGCTTAATATTCAAGAAATCCTCTTGATTTTACAAATATTGTATTATTATTTTTTTTCTGTGACATTTTTCTGGGAAATAGTTTGTATTTAGTTACTAGATATTTATATATTTTATTTTTTTCACCGTCAATAGATTCAAATACTATGTAGAATTTCATCATGAACTGTAATTTTTCTTGTCTCAAAAATTTAGAACTTACAAAAAATTTATCCCATTGATTGAATACCCTTTTTATATTAAAGACTTTTTAAACAGATTCGTGAATTTTTTACGCCAGACTGATTTTCACATATAAACTCATTGTAAAATTTAATTTTATTATGGGATTAAACCAGTCAAAAAAAAAATTATTATATAGCATATAACCCATGTAAAGAAATCAAAATTTCCCAAAATCCTTTTTTTAAGGTTTTTTATGACCAATTTAAAAAATTATATGTATTGATTAAAAAAAAAATTTAATGCAAAATGAGCCCAACATACATCATAAATATCGCTGTTTTACTGTAAATTCATATAATAAAACATAATATATATAAGATCATTGTTATCATATCGAGAAAATGTTTAATACTTTAAAAAAAAATATGGTCACAATTAAGTTTGTTCTTAGTGATGTGTATACTGGAATAGTAGTTAGTATGACTTTAACCAGTAGTTTGCGTTATAAATTACCTTTTTATTACATAAATTAGTAGATTTTTCTTTTCTAACACATTCTAACTTACAAAATTTATATATTTATTTTATTGGAGTCAATGGTATTATTAAATACATAAAATAATACCAAAAATTTATATAAATAATTTCTCCTTTTTCTTGTGTATAGTAATAGCTTTTGAGAATAATGTGATTATTGAAGACACAAAATAGCATTTCAATAAGGTTTTAATCATATTTTTTTTTCAGAAAAGTACACATATATTATATTTTATATAAAGGTTTGTGCTTTAATATTAAGACACGTTAATACTGGTTCGTCTGATCATGTTTATCTTTAGCGATTAGTTCAATATCTATATTTTCGTATACCATTGCCTGTATGCTTGATCCTTATTATCTGAAATGAAACAAAAGATGCACAAAAATGCATGTAGTAGATATATGAACTTGCAAAATATATAAAAGTTTATATATTTACTTATCCAATATTCAATCAAAGTTAAATATACATTTTTATCATGCATGAAATTACTATATTTTATGAATATAGCTGATCTAAATATGAAAATATGTAATTTTATCTCATCTAGCATAGAAATATCAGACGATGATTGACTATACACGTAAAAAACTGTTTTTATGTAGACCCACCATTGAGAGTGTGATATAGAGGCTATTAATATACCAAAACGTCTCGATTATATTACATTTCATTTCTGATGTTTTTTTTCATAACAACTTTATATATAGAATGAACAGATAAAATATTTATCAAGTACCAAACGAACTGACGGATCTGTGAATTTATATCTTAAATAATACCGCAATATATTCCGTGAGATTTCTTACAACATTTACATTTATGTATCTCTTATTATATAGATTCTGTGCGCCTATCTTAGAATGCTAATATATCGAATATTTCTTAATTTGTAGAAATAATAATTAATGGCGAAATCTTTACTTTCTTATAAAATGAGTTTGAAAAAAGCTTTAAAATATGTTTTTAGTGCTAAAATATATAAAAAAAGTTACATTTGATAATAGTAAATTATCTGTATTTATATTGTATGGTTTTATGCCGAAATTTGTAGAATTGATAAAAGTCAGAAATTTAATAAATATAAAATTTTCAAAAGCAGTAATATATTTCGATTTGTATTTTTATATATGTATACTTTTGACTAAATGCAACAGCAAAAACATGTACGTCTATGTTTTTATAAGCCCTGATTAAGATAGTTTTGATCCACACGCAAATCCGATCCAAATGATATGTTTCATATGTGTAATGTCATTTTTTTTTGTTTACAATTTAATGAATTTTAATTTGAGCGTTTCTATCCTAAATTTTATATAATATACACTGAATACACTGAATCGTTCTTTTTGTTTATTAAGTTCTATAATATTATTTTTTTCTTGAAGCATACATTCAAGCGGTGATACAGAGCAGTTATTTTTATAGAAAACTTAGTTTTTCTTTTATAATTTGTGTTCTTCCTAATATTGGCTGTTATATTAAGTTCTAGAATAACTATATATTGCAAAAAATAGACATTTATTTATGGGTTAATTTTCTTTTTATTGATCTTATCTTTTTAGACGTGGTCAGCGTGTTGGAAATATTTCACAACTCTTTGATGCATCTTTTGACACATTACCCTGATCTATCTTCCTCAACTGCTCTTATTCTCTTAAATGAGATGAGTAAAAGTGTCTTGTGGAGTGTGAGAGCTTGCATCTATGCTTCTACTTCGTCCGGGATTTTTAACCCCTAAACATATTTTTTTTGATATTTACTGATCATCCCACCCCATCCCAATATACCACATAAGGTACTATTTTATAAAAAAAACTTATATTTAATTATATATGGATTATTTAAATCTTATAATGAATTTTAATTTTACGAGTTAGATAGCTTAATAGAAATATCGCAGCTTTCCTTAATGGAACTTGTGAAATCTTACTCAGATCTATCTTTAACAACTGCTCTTTCATTGTAAAATGATTACGTATAAGTTCTTTGCGTAGTATAGGAGCTTACATGCCCAAATCTTCTTTTTTTGGAATCTCCAGATTCTTATCATATTTTTTATGGAATTCTATAACCACAAGACTCCAACTCATTACATGCTGTAGCGTTTTTGTTAAAGATTTGAAAACTCAATCAATTCTATTGACCGAGGTTTAATATTTCCATATTTGCATTCTCAACTAGAGCAAAGTTGTCAAAAACTGTTATAATCATTTAAATCAACGTGATCTTATAATCGTTATAGCAACATATAATATAAAATAAATGATCAATTTTCTTTATTAGAATATTCTCTTAAATCTAGTCACTTTCTTGTTTTATTGCATGTTTATAATCGCAGATCTCTTGTACTGAGTTTGTTTCGATCCTACTGTTTTTCTCACTGTCGCTGCGTCTTGATAAAAAAAATAAATGTAACTTAGAATAAGAATGTTTTTTTATGTGTAATAATATCTAAATTACTCTTGCATTCCATTGCCAGATAAAAGATTGATCATTGAATAATTATAATAGGGGCACTTTATAAACTCACCGGTTGGAGTATTTACAACTTATAATGCAGAAAGTAACTTATTATTGGTTATATATTCTCTTTCTGATATCAATTATAAGATTTTAAGAATACAATTTTAGTTTTATTCCTGCCTATAAAAAGTTTAGATGCAAAATTTTACTTTTTATTAGACACAATAAACCTTTTTTTATTCTTTAGTTAGAAGCAGTCGATGATATCGAATTAAATTTATTTTAAGAAATTACAATAAAAGAGAAGGTTTATTCCTATATTTATGTATACTTCACATTGAGGCACTTCTAAGCGAACTGTTTTGACTTCTTTTAAGCAGTTTTCAGCCGGTAATTTATTATATTAGCCATAAATTAATATTATATAGCCACGTCCATATAAATTTTTCTTTATATATAATCTAAGTTTATTACTAAGTTGGAGGTGGAATAAATTCTTTTAAAACATCCCTTATCCAAAATTGACATTTATTCCTTCCAGTGATTTAAATTTTGAACACCTTTATAGTCTTGACGATTTAAACCATATAATATAAAAAAAATGATTTTAATGTTTTTATAGTAGTCTCAATGGAACTAGTGTCCATTTGTGTGACATAAAATTCCTAAGTTTGCCTTTATTTTATTTTCATAGCTTCTTTTGTTTTAAAAAACCCAAATTAATATGATAGTAAAAACAATTGTTTATAGCATATAGTTTTAAAGGTTTTTTCAGGGTATAAGTATATTTAATTTTCCATCCAGAAAACTAAGAAATTTCTACCCATTTGTATTGTTTACCATCATTTTTCTATCTAATACGTCAATTATTTCTGAATTATATTGGGTAAATTTTATTTTACATTAGCTGATTTACTTGTAAAATACTTAAAAAACGTGAAAATTAATTTTCGAAAATATATTAATCTATCAATTGTGTTAAAATAGATATTACATTTTTGCTAAGAAAAATCCACATGAATATAACGTTTTTCTCTGTTTTAATAACAGCCGAAACAAGAATTTTTTTTTTGTGGGTATAAAAACATAGTTACATAATTTAAATGCGAAAAATATATATTCAATATTTAAATACTATTTTATATGAAATATTGATTTAATCAAGAATTCTAGAGATATTTGACTAAATAGAAACAGTTAATATTTGATAGATTTCAAAATTATTCAAGGTCTAAATATTTCATTGCGCATATTTTTGTTTGGTTTTTATATTTGATGTTTCAATTTCAAAAACAATATATATTATTTACTAGAATTTAATTCAAACTTATTTTTCGATTTTTTTACTATTTGTATCATAAATGATAAGAAAACTGTACATTTAATTTTAAAATTTAAAATCACCATAATTTTTCAATTATGATTTGATCTTTTTTTAAACGTACTGCTTTATATTTCATAATAGCTGCTATCTTAGTTTATGTCCCACGAACTTTATATTTTTGATCCAAATCGGATTAACAAAAACTATTTTCTTATTATTTTAAATAAAAACTTCTTCTTAAGCGAGAAAAGAGAATATAGTTTCAAATCACAAACTACAATTTTTTTAAGCTCCAAATATATGAATTTTGATGGATTGTATACGTTATAAAATCCAAATCGATTATATTGTTAAAATCTTTGTAATTTTATTTTTTTATCATGTAAATTAGTTTTATAATATAAAGTAAATAGTATAATAATATTAAACGTATAAAAATTAATCAATGTATTTAAAGGATAGATATATGGTTGACATATGTAAATATTCAAAGACAAACTTATAATTAAGTTATAATCAAATCAAATTCCAATGCTATTATGTAAAAAAAAGATCACTAATATATAGATATATTTATACAGTTAAGCATATTTTGATATTGAAAAGGTTTTGCTTGCATGTTGTTTTATAACTCTGAGAATTAAAACCCACTTTTTTCGATGTAGACTAAGTATAAGCAAATTAATGTATATAAAACCCATGAAACAATCATTATAAGATTTCCTTTGTTTTTGTAAACAAATTTTACTATGTCTATTTTTTGACAACTTTATGTTATGTATCTAGATACTTTTAATCATTCTAAGCCTTTAATTTTCCGACCTTGTGATATTAAATCATAAATTACCCATATATTTATTTTGTAATTTTTATATTATATACAAGATAGCTACCCAAATTCTTGTATTAAAAAATGCCCTGGCACATATTTAAATAAAATAAAATTTTTTTTATCATTTTATTTTGATATAAATTGCATCAGTGGATGTGATTTTTACAGAGCTATTCGGCCCGTAAATTACAGACAATTTTATATAATAAAATTATTCTTTATTTTTATTAAATTGATTTTAAAAACATTTGTTAAATAGCACATGGGGCATAATAACACGCCTTTCTTATAATCGGTACTATATCTATGGTTAATTGTTATTTTATATGGTGAACACGACAAATTTATTATGTAATTTATACAATAAAATGTAATAAAAAAAATTTAAACTATTGCAATTGTAAATAAAATATGATGTCTAAAACTTACCCTAATATACAATGATACATATAAAAGATAACAATATAACAAAACATGATTTTTTTTATAAACTAACAAAATATCATATATTATCTGACCATTGTTTCAATTGAGCAACGAAGAAAAGATTATTTACCAATCGAAAAAAACATCATAATATATATGCATATTTGAAAGGTGCATGCTTCATGGATTTAAAAGCACGATCATCAATTCAAATGAGTAGTATATCATGTGATTAGAAGGTCTCACTAAAGCTGAAGCATACAGACCAACATTAGGCTGACAGAAAATAATACCTACAATAAGAATTGAAAAAAGAGAAAAATTATAAGTGCTATATTTATGAGTGGGTTACAAGAAGTATTAGCCCTATCCTAATAATATGTATTTTAATTTTTGCTTAAAATTGATTTAGTAGATTTGAATTAAAACAATAAGCAAGTCGTAAATTTTAAAAT
Source organism: Rhyacophila brunnea (assembly GCF_057557595.1). Taxonomy (NCBI): domain Eukaryota; kingdom Metazoa; phylum Arthropoda; class Insecta; order Trichoptera; family Rhyacophilidae; genus Rhyacophila; species Rhyacophila brunnea. Next base: position 685,116 of record NW_028233338.1, on the reverse strand, counting down.
ATAAAACCCAATGTAAAAAAAAACAAATACTTAAGATAATTTCAAAATTTTTGAACACTATATTATATTGTAAGCATAGTGGAATGACTTATGAAAAAAATTAATAATATATAAAGATTGGATTTATAAAGTAAGTTACGATGGTTCGATGTTTTATATATTTAAAAAGAATCTTTAATTTACATCATTTAAGAATAAAATCATCTTCAAGCAAATATAATGTAAATTACACAACAGGAGTTACAAGCCACATAGCAGATTGCGACTTAGCGAATATTTGTTTAATAGCCACAGTGCATATAAGCATTTTCTAAAAAATCCACTAATTATAGAGCTAAATCAACATGACTATATTTTTTATAGGTAGGGGCAAGAAAAAATAGCCATTATTTGTATGAAGAGGGATTTAACTACGATCTCCCACAAATTACGTATTTACATCTGTATTAATCGTATTAAATAATCAATTTATAATGGAACCACGTAGATTACCCATGCGGATATAATAACGAATATATTAATGGTGTTTAAATACCCGGGCAACCTATAAAACATTCTAGAATATATATTTCATAGAATATAAATAAAACTAAGTTTTATGAGTATCAGAAGGAGTCTTAAATATATAAAAAACAAACGTAATAGAGGCTATTATAACGATTACATCTTTTTATAATTATATCCACAAATGGTTTCTCTTCTTAAAAGTAAAAATTAGAATTTTAATAATTCAATAAGAGTAACAATATATATTTACATAATTACATATTTTATTTAGCATATGTTTATATTATCGATATTTTGAGCCTAAAATTACTACATATTATCAGAAAAAACATTTAATGTCATTAAATATATTCTTGCATGGGGCAAAAACTAGTCATTTCATCTTTTCAAATGGCAAAATTTTATTTTTCTTCTGCTCAGAATCATCAATTAGATTTTATTGTACTTCTAAAAGCCAAATTACTTGAAAATACAATTTTCAAAAAAAAAAGGATTTGAGATAATGCTATTACCTTTTAATTCTTTTCAACATAAGATCTATTATTTAATTTTGCGACAGATTTTTAGAAATCGATTATTATTTTCTATATTTATAAATAATTCAAGTTCCTTAATGATTAAAACGATTGAAAATCAGAAACAAAACGCGGCATCGAAAATATATATTTTTTCGTGCTGCATTTTGATATATTATACATTTTATATTGTTTTAGGGTATAATACACATCTATTTTATTTATAGGACTAAAAAAATAGAAAGGCATGTTCATAAAAAAGAAGTTTATTTTTAGTTGTAAAATATCTCACGATAAAAAAAATTATAACTTAATGATACTATATAAAAATTTCATTATTCTCGCACAAAATTATTTTTAATTCTTTAATGAACTAAATAGCATTTTTATATTTCGTAAAGTTTAATTTTAATGAAATTCTATGAATAATTCGTTCTCGGTAATAAATCTAAATGGTATATAACATACATATAAACAAAAACGTATATTTTAAACAGTCACAAGAAGTTGTCCATGAATTAAATTATTTTTTTTATTATTTAAAAATTTTGTCGTTATAATATTTCATTTAAATGCATAACATATTTGTTCTCAAAAATTTATGTAAATAGTTTTTAATGGAATACATTTTTGGTATATACGTAATAATACGCAATTCAAGATGAAATTCGACCATAAAATACAATATATTTTTGATTGCTTGGTGAATTTAATGTGAGTCCCTAGAAAAATTTACTTACTATATTGTAAAGAAATCTCTAACGATCAGATAACTAAAATAATTCAAGAGAAAAGTAGTATATGTTATTATTATTTATTCTAACTATATTTTTAGCAAAACTATTAGTCGCAAACTTTTTATTCACATTTTTTTGTTAATCTTGATTTATATTTTCTATCTTCTTTGAAATTTCCACAGTGTCAATTTCCTATTTTAATATATAATTATATGGAAAGTAGTTTTTATTGTACATCATTATTATAATATAACAAAAAAAAAGATTTAAACAACATATATTGATATAATTTTATACTTTGGTATTAAAAATAAGGATTGTTAATTTTTTTGTACAAACAAAATATCTTAATACGCTATACGTGATTAATATCTTAAAATGTAACCATAAAAACATATTAAAAATACACCTGTCAAATTTTAAAATTCTAATTTGTCTGTATAATACAATATTACACATTTTAGGGTATGAAACGGTAAGAATTATATTCGGCGTATTAGTAATCCAAATAAAATATACAAAGGTATTCATAATGCACAAACAAATCAGATATTCCATCAATTATAAATATTCTACGACGATAAAATAAAACAGCACAAATCGCATCATTAGTTGGCGCATTTAATGATGATTTATAAATATTGAACTGTTATTCTTATTCACATTGAATTATATTGTTGCCGCCATGAAAAGTTTTTCATAATATACAACGTATAAAAAAATTAGTAGAGTTTAATACACTAAATAACTGAGCATAATATCATTATCTGTGTGTCATAAGATAAATTAAATTTTAAACATTCATACACCAAAAAACAAAAATATTTTTTATAATAACACCATATTGTAATATTTTTTATGGTATAATTAACAATTTTACTAGATCGAAAGTCTCAAAAAGTTTAAAATCTTATTAAAACGCGTTATTAACTTTTTTCTTACAAAAAAAGAGTAATAAAGATGGATTCGAACAATTTCAATATCATTATTGCACATAAATGATGTGACATATATCACACAATATATATACTTCCATTTTTAATTATAATAGGCCAATAAGATAAACCATACTTAAATGGCATAATGTAAATAATTTCTATATTTGCACCATAGCCCCTTTTTTGTCTTTTCTTGATTAGTTTGCCTCCAAGTACTATTTATATTTTTTACATCATGCGGAATTTTCAATTTATTATTATATTTACCAAACCAAGGGCAATTATTTCAAACATTTTGTTTTTGCTTTTTTCATTTCAAATTCACAAATTTAAACCATCTATTATACAATTTATGTTTAATTTAAGCAATTATTCCGTTTTAAATGTGTTTTATAATAAATTTAGTTCAACAAACATTTATTATCTCAAGTCCTCAAAGGAAATCATAAGATGATCCTAGGTTTAAGATTAATCATCGAATTCGAGATTTTATAAAATCTTTCAATACAAGCGTTCTAAAAATAAATCACCAGAAACATTTTTATTTAGCATAATTATTATAGAAAATTATCTGTATTTAAAAGTACATTTGGCGATATGAAGGATGATATAATTTTTAAAATTCACTATACGATATGTGTTGGTAAAATTTGCACACAATATATATTAAATTTGAAGGTAAGTCACGAAAAATTTATAATTACCATATATAATATTCTTAGATTCTAGGGGATTTTTTTTTGGTTTGCCGAATTCGTTTATATAGCAATCATTTTCAAATTAACAACGAATAAACTTAAAAGAGCAAATATATATTTAAACTTAGCTTGAAATAATTCGAATTAGGATTATATAATCATATGCCAATTTACCCTCGAATTTGACGTTTTAGATATATATGGCATTTAAAATGATCATATCTATTTTTAATTTCGTTCTATACTTTAAAAATAGCTTTTTAGTCAACAGCAATCTTTTATCTTTGTCGATAAGTTTTCGATTGGCTAATTCACAGCTTAAGAATTTATCACTATCTTATCTACCCCTAGAAATTTATATATAAATAATTTTAATATTTATAAGCTAAATTAAATGAAACGTAAATATATTATCATCGGCGTGACAATTTTTTTTGTTTTTGTTTTTGTGTTACGTATTCTTATTATCCCACATTCAAAGGATACGCAGGATTTTAATGATGCTGATAAACCAATAGAATATGTCTTCTTTACTACCGAAAAAACCCATTTATCGAATAGAAAAGTCTTTAAAAAGGAGACTAAGTGCGAGGAAAAGCCCATAGAGGTAGGAAAACAACAATTCGCAAATAGATTTGGATACGATGCAGATTCTATTAATAAATTAAACGCTATATTATCAGAAACAAACAAAATAAATCAAAGAAATGATAATATTGACATTACAATTGAACAATTAATCAAGGAATTCTTAAAATTTATTAAATGGGAAATTCCTCCAAAAAATGTATCAAATTCAACTGATTCTAAAAATTTAAATGTCCCAGAAAACATTTTGAGTGAGTTAGAAAATTTTTTTTCTTTAAATCAAGAGGTGCAATTGTATTTATACAAATTGAAAAATTTTATAAAGCTTGTTAGCCGTTCTTCCAACAGAATTTTTAAAACGTTGTATAAATATAAAATACATTCAATTGAAGCATATGAGATGGTTGTGAACAAGGGAACTCGTGATAGAATTCTCAATGCGTGTAAAAAAAATTGTGTTCTTTATAAATTATTTAGTGATGTAAAAGAAATACAGCCATTCAAGTGCAAAAAAATAGGAAAAGAAGCATTAGAAAATCTATTGGAGCTATTACGCGGCAAAAAAGACTATTATACTGAAAAAGATTTAAAAGAAGATTTTGTTTTATTAGACTTTCGGGACGCAATACCCAACACTCAATCATTCTACAAAGATCTATTGATGAAACTGCGTACAATTATTAATGATAACACCAAGAATAAATCACCCAATATATGTGATAAATTTTTTCCTTCGAACTCACAAAAACCCTTTTGCAGCGATTTAAATGATAATGATAAATTTTCTATGGAGTATTTAAATAAGAAAATAAAACAACTGCTTGAATTTATTGCACCTGGAAATAACAATATTATAATAGATGAGTATTTAGTTATCGCAACAAAAGCCAAAGAAAATTTTAATGAACAATATAGACAACGTGTAGAAACCAATGATGAATTGGCGTTAGAAAATGTTCTAGATCAATGTTTTGGTTATTTAAACATGAACTATAATTTAAAACAAAACGCATCTGATGACGAAATCGCTAAAAGATGTTTAAAGTGTGCTAAATCTATCCTTGAAAGAAATGCTGGCATATTTATTATACAACTTATGCACGATTTCGATATTTTTTATAAAGATAAAAAATTCAAAAAGCAAGAAAAAAATATCCTTTCTATACCTTAAAAATATAACAGCATTATGCATATTAAAGATCTGTTTTCAAAAATATTTTTCTTGAAATTAAATTTATTGTGGTGTTTTAAAATTTATCTGTACGACTTTTCTTTCTAAAACAGATATTGATTGAATTTATTTCGTTTTTTTAAATGGAATATATATTATAATGCATTATTTAATCGTTTAAATTGTTTAATTAAGGGTTAATTTTCTTTTTCTATGCTTCATTTATTCTAACGTAGTCAGCTCAATTGTATAATTGCACAACTCTTCGATGCCTCTTTTGACGCCTCCCTTGTTCCTCATCATCAACTGCTCTTCTTCTCTCTAATAAGAATCGATAAAATATAATTATAAATATAATGATAAAATTGAAATATTGCATAAAAATTTTGTAATATGGATGAAATATGCATAGATAGATATAATTCTGGTTTATACTTCATAAAAATGTGAGGTTGTGCGATAAATTGTATTATTATACAATACATATTGTATGTTTTGTTAATTAATCTTAAAAAAGTCAACATTAAATAAGTAATAAAAATTCTTATCAATTAATCAATTTTTGTTTTTGCAGATTAATAGTCTTTTATAACTTTTTTTTAATACAAAAAAAACTCACTATAAGCATGTTATAATCTGAACGTGTAATTTATACATATTTCGGTTGCCAAAAGTAAGAATTATACCCAAAAGACATGTCTATCATAACAAATATACTATATAAAATATTAGTCTTCTAAATTCAAACTGTAATTAAATAACCGGCTAATGGCAATTATAAACGTAAATACATAGAAAATTGCAAACATCAAGATGCAATCGGTTTATTTATCATTAATTACATAAAATTATTATTATTTTATTTACATATTGTCTTTGTTTTCGTTTTACGTTCGATTTTGCAAATATTACATATTAATTTTTTACTTGAAATTTGTAAAATTAAAATTTTGCCAGTACATCAAATATCATGAAAACTAAAAGTCAACAAATTTATATAAAAAAAACATATTAATCTTGAGTTAATCAGCATAATAAATCCCATTTTTTTGCTTTATAAAAAGTAAAGCTTATTGATTTATAAAGCTAAATATAATCGTCGATATTTTATGGGTGGTATAGTTGAGTGGTTTATAATTATGACTCCAGTGTAGGGTCGCGGGTTCCACCCACCCCACTAATTTTAAAGATATTTACCTATAAGATAAATACTCAAGTTGGTGGCCAGAGAACAATGAAAGATATACCAAAAAGCATTGAAAAGTCATAGGAATAGAAGATTGCTGTGATGGCCGTTTTTCTGTGCCTCCAGAATAAAAAGGATCCCACACAGTCAGAATGGATATAGGTAAGTGTATAGTGTGATTATAGCTTGTAACTCTATGTGATGAACAGCAGACAGAATCTTATTCTCTCTCAACAATGATTGCCCCCAATGAGAAAGACCCCAATCCACGGTGATTATGGGTGACAATAAGTGTTAGGAGAGAAACACAGAGAGACGCATCCGTTAAAAATAGTTTATATTGGTATAAAGCGAACTTACTAAAAAGTAGTAGAATTAATACATAAATAAAATAAGTAAATTTGATTTACATATTTAATCATTACGATACGTATCATTTTATGAAAGTAAATGTGAAAACTTTTTTAATTGAAGCATTATATATATTTATATACATTTTTATTATTGCATTATTTTATAATCAAAATTTTTTAGGGTATATTTAGATTAAATCATACGTTTTTTTAAATTTACACAAATCATTTTGCACAAAAAAATATAAAACCTATATTTAAGAATAATAGTTTTTCAAATGAATGCGTTTTATCTTTTACGAAATCTATAATAATATAATATAAAGGTATATTTCAAACTCATAATTACAAAATGGCCAAAAAAATCTTGAATAATAAATAAAGTAATAGAATGTCGTATTCCTGCGCTGCACTTTTTACAAAAAAAGCGTAGAATCTGATATTATGAAACTGGCTAATTATTTCTCAATGTTTTCTACGCCTAGACCATGTTATAAATCAGATTCATCTATTAGATGAGAAACCAAGCGAATTAATTTATTATAAAAGAAAATAAAGGTCATAATTGTTATTTCACGCTTTAAATATAGAATATATAAAAAAATTATAAATGTTTACATCGATGATAAAATTTGCTCATTTTTGCGAAAAATACTATAAATATCTGATATTTTATAGAAAAATACTAATATGTTTCAGTTGTAATTTATATTATGCCTAAAAACCCCAAAAAAAGAATTTTTCGGATGTAATTTGCTCGTAAATACAATAATCAAGTATGTTTTTTCAGACCAAAATGCGTCAAAAAAAGAAAATATTAGTATTCAGCTAAAATATTTTATTAAGCTTTCAATTATATTTGTTCATATTATAATCTACGCCAAAATATTCATTTTTATCACATAAATAATAATTAAATAAATATATAAAATAGACTTACTATGATAAATCTTACCAAAATATGCGAGTTTCTATTATTAAACTATATGAAGAAAAAATTTTTAAATCCGAATATCTTACATGTATACAAACTATTTTTAAAGGTAAACAATCTCATATATTGTTTCTTTTACAACTTCAATATTTTTAAAAAAATCATATTTAAAAAGCTTATTATTTCATAGTAAAGCTTACATTATCACGAACTCACAACTAACTAAACGTCCTCGGAAAATATTTTTATATTTTAATTTAGTGTATTTTGGATTAATTTTTTAAAATATAATTTACGATGATACTTAAAAATGTAAAAACCCACTATATTGAATTAGATTTATAAAGTATAAAAGTTCTTCTAAAATATGCCTAAAAGGAACATTAGCAAAATAAATAAAATAAAATGTATAATTGTATACTACTTGCAACGTAGTCACATATATTTTAAATCCAAATAAAATACCAATTTAAAACGTTTTAAAATTCCCATTAAGAATCGGGATCATTAAACCTATTCTATGAACCAAAGTTTATTTTAGATTCTATATGGAAATATATTTAATTATATAAGCGTCTATATTATGCAACATTTCTTGTTGAATATAAGTTTTAAAATGATTTTTATTGATGCATTAATGCTAAACGGAAAATGAACCGCTATAAATATATTAATTTGCATAAATATTTGCAATAAAACAGCATATACCTGTAAAAAACAGAATAAAATAAAAAAAAAGTTATAAAAAAAATACCTTAATTTATTTATTGTTTCTGTTACTTATATTTGTAATTTTAGGCTTTAATTTTTTCATATAGGTAAACTTAATATATGAAGATAATATATGGTAAAATAAAGGCGATTTTGTGTTGATGTCGGCTCGTAAATTTCATGCTGCAAAATAAATTCTGTACATCAGCACCTTGAAATCATTGGTTTTATGTGTATACATAAACTAAATTATATTTCAAATTCATAATTAAACTTTTTTTTGAAACGCACAGCAAAAAATGATCTAGTTAAAATCAATCCAGTATTCCTATATACAATAAGTAAAGAAAAAATCCAACACTTATGGCAAAGAGAAAAAAATATTAAAGCTACATTAAATATAATAACAATATATCATAAACATAAGAAAAACGGCATCTTGCTATAAATTTACACCCAAGAAGGTTTACAAACTAATAAACATAAAATTTATATATGTGTCATTATAAAAGTATTTTGTATTTTTGAATAATAAATACTTTTAAATTGACAATTTTTTTTAGTGATGATAAATTTATATCAATTTTGTAAAATGTCTATACTTTATCTATCAATATTTACAAAACAAAGATTTCATTACGATATTTGAATTTTTTCACAAATAAAAGATTTTCTGACGCATCAATGAATTCATAGCTCAAAATAAAATTATAGAGATAAAAGTTAAAAGTTTTTTTAGAAAAATCTATGGCTATTGTATGAACAAATGTTTCTAAGATTAAGAACAACACAGATATTACTACTTTTAGACTGAAATATCTATTGCAAACTTATTATAGGCATCTAACTTTTCAGCTATAAGTCATAAATATAGAATTAATAAATATTTATTATGTATTAAACAAATTTTACATATTAATCTACATAAAAGATAGAAAACGACAATTTGTTATCTTTTTTTGCAATTTTCATACAGCCTATACTGCATTGAATACATAAGCTTTGCTTTTTGATATTTTTCTTAAGCATTTTTTCTTTGAGTTTATGCAGATAAAAATATGCTTTTGCATCAGCTTCTTGTGTAAGATTTAATATATTATGGTTTTAAAGATAATAGAAACTCGAAAGATATAAAAAATACGCATATAAAACAATTTTTTAGCGCGAAAAATCATTAAATTGAATTTATTTTTGTATATGTTTATTTTTTTTTATGATATTTATGTTAGCTAGCTCATATAATTTAAATAGAAGTTCTTTAGGTGTTCTAATTTGCATATGATTTAAAGCTCTATAGAATAAAATTGACGATATTTTCTAGCTAATATGAATTTTATTGCCCCTAAAATTTTAAAATGGAGATAATCTGGCTCTCGAATATAATTATTGTGAATTTATATTATAAACGATTTTCTTATATAAGTGTATGCAATATGAAACGTATATTGGGTAAATTTTTGTAAACTGTATGATACTTCCAGATTTTATAGTTAAGAGTTACATTTGAAATTTTTTTATATCTTAATTTGATTTTGCTGTTTGATATAGCACAAGACGCCATTATATAAACAAAATAAAATTCAAAAAATGTAACTTTAATTCAAATAAAATAACGAATATCGTATATAATGTAATTTTTTTCGGATTTTACCATAAAAACATTGTTAAAATATAAAATATTAATGCAAAAAATCATTTTGACGTTTTTAAACACTAATTTTTGCATTTTGCTTTCCTAAAAATAAAATAAATCTGTTTATTTATATATGCTTCTAGAATATAGATCATGTATCATAGGGGAATATGATGCACAAAAAATGAACCATTATGTTTAAAACATATATTTATATTTTTTACGATCTTATAAGAAATATTATCGATTTTTTTTTAAATATAAATGATATTGCTGGAGTATCTGTGGTTTAGTGTAAAAGGAATGTTTGTATAGCAAAAAAAAAAATGCAACAAAATTCGCGAGTTTAAATCTAAGAACACGACAAAGGCGTGAATAATTAATGTCTAAGGGAATCTTTTATTTTACTGTAAATCTTTTTTGATATTTTTCATAAGCTCATCTGCAAACAGAAATATATCAAAAGATTTCATTAGTAGATTTTTTTGCTTTGTAATATTATATCGTACAGAATAAAAAATTATTACATTAAGTCTATTTTAATAACAGAATATATAAAAAAAAATATTGACATTAAAAACCATAAATAAAAAGTTAAAATTTTTTTCAGATCTGTATCCATGAAAGTGTCAAAATGCGGTATTACTATATAAAAAACATCAAATTTCATATTTAAAATTAAAGCACTAACGCGAACGTTCAAATCGATGTTATCTATCATCAATAAATTGGTGGTTTTTTGCGATATAGATAGCGTATGATCATTTGTAAATTTTAAAATTCGACTTTATTTTTTTTAGAATGGATTTAAAATTTACTTAAAGTGCATATTATAGCTGATTCACTAGAATTACATGATATAATGCACAATAAACTTTTTTATCATAAGGTTTTTATCAGAGAAGGCATTAAAAAAAATTTAGAACCGTCTTACTATTTACATTATTTATGTTTAAATTATATTTCAATTGAAAAAAAGCGATATCACCATCTTTATTCTGGATTATTATCATAACAAAAAAACCTAGAAATCTTTGTTAAAAAATGCACTCTTAGGACCATTAACATTCGCACGTTCTTTTTCAATGGATTCTATTATCCCACGAATTAAAAGTATTGCTATTTTCGTATCGCGTTTGTAGTTATATTCAATCAACCCTTTGGTAAAAATACGATACCTCTTTGCTAAATATAATTTTATTTTTAACTGATAGCTATTTTTATTTAAATACATATAAAGTTAATTGATGCAATTTAGGGTGAATTAAATTTCTTTGAGGTTAAAAATTTAAGTTCTATCTTACATAAAAGAAACAGATAGAATAAAATATAATTCTTTATAGACTGGTTTTTGCATCTGTCCATTTTCTATCTAACATTTTTAGATTTTTTGTAAAAAATAAAGTTATATTGTTTTTGTATCTTGTGTTTGTGTTTATTTGATTTTTAAAATACAATTTTGATTAATTTGCATGATTTTGTTCATTTTTTCATAATATTAAACAATTATGGAAAAGAATGTAAATAATATAACCTTTTACTATAAATGTTCTTTTTTATGTATACTACTAAACAGAAACATGCAAATAATATGTCAATGACAGAAGTGTTTATTAAAAATCAAAAATATTTATCTATTATCTTGTCTAATTCAAATAGAGTGTATTTTAATAGGAATAAATTATATTTTCATTGATTCTAATATAAATAAAAACTATTACAGAAGTATATTATCTGTTGAAAATTATATTTGGATTATATTACTTTACTCAAAATAAATAGGTAATTTCTGCTTATTTTTGCTTAATAGTCTTTATTTTTATAAATTCATCTTTATTAGCTAAAAAACAAAATAGTAATATTTAGAGCTTATTTTATTTCAAATGTTTTCTATCATATTTTGTATATTGTTTTTTTGTGTTGATTTTTCGTGATGATTGACTTTTGTATTATTTTTCATATTACAGATCTTAGTGAAATGCGAAAATTTTAGCATATTCTATAATAAATATCATTATAGTAAAATAATCCGATTTTGTAAAATCTTTATCACCATATAATAGTAGCTGAAATATTTTCTTTTAAATTTCAGAATATTTTCATGTAGCATGATGCATGGTCTTCCCCAATCGTTTATTGATATTTTTGTACTTTTATAAATTTTTATATTTTGTTTTAAATATTGATATAGATAATCTTGAAAGATGTCAAACATACTTAAATCGATATTTTTGTGTTTTTTTAATATTTTAATTTTCAAAGTATATTTTATAATAAAAACTATAAGATAATAGTTAAAAATACTGTAAATATTTTGCGTTTCATTTCGCTTGTGTAATAGCTACATAATCTTCATGTTCCTTTATTATCGGAGGATCAATATTTCGGAATAGGTATGGCCTTATCTTTTTTATAGCAGGTTAATTTTTATTTTATAAAAAATTCGTATTTTTGCGACTTAAGAAGGTATACAATGGTTTAGACATCAAAAAATTTCATATCTTTGCATATTTTCGTGTGACAATATTTGATATCTTAGTAATTAAATCATCTGTCAAAGAAAAATATTAGCTAAAAATATGAAAAAAATCATACATAGAACTTTCAAAACGGTAAATATTCAAAAAGTTTAGTTATGTGTAAAAAACAAAATATATGAGCATTCAATTAATTTATACACGTTTTTTTATCTATATATGTCGACCGAAATCTAGTTTCGTTGTTTTTTTTTCAAGCGCAGTATTCTATTATGATTATGGCTTTTAAAAGCAAAAAATAACATTTATAGACCTATTATTGCATTACGAACTAGACAGTTTTATTAACCGTGAACATTATAGATTTAAAGACCTAAAAAAATTGAGAAAACAGATGTATCTATTTAAAATACAAGCATAAAAACCTTAAATTTGCAGTGTAAAGAACTATAGCTTAATAATAGGTTTTATTCTATATTTGATTTGTATCAGACGTACGACAGAACTGAAAATCTTTATTTTTAAATCAAGTATCTCACACAACATTCAAAGATTTTTGGCATTAATAATATAAAGTGAATGGCTTTTTATACATCATTTATCATAATACACATCTTTTTCATATAGTATTCGCGAATTGCGATATATAGTCTTTAGGATAAAATCGTTTATCTTCATATATAAGGTCTTAATTGGTTAAATATATAAAAATATAATTTGTAAAAAATAAAAAATAATTTTTTTTTATTCAATTTACTGGAGCTAATATGCATATATGTTGCATGGTTTAGGGCAGAATCCTTTGAACCATTATTTTAGAATCTAGAAATCAAATATAGAATCATGATCATATTTTATGAAATCATTTGATTTTACAGTATTAGAATTCGTTTGAAAATATAATGCATTGTTTTTTTATATGGTCCCAAATTAAAAACTGTTTTAAATAACGTTCCCATAGCAAAAATAATTTGATTATATTTTATTAACATTTTGTACGTCATTTAAATATTGGAATTGATTTTTTATATAAATTTATAAATTTATTTTAGTGTTTAAATCTATCATTCCATGGGTTTTTTCTATACATATTATATCTATTGCAGACTTTATATTTTGATAATTATCAATTTTAAGTTTTTGTGCATAACTATAATATTTAATGTATGTGTATTTTTTAAAACAATTATAAACCTTTGTAATACAATTTATGACAATAAGTTAGCATAAAATATCTTTTTATAACAAATATGAGGAGAATATGATCTAACAGCTATAAAATTTGCGTTAAAACAGTAAAAAAGTTCCATAAAGAAGGCTGGAATATTAAAAGTAGAAAAGTATAACACAAAAATCTTGTAATGTTAAAGAATAACATAAAAAAACATCATGCCATCATCACCGATCTCTAGACACAGTAGAAAAAGCAGCAATAAAGTTTATTGTGTAAAACAAGACGTGAAACATTACACCGAAAACTTTTACAGCCAAGGATAATGATATGTTTGATATTGTTGGATTATCAAGATTGAGAAAGACTGTAACATTTAACAATCGAAGAAGGTTCTTTGTGTGAAACAAGATATAAACCATTACAAAAAAAACCTTTACAGCCAAGGATAATGATATGTTTGATATTATTGGATTATGACGTTGGAGAAAGAGTGTAAGAAACAACCAATTTAAGAAGGGAAATTTGTTTTATTCAAGACAGAAATGTGTTTTTCGGCAGGTGATAAAATGTGCACTTGTAACGAAACCATGAAAACATTCGATCGCTTTGCAACATGATACGATAAATGTTAGTCATGATTACACGCGTGGGCACAATACGAATTGTAAGATGTCTCTATTTCTCTTATCAAGACGATACAATATATAGAAAACCCAAAAGATTTAAACTCACTCAGTGCATGAGATCTACAAAAACTTAAATGTATAAATAAAGGTTGAAATTAGAATAAAAATAGATATGCTAAAAAAACAAAAAAGATGTAATATTTTTCTGTACGATAAAAAAAATATGATTAAGTTGTTTAAAATAGGTTCAACTACCCTTGACAACTTATATGAAGTTGAAAATATAGTATATAGGGAGTATGTCACTAAATCAAATGTAATATCTTTAATTTACAAGTGATAAACAATGATAATACCATTTTAATGACTTGGGATGGAATTTTTACAAAATTCCATAAAAAATATGTCAAAGTGCTGATATTCTCGGAAGAAGATCAAGCATACATGCAGGCTCTCACACTCCGTAATAGACAAAAACTAATCTTATTTGAGAGAAAAGAAGCAGTTGATAAAGATAGATCAAGGTAAGGTGTCAAAAAATGAATCAACGAGTTGTGCAATTTTACAATGGGCTGACCACTTTTAAACACATAAATTGTTATATGGGAAATTAACCCATAAATTAATAAAGTAAATGATAAAATTTAAAACATGGTTTTATTTTAGTCAGCATCACAAATAGAACCGAAAGGATTTATTTTTTGTGGCACTAAATAAACAACATACATTTATATCGTAGATGATCTTGTGAACATCAAATCAATAAAATTATGTGTAAATATTAGTCAAAACGATATATGCATAGATTAAGCTATAGAAATCATAGTTGGAAAGTATCATGTAATACAAGGAATTACTGTGGGAAAAAGACAAGAAATAACTAAGCAAGCTTAACAGTTACATACTAAAAAGTAAACAATTTCGTGTAAAATGCAGAAACAAAATCATTTTTTAAATATGCATTGTTAGCGGGTTTTTTTTAATTACATAAAATTGTCAATTATTACTTTGAACAGATTGATATGTGTTTTTTTAACAATTTTACCTATACAGAGATTTTGCATTATAATTTAGTTGTATACAAAAATTCTTTCCCCTACAACATCACCTGTTTGACACTTCGTATATAAACATAGTGAACGGCAGTAACAATGAAATTTTAAAAGAAATGCGCATAAGATTTCGAAATGTTACAGTGGCTATTTTGACTGTATAAAGTAAGAAATGCAAAGCATTATGATTTTTTAGGTCTTTTACTCACTAAGTTTTTCTTAAAGACAATAAAAAATCGTTTTTTTATAATCAAGAATAGACATAAATTATGATTCAATAGAGTTTTTATAAAAAGTGTAATTTTTTGTTCGTTTTATAGCAAAAAACATAAAATATAACTTTATCGATACTTGTAAATAATTTGAATTCATATAATGTGTAAAGAAAACAAAAAAACAAAAGTATAAAAACGTATTATTACTGCAATTTATACAGTTATCTAAAATATCATCTAGATACTGATTTATTGTTCAAGCTGGGATGAAATATCAATTAGGTGGCAGAGAATGCTATTAACAGCTTTTGAATAATTCAAAATTACTTAAAGCCTAAATAAAAGAAAAATAATAAGACTCAAGCGAACAAGGAATATTATTGCAGTTATTTCGCAATATAAAAAATTTGAAATCATTCTTCTTTCTAAAATTTTGTTCAGAAAATTCTATGCAATCTCTACATCTGTTTGTAATAAATTTATAAAAATAGAAGTATATGCAAATCATGATTGACGAATTTAAGTCTACAAATCACAAAGCGTTTATTTTTTGTATCTATATAAAATGTAGCAGAACAAAATTCTAGATTTCAACATGAAACAAAATCTTTTCTTGCATATGTATAAACTTTTTAAAAAAAACATGTAAATAACAAATAAAAAATAACCAAAGAAGATTATAATTATATAATCGATTTCAAAATGAATTATAATAAAATCGATGATTAAAAATTTATTTTCTAGAAAAACACATTTTATATTCTATATGGTTAATACCATCAAATTTAAGCCAACAAATTTTAAAAGATCCCCTTTGATTTTGTGCTTAACTAGAACAAAAAAGATTCCATATTTCAAAATAATGCGTAGCATTTACATATAATTAATGTAAAAGGTATTTCTTAAATTCTAATTTTTGCATTTTTATATATAAAATAAATGAATTCTGCATCCCCACGACAGTTACTCAAAGTCAAATGAAAAAGTTACAGCCGCCTTATAAAAAATTTATATTATTTTTATCGAAGGGCAAAACCATGCCTATTTGAACAGCTTTAATTTTTCCTTTCAATAAGCATTCACGTAATAATCTATGGAGCATATTCATATCAGGGTTTGATATTTTAGTGTAAACATGATTTTCATTGCAAAAATTTGACTGTAAACAGGTTATTATCTTCAAATCTACTTAAATTGTTATTAAGTAAAGCTTTTGATTTGATATTTTAATGCCATACATTAACAGTATATGATTTTTATTTACTGATTATTTCTATTTTCATATAATCGTATGTTTTTGTATTAGATGCCTAGCTAAATATTATATGCAGTCTTATAGTTTTAGATAATTACTTACGAAGTAAAACAAATCATTAAATATGAAGATAGATCAATAAATTTTTATATTTTCTATTTCAGTAACTTATGTCAGATAAACTAAAAACACCAGAGGATATAAATAAGCCTGCAGGTATCTAATTTACTTTTTTTATTTGCTTAGTATAGTACGTAAAGTGTATTCAAATACCTTATTTAGTGCCAACATACCATCTTATACGAATTTCTGTAGATAATAAGTAAAAGACCCATATCAAGCCCAACGCATTAATACAACTAGTATATTATAAAAGTATATTCATAATAATGTCAACTAAAAAGTACAATATGCTTAGAAATTAGATCTATTACAAAAGAAATTTTGTTTTGATAATCATCCCGGTTATTTTGCTATTTTTTTTACGTTATTTAATTTACGCGAATATATATTCATTTCACCTAAAATACTGTCTAATGTGTTTTATTAGATATTAAGCGTTTTATTTTGTGAAATTATATATTTCCTTACTTTACTATTTAAGGATGGGTGAAAAATATAAATCAGAAGCAGAGCACTACAAAGATAAATCATGCGAAACTGCGGCTGTAACTAGAAAAAAGATGTGTTGACAACGGAAAAGGCACAAACCTCCTTGAAAACATCATAATTTCCCCTGAAGTTAGAATCGATGTTCACATCAACAGAATCTTCTTTGAATGAATGGGTTCAAGATGCCTATGCGGAAATACTACTGCACTTCAATCATATGCCACGCTTTATATGAGAAACATCAAAAATATATCAGCGGGAACTCCAATGTAATATGTCCCAACAGGAACTCAGAAGAAAGCGATAAATATGTTAATAGATTAAAATAGAAGGAAGTCGATTGTCAAATGATCTGATGCCGAAAACGTCAAAAAGAGCTAAATAAGTAATTCCTCTCATTTTTGAATAATCGTGTCGACTTCTGTAGAAGGAAATTATATGAATATACGAAAGCTTAAAAAAGGCAAAAATCGTTGAATTTATAAGGACAAGAAAAATTTCATACTACAAGGTTGACTCTAATATTCTCCAAACTATAAATAAGATAAAAAGTATCATTAAACATACATAGAATCTCAAGAATATCTCCGATGTCGCAGTATTGCTAATAACCGCACAATATACTTACAACGCCTCACATTAAACCCGAAAGAAGACAGCCAATATTTTTTAGAAAAAATTAGACTTTTGAAAAGAATAAGAAATGGACTAAAATATTCAAGAAAAAAATACGCTTTGAAGTTATAGAAGAGAAGTAAAAAAATTAAGAAAAATAATGAGATCGAGAAACATGATCCTAGACATAGATGATCATATTTAAACAATTCATATGTTTATGCTTAAAATATCAGAATATTAAAGAAAAATAATGAGCTGTACAAAAAAAATGTGAAAATACCAAAACAAATAACTGCTTTGAGCTTAATAGAAGATTTTTTTACAGAGGATTGACTCAAAACAAAAATTATACAATAAAAGCTTTAGATTAACGAATCAAAAAAATTTGGATGAAAATTTGGGATAAAGTTTCGGAAAATCACAACAAAAATAATCATAACGATTACCTATGCTAATTACCAGTCAAAAAACAGGACAAAGTATGCTTCAAAACAGAGGTTGAATATTATAATATAATAAAATCACTGCCAAACTGGAAATCTGCTGGCAGAGATGGGATCTTTACATTCTTCTCTAAAAAAATGACGAGCCTTCGCAAATTTGTATATCTGATTATATCGAATGAATGTTTGGAAAATAAATCTGGAAAGAGCAAATAACTCAGGTACGACAAGTCTTATACCTTTAGAATATGTCAAGAAAGAAAACTATTAAACAACAACCAAGTGTATTTCATATAAATATAAGTTTTTCATGAAAAAAAATTTAAAACTATTTAATATGAGGTAGTTACGTAGATTTGAATTGTAGAAAACTAGTAAGCTAACAGTAAGGCGCGTGCAAGGAGCAAAAGAACAAGCTTTTACTAATACTGCGATAAATAAATAGCATGGGAATAATAAATATACAACGTGGATTGATGTAAAAAAGGCATTTGACTCATAGGTAAATAACTATCTACATGCATGTATCACAAATTTGCAACATCCAGCATGTAAAACGTCTTTTATAAATATGATTACAAGTAAATGGTGTATATCTTTAAGGTTAAAAAAAGAAGAAATCATGTATAAAAGAAAAAATAAGCAAAAACACAGGGAGACAGTCTGTAAATTTTTTTATTCGTTTTTTGTATTGTTCCTTTTCGCAAAAAATTAAATGAACGGATTCTAGGGGTAAGTGTAAGTAACTATGCAAACTCCTATACAACAAATCATCTACTCTTCATAGATGACCTCAAATTAGTATCAAAAACTCCAGAAACACGTAAACTTATGACGAACGTAACAGATACTTTCTTTAATGCAGTAGGCCTTCAAACAAAAACAAGTCAGCCACTAACCATGAATTATGTGCAAATGTAGCAAGATTTATAGAAAACTCGGCAGAATACAAATATCTTTGGGTAATTGAGAATAGCAAATCAGAGCTAAAGCAAGAAACTCTAGATATAATTGCAGAACAAATATTAAATCGAATAAGAAATTTATGTAAGACTAAACTTAATGCTGGTAATTTATTTAAAGACATTGATGTGCATGCAACATCAGTCATAAATTACCATAAAGGCGTATTAAAATTAGAAGCAGAAGAATACATCAAACTTTTTAATAAGATAAAGAATATTTTAAAAGAATTTTCCATTCACCTATAACCTAGTAATAATTAAAGATTATATATAAAGAAACATGAGCTAGGGCGTGGGCTATGATGTATCAAATTTAAAGCTGAGAAGATGATCGCCCAGCTAAAACTTTTGCTTGAAAACAGTAATAACAGCCCCCTGAGGAGGGCTGAGATTTAAAAAGTAGAAAAAGATAACAAGACACATCTCTCACTAATTGAAGAATATCTTAAAAGTAAGTATCATTGTAGTATCACCGACTTTGAAACACCGGAGAAAAAGCAGAAAGTAAGTCTATTGTGTAAAATAAAAGAACAACCATTACACTAAAAACTTTTTACGGCCAGGAAAAATGATATGGTTGACACTGTTGGATCATCAAGATTGATATAAGACGGCGACGTTAAACGAATAAAAATAGGAACTTTTTGTTTTATTAAAAACAGAAATGTGTGTTTCGGTGAGAGGATAAAATGCCCACATTGTAACGAAGCTATTAAAACAATTGATCACCTTGCAACACGAGGCAAGAAAATGTCTGAACATGATTACATGCGAAGACACAATGAAATCGTATGATTGTTAATTTTTCTCCTTCAAGACAATACAACTTCAAGCAAAGCAAAAAGATCAGAACCCATTAAGTACAAGAGATCAGCAAAAACGAAAATGCAAAAAAAAAGTTGATTACCATATAAAACAGATATTTACATCAAAAAATAGACCTGATTTTTTTCTATACGATAAAAAAGAAAATATATTAACGCTGATTGAAATGGGCATAACTAGCCTTTATAACTTTACTGAAGTTGTGAATGAAAAATATAGAAAGTATGACATCTTGGAGAATGAACTTGGATTGATTTACAAATTTAAACAAAAGATTGTACCATATCTGATGAATTGGGATGGGGTGGTCACAAAATTTCATAAAAAAATATAAAAAGGAGTTAATAATTACAGGCGAAGTAGAAGCATACATGCAATCTCTCACAAACCACAAGACACTTGAACTCATCATATTTGAGAGAAGAAGAGCAGTTGATTAAGATAGATAAGGGTGAGATGTCAAAAGATGCATCAAGGAGTTGTGCAATATTCCCAGCACGCTGACTACGTCTAAATAACTAAAAATAAATTAACCCATAAATAAAAAAAATATTCCTTACTTTACTTGTAAAACATTTATTTATAAAAAATAATAGAAATTAAACATTAACTAGCAACAATATATTTATGACATATGCACAAAATATTATTTTACCTCTATAATGTCCTAAAAAGAAAAAAATAATTACATTTACGTTTGGTTTATTTTTATATCTGAAATCATATAAATTTGACAACCTGTATTTTTTTGCGTTATGCGTAGAGTCTATTTTAATACGATCCTAGCAAAATTTTTGAATCAGTTCACAACTAATAAAAACAATATACAGCCAGCAGAAATAGATGAAAATAATAACCTAATGTATTAATAGTATATGTCTTGAATTTAAATAAATAATTAAGAGACTATAAAAAGAAATTTTCATAAATTATTGTTGGTTTTGAAGTAACTTTTCAAATGTTTTATGTATATGTTTAGTTAGAGGTTAAAAATATATTTAAGATCAAAAACGAAACATTTTTTAACGTGCCAATTAGGTATAATTAATCCTATTTGGAATAAAATACATTTTTTTATAATTCCCAATGTTATTTATCGATATTTTGTGAAAAGTATTGAAAATCACATAAATATTAATTTTTGTTATTATTAAAGAATAAGACAATTTTTCAACTAAAAAAATGAATTTAATCATTGCAAATAACACTTCACAAAATTTGTATATGAGTCTTGCATCATAAATATAATTTTTTTTATTAATTAAAAATCACTGTCTATCACAATTGTTGTTATCTACATGCTAGTTTGCATCAATAAATGATTCTATTCTAATTAAAATTTTGAGTTCATAGGAATTAGCATTTTTTTGTCTCATCATAAAATAAATCAGTAAAAAGTTTATTAAGATTACGATGAATTCAAATAATTATATATTTTTAAAAAAAAAACATACATCATGACGGTTAATATGGAGAAATAGTTAAAGGTTTAGAAAATATGTTTTTTTTAAATGCTATAATCTTCATTTTAAAAAAGTCAATGGCATTTATATAAGATGTTTTTATTCTATATTATTAGGCATAAATACTATTACATTTTTTTTTGCTTATAAAATATAAATTATCAGAATATTGAACGGTAAAAATCAATACGTATAATAAGTACATCTTCTAAACTTATTTTTTGCGTTTATGAAATATAAAACATTATGTGTGGATAAAAATGATTAAGTTTACGTAGATATCAAATTATAATTTTTTTATCATTTAAATATGCGACTTATGAAAATAAAAAATATTCTGTTGTGCACTGTTATATGTATATTTATATTGCAATAATTTTATATACCCCACGATACTTTATTTGAACGAGTAAATCGTAAAAAGATTATATTATAATCAATTTATATATAATATTATTTCTAAAAAACATTATATTGTACATAATTTTTTTTAATTTGTCACAATATCTTTTCTTATGATTTTACCAATAAGTTCATTTTAAAATGCATATAATTACATTTTTTTAGATGATTAAAATACAAATATAAATTGTTGATTTATTTTTACAAATATTTTTTACGTAGAATATAGCAAAAAAATGAACTTTTATTGCTGAAGTTTCTACAAATATCAGCCAAAACAAGACTTGTTTTAGATTTTTGATAATTTTATAATGATAAACTTCATTTATTTTTAGTTTTTGCGTATTAATTTATTGGTTATCTAAAATACCGTATAAATATATTTCATGAATATCTAAAATACTAAGCAGCGTTTTTCATCTGAATTTTCTACACGAAAATTACTTTTTATTTAAATAAGAACTTCTTTAGATTGCTATATGTATTTGTAAATTTTATTTTTTTATTCATGAATCCAAAAAAGGCATTTTTATATAAGATTATTGTACAAATATATAATCTTGTTATATTAAGAAATTGTTAGATCTTTGAATTAACTTCATTTTATTATTTTTTTGCTTTCTTTAAAATAAAAAAAAAATTATTCTGCATATATCCAATAAACAGTATAATCTAAAGTCTATACTTTTTACATGTATTTCAGAGTGCCCCTGTAAAAGTTTATCTGGAATTTTTGAGTTTATTAGGATTCAAAATTCAAACTTGAACTTACAATTTATATAATATTAGACCCCTTACGTTTAAAATGCTCTCTCTATTAATACAGATACAAAACGAGCAGACACAAAGTTTTTCCTCTGTATAGAAATAATACCGCAATATAGCAGTTTTTGAGGGTAACAATTGAAAAGGTGTTTTTTTATGATGTGTTAACCTTTGACTTATGTGTTTGATATATGATAGTACTAAACTAAAAAATTTAAGACAATTTTTGATAAATATTACCAAAATTTTTTAGTGATAATAAAAAAATCTTCTTTATTACCATAAAGGCATATGAATTAAATGTATTAAAAGATATATTTATTTTTTTGCTTTAGATACTAGAATTTAAGTTTATTCATTCTTCTTGGTATATTAAAAGCATTTATAATTTGGTTTGTGTTGCTTTTTTTTATACAAAAAAAGGTATATTATTACAAAAACCTTATATCATGTAAAAAAAATTCCTTTTAATTTAGGAATAACTAGAAATAATAACATCTTTTTTTTTAACAAATACAGAAAAATTGCGAATGATATTCATACAATGAACTTTAGTTGTTTATTAGTCATATTTTAGCTTTATCTTTAGGCTGGCAAAAAATAGCCAGTCTCTATAAGCCAAGAAAAAGTAACAGGCAATTCTAGAAAGAAGGCGGAATTGAGTTTATTTTTAAATTGTCTTATATTAAAGATTTAATTTATATATGTAAATCGAGCCTGTTATTTTTTTTCATTATTAACTTCTTAAAATTAGGTTCGATTCCAGAAGAATTAATTGTTGTAAATTTACATAAAGTTATCGAAAATATATAAAAGGTACTTATAAAGGTTTTTTAATTGTTCCATAAGTAATTAATATGCATTTTTAGATTTTATACGATGAATATAATCATAGTGACACAATTATAATTATAATTCCAATTGAAAAAACTTGTGCCAAGATTCCAAATGAGTGCTTCAAAACAGTAAATTTCGTCATATAAAATTGTACAAATCATGCAAACTAAACTTATGATTGTAGCTTTTTTATATAAAAATCTGCTTTTATTTTAGAATGCAATTATTTTGTGAGTTAATTTTTGTTGATAATAATTATATTTTTGCTATGTCAAAAGATGATCAATAATAATTTTGTGTTTAAGCCTAAAGATAGCTCAAAATTGCTTTTATATAAATATCAATACGGCTTCGTGTCTAAAGATAACAACTTTGATGTTACTCTAATATTCTAAAATTTAATTAAATATAATTGTGCTGAATAAAAAGGGTTATTATATTTTCTATTTATTATTTTTAACCAACAGAATTCATGTTATTACAGCAAGAATCTATTTTTTATAAAAGTTTTCATTAAAAATAATATTATAATCACATATTACATTTCATATTATTATTTTTTTTTGCAAATTCACCTGTTAAATACCATAAATTCTGCGATTGCAGTAAATGAGTGTGTTTTTTTTCTTTTCTATGATTAAAATATGGTGATGGCTTTCTTTCTACATGCAACACATTTTAAGCTATAAGTTAAATAATTACGCAAACCTTGATGCTTTGTCATCTTTGTTTTTTTTGTATACTTTTTTCTTTAAGGCATTGAAAGAGTATTTAGCTATTCTTGTTCCAAATAGTTTATTCTTATCACAGAATGCTTTTACATCCTGTAGCTATGAAGATTTTCTTAATTCTATTAGTGCATAAACATTTTACATACGCCTATAGATGTTTTTTTATGTTTTTCGATATCCTAACATATACTATAACTTTATACAAGCATACACATAATTTAATTTTGATTTATTGTGCTCTTAAAATTTGACGCATTTTACTTTTAAGTACCGGACAGTTCATGCTTAAATCTACTCTGTGAGTTTTTGTTAGATACTTGGCAATATTGTGATAAATGTAAGCTATTTTCTGTGAACTTATCGATTTTTAAGAAGCATTTTTTCTGTAAGATAGTTGAATTTCTGATTAGAGTTATTTGAAAGTTTGTAAAAAATCCTTTATAACAATTTATGTGATTCTATATATAATAAAACACTTTTAGCATCTTTTGCGGCTGATTATCATAACTTTTTCTAGCATTTGATTTTTTTATTCATATTTTTTATATTTCATCATTCAGCCATAAATATTTTTTTAAGTCATATTTTTTTGCATCTATATTATGTATTGTATAGGAAACGTTACTTTGTGTATTTGCATACAATATATATGCGTCAGTTTTCTTTCTATTATGCGTTTAATTTAAAATATATATATTTATCTTATTTATTCTATTGATGCATGATTCCTGATATTAGTCTTAAATAATCGAATAGATTTGTGTCGATGATTAATAAATAACTGTCGCTAGAATGTGTCAGTTTACGTGGTGTAGGATTAAATTCATTTTTAAAATGTCATATCTTATTGTAAAAAAAGAAAATGATTTTTACGAATTTTAATTGTTTTGTTATTGTCTTTTGATATATTTCATATAGTCTAATAAAACCATAATTATATGTTTATATTGATTCTAAGAACAAGAAGCACAAAATTTCTGTTTTTTTGTAGCTTTAACATCCATAAAGGAAATAAACTGCATTTTATCTTCATTTTAGCAGGAAAATACATTAAAAATTATTTTTTCATTGATTTAAACTAAAAATAAATGTGATAATTGAATATTTTAAAAATAACCAGTGGTTTAATATGAGTCCAATCAATAGAATTTTTTTAGATAATCCATATAAAATTAATCACATTAATTAACGTTGAATTTATATAAATTTTTCTTTGAGGACAAACTTTTTTTTAGCTGTTCTTAGTAGATTTTATACATTGGATTATAAGATGAATTGATGAAATCATCTTAATTGATAATTTTTTATGTAATTAAGTAGATTTGTTAGCAATATGATGATAAAAATTACAATAAATTTTTTTAATTATTTTATTTATGTATAAATAAATAGAAGGGCGTATAGAGTCAAACAACTAAAAATTATTTCATACAGATATTTATATATATACAACTAACTCACTTGATTCTTTGCATTAATATGGTACCATATTCCAATAAATTAAGCAAATTTAATGCAAGAAAGAATAAATAGCAACTCATTATAGGCTTTATTTGTAGCAAAAAAACGATAAATTCTTCAAATTACAAATTGAATATGATATTGATGTTTTTATGAACACAATGGCATTATTTGAAAAATTTTAGATGCCAAAAATATAAGTTTTGTTCGTAAAATGCTTATATTAGCTTTTTAATTTCTGATACCTATATATTAATCTTAAATTTAAAAAAATAGTTTATTTTTTAATTTAAAGAAATTACATTGTTTTTATTGTGTTCGTTTTGATTTGCTTTCACATAATATTATCTAGAAAGATTTATTCTTGCATATTTCTTTTTAAAAAAACGATATATATAAAATTTTGTCTAGAGATTATTTAAACGATGTGTTTTCGGTTTCTATATTCCTATGATTTTATTTTTTGTTTAAAATTTAAACGAAAAATTTGTCGATGAAACTCTTTCAATACCACCTATATTTCTGCTTGTTTTTTTCTTAGTTTTTGGCTACTTCATCGATGTTTTTAGTTTTTTTATAGTAATCTACAAGGATTACATATACAGTTTTACATATTTTTAGATCGTAAAACGTTGCAAATGTATCATACCTTATATAAAAAATACATTTTATTATATTTATTAGAATTTCAATATGTAATTGAAAGACTAAATGTAAGCATTTCGAATCACTCAGTAAATTGAATAGTTTATTTTATGATATTGCACCAATCTGCATTTTCTTTGCTTTGTTTGGATCAAAATCATGCATTAAAGTATGCTTATACTTTTTATGTATATTTTATATCAGCTTATGTTTTTTATGGCTTAGATATTCTTTTTGATTTTTGAAATTTTTAAGGCCTTCAATTTAACACGTTTTTCATGATACTTAGCATTTAAAACAAAACATTATATTCATATTGTTCGAATAGATTTTTTTCTATGCAGATAGCTGCCAGTGCATGATATATAGATCAACATTTTGTAAGGCTGTTATAATGTTTGAGAATAAATGGCTTGTCTTTTTATATACAGATAAATTTTATTGAACATAAATATTTAAGATACTTGTCCAGTTTATCATATTCTCAAAAATAAATATCATGTATCCATACAGTTTTTTCTATAAAACCATTTTTGAACCTATGATCGCCTTGAAGCAAAAAAAAAAGTATGAATTTTCATGTAGTAGACGTGAAATTGTTTTAAAAAGTTTAGTATTACAAATATCATAATCGATTTACGAACAATCGAACCCTTGTATTTGCAACACAATATAATTGGCGTATATTTGCATTTATCAAATCATATTGGATTTAAAGTACTGCAATGTACTTGATTTCTCTGTATGATTTATATATAATGTATGCATTATATATAAATAAGCTCAAAATTATATGGCTATATAAAAAAAAGTGCAAAGGGATCTTCTATAGCAGTGTTTGACGATTAAATTTATAGATATTCAATATTAAAAGTATAATCAATAGAAGGCATTCTTATAAATATGCTTATACACATCTATTCCTTGTTACATATAATATGTCTTAGCTTATTTTTTTTGCATTATTCAGCATATTCATATAATTCGAGAATATTTTTTCTATTTGACTTATATATATTTTATGTGTAATGATATTTTTATTTATTCACATTCGTATTCTAATTATTTATTTTTTTATTAAAAATATATTTATCTAAATTATTATTATATTAAATCGATCTAAATATAATTATTTAAGGGAAAAAAATTGTAATCACGTTCTAAAAAGGTTTTATTTTTTAAATGAACAGATTTTATCTATTCTTACATGATTTGCATAACTATATAAAATTTATATTATCGTGATAAATACAGTTAAAGCCAAAACACAAATTGGCATTGGCGTTCTATAAATTTTTAGCAAAAAGAACAAATTTAGCCCTAATAAGAATCTGCATCTACTTTAGACTATTTGAACATTTACAATGTAAAATTAAGTCTCTAATCTAACTAGCTTCCAGATTAATATTAATATGCGTGTAAAAAAAACTATCTTACTATATTTCATAATATGAGATAAATCGTAACACAATGTTTTAGGGGTACCAGAAAAAACTCGAAGACACTAACCAAACGAGGTAAATCTACAAGTGTTATGCTTAAGTAAAACCGTTCAATATATAGGTCCTGATAAAAGCAGGAGTATCTAAGAATTTGTAAGATAGAGGATATATCATAGGTATATATACGCTATACTCAAGAAATATCAATCACAATATGCTTATGAGAAAAATTAAAATTAAAAAAATAAATAAATTTATAAATTGAAATAACACTGATGATATTGATTGACAAATGATGAAATTTTATATTACTAGAATATGCAAATGTAGCACGTTTCAATTTAATATTTCGATTTCAAAGCAAGAAACTTCAATTACCTTTTCATAAAACAAATTAAAAAAAGATATTTTTTTAATGAATACACAGAAGAAAAAATCAAACCATAGAAATAAAGACTGTCCAATAATTTCTCGCACATTTTTTTTGAATTTCGACAGCAAATGGAAAATATCTGTGTAATAAATAAAATTCATAAATTTTTGATTCCAAGAGTATCTTATAATAATTCACATTTCTTTTCATATATTTCCGCCCAATATAAATCATGTCTTGCATTAATAAATACACTTCGATAGAAAAATATTTTTTTTATGCTAATTGCAACAATATCACAAGAACCTTTTTTCTTTGTAAATTTCACGTGTTTTTATCTACAAAACACTAAAGAGGTTATGAAATTTGTCATACATAATGTGTAATACTATTATAAAAGAATTACTTATTCTATCCTTTTAGCCGAAAGTTCTTCGATTCGTATTTTATTGGCCTTGAAAAAATCCTTTGTATAATTTTGTTCATTTTTTAACATCATATTTGTAAAAAAATAGGAAAGAGTTATGAATTCTTAATTGAATTTCTAAAGACGTCACAATTGAAGATTGATGCATTTTATTTGCACATTTTAATTGTAATTAAAGATAACATATATTGTGATTAATTTCAGATATTAGATGATTTCTTCTTTCATCAAATATTGTGCTTCTTCTTTAGATTTTCGCAATGGCATACAAATTTTCTGGTTACTTGCAGAAGAATACAGTATGCTAAGTCTTTTATTTTGTTCTGTATATGAAATAATATCATTTTTTTTATGCATAAAATAAACATACTAATTCATTTTATTTCCGCAAAATCGATATCTTTCGATATCGTAAAAAATTAATAAAAAATTTTCTAATGCATGATTTTTGCTGTTTATATAAAATGTAGGAGTCTGGGATTCTTTTTCTAATAACTCGAATTTTTTACGGAGGGGCTTAATTATTAATTTGTTAGTATAAAACAAAGTCTAAGAAAATTCATTTTTACGTAAAATTAACGTTGCATGAAACGTTTTTTCGGTATGGTTTTTTTAATTTTTATACTTGAAAGATTTGAAAGAATTTCCTGTTTTGTGAATTTTTAAGGCCGGTTATATTAAAACAAAAATGTGATTTTATATTGTTACCATCAAGTTTTTTCTTTGCATTTTTAATATGAACTTTAGCGCTGTTTACGCTTGATCATTCAAGAGTGATTAAATTTATACTTTCTGATTTCATTGCCTATTTTACCTTGTATTCAAACAAAACATTTTCGTTAGAAACTGTTATTTGTAATCTAAAAAGATCTTTCAGAATTTTCTTCAATATATTAGTAAAAAAAATGTGGGCAGACATTCTCTAAAAAGTATAAAACCATATATTTCATCGAAAATATTCATTTGTATTCAAATAATTATTTGTAAAAATTATATATTTATATAATTTTACGTATATTATTTATATCGCTGTATTATATGTGTAAAAGGCACATATCTGCAATTATCTTTCTTTCCGTCATCCACCTATCATTGCATACATGTAAAGAAAACTTTCCTATGATCCATAATTTCAACATTGAAACATAGTCTTTATAAAGTTGCTATAATTACAACCATGACTATTTTAAAGCTTATTTCTGGTCTTAAAAGATTCATAGAAAAACAAAAATAAGTTTTAAAGTCACCATGGGTTCGAATATTTGAATTTAGCACCACTGGAAGTGTTTCAAGTGTTTCAAAAGAAGAAACATCTTGAAAAAACATAATAAATACATATTAGTATGACTTCGTAGAGTAGAGAGGCTCGCCTATCTAAAATTAAAAATTTAAGTTATTTTATCATTTTATTTTTTTTGTCAAACTCATTTTTTATTTAATTTTTTATTCATGAAAAGAGATTTGTCTCAACAAGTGGTTATTTATACTTTTTCTAGTATATATGTTTCACAGCCATAAAGACCTAGTTTTTCTGGAAAAAGGAACTTTTAAATAATTGCACAACACTTCTGTTTTAACCAAAATCAAGATTTTCATCATAAAATTATGGCATGATAATAATTTACGTACTTTACACCTTTTATTACATTTCTATAGAATTATATAATCCAAAATAATCAGCTGGTTTTTTAAACAACGTTTCACATGATTTAATTCTATCACAAATTATTGAAGTCTCGCATTTCCAACTATATTATGCATATAGATCGCTTCTAGAGTATTTATTTATTTAAATAGAAAAATAAAAAACGGATTTTAGTTACAAAGGAAATTTATCATTAATGATTTCACGATTCTGTTTGCAATTTTCAATCCATTGAGTTCATCTTTGCAGAAAAGACAAAAAAAACTATAATATTTTGTATGCGATAAAAAAATTGTAAATAGTGATGATACAAGAATTTCTTAAACAAGATCATATCAAAATCCTCAAAAAAGCAGCATGAAAATTAATAAATTATAAACATGATGACAGAAACATTAATAAAGAATAAAAAACATTACTATACTACGATTTATCATGACAAAAGGGATATTTTATTTAGATATCGATTATATGCTTCGAATTCAAACATATTGAAAATATTTATATAAAAGCTCTTATAATAAGATTTATCTATTGATGCATATTATAAATATAGTAAAGAAGGCACAAAAATATTCAGTGCCAAAGAAAATCAAGAAATACTTTTTAGAACCACTGGTAAAGTTATATTTTTCTTTGCCCAAATTTACTTAAATTTGTTACTAATACACAAATATCAAAATTCATGCGTATATACTGATTAGCTTCAAAATTAAAAAATAGTTACCATAAATTTGTCTTTCAGAAAAAGGCATCAAAAAAAATAACAGAAGTGTTTTATTGACAAATATGAGATATTTATATTTATAAGTATTTCATTAACACGAATTCAACGATATAAATCGATGAACATATAATAAAAAGAGGTTATTTTAGACTTTCTAATAATAAAATTTTTTTTGATGTCTATATAGTATTAAATAGGCGGGATAAAAAATATATATAAACTTAAACACTAAATAAAGAAAATGTCCATATTGACATGTCGCAAACCATTTAAAAAACAAATTGCATATTAACATATATTTTTATTAAAATTATATGTATATATACATTAAAATTAACTTTTGGCTTCTTTGAACCTGTTGGCTTATGTTTTATACTATTATTTGTCTTTTATATTGGTCATGCTAACTTATAACCTTTTTTAAAAGACTTTCATTTATGTTTCACAATCAACTGAAAAAGTTGATTTTTATTCATTTTTGACACTAATTTTAACATTTCGAGTTCTTTTTTGACAAAAATCGACGTGTAATCTTATATTATTCCCTTTTTTTGGTAACTAAAATTACCACCATCTATTAAAATAAGTATTATAAAATTAATATAGCTGCATTTATATAAACTTAAAATTATTATTTTAAGCTTTAAATCTACGCTAATTTTAAATTTTATTTACCAAATATCCTAGTAATCGACATAATCATTTATGATTATTAAGAAGTTCAAGTCGATATATTTTATTTACAAACAAACGATTAGAATCAATTAATATACACAGGTTTTTGTTTCACATTATTTATCTGATAAATATTTTGTTGGCTTTTTAGAATTTTTTTTGATATTTTCTATGCGATAGTGCCGTTAGCGCATATTTCTCATATTTATTTGGAATATAGAAATATAGAGCTTGAAATCTAGAGATTTAATTACTGCTAAATATTTAAACAGTATAAAACCTTTAACTAAGTCTTCCTCTCCTATATATTAATTTTATTAAAGTTCATTTTCGTATAAATATATCATATCATTCTAAAATGCGAAGCAACTTTATTAGTATTAGATAAAATTATGCATCATTATTGTGCTAATACGTGTAATATGTGTCATAAACATGATATAAACGTTATATTCTTTTACAAAATTAATCAAAATATATACTTGTATATTTTGTAAAAAATAGAAATGTTTTCCTGTGCCAAAATAAAAAAAAACTTATATGGATACCTATATTTTCGTGTAAAAATACTTAGATGTAATTGATAACGTAAGAAACGACATAAATAACAGAATTTAACTGGTATATTTTGATTTGGATTATATATACAACAATATGGGCTATAATGCTATTTTTTACAATGTATAATTTTATATGTATTTAAAAAATATCGTGATTTAAATTTATGTTTCTATGCATAAGTTCCATTTAAGGTGACAAGTGAATGCAATATGTATGCCATAGTTTTCTCTAATGTCTTAATATGCAGATTTTTTAAAATTATTTACTAAATTCTGATGATCATTTTCTGCTTAGATCACGATTCTTTGCTCATAAATTTATTTAGAAAATCGTGATTAGAAATTTTGCATATTATTCAAAATTAAACAGTTGAATTTTTTAGTCTATGTTTTATTACTTTCTTCAAATACAATAAATTTTATAAATTTAATAATAGATTATAAACGGTTCGACTGTATTTTTTACGCCAAAAAAATATATCCAGTCTTTAAGAGATCCAAATAACATAGATAAAAATAAATTGTCATAAATATTTATTGTATAAAAAAAATGAGGAAAACTCGCAAAGAGATTCACAAATTAGCGTGATGTATTTATCTGACTTAATATATAATTTTACTGCTAATTTATTCTAATTTTTTTGTTTAATTTAAAATTCATGGAATAATTTCATTATAAAATTCAATAGTCATGAGTTTAAAACACGTTATTTGTTTTTTTTGTCTTTATTATTTATATTTCTATTTCGGTTTGTATTTATATGAAACGTTTATTTGTCTGATATGGTAATAACAAGCTCGTATTTGATTTCTAATACAAACAGATAAAAAGCTCTGGTATTCATGCAAAAAAAGCTTTAATAAAAATAGATACAAATTCACCTATTTATGAAAAAATACTCCACTATATAAGATAGCATCACAACAGACATGAAAATGTAATAAATGCAAAGTAGAAAATAGCACATAAACATTTAATAAAAGTAATTGTTCTATTTTTTTCGTTAGGATATTTTTTTGAAAACAATTGTATAATTATGTGTTCGAAAAAAATTTGAATTTTAT
Organism: Rhyacophila brunnea; assembly: GCF_057557595.1. Taxonomy (NCBI): domain Eukaryota; kingdom Metazoa; phylum Arthropoda; class Insecta; order Trichoptera; family Rhyacophilidae; genus Rhyacophila; species Rhyacophila brunnea. Next base: position 651,665 of record NW_028233338.1, on the reverse strand, counting down.
TTATCCCACACAATGAGATAAAATTTTTAAATTTTGATTTATGGCAATAAAATTATTATATATAGTTTTTTCAATAGTTTTATCTAAAGAAAAAGATATTTTTATCATTTAATTATCACTAATTGCCAGCAAATGCTGATTAAAACAGCTATTCAAGTCTTTGAATAACATAGTAGAGTATGTTTTTTTAAAATTATATCTATTATAAGATAGATATAATATCCCGTTAGCATAATTTTTATTGAAAATTCATTCATAAAATCGTGTGACAATTCTTGTCAACATATATGCATCATGAATCTAGAATATATCGAAGATTAGAAAATCGTGAAATTCTAAAATGTAATTTTTTATCTATTTAATTGTATAAACTAATTTGACATCAAATACTGTATGTCAAACTAAAACAATATATCATTGAATTTTTTTACCCTGAATAACTTCTTTAAAAAATTATCTGACGCTTTAAGTATTTTGTTGTATGAGACACTAAAAAAATTATATTGCTTTTATAAAATAATAAAAAATAAATATATTATATTATTACAATAAAAACAAGTAATAATATATTGATTTTAGATTCGGGAACTAATAGGAACAAATAACGTGTAAATGGATGAACGAAAGCAATTTCAAATCAATAAATTTGACAGATTACATAAATGTATTAGTTATGGGTAAAATTGATTATATTTTCTGCAATTTGGAAACTTTATCTTTATAGTGTTGCAAATAAAAAAATTATATTCAAAAAATCATATTTAGGGTAAAATAAAATATAGAGTAATATAAATGCAGACGGTGTGATGGCACGATATCAAAAAAGGTACCTGAAGAACTAGATGCCACAAACCAGGTAGAGGCATATATACAAACCTTGGGATTGAGACAAACTCTTGAATTAATAGGCCCTGAAAGAAGGTGGGATATTGAAAAGACTATGGAGAGGAGAAAATAGCCGAAAGTATAAATACGCTGTGTGTGCAGAAAATCAAGCAAGCTGTGCCTGAGAACAAAAACTAAAATTACGACTTAAATATGGCTCATAAATAAAAAATTGGTATATAATGCATAAACGAAAAGATTTTCTATACATAATCTTTAATGTCTTATAACTGAACGAAAAAAAACTTGATGAGTTCCTGAGGGCTCTTGATCAATTTTGTTTGGATCAACTGGCAATATATATACATCTTGCATCGAAACTATAGAATGATTATAGACACTAAGATAATAAATTATATATATATATGCGGACATATAATAGCATACTTAAAGACAATGGTATCATACTACACGATTAAAATATCATGAAGCTAAATTAGTGACGGGAGATTATGATTATATATAAGAAAAGAAATTTCTTAATTAAGACATCATTAATTATATGAGTTATATCGGCATTATAAAATGAACTTCCCCAATATCGCGTTACAAAACAGCATCTAACTTTTTATAAGTATCGAAACGCAATTTCACTTCACAAAATTAATTTTATGATGTATTAAAACATGATAAAATCAAATTATTTATTTTGGGCTAAACTTTATGGTATAACTTAAATTTTTGTTATTTAGCACAAATTGCTTGATCACTCGTACGCACAGCGTATTAATACTTATGGCTAATTTCTCCTCTGAAAAGTCACTTCAAAACTTCTTCTCCGTTCAAGACTTATTTATTGAGGTTCTTCTCAATCCACCGGTTTGTATATTTGCGCCACAATCTATTAGTTACATCAAGTTCGTTCTGAGACCTGTTATGGTATTGTTTTATCACATCTTCCTAAGCTATAACATATGGAATAAATTTATATTTTAACTATTCTAATAATGATTGCTCGGATTATTGTATTTCATACTTTCTTAATTTTTCGTTTTCAATTATGTTTCTTTTTTCAACACTAGTCTCAACAATTTCTATATGCGTGAATCTGTTATTGGTATTATCATAAATCAAAATGCTAGGTCTGTCGTTTGATAGATTTATATTGGTTGAAACTCTCGTATCTATTTTGATCTCTGCAAATCTATTTTTCTTTATTATTGTACTGAGTGTCTACGGATTTTACGGTTTTTATTTGAAATTATATATCTTTGCTGTCATAAAATCAAGACACCATAATATCTCGTTGTGTCTTCATAATATTTATGGTAATCATCTTTTTACACCTGCTTGCCAAGTGATCGACAGTTTATAAGCAATCGTTACAGTGCGGGCATCTTTCTCTTTCACAAGATAATTTTTTTTTCTGAATGAGGCAGAAAATAGCTTCTTCTTAACAATTTGCAATAATGAATATTTTTTCTTGGCATTTAATCGATATTTTGCTTTCATTATAGCCCTTTGGGTGCTTATCAAAAATCGGCCGATTATATCCTTTTAATATTTGCATTTATAACATTATGTGATCCATTCTATCATAGTTCACTATATTTACAATATAGAAGCCAATAATTTGAATTATATTGTCCTGGTTTACGTTTATTTGCGATTAATTTATATTTTTTTCATATTCTTAAGAATTTGGAATATTCTTCTTGTTTAATTGGTCATTATTTAGTTTGGAAATTTTATGTTGCTCGAAATCTAATTGATCAATCATTATTCTTTATCATCCCGTAATTGCAGTCAAAACACAAGATAATTCCACTCTAAGCTTTCAAATCAATTTCAGATCCAAATTTAATTCTCGATATAATGATCGAAGTATAAATCAAAATAGCCATTAAATTTAGCACAATTATCATGATACTATAGTATCTTTAGAAGGAAATTAATTGAATAACAAAAAAATATATATTTAATTGATCATACATCTAAATTCCATAAGATATTGGCATAAACTATATACCGTTAATAATATATCTAGATACTCGGATCATATCTTTTATAGACATACTCATATCACTCCTTTAGAATCCCCTAGAACGACAGGAATCTATCTATTTATATTAAAAAACTATAAAATCAATTTACAATCATAAGAACTTATTTTAGTCATGAAAAGAAAATTCATACCATATTTAAAAATTATTTGTTATTTTACACCAAAATAAATACAATCAGCAAATTAGACCATGGATGTTGTCTTTTTATAGAAATATGAATATATAATTTATCTATCTTGGGAAATCTATTTTTACAAATACAGGAGAAATATGCTTAATGTGTGATTCTTTATCGTTTTATGCATATTTCCATTTTAAATAGATTAAAAGCTTTTGTCTTTTATCACTCCTTAATTTGTGATATAAATAAATTAAAATTTAGTCCTCTTAAAAAGAATGAAAAAACAATGGAAACGTGCTTTAATAGTATCTACCGTGTTAATTACACCACCCCTTGTTATATTTATAATAATAAAATGCATAACAAGCGATAAAAATGATGTGGGTATTGAGGTGGTTAATAGTGATGAAAAACCAATGTCATTAGATTATACTTCGACCAAAAATGATAAAATAGAAAGCCAAGAAGATATTGAAGATCCAAAAATTGATTCGCCTAAGTTTTTAGAAAGTCAAGAAAATGAAGATAAAGCTTCAAAACCGAACGTAACAACAATTGATTCTGCTAACTTATTAAAACGTCAAGAATATGTTAATGAAGATCCAAAATCGAACGTAACAAAAATTGATTCGCCTAAGTTTTTAGAAAGTCAAGAAAATGAAATTAAAGCTCCAAAACCGAACGTAACAAGAATTGATTCTGCTAACTTATTAGAAAGTAAAGAAAATGTTAATGAAGATCCAAAACCGAACGTAACAAAAATTGATTCTGCTAACTTATTAAAACGTCAAGAATATGTTAATGAAGATCCAAAATCGAACGTAACAAAAATTGATTCGCCTAAGTTTTTAGAAAGTCAAGAAAATGAAATTAAAGCTCCAAAACCGAACGTAACAAGAATTGATTCTGCTAACTTATTAGAAAGTAAAGAAAATGTTAATGAAGATCCAAAACCGAACGTAACAAAAATTGATTCTGCTAACTTATTAAAACGTCAAGAATATGTTAATGAAGATCCAAAATCGAACGTAACAAAAATTGATTCGCCTAAGTTTTTAGAAAGTCAAGAAAATGAAATTAAAGCTCCAAAACCGAACGTAACAAGAATTGATTCTGCTAACTTATTAGAAAGTAAAGAAAATGTTAATGAAGATCCAAAACCGAACGTAACAAAAATTGATTCTGCTAACTTATTAAAACGTCAAGGAAATGTTATTGAAGATCCAAAAATTGATTCTACTAAGTTATTAGAAAGTAAAGAAAATGTTAATGAAGATCCAAAACCGAACGTAACAAAAATTGATTCGCCTAAGTTTTTAGAAAGTCAAGAAAATGAAATTAAAGCTCCAAAACAGGACGTAACAACAAATGATGAGCCTAAGTTATTAGAAAGTCAAGAAAATGTTATTGAAGATCCAAAACAGGAAGTAACAACAATTGATTCGCCTAACTTATTAAAACGTCAAGGAAATGTTATTGAAGATCCAAAAATTGATTCTACTAAGTTATTAGAAAGTAAAGAAAATGTTAATGAAGATCCAAAACCGAACGTAACAAAAATTGATTCTGCTAACTTATTAAAACGTCAAGAAGATAGTGAAAAAAATAAAAATGACACTGCTCAGTCGGATTCATCAATTTTATTAGGAACCGAAAAACAGTTTAAAAAAGTGAAAATAGTGATGTCAGAGCCTTTACAAGAAGAAGGTGAAAAATCTAAAAACGAAGTTGACTATGATGCAGATTCAATCCGTAAACTGAACGATTTATTAGCAAATTTCAACAATGAAATAGCTCAAAATATTTCATTAGACAATATTATTAGACCGTTATTTATAGAAATAGACAAATTTATGCAATGGGAAAATTTATATGAACAAGTTTCAAAAAAAATCAATTTTAAGGATTGTTATGTTATCGAAGAAATTTTTAAATTTTTGAAAGACCAAATCAAAAACAATAAAGAAATGCTTGGGTTTTTCAATGTGAGTGAGCAGATATATTTGTTCTATAAGTCATTTGGTATTCGAATTTCTAAAAATTTAGAAGGTTATTTAATACATGACGTTGAGGCATATGAAATGGTTGTTAATAAAGGAACTTTGGATAAAATTCGTATAGCGGTTAAAAAAAATGTTGTTTTATCCAATATATTTCAACAAGTCAAGGAAGTAAATCCATCGAAATGTAAAGAAATAAGTATAGAAAGTTTGGCTTCTTTAAAAAAACTATTGCTCGACAAAAAAGACTATTATACACAAGAACAACTTCGAGAGGATTTTGTTATATTGGACTTTCGAGGGGCTTTGCCCAACACCACCACAATCATTGAAAATTTAACCACAAAATTTTCAAATTATAACCAAAAAAATACCCTTCAGTCCTCTCCATTGAGATCTGGGCAAAGTTTTGATTCTGATAACAAAGGGATCGAAGTATTGAATAATATTGAAAAATTATCAAATGGGAAGTACATTCAAGAAAAATTAGAAACTATCAAAAAGATGGTTTCTCAATCTATATGTAATCATATAATTATTGAATATTATAGGATTATGGGGGATTTTTTCGCGAAAGATTTTTTTATAAAAAAGCCTGAAATAACAGGGAAAGAATGTGATGAAATTATACAATCCTTCATAGATAAGTGCTTTAAATTTCTGGATTCGAAGCATAATCAAAATCAAATCGTCTCTGAAGAGGAAAAAAATATAAGATGCTTAGAATGTGTTCATAGTTTACTTGAAAAAAATGCGCATGCTTTTTTCTTTCTTCTTTATTCCATATTTATTAGGCGAACTGAATCTAACGATACCTAGAGTTGCGATTTTAGATACTTTCTATTAGGATTGGTTGCTTTTAAAGTTTAAAATGATTGCAAATTCAGAAAGTATTTACGTCGAATAAAATTTTCTTATATCTATCTATTTTACAAAATCTCTGCTTCGTTTACTTTTTTTTATTAGAAGTGCCCTCTACTAAAATATAAATATATAATATTTCAATAGATTTAAAACTTTAATTTTGTAAGAAAACAGGGAAAATATATTTGAACTATTTTTTTTGATATCATCCATTCAATGTATATAATGTCTGATTTAAAAATTATCTAAAAATACATATTGAAGCAAAAAAATATTAAAAAGTTATAAATCATAAGTATATGAAGAAATCAATTTTCCGCACTGAAAATTTTCTAGAAATAAGACGTTTTTGTAATTTCATATTAAACAAAGAAAGCAATATTTCATAAACGTATTATTTCGCTCTTATATTTTTATTCTTTTGAAAATATATATTCAAGAATAAAAAGGGGATTTAAAATTACAAAATAATTGAAATAAAAGGATATAATGATCATTCCTGTTAACTGTTGTATAATATGGAACATTCATAAATTATAAACATAAAAAATGCATAAAATAAATCCTTTTTATTAAATTCCTTAACATTATCTAAAAATACCGGATTCAATGCAGCGGATATTTTTTAAAAAAAATCCTAGCCTTTTCATTTAGCATTTAAATAAAAAATTTTATTTTTTGTATATTAAAAATTGATTTGAAGTTGTGAAATATGCTTATAACTCAAAAGAAAAAATATCAAATTAAATTCTAACGATTTCTCTTTAAAAAACATAAGTTAATTATGTACATTCAAGATGCAAAAAACTTTTTATCCGGATTGCAAAAATGGTTAATAAATCTTATATAGGAACAAATAATTTCGAATTAATTCTATGTAATAAATATGTGCTTATAGACGAAAAATATTTTTACGAATATAAGAGATGTTATTTTATATATATATAATTATGAGTTATAAATATTTTTAAGAGTTCTTGGCTGTGATTTTGTAGCGACAAATTTATAATATTATATATTCCGCTTAAAATTTCTAAATACATTTCCTGACAATTATAACACAAAACTAGTATGAAAAATAGTTTTTTTATAATCTTTAGTTATGATTAAAAATACAGACATCTAGAAAATATATAATTTAATCAACAAAATGTATATTAAATATAAAATTAGAGCCATTTTTAGACAAAATAGGAAGTGATTATCAATGCACAAGTAGATTTTAATAAACAAATATTTCAGTTTGAATGCGTAATATGTTCTAAATTTTTTTTTATGTGCATAAAAGACCAATGCCCCCGTTAGAATAAAATAATGACGGAAAAGCATTGAATTATTTTATCTAGATAAACAAAATAAAGTTGGTTATTTTAGTTTATTTTTACTTTTATGCAACAAAATGGTGAAGTTGTAGTTTAAATGTTCTTGTATAGTGCAAAATCTCAAAATACTAAAACAATAAACTACCCCAAACTCCAAGGAAAAGCTTGTTTCTAGAACGATTCTACTGCGATGTGAATAATAGTGATGCGGATACCATATTTATACATATGCAAATTAATTTGGAGATGCATAGATTATGGCGAACAAGCATACTGATTTTTAATAAAGTTATGTTACTTAATGCTCTATGATAGAACTATTATGTTAAAATATATTAAAATAGAGTGATGAATATAAAACTTTAAATTTAAAAGAATTCAAAAATGAAACTACCTCATTACACAAAAAAAAATTGTTTTGTATACTGGAAAAAGATTAGGAAAATCAAAAATTCCATAAAAAAACATCATTTTATAAAAAGCATTTACACATAATATAATAAATGTTTACTATTCTAGTAAATATTAAGTTTGCCATGTATTTTCGAAAGTTTAGAGATTACACAGAAAAATTTCACGCTATATTCGACGATTATAAATATTTTCAAAACATTTTTAATGTTATTAAGTCTAAATACAGGTATTTAAGATCATGAAAACTTATTAATTGTTCTGATTTTATGAATAAAACAAAAAGTTTATGCAAAAAAACTTGTGCCTTTACCACATTGTTACAATCAAATTGACTTCTATGCAAGCAAAAAAATATGTTCTTCACAAAATCACGTGCAGATTGTATTGACAAAAGCAAGACGTAAAATATTACATTTTTAGATAAATTAAGATGTATTTAATATTATATATAATGATTTTAATTACAATGAATCATATTTGTAAATATATATGCTTGAATAGCTTTTTGCGTATTTGTGTTATTTTTTACTAAATCCTCTAACAAAAAATATATAATTTTACATTGTTTGGTGCAATAAATTATATATTTATATTATATAATATTGTAAAATTACGAAAATATTAAATGTAAGATAATAATATTAAAATCTTACATTTAATATTCTTTGAGTCAAAATGTGCAATTATGGCTACTTTATTATATAAGCAAGTAAGTTTCGTGCATGTATACTCCTTATTCAATGAAGGCGATAAATTATATATGATCTTTATGTTTAATTAGTAATTAAAAATTAAAAAGAAGTTACATTATATGCATTTCAAGGCACATATTTTTTACATTGTGTTTTTATGGTTTGCATTTACATATGCTTTTTATAACTGTCTTTAAATTTTTTTCTATCATAAATGCCATGATTTATATTTTTATTAAAAAAAGCTTTGTATTAATAGAATATAAATAAAAAGAACTTAGATAGTAAAGATTTAATAACGTCTATATTTATGCAGTAAGTTTAAATCACTGTAACTAGTAACGAAACTAATTTTAATTTTTAAATTAGCAAGAAAAAAATAAAAATAGAGTAGAAGCACAAGAAATTGACTATTCGATACACAAAACTCTAGATTTTATTAACATCATATAATTAGTATAATTTTTATGATTTCATCCAGTAGACATAACAAATTAAATAACAAAATACATTCACGCTACTAAATTTTTAATTTAAAAATTTTCGAAGCGCTTTCTAAAGAACCAAAAATGTATCTAGAATATCAGTGAAATAGAATTCTTTGTTTTTATACTTGAAAATAAAAAATAAAGTTAATATTTTACACGAATTAAACCGTTATAAAGACTTTAAGAACATATTAAAATTTTGAAGAAAAAAATACGAAAAACAGAAAGTTTATTTTTTGTTATCTTAAAATTGAATATACTTCAGTATATTTTATAACAAAAATACTATATCTCACATTACATGTGACTATTTTTTTGGTTCATAACCTATTATATATTATTATTGACAGAAAAAAATTTTAAGTATTTTTTTAACCAGAGTTAACATTAGATTTTAGTATGCAAGCAAATATATTGGCAACTTATTTTGCAGCATATTGTTGCACGTAAATTTTATTTAAACAATTGAATAAGTATAATCATATTTAAAGACCGTTAAATACACACTAATTCATAAATATATCAAAAAAGGCGATAAATGTATGCATATCAAATTCTCTATCTATATTTAGTAGAGTTCTAATTTTCTGAATGTAAAAAAATATTGAAAAGGTTTACTTTTATCTACGTTAAATGACAAATTTATAAAATTTATGAAATATTCTTATATGTCAGTATCAATATATTTTTAATAAAATATTTAGTTGTAAAAGCCTGTAGATAAATATAATAGATCTTACTCAAATATTTCATTCTATTACATATTCATGATATTTATATCACTCGAAATAACTTACCCATTTTATAAAATCAATAATTTCTTAATACTATATTCTAATTTCTCAACATTTACAAAATTATGCACATATAGCTTAACAGTTATAACTTCATTTTTGTATCAAAAATTCGCTGTAGTATAAATTTTATGATTATTTATAAATAAGGAAAATTATTTTCAAATTTTTGCCAAACACGCAATTCTAGATAGCTTTACAGCATCAACATTGATAAAACCTATTCATGCGTACTAAACTGCAAAAACCAGACATTGGTCTGATTTTATTATATTCTAGAAATAAAAACATGTTATCAAGTATAATTTTTTAGCGATATTCTAAATTTAAATTTATAAAATGATTTGACTGTAATAATACATAAGGATTTTATAACATATTTCAAGAAATAAATTTATATTTTTCTGTTATGAAACCATGAATCACTTAGTCAATAGGCAACAAAATTATATAATTTCATCGGATTTAACACGAACAATTTTTTTTCATTACAAATGTTCGTTCTGTAAATTTTTAATATGAAAATGCATCGTTTTTTTGCTTAAAAAATATTTTTATGTATTACCACATAAAACAATTAAGTTTTACATTTAATATAGCGAGAAGAAGTTAAATTCTCACATAAAAGAATAAAAATCAGAAAGTCTGTACACTAAAAAATGATTTTTATTTAATAAACTACATTTTTCTGCATAAAAATATTATTAAAAGCTTTCACTATAATCATCTAAATTATAATTTCTACAGTATACGCAATAACTTTTACTTATTGCTGTTATTTTAGTTTTATGTAAAGATTATACGTAATCCGATGACAAATAAATAGAAACTATAGATAAATTTAAAATCTGTTTTAATAAAGCAAATGTTTGCATTATTACAAACCTATCAATAACTTTACCATATTCTCATATATTATAATAGTTTAGTAAAAATGTATATTTTCAACCATTTTTGGTGATTTTTTTCATGATGTAGAAATATATGGAGCATGCAATTTAAAAATTTGACATGATTTTTCAATTTTTTTGATATGAAGACTCAAACGTATTAGTCATAGATTTATACATAATATATGTTTTTTCAATTGGATATTTCATCTAAATAAGTAAAAATTAATTTTGAATCAAATATCATATTTAATACAAAATATACTTTTTAAGAGCAATCTCAATAAAATTTTAAATAAATAAAACTAGATTATTTTACAAATTTTTTTTTTGATGGATTTTTAATACAAATTAATTATCTGATTTTTAAACTATGAATAATATCAGATCCCACTCTAAATCTGCACAGTTTAATTATAGTAAGAATTTTTAATATTTTTTTATTTATGCAAGCATTTTCTTGATTATAAAATCGGGTCTTCTTAACATATTACATATAAAGGTACCGATTATTATACCCTATCTATGAAAGAATCATTCTTTTGATCAAATAAGGAATTTTTAAACCATAAATTTAAGTTTGTGAAACTTCAATTAAAAAATATCCATAGGGTTTTGTTTATTTAGCATAATAAATTTCTGAAATACATTAAAGAAGTTATAAAATACATTGATACGATTGAAAGTGCATAAATTTTATAATTAGCTATATATCTTTGCTACAATTTTTATCGATTTTCTTTAAGATTTTTTAACTTGGTTTTTTAATATAAATAAGGTCCTTTGATCTGTAAATTTAATTTTTATGATAATCTAAATTTTAACGATAAAATTTTCTATTGTGATTTCGAGTTTGAATAAATTTACTTCTTGTGATTAATAATCCCTTAAAAAAATCAAAATTTATAAGAGATTTTCAATTTATAAATTTTTTTTTAATTAAAATATATGGATTAATTTTTGATTATACTTTAAATTTGTCAAACTGATTTTAATTTATAAAATCTAATTTTTATATAATTTTGTCTTAAAAAATTGTTTAAAATTTTGGTCCCTCCTGTAGTATAAATAAAAATGCTTCATTTATTTACTCGTTTTTTCTTGGAAAGATTGCTGCTGAGACTAGTCCTTGGATTGTTTTTTATATTTTGACTATTATACTCAGGGCACAATAACACATAAACACTCTATTTATGTTTGTTTACGCCACCTTTGACTTTATATGCCAACCCTATTCAGAGATTTAAATTTAATGTTGATTTTTTTCCTTGGATTTATAAGTTATATAGCTGAAAAAATATTCAAATTGATATAAATCCTATTATAATATAATAAAAAGAAATTTTCTAATGTTTTAATACTTCAACATATATATTTTATATCACATGAAAATGTGCCGAGAATATCTTTTTATTAGAAAATGTACTTTTCAATTTTAAAATTGATTTAAAAAATATGCAATAAAATATTTTCATTTTTGGTATTTTATCCATACTTATATAAATTAAAATAGACAAGAATTTATTATGCTATTCTAATGGTAAATTTATTACCTATGACATATAGTTGAATTTATTATATTATTATGTAAATTACATGTTTTAGTGTGAATTTTGGAATAGAACATGGTCAATCTTATCGCACTAAATTCTAATTGCGCTTTTTTATACTGTTGTCATTTTTTTTTGGATTTTTCTGTAAAATTTATATATAAATTATTTATTCAAATTTTTTGAAACGAGCACGCTGATCTATATATCTATATTTAACTATTGAAGTGTTGGTTTCAATAATATTGTATATTTTCAAACTACAAGTACAATACATGCTTAATATTGTTGAGGCTGTTGTATTATCAAGTATAAAATCTTCTAAAATTTTTAAGACTTGTAGTCTTGCATAATAATTTAAGTCCCGTTGATGCACACGCCATATACATGAATGTGTATTTAATATATTATTACGAATTATGATTACCGTGTATTTATATTTACAGTAAATATTCTCACGTATATAGCAAAATTTTCTTATTAAATAAAACATATCGCTTCATGATCTAAAATTCACATTTGACATATCTAACTACTCACAAAATATTTTTATTCGTGAGTAATGAACTGATAAGGGCATTTATTGTTTATAAATGGGTTAATTTTCTTTTTATCAAGTTTATCTATTTAGGCATATTCAACATATTGGAAATATAGCACAACTTCTTGATGTATCTTTTGACACCTTCTCCTTATCTATCTTCGTCCACTGCTCTTCTTATCTCAAATGAGATGAGTTCAAGTGTCTTGCGGAGTGTGAGAGCTTGCATCTATGCTAATACTTGGTCCGAGATTTTTACACCTGAAAATACTTTTTATGTAATTTTGTGACCTTCAAAAACAAGTCATTAGATATGGTATTATTTGTAAATATGTTATTTATTATTTTTGAGTTAAATTTATAGTTAAATTTTAGTTTTTGTTCTCAGACACAGCTGGCTTGATTCTCTGTACGCACAGCGTATTTATACTTTCAGCTTTCTTCTCCCCTCCAAAGTCTTCTCCAATCCCCTCCTTCTTTCGATAACTGCAATTTAAAAGTTTTCTAAATTCCAAGGTTTGTATATATACCTCAAGCTGGTTCGTGACATCTTTTTCCTTCGCGCACGTTTTATGATATTGTGTCACCACACCGTCACATGCATAGCATATGGGATAATTGTGAATATATAATACATAAATTAATATGATTTTTATTATATTATAAAAATTCTTTATTACAATCTTATGTGATATAATGGGCAAAAATAATGATTTAAACACCCGTTAAGCTAATAAAATATAAGGAAAAATACATTTTTATTTTTAATTAAGCATAGTATGTCTGTAAAAAATAATTTATACGCTCATCGGTACTGCAAAAGTATAGAAAAAACAAAAATATATAAAATACTAATTAAGACATGAAAAGGGAAATTTTTGGATTAGAATCTGTATTAGCAATGACAAAGAAATCAACATAATGCAACCTCCTTTAGATTATAACGTTCTTTTCAAATCCGTTTCAATATATATCCATAAGTATTGGTACTGGGATGGGGTTTATTTCATCACCAAAGGAACTATGGGTGAATTTTGTTTCGGTAATATTTGGAAAAAATACTCTAAATCCGCTTTTGCCACTAAACATAATCGAATAACATAAATAATATCCTCGTCTCATGAAGGTAAACATTCCTGACTAATATTAAGATTAATAAAGTAAATCGACCATTGTTAATAAAGATAAGATAGGAAATTATATGTATTACATTACAAATAGGGTGACTCTTTATCCGATTGAAAATAGGCGATAATTATAAATCGGTTTTGTATAATAAAAGGTCATGTTATTAGGTTTTGATCCTATTGCTACAGATTAATTATATTGTGCATAGTGATGCGTAGATACTACCCTGAAAAATACTAATATTAGTCTGAAAAGATCGTAAGTTAAAAAATTTTATATATTAACACATATAAATATCCAAAGAAAATAAAATATGGTCGCAAACTGTCTTAACCATACTAGAAATTTAAAACTAATTTGAATCATAGAACCATATAATCTAATAAATTTATGTATATTTTATTATTTATGTCCATAAAACAAAAATATATTTTAATTATTTTTTTATTATATTCATATGTATTATACAGGTTCAGAATTTCTTTTTAATCGAAAAAAACAGAATATCGAATATTATGATGATTAATTATAATCAAAATTTTATATTCAATCGAAAAAACCAAAATAAGAATCGAAAATATTTCTATGTTCGATTTTCTCATTGTAAGAATATATAATTTCTTCTTTTATATTTCAAGGAGAACGTTCATAGGTAAAAAATTATAATATTTCATTATAAATGCAGAGTTTTTATTAATCAAACAGGTAAAATAATCCCGTGCATTATCCGAACATATAAAATAGCTTAATATGTAATAGCGAAAAAATTATATGCTTTTATGCCAGAAAGCAAACATAAATCGTCTTTTTAATAGATAAATTACTAATTGTGTATAATTCTACTAACGAAATATATCTATGAAATAAATTTGTTGCCAATATAATATGTTAAAAGAGACTTTTTTTCCTTTTTGATATATTTTAAGGGAAAAAAAATATCTGAAAAATATTGTCAAAAAATATCTTAAAGGTATAATTAGGCAAAAGCAATGCGAACCCTGTTAAATTTTAAATCTAAAAATAATGGTAGTTTTGCAATTTTAATGTTCACATAGGCTAATACTCTAGTAAATCAATATAAAATTCATACTGATTATATTTTTCTAAAAATTCTGAAAGTGCATAAAAATATTTAATTTAAGAAAATACGAGGCTTTTTATTATCCATTAAAATCATTGTACTTTAAAACGATTAAATATGTCACATTTTGTTTCTTATGTACTCAGATATATTATTTGGAAATAGCGTAAATTAGAATGCTTAAGAATTACTGTATGCAAAATAATATTCAATATGAATACATAATTTGATCAAATAGTGTTTAGTATTAACCGAAAATGTATACTAGAACATAAACAAAGGTTCAAATATTCGAATATTTCAATCTTTAAAATTACGAATTTAAGAACTTAGATTCAGCCTTCATTACATAAAAGTTTGCCAAAAAAAAATAATTCAAGATAATTATTTGTTGATTTTTAAATCATAATACTAACAATAAAAAATAACAGAAACACTAACCTAAGCTGTACATTTTATTAAAATAAAATCCAACAGAAAAAGAAATTTTTTAGATATTCGCAAACTGAATGCAGTATTTTTCTTGTAAAAAATAAAAAGTAATATATTTTATGAATTCTAGGATATATTCGCTACCTTTATATATTCAGAACACCTGTTTTTCATGTAATAAAAAAAAATTGGATTGGCATATGTTTATTTTGTAAAATGGTTTTTTTTACACAAAAAGAAGTTCAAATCTTTTTTAATAATAAATTGAAAGGAAAAAAAACCCGGTTGTAAATAGTGTTGAACCAGATAATACGCGCAAAGTACACGTGATACGAGTAAAATGCAAAAATTAAACTAGTGACCATGATGTTACTGATAAACAAATTAAAAATCTGTAGGTCTATACATCCGTAAAAAGCCCATATTTATCCTCAGAATTACGATCAATGTATATGAATGTAAACTATATTATAATAAATGCAATGGTACTATTTTACGTGTAAATTTACTATATACTATGAAATAATGAAGTATCGTATCTAACATGATATTTGTATCATATAGCGTTTAGAATTTGATAGTATTTATAAATCAAATACAACCTATATTAAACAATCATAACCATTAAAATATGGCAATTTATTTTATAGGCCATATTATAAAATATTTCGTTTTTTTATCTATGCTTTCTATTCACTTTCAATTAGTAAAGATATTCTTATATATTCAACTATAATGAATTTTAAATTTGTTCATATACTTTTATATATACTAAATAACACAAAACAGAATATAATTAGATAAATAAATTCAAGAAAAAAAAGTAATGTAAAAATCATACATACAATATAATATAATAGGAATAGCTTTTGAGCGTCTTTTTGTATGAAAAAATTGTGTAAATAATTTAAATAATTTTTTAAAAAACAGCTTTTATGTACAATATCTTATACTTATGTTCACATTTTACTTATCTTAAATTAAAATTACTTACATAGAGTAAAAAAAAGGTTTGTTATCGTTCAATCATAATGATATTTTAATTGCAAAAATATATATATTTAGTATTCTTTATGTTGTTTATGAAGTCAAAAAACATTAATGAAATGTATTTATATGTACTTAACTAGAAAAACTGTAAATGAACAAGCATGAAATTTATATTACAAGGAAGGCAAAGAATGTGAATTTTTTGAATGATAAAAATTTCATGATAGATATAAATTTTTGATTTTTTTTAAACTACACATTGTCAACAAGATTCTTGTCGCGGTGAAGTATCGTTCTCTTATTTATAGAACTAATTTTTCTAACCATCAAATTACGGTGCAGCATCTATTTTAGAACTTTATAAGGTTTTTTAATAATATTAATGCTTATGAAAATGAAAAAATTGATTTTAGCCTAAATTTATATAAAATGAACGCACTTTTTCGATACATGCAAAAAATATAAAAACGATATTATCTAAAATAAATTTGTGTTTTTGTATTCAATATTATTATTTTTAGGCAACTAAATATGCAAATAAAATAAACATGAGGTTTTTTTTCGGTCACAAAAATATTAAATTTTTTTTTTAATCACTTAGTCATCACTATATTATGTTTTTTCAATTATGTGAGTATTTAAGCATTGCGAAATATACAGACGGAACACTTTCTAATGCTATATTTATATGTTTATACTCAACAAAAAAATACCATGATTTTTGCCTGAATATATTTATTCGCCCTCTATAAATTATAGTAATGAAAATGTCAAATATGCACAAGATTGGCATGTTTTTTTTCGTAGAAGGTTTTATTTCCGTCAATAAATTTTTTTATGAAAATTTTTATAGATATCATGGCTGTAAAATACTTAAGGTAATGTAAAACCTTAATATTTCTATTGTGTATGTGTATTAAATGTGTTTTATTAAGATTAATGCAGTAGCGAAGTAAATATCATATAAAGTTTGTATTTTAACGTCTAAAATATATATATGTTGTGATTTTGAGAAAATATATGATTCTGCTGTTAAAGTTTCATTGATGTATTTATCAATTTTTATTTTTGCAAAACAAAAACATTTTTTTAAATAATTTTATTGAATATAATATTTACATTTATATCTATAGTATTATGAGTGAATTATTATCGATGCATAAATAGTGATGTTACATCAAAAGATTGAAATTGAATAAAAAACACGAATTTTATATAACACATGTTTTATAAAATGTTTTCGTCGAGAAAAGAATGTTTTTAAAATAAGGCAGTAGAACACTACCACGAATTTATAAGATATATTTATGCGACACTCCCACGCAAGATTATTCGTTCTAGCTTTCTTTTTTTTACGTTCGCTTTTATCCCCTAAATATTCTTTTATTTTCTACTTTTATAGCATTGGGTGGGTTTATGCCGATTACTTTTGTGCTTTATACCAATTTGAAAACATTTGTTTGCTAAATAGTGAGGCGAAATCGAACAGCTTCTTATTTTGATATAAATAAGATCTCATGAAGTATATCTTTTTTTGTCATTTTGACCAAATAAAAAGTTTACTTCGTCTATTTTTGGTTTATTCTATTAAATTTCTTTTGTCTGTTAAAATTAATGGTGATGTATTTATGTAGTAATTAAATGATTATGTATGTTTTGTTACATTTTTCTAATACGTCAGTACTTTGTTCACGATAGTGTTCTTTTTTTAGTTTTTCGTTTATAGGTTTGTTTTGAACTTTCTAACGTACCTACTGATACTTCTTTTAGTTGTGATGTAAATTCTAATGAAATGTGATATATATTTTCTAATTCTATCAATATCAAGTAACTACATTTTTTCTTTTATATACAAGACTCTACTGGTATCTCGTATTTAAAATTAGTCATTTTCACATTATTTATGTTATTATTTCATTGCTTTTATATTTTATTGTTCTTGTTTACATTTATTTAGTAAGATTATCTATGACTAAAAATAATAATAAATACTTTATAGTCAGTAAATTCTATCAATATAACCAATATAGTACATTTTGTTATAATTTTAGGTTTGATCATCGTGCTTATTGTTCGACTTCTAATCTCTTGCCCTATAAGAATTTCCTAAAATATTTTGAAATTTATGTGTTTAATACTTGAGTTGTGTTTCTTTATAGTAAAAAAATTGTGTCATTGTAACATATGTCATCTATTATTTATGATATTGCCTCTGTATTATTTCTTTCAGCTGAATTTATATTCGACTTATCTGGCGCTGTTTAGATTTTTTTCAATCGTGATTGCTTTATAAACTCGCTATATAAAACCATTTTTAATATATTTTGATCATTGTGTATTATCAAAAAATCCAAGTTTGTTTCTTAGTGGGTGTCTGTTTTTAATTTAGGCTGTTAAAATATATTCTTGTATTGAATTTATGTTTTTTTGTAGAACGTGTCTTCTTATTAATATTTAGTATATGTATTATATTCTCTATGCTGCCAATATCCCTTATCTTTTGTAGAATATATTCGTAGACTTTGATAAATTCCTTGCTGTAGCATAAAATAATTGTAAATTCCGTTTGTATTTAATTGTAAAAGTGCTGCTCTCAATGTTTTATCGGAAGTTTTTTTTATGACAATTGTATTTTATTAGTATTAGAGTCATAAGGTTTTTAAATAAATTTATCTTTCTTTAGTTTACATATGACTTCTCTGTCTCTTTTAGTCTGTAAATTATACATTTTGATGTATATATTACAGCCTTAAAGTAAATATGTCACAAGGTCAAATATTGGCGTAATCTTTATATATCTTTATGTATAATTATAGTAAATTACAAAGTAAAGAAGCTTTCGATGGGTTTAATGTGCCTTTAAATATTATTAGTACTGTGTTTAAATACAAACTGTACCCCATGTAAATTTTTCAATCTCTAAAAATCAAATAAATCTATTTTTATATCTTTATCTGTTATTTTGGAAAATTCACAGATCTTATATTTGCTTAAATGACTCTTACATGGTTCTTGTGATTCTTTGTGCTTATAAGTAATACAATGAAATCGTTTGAAAAAGCAACCTCGGTGCTACATTATCTGTAAAACATTATAAATTACTTATATTTGTCACCAGGGTGTTTTGCATAACCTCAAAGATATTTTCTTGTATTTAAGAATATTCCTATTATAGCTAATGGCTATTTTCACTTATTTTGCCAATCTAAAGCAATTTTATATAATTCCGTTTATGCTATTCTTTCAGGAAAAAAATAGTTCATCAGCAGCATTTCGATTCTGGCAGTGAATATATGTTTTTTTGTTATTTTTTATATTTACATACAGTTCACGTATAAATAACTTTACTATTGGCTTTTACATTAATAGTAACTGAATATCAGTGTTACCTACATTTATTTGTTGCAATAAAGATATATTTATGGGTGTTTTTTTCCGCGATGAACATATGTTAGTCAAGTAATTTGACAGAATTTATCGTGCGTTCTAGTGTCTTAATCTTGTTTTTTGTATAAGTATTGTCTGTGGTAGATTTTCAATAAATATTATGCCTTTTTATGTACTTGATCTTCAGTTCCTCCATTAATAGAAATTTTCTCTTTATAATTTGCTTATCAACACTGATGTTTACTTTAAATCATCACCTTTTATAATTTTTTTTAATTGTCAAAAACATTTCTGCTATTGGTATGATTTTTGAACTTTAAAATGCATATTATCGGCGTTCTTGCTTCTGTGGTAAAAGTTTCATTATTTTATTTTATAGGTCGTGTATATTATAGCCAGAATTTAAAAACATATCTATATTATTTGTTATAAAATAGGCCGAAATTGCTATTTGATTATTTGGGTGCATTTTAACTTCTTAAAATTTATTTTTTCTGCCCTACTTTGATATCTTTCTGTTTTTAATACTATTAGATTTTTACTGATTACATGAATATCTAGATTGTAATTATACCTATTACTTGTATTGATATTATTATAATTTGTATTCTGTAAATATTTATATTTCATAGTGCGATTTACCATTTTATTCTTCTCACCCATCAAAATTCGGATTTTTCTGTGCTTTCTCGTGTATTCTATTATTATATTCAATGTTAATATTTCAATTAATTGTAAATTTCTTCTAAACCCGATATACGTAGTATCTATCATCATATTTTGTTTCATGACATTCTTATTCCGAAAATTTTCGTCTTTAGTACTCGCTGCACGTGTTCCGACATTATTTTTTTTTTTGCATTAATCTTGTCAAAAGTGTTCAAAAATATCAGAGCTGTCTTTCATATATCTTCTTTACTTTAGCTTTTTGCTTTCTCAACAAAAAATTGTCTGTGTGATATCTGAGTTACGCCATATAACAAATTTGGCATTAATGCTTTGATCTTCATGATGTCTTGTAAATTATAGCTTATGCAATCATATATCTTTTTATATATATAAAAACCAGCTTATCAAATCACACTAAATCTTTTTTCAATCCAAGTAGTAATGTAAGTTAGGAGAGATTGTTGGTCTGTACATTTTCTTGCTATACCAATGTAAGAATAATTTATTGAAAAACGGCACATTGCTCTAAAATGAACCGTGTCGTATGGAGTTTTTCCTAAATTCAATGAAATTCAGTAATTTTTTGTGTATAAAATAACATTAGTATATTAACTTGTTTTGTTGGTCGTTTTTGTTGTAGCACGATTTGGTTTTGGACATTCTTTTGGTTAACTCGTTTATGTGGGTTATATTTTCCAATCTTCGCAGCGTTTATATTTCGTTTATTTTTTGTTATTATAATATTAAAATAGTATCGCTGCACTGTTATCTGCTTACTTTTTCATCACTCACTATTACGTCGAATTGTTTTAGTCTTATACGATATATTTCAAGATGCTTTTTTATTGTGAATTTATATATGTTTAATGTGTTATATTGCATCTTAAAAAAACGTGTAAAATTATGTAGCACATAATATCTGTAAAAAATATTATTTAGATTATCTTTTCGCTGATCAAAGCCATTTGCTACGGAATACCATGAAATTTTTACCTAAAATATGCTATAGTTTAGCATTATATAAAAACGTCAAATTTTATTTTATATTTTTTTTGTATAGTTTATTTGTATTAGAATTGTATTCTTTGCATAAAAACATATAAAATATTTACATGATAATCTAGAAGACAAAATTGTGTTGTTGAATTTTTATTTTATATCAAATCAAATTTATTATAAAAAATAAAGCATATTTTAGAATAAATTAATATAAGGATTGCTTTATTTTTCTAGATAAATAGATTTTGTCATATGATACACAATCAATAACCCTTAAAAAAATATTATTTTACTACTTCTAAGTATCTTTTGGTTTTAAACTATTATCGATTCTAATAATACATATGTGACAGTAAAGATTTATTAATTTAATTGAAAAAGCCTTTTAAATGTAGACTTAATTTTGCTATAACAAAAATAATATTGTGGATATTCCGTATGATGAAACGTACAAGAAAGTCGGATTCTTGTAAGATTATAAAATTTTTCTTTACAGTTTAGTATACAAATTGCCTTGATCAATGTATGTACAAGTATTGAGGCACTAAAATATATTTTATAGGTGTATATAGAGCGTAAAATTACAGCTGAAATTTCGTTTATTCGGAAAACTATTTTTTATATTTATTATGTATCTTTTTGATAGTTACAAGAAGTTTCGGCAGTATATAAGTGAAATAGATAACTTTTTATATGTGTGTTTTTTGCCTTAATTTGAGCTAAAGAATTATTATTCTGCTATTACTAGTTTTTCTGGGTGATCTAAAGTTTCATTATTTAGAATGTCATATAATATCAATTATCAAGTTTTCGCCGGAAATTTTTCTGTAATTGTTTTTTTTCATATCTTTCATCTAATGATATGTTTTTTTAATTTCGTTCTCACAGATAAATATATTATTATATATAAGATTAGACTTTTTTTATGACAAACGGTAGGATATGAAGTTTTTTCTATTATTCTCAGTAGATTCTTACTTATTTGCTTCGTATTGTATAGACTTTTCGCTGATCTAGTATAATTCGTTTTACGATTTAGGAATAATAAAAACTTGTCGTAGATATTTCTGATGCTTTAGATAATTGAAATTTTTAATTTGTGTTGATACTTGCAATCTAATTCAATAAATTTAATAGACTCTATATGTCTATGTTCCATAGCTTATATTTCATTTTTTTGCATTTAAATTTAATCGCAAGTAGTGTAACTGTTATTTATATCGACTTGTTCATAAATTGCCCCACATAAAAAGCAGGAACCCAATATACAAAAAATTACATCATTTATAAATTTTTATACTTTAACACTTACAAATGAAATTTCTAGAACTTATGTTGATATAGGAATATAGTAAGTAGAGTATTTTTTGCAATTTGTAGTAAGAAATAAAATATAAAGCTATACTCGATGTTTTTGATAAAGCACATTTTATATACTCTGATAATAAAACACTAACTTGCAAAATTTAGTTGTGCGCTTGCTATGGAAAATATATTAATCAAGGGTATTATATGCATTGGATTATAAATATGCTTTTTGTATACTCTAAACCAAAAATTATTTCTAT
This sequence comes from Rhyacophila brunnea, assembly GCF_057557595.1. Lineage (NCBI taxonomy): Eukaryota > Metazoa > Arthropoda > Insecta > Trichoptera > Rhyacophilidae > Rhyacophila > Rhyacophila brunnea. The sequence continues at coordinate 628,844 of NW_028233338.1, read as the reverse complement.
ATTCTTTTGTCATGATATGTAAATACTATATTAGATGTATAGAAGTGGCGCATAATAATATAATTTAAAAATAAATATAAAAGACATAAAACAAATACATTTTACAATAAAGCAAAACAAAAATTTTTAAACATTATTAATTGAACTAAATTTAAAAAAAATGCCAGGATATAAACATAGGGCAAGAAAAGATAATTCAGTATTGCAATTTTTTTAATCGATTAGAAACTAAGATTAACAATAAAAAGTTACCCAAAAAATCACATTATGATCGCGCAAACTAATAAATAAAGTTATATTGGAACGAAAAATTTATGTATTTAAATTCAAGAATTTATTAAAATATAATTCAAACAATACCGCAGTAAAACCCATCAAAATTCAGCTAAGCTAATAATTTAATTTTTTTTGATTTTGTTGGTTAATAATTACAAAATAACTTTTATTATTTTATTCCTATATTGCCCTGATGTGATTACAATCCGTTTAAATTTTTTTTTAACTCTCTCTATCTCAATGCTGGAACTTATGCTATTCACTTAGACATACGTAAGGAGATTCAAAGGTTATAATAATAAATGTTTATGGCTAGATTTTTAAAAAATCATTTTATAGAGGCAGCAATATTCTTTTTTTCTGTGAATCATCTATATTTGCCTTAATGTAAATAGATGTTGCTCTCATTAGCTTCTTATATCTAGTTATTATCTATGTTTACTGTTTTATTTAATACATAATTTTAGTGGAAATTTTTTTTATGCATATCTTATCTTACTAGCATCATATAATATTTACGCAGTTATTATAAAAATGCTAGATGGAATAATAAAATTTATATTCACAAAAAACTTTAAACTAAAACTTAAAACTGCATAAAAATATAATAAATATTAATTTAACAATTTAACAATGTTAAAAGCGTAATCTGCAGGGTAATAAATTTCGTGAATGTATTTTGTGGCTGAATTGAAAAACTAGTTTGATCATTTATTTTAAAGCATATATTTCACAATTGAAAGTAAATTTTCAATGTAAAAACAATCTGATAGAAATAAAATGTGACTGAGCAACAAGATGTCCATAAAATTTAGTATATAGCATGTTAACAAAGGAATCTAGTACATTATTATATTTAATATATATTGTATCAAATAAAAGATCTCTTTGGCGAATTACTCATGATTTATATATTTTTATATAACTATCTGTTGATTCTACATCGCGAGATATATATTGGTCTTTATGAGCTCATCACAAAAAGAAATAAATTAAACACAAAAAAAACGTAATCAAATATAAGAAACGTATATTTCTATTCATTCCGTACGATTTTTATTAGAATCACTGGAATAAACACAAAAGCATAGAAGCAATAGTTTTACGAAGTATATGATATACTTATATAATTAGGTCTATAAACTTCGATTACATATATTGCGTGTTTAAAAATTTATATGTTTTAATGATTGATAAAGGTGCTTTCAACCTGATAACCCTTTTTGTTACTAATAATTAAGTTGTTCTGTGGTTTTTTATTATATATTTTACTATTATACAAATTATAGGTCTAGTATCTTCACGCAAGACTACTTATAATAAACAATGATGTAATATATGCTGTCATACTACAAGGGATACAAAGTACACTTTATACCAGATACAGTAAAAGAAAGCTAGCGGCTTTTAACATACACAAAATTATGCGAGATAAACGTTGTCGATAAATTCACCAAAAAATCCATTTTAAAGGGACATACTAGTATTAAAAGAATATTGTGCAAATCCGGTGTTCCAATAGAAATTTTCAATGCTGTTGCATATTACAAAAAAAAATAATAAACATTTTAAAGCTATGTAGAAATACTTTTGTATGATATATAACTGTGTATTTTGTTTTATTAGAGAAGTCAATAATCTATATCTGTTAGAAAGGTAATTTCCCTATAGTATCATAGGCCAAAGAGAATATTATAGGATTTTCTATCAAGTAAAAATTATGTAGGAATTTATATAATTAATTTTACTACTTTAAATATTTATATGCATGCATTATATCTGAATTTAGTTCAATAAAAAATTAAATGCATTTTTGTGGAAAATAATATCTGCCGACTAATTTAGCCTGATTATTATGATACTTATAATATTGTGTATATTGGTATGTTATTAGTAAATAAATGACAATTTTGGAATGAAAATTAAGCTGCATCATGATATTTTAATATTTTTAAATTATAAGTTGCTTTAAATCTACCTTAAATATATATAGAAAAATGTTATGATGCTTCCAGATATATACAATATCAACAATAAATCACAGTAAAAATGATTTATTGAGTCTTAAGACACTTAAGGTATTTATTTAGATACTAAATTTTTTCTTGAAAATAAAAAATTATGTGTATGCTTTAAACATTAGACCATATGAAGTAAAAGAAAAAAATACTTACACATAATGATCTCGTAGTAAATAAATGAGACTGAGAAAAATATTTTTCATGTGCATAATGACATTTTTGTGAATAATAAAACTCACAAATAATGTCAATTAATAGAAACGGAATAAATTTATTAGATGCTTGAACATGTTTTTAACGTAATAGTGGGAGTTTTTACATGCAAAGTTTAATTTGCGCATTTAAAATCACATTAAGATAATCTTAAATTTATAATCTTGTGTGATTTCTTTATAAATAAATAAAACAACCTGTATATGAAGGAAAATGGAATTTTAAGTGTAGCTGAGAACTTTGCACCAACAAAATATGTTCATGAGAATAAAATTATCTTTATCTACAGAATCATATTTTTTACTGAAGCAAACGCAAATTTATACGAATATGGTCGCATTTTTGCGCCATCAAAATTTATTAGCGATTAAGTTACGTATAAAATATACATGCTCATAAAAATTGCACTTTACTCTAGATTATAATCATTTTATGTCCGCTTTCTGGGTCATCTTATGTATTATGTCTCAAAAATGTAAGAAAAGAAAAAATTACACATAAATAAATTTTAAAGATTTATTTAAATGTTAAAAGTAATTTTATTTTTCTAGAACTATAGTGCAATCAAAAATTTAGTCGGTTCTAATTTAGCAAAAAAAAATGTTTAAACTAGCGATAAATATTATCAGCTGGGTAATTTAAGACACAAAATCTATGGAAATTCTTTTTAGACCCATCAATAGTTTTTGTGGTTAAAAAAAGATATTTCTATATAGCTAATAAATCTTTCTGTTTAATAATATTTTAGATTTATGAAGAGGTATTTTATATCATCCAAAGTTTTGAATTTCTTTATGTGAGGGTATATTTAATGCAATCAAAATAACAAGTCCAAAGAGTTATGTTGAATCTTGAAGTTACCATAATAACTTGTATTTATATAAATAGTTGAATTTGTTTATTATACCATAAGTATATTATCCGTGTCGATTAACGAATGGGATGATTCTAAAATTATAATAATGCAAACTTTTAGTTTATTTTACTTACTTCTCAAAATTAAAGTCAAAAAAACTGGATATTGGTTACCACTATGTATATATTCTTGAAATTTACTTATATACTGATTAATTTTCCGTTAATAAATCTGAAGCCTTATAAGTATTGGCATTTATTTTGCACATAACACCTACATAATTTCTATCTGCAATTTCTACATTTGAACCTATTGTATTTCTTGACCGTAGAATGCAATTTTTTCCTATATTACAATTTTTACCAATCTTGTTATGCCCCATGATAATTGTTTCTTTACCGATTTTAACATCGTTATCAATTTTACAACCTTCAAATATGATTACACCATTCCCCCATTTAAAATTAGCCCCTACTGTTGAATTTTTATGTATTGCCACGATCATATTCTTGGTATTAATATTCCTATAAATATCGAATTCATTATCTTTACATATTGGTTGTAAAATCTCAATTTCTTCATTTATGAATTTATGTATTTCCGCACGTTTATAAAACAAATTTACCTTTACAAAATCCTCAACGTTTACCCAATTCTTCTTACTTGTAAGATATAGCGTGTTGATCATGTAATTGAGATATGTATTAGAAATTATCATTTTTAAAACTTCATTTAAAATCTCATTTCTTTTTAAATTATCAAGAAGTTTAAGTTGATTAACTTTTCCTTGACAATACCTGGATCTCTCGTTAAATAGGCATTTTCCGAGCAGTTTATGAACAAATTCTCGTCTGCGGTTTTGAAATGAGGTTTTCGTAGATTCTGGGTTCAGAAAGCATGCAATTTTTTTACTCATTTCTTTTTCGTATCTTTCTTTAGTTGTAATGCAAAACAGCATATCACCTTTTATAAAAGAATTTTTAAGCAAATGTGATTTGTCTCTTTTCAGTATAAATAAATCATCGGTGCTAGCTTCGAAATATTTTATATTTCCAACTTGGTAATCAAATAAAAGATAAAGGTGTTCTTTTGGCAAACAAATTGTTTCAATAAATCCTTGCGAAATTTTTTTGTCATCATCAGTCAATAAACAGCGTGAATATGGCTTTTGTTGTATATTACTAAGTCCTCTATTATTAGAAAACTGATTTTGTAGATATGATTGTGATGGAAGCCACTGATATATTAAAGGGAAAGGGCCTGGTAGATTGTATCTATGATTTAGGTTTGAATTTGCTATGCATTGAATATTATTTGGTAATTCTGATCGAATAGTTTTACTTGTAAATGTACTATTTTTAGATCTTGGTGCTGCTAATTCCTCATTTTGTAGGTTTTGGTTGATAATATTACTTTGAGCATATTGATCATATGGAAGAATATGTGAATGTAAACTTTGTAGTGGTTGAAAGCCAGACTGACATTTGTTCGAAGATGTATCTAAAAAGATATCTTTGTTTGAGCTGCCTTTATTTCCTGTTGCAATATGATTCGAAATGCTTGCTAAAACATCAAGACTAAAGACAAATATCATTCTTTTGGGGTAAATAAAAAAAGGAAAAAATAAAAATCAATCAATAAGCATTTTCTAATATTGAAAATATAAACAGATAAAATAAAAGGCAAAATTAGTAAATATATTTCGGATCTTACTGAAACCTCGACCAAATTACACCTAAATCAGCAATAATGGTCATATTATGGCTGTTATAGCACGAGAAGCAATTTGAGGCATGAAGTTGTTTTAGTATAATTTACACTTATACAACACAAAAGAAAAATGATAATCATATGATTCAAATAATAAATAGCATATTATAAGACTCTATTTGTCTGTATGTGTTTTATTCAGCCTTTTCTATTCTTAAAACCAATATAATTCAAAAAATTCAATAGAGACATAATGTCTTTAAAATAAATAATAAAATAAAGAATTACAATTTTGAAAAAAAAAATTATCATTGCATGCATATATAGGCAGACATGACTGATAAAATACATATTTTCATGTCATTGCTTGCTGCAAATCAGCAATTACATAATATGAGTTAAACAGATAACCTTTGTATTTGATGAGCATTTTTGATGCCAAGCTAAATGGCTTATATTGTATCAAACATATTTTTATCCCGAGTAAAATTAATTTTGAGTATTTTTTTATCTATAGTGGGAACTTTTTATATGATTAACAGTTTTTTTGCTGGCTTTAAGTCTATAGTACCAGTTTAAAAGGATTAGATAATATTTCTATAGTAGACTTTTATTATTAATTATAAATTTTTTTTAAGGCTTCAAAAAATAACTGAAGTCATATTTATGAAAAAAAATTAGATTTTGAACGACATAAATCTCTTCATAAAACATAATTGACAATTTTTTTTATCGTTTTTAACAACTTTGCTCTAAAACCTGATGTAACAGATGAAAAAAAAATAAGAAAAAAATATGACCAAAGATATGCATATAGATAGTTAAGAATGATACAATATATATTTTTTAAAAATTGATTATCGCAAGTATAGTATAAAATAATTTCCAGAAAAACATATTATTTCGTATAGATAGCCAATCTTTTTTATTGTTATTGGCACACCAATATACGCGAATTGTATTTGTAGCAATATAGATTCTTTACTTTAGATTATCACAAACCAAAAACGAAAATATTATTTCTCAATTTATAAGCATCATATCATTTTATGTATTTTTTTCTCTGTGATGAGTATGTAATCACATTTATAGTATACATTATATTGTAGGTTTATTGAAGTTTCTATATATGTTTAGGCTTGAATTATTATCAAAATTATTTCTAAAGCAAAAAAAAAAATTATATTTAAAAATTGAAATCGAAATATATCATATATGTTATATTAAATTCAGATCATTGGTGGCATTAAAAAGAAAACAAAACCTATGCATCGATCTATCGTTTTTTAGAAATTTTCATTTTACTTTTATTAATTACATCGCATGGAAATAACAGAAAAATCATTCTAATAAAAAACAGTGGAAAAAGCATACTAAGTGAGCCTGAAAAGAGTAAAAAGTGTCTTTAAACACAATGCGACATCGCATCTGACTAATTAGTTATTCGAAAATAAACTTTAAAGAAAAAAATGTAAAAAACGCTGTTAATCAAAATTACGATTTATATAAGAGTGTTTTGAATCAATCCCTCTACGCTTAAAGCGTTTTTCACGCCTTTAATACTGATATGACATACCTTAACGACAGCATTATAACTTAGTTGTCTTTAAAACAAATATGAAACTAGGAAATGAAATTCTAGAAAACAAGATAGTGATAGATAACCCGTTAAAAATTAAATTACAAGCAAGCGGTGATATTTACGAACCATGAAAAAATATAGAGTAAGAGAAAATATTTAGGATAAAATCAATTTATCAAATAGTGTACGCTGAAGTTGGTAATAAAGGTATAATTAGTTTAAAAGAAACTTGAAAATACCAATTAAAAAAGTAAAAAAATATAGATGATATAAAAAGGTTTTTAGTACAAGTATCAGTGCCAAAAAAAAATATGTAATTCCTTAAATTGTCAAGGATTAATATAGGATTCAAATTACAAATATAGAGAGATCCAAAAGAAGAATAAACATCGAGAAAACATTTACAACGCAGTAAAAGAATATAAATGTCACATTATATAATATTTACAGAGATATGAGCTCCATAATATCGCGGAGCCATATATAAGATAAGAATCAATTAAGAGATGCTGTAGCATAACAGAATAAATAACAAAACTTTGGATTTACATGATGTTATATATGATAATGCAACAAAAAATACAGATATTAAGTCATCAAATCACAAAAATCTAGAAGCGGATTGAAATTAGAGCAAGCGAACAATCGATTTTATAAAACAGAAACAGTTTTATTTACATAGAATAGATAGAAAAATCAATATCAAAGATGATGGACCAAACTGGTAAATTTTGGGCAAAAATGTCATAGAAAAATTTTTAAAGCAGGCTGTTTATTAGGTACCTATATTTTTCTAACAGAATACGAAATGATGAAAATTGTTTTTTTGCCATTCCAAGAATACTAAAAAATTGAAAACCTTATGCTAATTTAGAAGCTGCAGGTCTAATGTGAATATAACTTTTTATATAGAAAATAATATATTTGTATTAATGTATAATTAAATAGCTTTGTGACATGTTAGAGGAAAATTCTAAAAGGAATGGTTTTATGCAGGAAAAACGTATCTCATTTCGTAAGATAATATTGTAATTAGCTGTAAATTTAGACCTTTAACACGTATAAATAATCTATTCTAATCGAAAAAAAGATTATGACGTCATGTCTGAGAATAATGTAGCTGTTATTTTCTTCAAATTAAAAATCATTATCGTACCGTGTGCCTCGTACATGGAGCTAAAAATAAGCGCCAAATAAAACGGCAATAAACAAGGAATATAGCAACAAACAGACAGAAATTATATCACTATTAGAAAACGTTTAAACACAGTAGATCAAAACTGTTTATATCGGTATATATGTAACAGGTTTTAAGGTGTGAAAGCCAGTAAATAGCTTTATTTATGTAAAGTGTAAAGTTTTGTTATTGTCGGGATGTTTGATGTGAGGTTAGGTTGCAAAGTAAAAGTGCATACCACTTCTATTTGTATCAAGCGTAGATCCATATAGTAGAGTGCTTAAAAAGTAATTTTTATGGGTAAATATACCGGGAGATGTGTATTCTTATGACAAATTACTTCTTATATATTTACATTATTAATGCTATTGACAAAAGGACCAGAAAACATATAAAATATGAAAGAAGAAGCCTTTTATTTTTTTAATTTCATGAGACTGGAACTCCTTTAAAAAGCAGTCTGCAACCAATTATTTCTGATGTGGTAAATACGAAATCTACACGAGAGTATATATTTATATAAATACCTCTGGATAATAGAAGATAGTAAATCTTTTATAAAAGATTTAAAATTTCCAAAATTTATGATAAAATTACAATATAAAATTTGAATATAGTTAAAACCAAACTCAACTAGATACTTATTTAATATAAGGAGCACACATATATACTTATGAACCAACAAAAAAAATTTCCAAAATATGAACTATTGAAACTTTGCTTCAATTGGTGATCGGATAGGGATAGTTTTAGCTGAAGAATTTTTTCACACACAGCCAGCCGAATGGCGAAGAATTATATTTTAAAAGAAAAGAATTCTGCAACGAGAAATCGAATATAAAATTTTTATCGAAGAAAATGCCTTTTAAGCTACATAAGACAATTATAATTGATAAGGAATAACACAAAAAAAGCAGCTTTATACAATTTTTTTTAGATGAATAGGACACAGTTCTCATTTGTAAACGAATGCTTAATTTCACTACAAAGCTTATAATCTATTCAGTTAAATCAAAAGAAAGATAGCTGGATATAAAAAACAAAAGATAAAAAAAGCCGTAATAACTTTAATAATCTACAACAACTCAATGATTGACTATTCCGGGCCTTCAAAGTGTTTATAAATTGTAAATGTTACGCTAAAATAAAAAGTTTGATTCTGTATCATGCAGGATGGTGAGATGTTATTTATGAATAGTTAAATTTTTAACACTATAAAGTAGCATATCAAACGGTAGACCACTTAGCAGACATATTAAAAAAAATCTTGGCCATGACTATACACAAAGACACAACTAATTTATAATATGCATACACTTATGCCCTCATGATAATATAACTTTTGAAATTATGATAACGATTGGTTCAAGAATTAGTTTAAAATGAACTGCGCAAATCTGGATACATGAAAACAAAAGAAAATCTATTTTTATATCGATCAGTCATTTTCGTGCATTAGAAAAAGATAATCATGATACGTATATAGAAATAGAAATGACGAGCATTGATAATCTGACCAATGTTGGAAATGAGAAGCTAAAAAAATAAATTCTAATGGTAAATAAACTGTTCCTTATTTAAAATGCAGAGCTCAAATATTGCCATACATTATAACTTGGGATGGGGTGTATACAAAATACCACATGTCGTGTATTAAGATGATAGAAATACTAACTGAAACGCAAAAATACGCACAAACAAAAGTATTAACGCAGACTACGAAATCTAATAAGTCTTGAAAGAAGAATACACATCTATATAGTGTGTAAAAATAATTAGATGAAAATAAGAAGTAGCTAAATTGTAACTATAGAGCAACCTAAAGTTTCTTGAACAATAATTACATGCTAAAAATCAATCGTATGGCGTATGGGTATCTGTTCTTTTGATATTGCCAGAGATTTACAACTGTATTATATAAATAAATATTTACAATGGAAGGGATTTGAGTTTCTTTTTAATTTCTATCCAGCTCATAATATTTTTTACATTTTAAACAAACATAAATTATTTTTTTAGCGGTCATTTGTGAATTAAAAATAAAATTTTCATACTTATTTTTTTTTAATTGGCAAAGCTAAACATTTGATCTGTATTCTTAATAAATCAAATATTTAGGTTTTATTAATTATCTTTGATAAATTGGGATAAATACCCATCTAAATTGTATTTATCAGTCCAATATTGTAGGGAAATCTTTTGATTACGAATACAATTTTTTTTTATTCCAAGTAGTTACAATGTAAAAATAAATAAAGGAATAAAGAAATCAAATTTATAATTTATAATTTATAATTTAATTTATGCTTAAATTTTAATTTATTTAAGGAATTCTGCTTATTAATGAAATTAATATAAACTAATTTATTTTGAAATGAAACAGTTGCAATTAACGCGAATAGCTTATAATATTTAACCATGAAATTGTTTAATCTTAATAATAAATAAAACTGAAATCTTTAAATCGACCATTCTTTCAAGAAATTAAATACTATTTATAAAATATACTGAATTTCTTGAAAAGATGGTGTTTATTACACAATTAACTAAGAATTGTTTAATATTAGTATTAAAGCTAACGTGAGTTTTTGAATCAACTATTATTGTAAAAGGATCAAATCTAATTTATGATACATTTAAGAACCATCAAAAAATCCATACCACAATCTACAATCATTTTTTACAAATCATTAGTGAAACACATAACCACGAATAAAAACTATCGGCCCATTTTAAAGCAAGACACGAACAAATTAGACGAAGCCCAGCAGAGTACAGACAAGAAATTGAAATATATTTTATTTGAACAAAGATATAAAAATAAGTAATAGTATTAATAGTAAAAAAATAGTATCGGATGGATTATAATAATTTAACAACGGTTACTGAGCTTAGTGATTCCAAGATTTTAGATGTTCTTAAGACGCGGTATAAAAGGAACAGGATATATACGTATAGTGGGCATGTTTTAATTTCTATTAATCCGAATGTCGATTTGCCGATTTATGGACGCGATTCTATTCTTGCATATCGCAGTATTTCTTTGTCTGAATCATGGTCATATTCTAGAACAGAAAATGAAAATATAAATGATGCAAATTCTATCAATATAAGAGATTCTAATATTGGTATTAAGACTGATGAATATATAATTGATGATAGAATTGATTTAAACGAAGAGAAAATTGGTATTATGGCGAATGAAAATAAAAATTATCTAGATTCTATCAATAATAGAGATGGTAATATCGATCTTAATGAAAATAACATTGGTATTAAGACGAATGAGAATATAACCGATCATGCTAATAGAAATGATAAATTTAGTTCGGGAAGTAATGGTGAAAGCGAGAATAGTGGATCAGGACCATCTTCACCACATCTTTTCTATCCCATTAGTGATCCACATATCTATGCTCTAGCAGAACATGCCATGGAGATATTGTGTATTCATAAATACGTTACTGTAGTAATCAGTGGTGAATCTGGATCTGGAAAAACAGTTAACCACAACCATCTTCTCGAATATTTAATCTATAGAAGTTGTGATGACTATAAATCGGACAAAAAAGAATCAAATATTAATACTGCCCATTCTATCAATTCATATTTACTTGCAATAAATCCGATCATGGAATCTTTTGGAAATGCAAAAACTATTCTTAACAAAAATTCTTCTCGTTTTGGAAAAAAGCTCGATATTCATTTTCGAAAGGAAAATAACGATGTTCCTGGATCCTTTTCAGTTGATTCAGCTATTATAACAACATATCTTCTTGAAAAAAGTCGAGTTACACATCGCGGAGTAGGTGAACAAAACTTTCATGTATTTTATTATTTTGTTGAATATTATTGTAGATTCGAATTATATGAAAATAATGATTTTATCAGTAAGCCAAATGATTCTGGGGCTGTAAAATATAAAACCTATTATCAAAATATTATAGAATGTTGCAATACGTTGGGGCTTGATGATATAAAATATTTAGAAGATGTTCTTGAGGGCATTTTGCTGCTTGGAAAATTAAAGATTTCTACTGATAAAGATGGATTGAATGATATACACGATTCAGATGATATTGCACGGCTTCTACTTCTGTTAAACATGGAGAAAGAAAGTCTATATGAGTACATCCTTATAACCAACCTCAAAACACCGGTTGAACTACTCGTGTTAAAGAATAATCTCGAAAAATGTTACGACAAGAGAAATACTCTTGCAAGATCTTTGTACGACGAAACTTTCACATGGATTGTAGATCGATTTAATGAAAAACTTACGATAAACAATGACACAAATCCAAAAAATACAGTTGAAAGTAATTTAAACAAGAACCCTTCTAATAACTATAAGAAAATAACTGTTCTAGATATTTACGGTTTCGAAGTATTTAAAGAAAACCGTTTCGACCAATTCTGTATAAATTGGGCAAACGAAAAAATTCAAAACGATTATGTAACAAGAATATTCCATGATATGACAAAACTGTATAAAGAGGAAGGAATAGACTCTGAAATAGAAGTACAGATACCTACAAAAAAATCAATTGCACTCGATTCCCTCGAAAAATCATGTGGTATTGTAGATTTGTTGAACGAAGAAAGTTTAAAACCCGGCGGTTCATTAAAAAATTTTCTTATAAGAATCGATGGATTTCAAGGAGTTAAAGTTTCTGGTAATGGGTTTATGCTTTCACATTATGCTACCAATGTTTTGTACAGCGTTGAAGGATTTATGGAAAAAAACAATGAATCTGTTATTGATTATAAGTATTTGTATAAAAATACCGATTTATCAATACCAAGCGCAATTTCAGCAAACAATAATCTTGCTGAGCGGAATAAAAACAGCATAGAAAATAGTAAACCCAATAAAGAAAATGAAGGTGGTGTAAATAGTATCATAAGACACATAATATCAACTTCAAAAATGAAAAGAAGAAACACAATCCTAAAATCTTTCCGAAATTCACTGGAAGACCTTTTCAAATCATTTAAACTATCTAAAGTTTTATATGTAAGATGCATAAAACCGTCTGAAAAAATCATAAATCAAACCTATAGCTTCGATGAAAAATATGTAATGAAGCAGTTAAAATCATGTGGCGTCATGGAAACAATCGAAATTAGCAAAAAAACTTACTCTCATCATCTTTTTTATGAAGAATTTTACGAAAGATATTATGAAGTTTTGAAAAAATATCAAATTCTGGATCAGAACGGAAGTATAAAAAAAGATGAATTTTTTAGTTCCAACTCAGAATCTAAAACATATACGGATGAACAAGATAAAATAAATAATAGCGAAAATAAGGGAGAATCTAAAATATATAGAAATAATGAGCCTATTATATTTAGCAATAATGAGTCTATAATATTTAACAACGACAGCAAGGAAATTTTAAAATCTGATCAAGAATTTGATACAGAATCAAGATCTATTCATAACAAATGGATTGATTATGATGAAGGGCTAAGAAAATACCTCAAAGAAAAGATACGATACGGGAAAACAAGGGTATTTATTACAAACAGAACACTTAATAAACTCGAAAATGAAAGAAAAAAAATACAAGATGGTTGTAAAGAAATAATAAGAAAGGCTATATCTGAGTACTGCAAGAAAAAGCAGGTTGAAAAGGCGATGGGAATACTTTCAGAGCATCTTCTTCTTTTCTATAAATCACTTAAGGAGTTAGATAATATTAAAAAAATAAATGAAATGGCTATAAATGATAATAATAAGAAAATTGATTGCGAAGAAAGTAAATGGAATGATTCTATTGCAAATAATAATGCGAAATATGATGATCTGTATAAAAATACCATGGATTTTGATGTAGATATTACAGAAAATCACGATATAAATGCCGACGTGAATCAAAAAATTTTAAATGGTGAGATTTACGAAGAAAAAACAGAATATCATAATTCAAATGATGAAAGTGTCATAGATGAATTTATCCAAACAAACGAACACATTAAATATTTGGATACAAATATATACGATAAAGAACGTTGCACCAAAATAGGAAATTTTGATAAAAACATAAACACATTAAAAAATATTAATTTAGATAAAAGGTGTTTGGATAACCTCAATATATCAAGAAATCAAAATACAACAGATAACAATGTCATTCATCTCGAAAAACAAACCAATGATTTTTTTAATGATCCTGATTCATGCGACGATAACCTTGCTTTTGATTGCAAGGATATAAAACTGATTGGTCCTAATTCCTTATATAAATCAAAAAAGGGGCCAAAATATATGGAAAACGAAACAAAAAAAGAAAAATCGGATAAAAAATTCGAAAATAAAATCATCCATAATATTAAAGATAACTCATTCGTAACATTCGACAAATATCTTCTATCACGAAACAATGACCAGAAATACAAGCTTGGATCAATTCATTTCAATAACGGATCAAGCAATTCAGATATTAGCGAGTATGAGAAAAAGATTAAAAAACTAGAAGAAAAAATTAGAAATTACGAGAAATTTTGCAAAGCCCCGTGCAGAAACTGCAAAACTATGGAAATAAAATATAAATATCAGACCGACGAGCTCAAGAAAAATAAAATGAAGGAAATAGAAAATCAAAATTATAAAAATAAAGTTTCTATGCTTGAAAAAGAGATTGAGGCTCTCAGATTGGTTAAAAATAAGATGTGTGATGAACACCATATAGACGTTGTTACAAACAATTTACTTTATGCTGAAAATGTAAACGATCGAGGAGATGGTTTAAGTACTGATGAAAAAAATATAATAAAGTCTAACAGGGATCCAAATAAATTAAATATGTTGAGCACTGATGAAAATAATGATCTAGGTTTACAATTGTCAACTAAGGATGTTTCAAAAGACGCTAAAGTATACCAAGAAAACAATTCTTCTACCCCAAAAAGCAAAAACAATGAAAAAATATCAATTAAGGAACAAACCGATGAAGAATCTTATCTATCTGGTATTAAAAGTAAAATACCAGACGAAAATATAACGGATAAAGGCTTAGGTAAAAAACAAACACCAATTACAAAGCAGGATTGCAATGTAGAAAATCCACTACATCCAGATAAAAATTTAAAAAACCAACTTAAAAAAATTGATGTTCTCAAAACAAACGACATAACCATTTCATTCACATCTCCGTATGACGTTTTTGGATGTCTACTGGAATTATTTTTAGAGTTCGCTCCCACATTATCTTCTTCATATCTTCCAAAAGACGAAGCAACTAGTCTAGCCCACATTATTTTTCACACAGTGCTCAAAATAAAATCGAAATCTACAAAAAATATTAAAGAGCTCATTGATATTGTTACGTGCCAGGTGAGAGAAAGATTTGAAATGTTTGAAAGAGAGGAAGCTAAAGTTTGCTACGTTATCAGTAATATGATTGAGCTTAGAGGCATTATTTCGGGAATATATGAAGAGGACGTCGATAGTAATAATACAGAGTGTAAAGGTACGAAAAAAAATTATACATCAAAAAGTGTAGATGAGAATATAAAAAACCATAATATACTCAGTGAACCACCTGAAACTACATATTTGAAAGGTTATGATGAATTGAATAAGGGTTTAATAACTAAGAATGCTAATGATAACAACAAAAACCTAAATAATAGTGATAAGAATATTATAAATGATGTAAGATATGAAAATGACCATATGAAAGGTGGAATTGGGAATAATATAAAAGTGGAAAAATCTGTTTCTGACGAACATACTATTGAAAAGCCATTTACAAATAATGAAAACAAAAATTGTAATGAAAAAGGAATACAACAGCTCATCCCAAATAATACAATAGTAGACGATAAACCCTTAATAAAAATCGATATATCTCGCAGGGATGATTATCTTGAGATGATGGCTGATATTGAAGATGTAATAAACATTCTATTCGTACATTTGTGTGAAATGCTAAAGAAAAAGCTAATACCTCTGCTCCCTGAAACGGTGATAGAACACCAAGGAATAAAAGAATTCTATTGCAAACCAAGATCTTTCATAGCATCAAAACTAACATTTGCACCATTTAGAAAAAAGAAAACGATTCAGATGCTAATAGAAGTTCTTGAATATGCCGTTTCAATTCTTCATCACTATCATCTTCCCGAAAGATACTGGGAAGAATGTATGAACTACCTCTTAAAAACCATAAATAGTAGATCGTTCAACGGTCTAATGGTCAAAAATGACTTTCTTTCCTTCAAAAGAGGAATCCAAATTAACAATAATCTAAACACAATCGAAAAGTTTCTGAGAGATGTAAACTATTGCGAAGGCATTTATTGCCTTGAACATATCAGAAGCATCGTAAAACTCATAAATTATGTGAGAGGCGGAATGGGAATGGAAAATGTGCTTGAAGAAATTCCTATACTTAACTCCGTGCAAGTAATGGAACTCATTAGCAAATTTGTAAAAGAAGAAAGAGAAAGTTTAGGCATCTGGGAAGTCAAACACATCGCAAAAAAAGAAAGCAAAGATGAAAATTTAATTGAAAATAGAAAGATCAAAACCAAAAAAGGTTCGCCGGATAAAATTAAAATCGAAGGACCGAATTCTAATGATGTAAATAATAGACAATGGCACCAAATGGAAAAGTTTATAAATGAGGGCAAGGTTTATACAGCCTTTACCAGCAAAAAGGGGGTCAAGTTAAGCGTAATTATCCCAAGGTTTATTCCCAGCAAATTCATTCAGTCAATACTCGAATCTATATAGGATTATATACATCTTTTGCAATAATGATGATAAATAAATAAAATGGAAAATTCTTTCGTTAAACACATTCAGATCTTAAAAATAAAAAAAATTTCAAAATTTTTGCAGCTATTCTTACCTTAAGTAGAACTTTATACTGATTCATTATTTAAAATTATTACATAAAATTCATGCTCAAAATGTATAACAGAACAACGACGACTATTTATTTTCTTGTCTTAGTAAATAAAGCAACAGATAAAAATATGAATTAATTTAAAAAAAAGGTTTATGGGAACTCTATTAATGTTTCACATTTATATCAAAGTCATCTGTTGACCTTAATTGTTAGCATTACACTTGAAGATCTCGGGTCTAATACCTTTTTTAGAAAATTAAAAAAACACGATCATGATCATATCTATAAAATATCTTTTGTATAGAATAAATCAATTTATGATAATTTTACATGAAAATAATGTATTTTAACAAAAATAAAAAAAACCCATTTAATGTATCACAGCAATTATAATATAGCATTTAAAGTAATCGAAGTGTATACCGTATAATCTGAGTGTTCAGCGCCAGATTTCATGTATTGTATTCAGTATTTTAGTGTTGACAGGTGATTTTTTTAGAGAACCATGTAATAATAAAAGTAAACTATATTTCTTTATAATGAAAATAATATAAAAAATATGATAAATATAGAATACTTGTATTGTTATCATGCAACATAAAGTGATTTTAAAGGTGCAGATAAGCGCAGTTGAAAACCTTTTGTTTGTGGAAAACAGCAACTTTAAATAAAATTACTTGATTTTTTTTATAATTTGAAATATTTTAAAGATAAATACTATATATGGAGTCGAAAACTCATTTTATATAAAATTTAAAAATTAACAAAAAATATACCGTGCATAAATGACGTCCAAAAATATTAACTATTGTATTAAATGAAAACACTAATCCTTTTAAATGTCTATTCAGGCCTTATAATTTGGATAAATACGTCCTTTCTCATTATATATATATTTATACGAACAATGATAAACTGTGATTTTAAGATTCTTGTAACTAATTTTTTGGCTGGTGTTTTACCAATAAAGTCTAATAATTACACACCAAAGGTATTATAACGAAATTTTGATTTTTCATGATATTGAAGTTGCTAATCATTCTCAAATTTGATAGTTTGTCTAAAAAAATTTCTGATTCTTATAGAATTATCGAGTTTTCTATTCCATTATATAGTAAAAAATTTATGCATCATTCTCTTCATTATTTTTTAAATATCTGGGTAGATGGCTTAAAGCAACTATTTTAACAGATATTATACCACAATTAATACTTTAACAAACAGAATTATTATTTAATATTAAGTTTTACGTTTTATCAGATACTTTTTGATTTAATAAACTTTTTTTTCTATTTTTGTAGGTTTTTGCCAATAAAGTTTTATAAAAACGATTATTTGTTTTAAATTCAGATAAAATTGAATATATAGTACATTTTTTAGTATTCTATATATTTTGTTATTCCTTTGATTGCATTTTTAATATAGTAAAGCGCTATTTTGTATTTCAAATATTTTTTAATTCATACTGGAAGTGAAAAAGAACTTTTTTTGGTATTTTTTCGGTTTTTATGGACTTTAAATGAGGTAATATCACGTGTATAATTTCAATTTTTTTAACTGGAACTTTGAAACGGTCGTTTCTAAAAGTTGTCAAAAGTTTTAGAAAACATATTATTATTTTATTTTTTTATCTATAATACTTTTAGAAAGTAGTGGAGTTTTGATGTATTCTACAGTAGCACACTATATTTTGTATGCTTTTTTAGTTTTCATATAGCTTTGTTATTAAAATAGTTAAAAATCGTATTTAAAATTATATTTTATTAGAAATGAATTTCAAAATTGTTATTATCTGCAGATGAATATAAACAATAGCAAGGTTTTTTTTAACCACCAGGAATTGGAAAAATATGGGTTTAAAATAAAAAAATTGCGGGCATAGATTCTCATATATACATATAAGAAAATAAGGGAACATCAAGTTTATTAGATAAGATATGGTATCTAAAATATAGAAAGTTAATATATGTTTTTGATTTATGTTATTGGTCTAAAAAGTATACCTAGCAAATATTTTCCTGTTTTTTCCATAGAATGATTTCAATGCGAAATATAATTTGTATATTCTGCTTATTCTGTTTCTATCCAATACTTTAAATAGAAATTAATATAAACGAGTGAAATATGAAAAGTTTATCCTATGCAGTTTCTTAATCCCAATTCCCTCATGTTAGAATTATTTGAAATTATTAAAATCAAAGGTTTCGCAAGATATATTTGTTTTTTTCATATAAAATACGGTTTATGTTATGATTATATACTCTTATTTTTCTACTTTATTTATAAATTTTAATTTGCCGACAAAAAAGTATTTTTAAAATATTTTTGACGAAATTTTGATTTGAGGTAATTTATCTAAAAAAAATTCTATTAATTTAGAATTATATTTTTGATCACTTTTTTTTCTTTATTATATAAAGAGAAGAACATAATTCGAGACCAAAATAATTAATTTTTATTTATTTATAGGTGTAATCTTCTTTTAAGGAAGTTCACTTATGACTTTTATGATACTTTTGCATATCTGATGCACCCCCATGTGCTTGATCATTCACTTTTCAGGTAAAAGGTTTGATAATCCTTGATTGGACTTGTTTCACCGGAATTTACACGATATGAAGGGGTGATGGAATATCATGTGCGGTCCGTCGCTGTTTAATCTTGCTACTACCCCCACTCTAAACTTACCCATATCTTTGCTGGACGGAGCAGGCTTCATTGAATATTCGGGGAGGTTTGATATCTTACTCAGCAACCTTCTAATTATTATCGGCTTACAGTCTTAGTATGGTTTTACTTTTTAAATTTTGACTGACCGGGCCTTTGAGTTTTGTCATTTGTAAATTCATTAGAATTAGGTCTGCGTTTCGTTTAAACTACTGGTTACTTATTACGATCTAATAAAACTAATTGCACAGCCACAATTCTTCAATTGGATTATTTGATATTTATACATATGGTATAGAAGGAAATGAATCTTATAGTAATTTTATCATGGGTTAATTTGGGTTTTTTAATTTGTGATTTTCTCTCACAAACATAGCCGGATTAATTTATCGTGGTCACATCACATTAATACACTTGATTATATCCTCTTCTCTTGCATTTTCTTCTATATATCACCTCTTTTCGAGATCTATTTATTCAAGATTTTTATACAATCCTATAGTTTAAATATATGCCCTGTCTAAAACTTCAGACTTCGAGCTCTTTCAGGCATATTTATATAGAAGATGAAGATAATTTATTTGTGGGTTAAGTTTATTTTTATCTATTTAGACGTGTTCAGCATATTGGGAATATTGCACAACTCCTTATAGCATCTTTTGACAACCTCCCCTGATCTATCTTCATCAGCTGCTCTTCTTCTCTCAAATGTGATGATTTCAAGTGTCTTGCATAGTGTGAGAGCTTGCATGTATGCTATACCTTCGTCCGGGATTTTCAACTCCTTAATAGAAGGTGATGATATTTATATTGATTATAATCAAAGAAATTTTTAGAATATATATAGCTTTTAAATTTATAAAAATTATATATAAGAAACTATATCTTTTTCGAATAAAGAAAAATAGTGGTTATATATTTATAATAAAGAAATGATTGTGTATTTTACATAAAAAAATTATACATTTTAAATAATTTCTTTGTATTTATTGCAACCTTATGTAAAAACATTTTAATTTTATATAATTAAATAAAGCATTGATAGAATATATATTATAGAGGCATTGGTATTTGTATATTTTACATAGCAATAATTATATATTTTATTTAAGACATTTTGATACATATTCCATTAATTAAAAACTAATCTTAAAAATGATTTTTTTTAAAAAGGTATTCAAATTTTACTAATTTATACAAAGCATTATTATTGGTATATTGGAATAAATAGATTTTATTTTATGATTGAAATTTATACTCATTTCTATTTATCATTATTTTGGTGTATTTAAAATAAATAACTTTTTTTATTCATTTGAAATAAAGCATTGGTATACTAATTTTATACAAGGCACTATTATTTGTGTGTTTATATATATAATTTTGCTTTATATATGTGAAATAAATGTATTTTTTATTCATTTGAAATAAAGCATTAATATACAAAGCATTATTATTGGTATATTGGAATAAATAGATTTTATTTTATGATTGAAATTTATACTCATTTCTATTTATCATTATTTTGGTGTATTTAAAATAAATATTTTTTGTTATTCTTTTGAAATAAAGCATTGGTATATTAATTTTATACAAAGCATTAATATTTGTGTGTTTGAAATATATATTTTTTATTTATACATAATTTTATACAAAACATTGTTATTTCTGTATTTATAATAAATAATTTTTTAATTCACTTGGAATAAAGCCTTAATATACAAATTTTATAAAAAGCATTAATATTTTAGTATTTAAAAAAGGATTGAAATTAACCTTATTTTTTGGAAGCAATAATCTTTTTGAATTTTAAGTAGGGAAAGATAGCCTAATTTAAATAAATAAATTATATGTATATATTTTAAATGAAAAATATATTTTTCTATCATACGATATTGGAATTTAATTTAATTTAAAATATTAATTATCTTGAAACAAAAATACATAGATCGCAATTCCAAACTTTTTAATACAAAATAACATATAATAAAAATGATTCTCACCCCTTATCAAGTTAAAATGGAAAATTTACAAAAGATAGCATCACGTTTTCCCATACTCCAAAAAGTAGAAGACCGCACAGACGGAAAGTTAAAGAAGGAATATGCACTAGTTCTCATAGTAGGTCTCTGTATAATCCTTACACTTAGCTCTCGACTAGGACCATTGCTCACGAGTACTGCTGGGTTATTGATTCCATTAAAAGAAACCCTGACCATCCTTAAACAACTCAATCCGTCTGTAAAAGAGCTTAAGCATTTTCTTACTTTCTGGCTCGTTTTTGGAATTCTTACGGCTTTGGATGCTTACAGCTCTTGTATCACGGGAATAATTCCATTCTTTTACACCTTCAAACTCGTCTTTCTTATCTGGGCTGGCCCAATGAGATTCGGTGCTGGTGAAATTATATATGACAAGTTTCTTTCAAGGATACCTGAAAAATACTACCGATTTGAAGGTGCTGAAGATGTCGTCTTTCAAGCAGCTAAAATAGCAAAGGATGCTGTGAAGGAAGGAAAGGAAAAGGGAATTGATGAAGGCATTAAAAAAGTAACCGGTGTTCGTAAAGATGATTAAAAACTTCTTAACAATTTTCTAAATTTATTATTTATTAGAACCTTAAATAATTTATCTTTCCCGTTTAATAATAACTTCAATGATCCTTAAATGGATATTACACTATCAAAAAAAGCATAATTATGCATATGTGTCTATTATTTTTACTTTTGTAATTTGTTTAGGTTAAAGTGTAGATTTCTCTATGGAACAGACAAGCTTAATACTATCATACAATATTTCATCTCTGGAATCTTCTATAAATAGTTTAACAAATATTTGGTTTTTTTGCTATCTATTTGATTTTTAACCATATAAATACGTTTGAGCTTTAGTATGGATTTTTCTATATGATTGAGATGCTATATAGAACTTTCTCTCTCGTCATGTTTGTAATATTCTACGGATAAATTTAAAAAATATTTGATTTTTGTTGTTTTTCATTTGATTTTTAGCCATTAAAATACGTTTAAACAAAGTGTAGATTACTAAATGGGATAGATAGCTTCTTACTACCTTTTATACAATATATATACAATCTTCATCATATAGCTTAACAAATATTTGGCTTTTTTGCTGTCTATTTGATTTTTAATCATTTAAATTTGTTTGAGCAATAGTGTGCATTTTTATATATAATAGAATTACTTGATGTTTATTTCTTCCTCAAACATTTGCACAAATTTCCTCAATACATTCTCCCTTTTCAGGACTTATTAAATCGAATGTCTTCAACAATCCTATTATTTGTGCGTATTGTTCCTCTTCGATTGGAATTTCTAACACTTTAATGCATTATTTATATTATTATTATCAAAATATCACATGTAATATCGTGCGATATTATTAATTTTCTGCATTGTAGATGAAGGGGATTTCATCTGCTAACAAAATCATATCTTCTTGGGTTTTTACCTTCAACATTAGTTAAATTATGTCTAAATTACAAATTATTACAAGTTATTATTTAGCTCCTGGCCTTTTGTTACTTTAAAAAGTATGAATTTTACATTAAAAAAAAATAAAAAGGTTCAGCGCATACGTAGTTCGAAGGTTTTTGCGAAAGTATGTATCTGAATTTTTTTAATGCTAAAATATATTTCAATTTTCATTGTATACTTATAATGATATATACAAAAGAAATTAAAATATTTCTTAATAATTTATTAAACACCATGCAAATATATGTTGCATAATTTACACAATAGTATTGTAATATTTTAGATTAAATAAATTTCAAAACCTCTTGCAATAATATAAGGGTAATTTACATTATATTATAATATTTAGGAAATATATAACCATAAACATTCAATATCAAACCATTATGTACACTTTTTTATTGTATTTTATTTTTCTGGATTCAATACGTGCCCAATTAACCGTACTCAAGAATTATTCACCCATATTTAAATTTATTATTTTATAAAATAAGTTCATTTCTCTTTTTATTTTTTATTTTTTTATATTACATATATTTACGCAATTTCCATTATCTTAAACAGCATTATTCACCCACACAAAAATTTATTTTTCGATGAAATAAGTCTATTAATCATCATTATATTTATTTAAATAAAATTTATGTAGAATTTTTACTATGTTTTTTTGCATTTAATATTGCTAAAATATAACGAACACCATAATTCTTCAAAAAAACATTATTCACCAACACAAAAAGTTATTTTTCAATTTTCCTATACTTGATATCCTAAAACCATTTAAAATCAACGCACAATACTGTTTATGAATAAGTATCTTTTATTTAAAGAAATGGTTTATATAATCCTCGCTTTTTAAAATTTCCGTTAATTGGTAAATGTAATAATTTTCATCATTAAAAAATTTTAAAACAAAGGTTTTTATGACGAATGAATCAATAAAATATGTGATGTTCAAGTGACTAGCAACGTAAATATATTTTCAATCATAAAAAAATATTTTGAAAAATACATATAAAATATTTGATAAATTCGAAAATCAATATTTTTTATTGTTAAGTTCTAAATAGTTATCTAATTTAAATTTTTTTTTGATAAGACGTAGTTGACAAATAACAACAATAAAATTTATATAGCCATCTCCCTGCAATACCTTCAAATTAACAGACGTTCTATACAAAAATATTGTATTCTAAATTTATTATTGGTTGTGTAAGCTTTGTTAGCACATCTACTTCTTCTATTTTTGTAAATTGGTAGCAAATCTTTTTTTATTTTCAAAACACGCCATCAAAATAAATTACCTTCTAATTTATAGCTACAGATCTTTAAAATTAATCAAAGGCGTTATTATTAATGTTTCCGGATAATTTTTCAAAAAAATTTTAGCAATATTATTTTATTTATCGGTTAATTTTTAATTTAATTTTTTTCATAACCAAATTGTGTAATACAATCTTTGGTGAAAATCTCATCAATACCTCTTACTATCTCTTCCACGACTTTATCTTCATCGATACCAGACTTCTCTCAATACTTTTAATATAAATATATCATACATTTTTTCTTGATCATATATATGATATTAAGATGTCTTCATATGTTTATCATAATTTTGGCATGCAGAAATCAATATGAAAACGTGTTTAATGACATAGAACCCATAATATATAACTTATGAGAAATACAGATGTTCTATGAATTAAAAAATACGCACAAGCTTATCTTTCTGAATATGTCAATTTCTTTGTTTTAGCTCGTCTATTCAAAAAAGAATCGCATTATTATTTGCGGTTATGTTTTTATCATATTTCTTTGTGATATTATTTTTCTAGTAAATATGAAACGACTTTTTATATTTACAACAAAATAAAATTGTAATTACATATCTCTAGCTTTAAAAAGCTTTTTTTAAGTCAATTTTTTTTAAACGTAGACTGAAAATATACCTTTTTTTAGGGGATTTTTGTATTATATACTCAATTATGATTACAAAAGATAGTATTATGATTTTATGTTTCTAAATGTTTAACGCTACAGATACTTGAAAGCTTTAACACACTAGCATTGTAAAAACTAAAAGATTAAGATGTAAGACACAAACAGCTGGCCTACAAAAATTTAAATTTCTTAATATTTTAGTCAATACGCCTCTAAAATATGCTACTTGGGAAAAATTTTTGTAAAAATTATTTAAGATATGGTCTTACAAATTTATGTATTTTATAATATAATTTAAATTCATAAATAATATATTCTTATATTTTTTAGTTTATGGGGTGGATATATGAGAAACGTAATGTATTTGTCAAATATTCTAAATACATGTAATGCTTTAAAAAAACACAAGTAATATCATTCCAGGATAAATTTAAAGAAAAATAATATTTTTTTTAAAGGAAATAAAAAAGGTTTCTAGGATATATGCCGTCAAATTATACCTTTCTATCACATTAGTCGTATTATTTTCAATGTAATAAATTTTTTATAATCCATCATTTTAAAAGGTTTTCGTTTATATAAACTTATTGATTTGATTTTATAATAATATCGTTTGATTAAAAAACTGATTTTATGTGTGTGTAGATGTTCGTTTTAATATTATGAATAAATGTCCTGCGTTGCTTTTTAAATTTGAAGGATATTATGTATAGATATATTACAAACCAATTATCTATTAATTGTCATCTAGAAAGCCCCTTTTCCAAAATTTATCGTCCAAAATCAAAATTTTGATTTAATGTTTTGTCTGATTGTATATGCTTTCATAAAATTATATTGAAATGCATGAGCTGGCTAAAATTTTCAATAATAAAAATTGATCCTATTTTTTACTATCGCTAGTTTTCCGTAAATATCTACACTTTATTGCATCTAATAAATCTAGAAAGAAGAATATGGCATTCTGTAAGATTTAAAGACGAAGAAGTGAAATATCACCACAATCTGTTCTAAATATAATTCGAAATTTTACAAGAATTATATTTTAGTGCTAAACTTTAATTAAGGCATAAATATAATATATATCTGTATACTATTTTTAAAACATTTATACAAAATTGAATTTGTTTTTTTCTTTTATGTTGCGTGTCTTTGAATAATATTTTAGCGACAATTTATAATTTTATTTGCAATTTTGATGATTTTTATTTACACAAAAAAGTTTAAAGTATATTATGATTATAATTTTTTTAAACAATACAATAGAAAATGTTTTACATTTCACGAATATATGACATAAACGGTAACTTGGGTCATCGAAAAGTAATTTTATAATGTCATAAGATATACAAGAAATACCTTTTCTTTCAGAAATTTTATGAAAAAATAGAATGAAATTTACATATTCAGATAAATTCTACCCTATTCTATATAAAGTGAAACGTGTTTAATGGTCAAGTTAGTGCAAAAATGGAATGAAAAACTTATACATAAAAGATTTAATCACGTATTTTGTTCATAATCTCGGTTAAAAACAAAGCAATATAATGTAAGAGTTTTCGTAAGGCTTATACTTCCTTTTGCTTGATATAATAACTGTATTACATCACAGATATCTAACTGATTATGATTTCGTATCTGTTTTGTTTGATTAAATACTTAATATTGATGAGTTTGCTATTCTATTAATAAAAATAGACTACAATTTATAATTCCAATCGCGTCATTTTTTAAATGCTGATTTTGGCATTGAAAATAATTTAAATCGGCACTTTTGATATTTTCTATAAAAATACTGATCGATCTAACTAAAATTAATTTTGATGATTTTTAAATAGTCATTCATATAGATATTAAACACCGAGTTTAGGTTATAAAATTATAAGGCTGCTTTTTTTGACTAATTTTTATTAACATATTTTGGACTTTCAATCGAATACAAAAAACAAAAAATATTTTTTTTATTTTAGCTTTCTTTCATATTAGTCGAGCCATTCAGAACATATAAACATGCATAAAAAATCTTGACAATATCTCTTTTATTTTTATGGATTTATAAACCTATATAAATGATCCTAAAAATATACTTATTCATTAAAATATTTATGTATTTTTAGACAATAGTCGCGTTAAGAACGAGAAAATGTAATTATTTCAGCTATTTTTTATCAAAGGTGTTAATATTCACCACTGTTTGTTCATTTCTAAAGGTACATTTTACAAAAATTTAATTTATAAATTTTTTTTTTGGAATAGATATGTAATAAAAAATATGTATTTATTTTTGTTTGATTTATATAGAACATAAAATCTTAATAGATATCTACAAAATTTTTATAATTTCAAACATGAAGGTTTTTTTACTGATTTAGTATGGAATCACATTCTATAAAAAAAAGATAGATTATATGAAGGTACAAACTTTTATGTTTAATATAATAAATAAATTAAGCTGATAATAATTGAAAAAAATAAATTGTACTTTGTAAATGTGATATTTTGCGATTAAATAGTAAGAATCAATTTTTATCCATATCAAAAATATGTGGCTGAAATTTTCAACAAGTATTCATTTACGAATTAAATCCGGTTAGTATATATAATGATATATAAAAATATACACAAAATGAAGGTTTTTTGTATCAAGCAAATTAATTATCTATTGCAACTATGTAAAAATTAGAATAATTAAATAACAGCAATCATGATCTATTTCTTTAATTAACTATTTTATTTCAAATGGAAAATCTGTATATCAATTTACGAAATTGCATCATCAGGTTATAAAATAAAGTTGTAATATACATTCTTAATATATTATATGTTAAAAACTAAAAATTTATATCGATAGCGAATATATAACCGAAAATCACAACAAAAGTTATTAGGATAAAATAAAAGAATTAGATAATATTGAGTTGATAAAAACATGTTAGAAACAGCATGAATTTTGCTCAAATTGAAAAAGAGAGAATTTTTTGTGTTGATTGCTTATGTAAAATTTTTAATCATCAATAAAATGCAAGGTTAAAGTGAAGAATTTATTATTATATTTATTTGCATTTACTATTCATAATCCTTAGTTTTTTTACTGCAATGGCATGATTTATTTATAATTATGAAATGTATTCGAGCCTATACCTAAATACCGCACAAAATATTTAAGTCTGATCAAAATTTAATTTATTATATGCTAATTAGCAAAAGCTATCGTATTTCCGTTTAAAATAAAGGTTAATCTTGCACTCGAAAAATCAAAAAGCTTTGAAATAAAGAATTATCATGGAGTAGAATATCTTATTTTTGTGGAAGAAATTTCAAACTCGTGCAAAAAAAATGTTTTAGCAAATAAATTAATTAACGATATTTTTGCGATATATTGGTATAAAATAATGATAAAATAAATAAAGCGATATAAAGCATCTATGGTTATTAAATATGAATTTAATTACATTACATACTTGATT
This sequence comes from Rhyacophila brunnea, assembly GCF_057557595.1. Classification (NCBI taxonomy): domain Eukaryota; kingdom Metazoa; phylum Arthropoda; class Insecta; order Trichoptera; family Rhyacophilidae; genus Rhyacophila; species Rhyacophila brunnea. The sequence continues at coordinate 600,573 of NW_028233338.1, read as the reverse complement.
GCGATCCTTTTGAAAACTATTAATTAAATCGGGTGCAAAGAAAAAATAGTTTTATAAACATGTTTTAGTATATAGTATATTATAAATCAAAAAAATCATTTGACTGAGATGCGCATTTTATATTGATAACTTAAATAATAAATTAAACTTCAAGAATTGCAGAATGAATGAATATAATATAATTAACTTCCAAATTAAAGTAATATTTTTGGTGTAAGACCTGAAGCTTTTTTGCAGTTTGGGTGAAAAATAAGTTTTTGTTGTATGATTTTAGAATAAAATCATGAATTTTTAAAAATAATTGTAAAATATTTATATTACGTTTTCAATTTTTATGATATCTAGTATCATGATAACCAGTTTCTAAATATTATCTTGATCAGTCAACCAAAATTTATATTTTTCACAGAAATTCGAAGATAAAGCACCAAATTCCAGATTTAATATGTACATTCTCGGTTGTATGTGGCCTTAAATTACCAAATATAGTTTTAAATGCTTTGGTTGTTCTTCCCGCTTCATTTTAAAAACCATCAGAAACATTTACCACCAAATGAAAAATATCAAGTTCTAATATTGCTGTTAAACATGCAGATTGATAACAGTCTTTATATTCTTCTCTTGTTGTTAAATTTATCGAATACTATTTCTGTGTTCTCATTTTTAACAACATAACGAACGATTCTTGAGATTTCAAAAATTTAATCCAGTACAGAAGAAAGATAGATGCTATTATACACTTGCAATAATGTTCTGTTAACAAGAAAACTTGTGAATCCGAGCTATCTTTCGTATGTTATTCAATAAAGCTTATTTAAAAACAAAAAATTGAATAATTTTAACTAGTTCAGTATCATGAGTATTTAGCTCTATCTAAAAAGTATAAAGACTACCAACTACATTCATATTAATAAAAAGTAATCGGCTTTTAGAGTATAAGGTCTATGAAATGGTATTTGTGAATCCGAGCGGGCTTTTTACAATTAATATTATCCTTTCCATCTATTGATTTAAATTGCACCAATGAATTACTAGAAAGACAAGCATGGCTCATGTATTGATCAAGTTCAAATATATTTTCAAATCCATTATATTATTCATTATTTATCAACTTCGAAAACTCATAATTTAGCTAGAAAAATAGCAGTGTTCAATATTATATGTTAAGCATTTGAATAAATTTCATATAACCGGATAAATATTTTTATCATCAAATTAATATCAAAAATATGCAACTTTATATTTATATTCAAAAAAAAATTATATTACCATAATACTAAATTCAAAAATACCAATATGTTTATTTTGCAATTGATCAGCAAGATTTAAGTGTTTAATATTCTTCAAATAATTTTATTAAATTTTTAGATTTAAAAAATTGAAATTGAAACATAAAACGAAAGCCTAAATTGTATTTTAAGTAGTAAATACAAAATTAATAGAAGAACACAACTATATACGCGGAAATTTCTCAATAATATATGTGATGAAATTGCATATTTCTTAAAGTGCTATTTTTTCTTAAAGAAAGATAGCTTTGTATGAAAAGACCAATAATAACATGAAATGTAATTTAATAGTGGCATATGAAATCAATAAAACCGAAAAAAACAAAGCAAATTATTTGAATATATTATAGCACCCATTCATGTTTCAAAAAATTTATTTATTTGTCAATTTGTAATTTATAAAATCGATTTTATTCCATCAAAGACCGTATTTAACAGCTTGATAGAAAGTATCTTTAGCACACTTTAAAAAAATAATGCCATTAAATTACGTGTAGATGGCTTAGAATTTTGATCATGACAGGCCAGCGTCTAAAAAAATAAGTCGATGATGCATCTAGTTGCCATAGCAGCTTGCATATTTTCTTGTAAAAATATGTAACTGGAATAGAAACTTTGGAAGTAGTGACGCATCAAGTTGTAAATATTTTTTTATCTATTTTGGTTTTCTAATGTAAAACAAATTTTTGACATAAAATCAAACTAAAGCAATATTATGCACCTCAAGCAATTTAAATGATGTAAAAAATCTTAATATTTATCATTATAAAGATCGCTCATATGCGATTTAGATTTCTATTCACAATTCAGTTTTTTAGCTTTAATATTAAATTAGCATAGACCCACGGGTTTTAAAATATAGACCAAATTTTCACAGACAGGGAATAGATTTTTTGCATAAATGTATCAATGTAAAAGTTCTTTTACCATCTTATTTTATGCATTCGAATTTAGTTTTTATATGAGAATATAGTACTTAATTATGTTACATGACAACCATCTAATAATAGCTATTCGGATGGGCATACTAGCGCTTTTAGATGGCCTTTAAATAATGACATTCTATTGTATATAGTATAAAAAAACGATTTTAAAAGTTATGGGAATAAAATTGCAGAATAAACAAATTATTTACGTTTGAATTATGGTTCTAACGATATACACAGGCACATTGGTTATAAATATTCATTTAGTTTCATGAGATAATGTATATATTCTGAATAATAGTAAAAGAAGGATATGTATATTTTACTATTTAGGATATTTCTACATGTACATTAAGTTGAAAATTCAACCATAACTAAATAAGAAATAAAACGCTAAATATTTAGATTGGCGATATATAAGGCATGATGTATATAATATACAGTGTAATAAAATGTTTATTGGTTTCCTTATTTTATTATTTATCATAAACCATTTACATATTTTTATTTTTGAGACCCCCACTGGTATTACCTATTAATATAATCCATGCTTAACAAGCGTCGGAAAAACGAGAATAATGCCCCTTTTATCGATATAGAAAGCTACCGATCCTGTATCACAAACATAATATACGCAATATATTAAATAAAGCTAGTGGCAGTTGGTTTTTTAAATTATTTGATATCAAGCCAAAAAATCAATCTACCATAATAAATATTTTTGTACATATTATCTTATAATAAAGTTTGAAGAGTTTCACTTGTTTCTGGTCCTTAATATGTATGTGTATTGATTTTGTAAAGATTTTATCTTTATTTTGATATATGTCGGTTTTTTTATCAAGAGTAATCCATGTTTTTTTTAAAATCAACAATCTCGTTTAATCTTTTGAATAATAGGGCATTAATAACGCCATATAAAATATGTAAAGCTATATATGAAAAAAGCATCTTATTCCTCAAGAAATTATATTGTGAGATCTTGAAATTTTATTAATATTTTTTCTTTATGAATTCTGTTTATATTTAACCAAAATTTTTTATTTTACAACTATTTTTCAGAAATATTTACACATCATAATTATCAATAAATATTTTTATTTATATAATGATAAAAATCTGCACAGAATAGTTTTTTTTAAAAATTAAATAATGATTTTCATACTCCAGTTAATAAACACAATTAAAGTAGACTAGATATGATTAAAAATCAGGACCCTTTTTCTATTATTTTTCACATGATCAAAGCGGACAATTATCAAAATTTAATAATAACCAAAAAAAATTTTAATATACAAATTATATTATAAGAAGGTAAAAACCAATAATGGATTTTTGTATAGTTAAAATATGCAATAATATGGTCCGAAATGTTTAATGGTAATAATTTGAAAAAAAATGTTTTGTAAATCCATATGGAGGCATATTTAAGCATACAATTATTATGATTTTGGTAATTTTCTTTGCAAAATTTTATTTTTACGAAAATTTAAATTGGTGTTTTGTGGAACGTTTTAATGCTCCAACGTTAAATTTCAAACTAAGTGTGGGATTACAACCTTCGATTTTTTCACACTTAAAATTCATTTACTAACTTCTTGTCGTGTTAATTAGTAATTATCTAACCTTTGTCGATAATTCTAGACTTGGAGGCTTGACACCAATTTTCGATTCATTTGAATTAATAGGAACATGAAAAAACTTGACATAGAGTTATAAATGAAGTAAAATGTAATTCTGTGATTTAAGTATACCATTGTAATCATATAAAATTATGAAAGATTCTAATATATTTATAAATTGGCATTAAATCGATATAGATAAACACAATATCACTGATTCTAGCCAAAAAGAAGTAAATAATGAAAAACCAAAGCAAAACTAGTATTATCTTCTTTTTTATACAAATTAAGAATGTTTTTATTATCTCTATATAGTCTGATAACCAATAATATTTTTAATTAAACGCTATTGGTTACTACGAGAATTCAGAGAAAAAAAAATATTTTTTTGTATTTAGTTCTTATACACATAAATTATTATTATTTATACTTATGGGTTAAGTTCGTTTTATAAATTCCATCTATTGAGATTTATTCTGTTTTTTTTGGGAATATTGCAAAACTCCTTGATACATCTTTTGAAACCCTCCCCTGATATATTTGACACAAATGCTCTTCTTCTCTCAAATGAGATGTATTATAGTCTCTTACGAAGTGTACATATAAATTATATCATTTACTTTAAATATAATAAACTTTAGTTGTGTTTCATGTGAAAAAACAAAAAAATATAGTGCAAATGAATTTAAATCAACCGTATAATCAATAGAATGCCAAAGCTTTATAATATAAAGAAAAATATATATAGTTCTTATTGTAGATAAATGAGATATCTATGTCTCCTTTTGATTTTAAATAGCCGTGTTTACAATTATAGTAGACTTGATATTTTCAGATGTGATTGTTATGGAAAATAGGGCTGAATTGACATTTAAACTCATTAAAATAAAATGATTTCATATGGAGATAAAGAAAGGTTATTTTTTTATTTATGGGCCATATTTATAGTAGTAATTTTAGTTTTTGCTCTCAGGCACAGCTTGCTTGATCCCCTGTACACACAGCGTATTTATACTTTCATCTATCTTCTCCTTTCCATTGTCTTCTTCCATACCCCTCCTTTTTTCGAGACTTATTAATTCAAGGGGTTTTTCAATCCTACAGGATAAAGAACAGATATTTTAAAATTATTAATTTTAATAACTGACATCTGGGTTCAAACTAGTATATTTATTCTTTTAATCATCGCTAATTGATTTTATGATTGCATTATTGAAATCAATGATCATTTGCTTATTTTAAGCTTTATCAATATAATGATTTAATACCAATCATCAAATCAAAACATTCCATATGTAATTTTTAGAATATCCTTTTATAATTATAAATTTAATTCCCCTCACAAATATCTAAATTGATGAAGCATTTCAAATACCTGATTGGTGTTTTTTACTGCATTTTATATATTTATGCCACGAAGACACCACTATTAAAATTACCTAGCGTCATGGAATTGCATAGAATCCAGCAATATTTCCTTGTCAATTTACAGTGTTTGAATGATGAATTGTTAAATGATCTAAAGAAAATCGACCCCGATGTTCCTTTGAAGGAATTATATAAGAATATAATCTGCTTTTTTACTAATATATTAACAGAAGATAATGATAAACCAGAAAAGGACCCTAACGTAGGTGTGTTATGTCGTTTTTTAATTGAGAAACTAAAAAATATCGAGTTTCTCTTGGAATTTATTTTAGATGATATCTCTATTTATGAATTAGAGCTATATATTTGCAAAGAATATCGCCAAATATTGAAATTAGGGGATTATAGATCGAAATTAATATGCTTTTCACACATAATGTCGCTTTGTTTGGTTGGAAATAAAGATAATTTGACTAATTTATTAAATTACGAGCGTAAAAACAAACCCTTATTTCCATCGGCTAAATTAAATATAGATAAAACAAATTTAATTGGACACCAAAAATGGGGGAAAACGTATGCCCATCGTATTGAAATTGATGTTTTAATGGAAAAAGAAAAAATTTTCAAATGTTTTATGCAACAACTAGAAACACTTAAGCCACAATACCGCAGCATTAATAATATTTTTAGCCTAGAATACCATAAAGATTTAACAGATTCGCTTAACGAATTGTTATATAGGTATAGAAATTGCGCCAGACCCGCAGAAAAAAAACGCATTAAAAAAGAATTCGATTATGCAAAAAATTTAATAAACAACAAAACATTAGAATTTCAGAAATACCTATATGAAAAACTAAAAAATTTAGATTTTAAGCAAAAATATCTAGAATTATATGGTCATATACGTATTTTCGATATTAGAATTTTGAGTGGATTTTTTGAAGAATCAGAAAAAGATTCTGACGGTGTTGAAAATGATTCTGACATGGTTTTAGAGTTTACTGAATACCATTTATATTCACTATTAAACATTCATTTTAGCATCTGGGATCTAGACCAAGTATCAGATTTGCACCCAACTAATCTTTTTTTCCTTCCGTCTGTAGATTTTTGTCAAGGAGTATTCGAGTTTTGGCGAAGTGAAACCCTTTCAAGACGAGCACAAAGAAATAAAAAATATCAAAAGTCCATGCAAAATAGAATCTATTACTATAGATAAAATACCTAATCATATTTGTCGAATCATGGCAAGTGTGTTGATTTCAATAAAATATGACAATACAATGGAAAATAAAAACTAGGCAAGAGAATTATTGTATAATCTATGATTACAAAAGAAGAATCAACAATATTTATTAAAATCAATTTACTATATGAGGAAACAAAATAAAGAAGAAATTAAATTAAAATTTTTTTTATCATTGTTTAGTTCACATAACTTCGTAATCGTGTGAAAACTCTAATCATTTTTATTATACACCAAAAAGGCTACCTATAATATTAGATTTCTAGATCTAAACTAGGCCTATATTAATTTATGCTTGAATCTTTTAATTTCAAACCCAAAATAAATACAAACTTGCCTGAAATTACATTTAGCATAGTTTTTGTGCAATTAGATTCGATACTAGTTTTGGGTGTTCTTTGTACACTTTCATTCTGCAAATATCGCATAAAATGCTTATTGTGTGTGTTTCACTTTAAAAGATAATTTTTTGCATACTAATCTTTGTTAAAATATAAAAACTTTCTATTTTATCATGGAAATCATAAATGTGTCAGTAGGATTCTTAACCTTATATATTACAAAAAAAGCCTAAAGCATTTTTTATTTTTTTTTTGTGCTGATTTATTGTCATGTATTTTGAAAACTAATTATGTGATATTTCTAGGTTAAAATTGATATAATAAAGGTACAAAAGTGGAGTTACTATACTTTAGAAAGATTCACTAAATTTTTCAAAGCACGAATAGGATTACCCACGATGTATTTTTGGCTCTATATATCTACTTTTTTTAATATCTGCTTTGTAATTTAGATCGAAATTTTAGGGAATTCATGTGATACTGACATAATTTACACTTTAAAAATTTTATTTATTTTCGTTATTAATTCAGAAAATTAATTTTCTTAAAGAATATTTATTCTTTCTACAATTCAAGCATTTATCTAGAAGTAAAGTTTTTTTTTATCGGCAATACACTTTTACGAATTGAACATATTATAAGGACCGCAAAAAGTTATAGCTAATGAATATGCTTCTCTATAATTACAGAATATTTTATAATATAACATAAATTAATAGTATATGACGATTCACTTTCAAAGGTATACTTGATTAAAAAACGGTTCGTTAAATTTCACACTTTTTTATTTTAAAATATATTGATGTCATAAATGTTTATTTGCCATAAAACATCTTCAAATATGTTAATTTTGATAAACACATCGTTTTAGGTGATTTAATGCATCCCATCTCACCCATAAGATCTTATTTTTTTTGTTTTTTTAATCTTTGAATCGTGTTAATATGTGAAATATTTTTTTACCTTTATTATTAAATAAATTTTATGCGTGCGCTACTTTTTTTTAAAAATGATTTTCTATTAATTTAAATTACAGATCAAAAAAAGGCAATTATATAAATAAACATTGTTTGTATTAAAAAAGAAAACCAAAAAGAGACTCTGATACAAGCAGGAATTAATTTATCTTATTGAGAAAGATCTTTATAGATAAATTTATTATGTTAGAAGTTAAAGACAAATAAAATACTAGTTAAAAGCTTGTTCAAAGGTGTTATATAATAAACAGGCGAAAAATATAACATATGTCAACTTTATTGTGATCATCACAAAATATATTTAAAATTTATCTGAATAGAAGTCTATCACGGGAAAAATAAACGATAAACACAAATTGTTATTTATTAGGATACACTTTTTATATAAAATAAATCTAATTCAAAGTAGATAGCATATACACAATGAATAGACAGAGATGACAAACAAAAAGTGCTGTTATTATTATTTGCTTTTTAATTTTATAACTTAAATTGATGACAATAAGATATATTATTTTATTTTTTTGTTTTTAATCTGTTTTTGTCTCCATTATAAATTAATTATTTATAAGTTCGGAAAAGTTTCGGTTTTTGATTTTAATAAAGCTTCATAAATATATTTTCAAAAATACATGTAAATTTAAGGCTTTTTTGTATTCAAATAAATTATTATTTATTTCATATCAAAGTATTACGATATATTGAACTTCTTCTACTTATTTTTATAAAATACATAATTTTTTTATATTAGAAAACTACTTAAACATAAATAATAATGATAAATGGTCCGTAAGGCTTCCAAATTATTTTAGAATTACAAGAATAATATAAAACAAAGTAAAATTTTCATCTAATTAAATTTGAGAAAAAATACCAGGAAGGGCTGGATATAGAAGGTATTTTTTTAGTATGCAGTAGCGATATTTAAAAGGTGTTAAGTTCAATGATTAAAAAAACTCAAATATTAAAATATATCCATAATGATGAGACGAATTTTAGCAATCAAATAGTTCAATGATATTTTACTATCATTAAAGTCCTTTGAGTCATATAGTTCATTATATTATTCACCGTTTTTTTGTGCACCAAGCATTTTTTTTGTATAAAAAATATATATACATTATTATTTTTTCAAAATTGATCTAAGCATACCTAAAATTATTATATTTATACTAGTATCTATATATTAACACTGAATTTCAAATTTCAGTTTCTTGAAAATATCATTTTAGGTTATAGTCTAAGTTATAAGTAACACAATATATTAGAAAATCCTTTCTCTAGATAAAAAAAACACAGACAAATGGTTTAAGAAAAACATTTATATTGATAATGCAAATTTATTTCAGCAAACTGTTTTTCTGATTAATAATTACACAATATTTCTATTTTAATTTTCGCTATATGTTTTTAAAGTTAATTAACATCATTTTAAACATACAAATACATGCATATGATATGTTAAAAAAGATGATATTACTATACACAGCAACATTATTATTGTCTCAGCAATCTCTCATACAATGCATATTAATTAAATTCTTGCTATCAAAAATATGAAAAAATAAATTACATGTCTAAATATATTTTAGGGGTATTTCATCGCGTTTATTTTTTAATACTACACTCAAGAAATATGCTTTAAAACACAATTTCATGTTATTAATTTAAGAAGTTACATATAAGCGAAATTTTTTTATGGATAAAAACAATACTTCTACTTTTTTTGTGCATATAAGGTAAAAAATTTTCAATTATTTTTTCCTTTATACTTTGTTTTAGACCCTTATTTTTTCGTATAAATAGCCGAACTTTTGCAATGAAAGATCATTAGACCTTAAAAACGCATATTAGTATACATTTAGGATTATCGCAACAAATGGACTTTTTTTACAATTATAAACCACAACTTAAATTTATTATAAATTACAAATATTTCATCGTTTTAGAGTGTGTTATATACAAAATATTTGTCTTATTTACAGTAAAAAACTTTTTATAATGTATATCATACAAACGCCATACAAAGATAATTTTCTTGAAACCTTTAACAATTTTTTATATATATAAGAATATAGTATATCCAAATTTACACAAAACCTACCGAACACTGAAATGTGAATTCTTCTTTTGCATAATTTTATGCTACTCCAACATATATTGAAGATATTTTGTCTTATAAGTACAATTTAAGCTTCGCATGTTAAATATCTCATATATTTTCAGATTTAATGACGGCAAAAATAATTCAAAATATAGTGAAAAATCAGATAAATTAATTATACTGGTAAGTAGCCACAACTTTATATTTTGAATTGTAGTGATAAAAAAATAAGCAATTTAGTTTAAAAAGGAAACAGTATGGGTCATTCAAAAGATAAAGCTTACAATATTACCTTAGGATAACCCTTCATGATCATAGGTGTATATATTTATGCGTCCATAGTATGCATGACTCAATGTGATTAGACATAAATTTTTTTTAAATAAAAACAAAACAATGTAATATAAATATAGTACTTTATTAAATTAATAAGCTAACGTGATTTATATATATGGAATATATAATCTTAGACAGGTTAATAAGCACCAGTATATAGTTTAATTGTATTTAATCCAATAATTATATATTTGTGAATGTTTTATATGCCGTATTAAAGATTTAATGGCAAAATTTGCTATTGGTTTTTTTATGTCGATATAAAACAGATATCTAAACAACATATAGAAGCAAAATGAACTTAAAGTATTTTAATTTATAGTAGGTGCGTTAAAGGCACTTGATTTTATATACTGACGATATAAATTTATAAATTATAACGATACATTAGATATCGCCTATGGTAGCGTTGTATTTATTTCTCCCTTCTTTTTCGTGAAAGATCTCAATTTTAAATTTTTAACAAATAATTAAAAAAAATAAACTCACAATTTTATATAAATATTACTTATTCACTAAAAATCAAAACATTTTTACATATTTAAACTTATATTTTGCCTCGGATATATACACTGAATGTAAATATATATTAATAACAGATATAAACCTGAAATCAATAGGAAAACAGTAATTATCGAAAACCCATAAAAGATAAATGATCATACGGTTTGTCTTTTTGATATATTTTAGCACTAAAAATGTACAAATATCTAAAACCCTTATGAAAACCTTATAGTGGTAATGTTTTTTCGGATCAAAAGACATTTTTTTTACAAATTGGTATCTATGAATTGCCACAAATATTTAAATTTTATTAAACACAACAGAAATATTTGGAACATCAAATAATAAACATTAATTTTTTTAAATGTAAAAACACGACTTTTTTTACAATAACTAAATTTAATCGAATTTAAATAAATTATGAAAAAATTAGAAATAATTCTGCCAAAAAAATGAAACATGATTTTTATAAACTTTAAAATTTTATCTTCAAATTTCAGCAAATAAACATAAGTTGAGCAAAACTATTTTTCTTGGTTACGGTAAAATAATCAAACAGGTAGACATCAAGCGTTAAAAAGGAATTGTATGTCTTTAAGATATATTCCGGGGCAGCCATATCTGATTTTTGTCTTAAAAGCGTAGAACATAAGGTTTTTGCAAGAATTATGACAGGATAACACAACTTTTAATACCTAGCAGTTTTTATATACAGTTTGCGCATTATATGTGGCATATGCGATAATATTATTGGTTAAAAACATTATTTACAATTTATTGTGGGTTTTTTGTATTTTTTTGTAATCTAAGTCACTAAATTTTAGAAAAAATACCCAATGTTAAGGAGTCTATTATAGTATTAAATGGACAGATTCATGTCACAATAATGCTTAAATGCTTATAAATATATGATTGGTTAATAAAAATATGCAAATATAAATATAAGGGCAAGAAGAATGCAATTTTCTTTGCAGCAAAATGATTCAAAATCAAAGATAAAAATTTAAATAAATTGTGTATTTTGTTTGATATTATTAAACAAAAATTTAGTATAAGGTGCGGATAAGAAGTTTTTTTTTCTAAAAGATATATGCTAATAGATAAAATTAAATTGTATAAAAAAATTATCATGCAAAAAGATCAATGAAAGAATCAATAAACAATCAATCGTACGATATACATAATTAAAACAATAAAATACATATTAAAACTCGACGGCATGTAAATTCATACTAAATATCAACACTTTTTTTATTATCATTCTATCTTAAAAAAGCCCCATCCATCTAAACAGAAAAATAACTTTAGGGATAATTTAAAGCAGCAGAAGCCAAACATGTATATAAACTAAAATGAAAACCGTAATTGATGTGGTTTATAGGTTCTAAGGCGAAATAATTTATACAATGATCGACATACAGTCTTTTAGGACATATAAATAATGCCGTGTTTAAACTAATCACTGGTTTTATGCCGTATAAATTTTGTGCGCATTTTTTAAATGTGAGAAAATTATTAGAATTTTTTTTTCTTTAATCAAAATAAAAGATGTTGTTATAAATATAGTAAATTTTAATGCTTAAAAGTTAAAATATCTGCATATATACGATTTATATAGTTTTTTTGGATTTTTTATAAATTTATCTTCTACACTGATCATGCAATCGAGGTCAAGTGTAGTATAATTTATAATAAAGAAGTTGTAAAATCATATGTTCGCTAGAAAAAATATTTCGCTAGTTGAAATATTTTAGAAACACTTAAATTGAAATTTTTGTAGAGAAATTTTTCCATAAATCTTTATAAAATTTTGTTTTATCCATAAAGGTTTTTTGCCTTACTTTATGTGGCAAATAAAAACTTAGCAGTATTTACTGTTCAAAAAACTTTAAATGTGACCTAATAACCATGATCTAGTCATTATCAGTATACACATATCAGAATCCAAATAAATAACATTATAAATTAGTTATGCCTTACAAGGTATTTTAAAATTTTAAAATGTTTTATTTTACATTTTATAATTCATCTTTTAGAGATGTTATTATACTTTTTACATGTTCTGAAAAACCTTAAAAATTAATTTTTTGCAACAAAAAAACATTCATTAAGTGTATGCAATCATTATTTACAAGATGAAGCAATAAAATCGAACTCATTTCAAGGAGAAAAAATAAGAATTCCGTAAATTTAGAATTAGAAAGGTGTATAAAGATGTATCAATAAATTTTTTTGTTCCCAATGGGCAGAATACGTCGTAATAGATATAATTTCTATCCCAAAACTCAACCCATATTGAAAACATATATATCTTTAAGTAAATACATTTACTTTCTTATTCGATCAATAAAAACAGTACACAAAATCAATTTTATCTAATTCAACATCACGTATGATTCATCAATTTGCCTAAATATCTTTGACGAAAAAACATATACCTCCATATCTTACTTTTCGAACGTTTAGAAGAAATTTTATATTGGTAAAAAAGCTTATTTTAACGAAATTAATATACTGAGGTGTTTACAGAACATTAAAAAATAAAGAACACTATTTTAATGCATCCTTCGACACCCCTGCTTGATTTATATTTTTCAACTAAACTTCTTCTATAAATGATATTTGTGATCTTGCATAAGAAAAATAAGCCTGAAATTTTTGACCGTTTAATGTTTCATAAATATATAATAAAGAAAATTATCATATAAATATTCTTTAAAAAACTGTTTTCACACATGGTTTCTATAATATGAAATTTGGATATGTGGTTTATTTGCTTGATGAGATTTTTTTAGATTACTAAAGCTTTTTCTTAAAATTTTGATATTAGTTTTAAATTATTTTCCTTTTAATTTGATTAGAATCAGCATATCGTTATATATAAAGATGTCCCACCGTATTTTGTACTAAAGAAGGCAAAATATTGTCTAAGATACATGCGTATCATTTTCGTGAGAAGATTATTTTCAATATCAACATTTATATCGGAAGAATTTAAAATTTTATAATCGAGGCTTTATATACAATTATACTGAAAAATAAATAATGAAGTAAGATTATCTATATTTCTAGCTTCATTTATGTAAAAAATCCCGATACAATACTTAAATAGATTTTTATCACTTAGAATAGACACATCTGTATGCAATGAAAAGTTATTCTCATTCACTATAGCTATAACTCTGCATTAAAAAAAAATATTCATATACAATTTTATAATTGTAGTGTATGTACGAAACGGAAATGAATGATTTTCTGGGGTATAAGTTGTAACATATTGATGAATTTATATTTATGTACCTCTCAAAATCTTTTTTAAATTCGACATTCTTTTATACTATGTTTTATGCTATATAATATCCCAGTCATTAGAGTTTCAGTATATAAATGCTCGATAAAAATTATAATTTAGCATGATACATTTATTTAATCATTTAAATCTAGCGCTTGCGTCTTATCGTTTATCCGTTTTCACTAATTTATATATAAATTCTAAAAAAAAATATACAAATGAGCAGAATTAAATGGTTTGTGCATTTAAATTACCGACTATGAATCAGATTCTTAAGCGGAATTATTAGTATTAAGGCTGAAAAAGAACGTATTTATTACGATATAAATATTATAAAAGAGCTAAAATTATAAATTTGTGCTATTATCACAAAATGAGGCAAAAAGAACATGGAAATATCTTGATAAATATTTGATCTCATGCCAGTGAAAATCATGTAATATTCGAATTTTGGCATATAAATTGTAGCATCATCATTTGTAAAAAGCATAAATTGTTTTATGTCTAAGTATTTTAAGGCTCCAATAATAAAAACTTAAAAGTTATAAATTTATTGCAATATATTACTTGATGGCTCTTTCAAAATAAAATGTGTATATTGATCATTGGATGCAAAAAAAACGATAAACCCAGAAAGAAAAGGTGCGTTATTAGTGGAATGATAAAAAGTTATATATTTATTATTAAAATAATGACATCGATTGTGATTCAAGTAGGAATATAAAATTTTCCTATATTTAATGCAAAGAAAAAGTTTACTATTCTTAAAAAGTATAATTAATGATTTCGTCGTATTAAAAATTAAAATACCTCACTTTTTACATCAGCAAAATAAATCTATGCGATTAACGAGGTCTGATATGGTGTTCTATAATCTAAAGAATTAAGTCTTAAAACCGCATAGATGCTGCATTATACACATTTTTCATATATTGAAAAAAAGTTCGAGAATTTATTAACCGAGTTTAGCAAAAAATAAATTTGCGTAAATTCAGTTTTTTTTTATAATAAAGCCTATCAAAAAGCCCAGAACTCATCACAGAAGTTTTATTTCCAAAAAAATATGTATGAATATTCTTTAATCTCTTTTTTATTATTTTAGTCATCTTAATCTAGTACCTTTTTTCTTTTTTGCGTGTTTTTTGAAACCCAGGATTGGGATCTGTATGGTTTTTTCTAATATATAACTTTTTTCAGAGTTCGAGCTCACTCGAACTATTCAATTTAGTCGCAAAAATTCATTAATATAGATGGTGGATCAGTTTGTAATTTCTAATTTTTTATAATAGTACTAGCATTATCACAAGCAAAAGGGGGCTTTTGGGCTGTTATATCTACCCCACGATGCACCACACCCCTCAGACTCTGCGTCTAAAATTGTTATTTTATGGAATAAATTTGATAACTAATCTTCTAAAGTTAAACCTCGACTCTTTTTTTTATCTTTTTCTATCCCTTAGTTTCAAACATATTCTTCTAAGAACTCTGCAACATTTGCAGATATTTTTTTCGTCACACCAGTACTTCTAATCATACTTATTATCGGTGTATTCAATAGAAGGAGATAAAAATTAGTTTCTAGTTTTTTTTTTATATTTAGTATTGATAAGGTTTTATCACATGTTAAGGCCATTCAAAATACACATTATTTATTATATAACCTATATGAGATCTGAATCATGTGACTAAATTCATATTCTGTCTTTTTTTTAAATGAAATTACGTTTAATGGCTATATAATATTTTATTGCACTTCATTCTTTGGAAAATATATCACCTAATTCTGCTAATTACATTAAGTTAGTGGTTAAAAAATGAAGAAAGAATGCTTTTAAAACGATAAAGTATAAATTTTTAAAGAATGCATTATTAATAGTAAATTTACCATTAAATCCAATATAAAACATTTTTGGTCGTTGAAATTTGGGAAACTGTTTAAACTTACCCCACATGATCTAGTTTAAAAAAGGCAAAAATCTAGTTTCACCAAATTATCCTATCTAAGATTTTTCAAAAACACCAATCCTTAAAATTAATCCTTGCAATATTCACCCATTATAACTTTTTTTTTATCCATGAATATTTCTATCGAGAATAATTTGTAACTTCTATGACCTCATTCTATTAATTGTCGTGCTGCATGAGTAAACTATTCGTCGTCGATTTCAGTTAATTTTATGCCCATGGAAAAGGGGTTGCATCTGGTTGAACCAACAATGTAATATAAAATCTAAACTGATAAGAACATTTCAAAAATTAATATTTAGGTATATTATGTTTTATAATATATCTAAAGATAATTTCATTTATAATCGCGTTAAAAACATTAAAATTAAAAATAGGATAGGCTATAAAATTCTTCGTGTAATCAAAGTCTAAATAAATTTTGCAAAATTTAAATGAGAAAATTTGGTAAAAAAATAGATATCTGACAAAGATAAAGTGTCATAGATATCTCTTTGTATAAAAATTAGAAAGTACAAGGGTATTAATCAAATCATAGACAATATTTAGGAATTAAATTATTTTATATTATTTTGAAAAAAATCCTTGTTTATATGAAAAATAAAGTAAATGCAAAAAAATTATATTTATTAAAGCAGTAAGCTCAACAATTCACAAAAAAACGTAGAAAAAAATATCTAACGTGATACTTTCATACAATATGATAAATTTTTCTTTAAACTACGTGTGATAAAATTGCCATTAAAATATAGACAAAATAATAAAAGTGATAGTAGATGATACAGATCTAATATTTATATATAAAGTAACATATTTCTGTCGCATAAATGCTTGTTTTCTTAACAAATATGCTACCAATTTCAAATTTTTTATGCTCATTTAACAAGACATTATAATTTAATTATTAAAAAAGACATATTTAAAAAAGTCTATAATTTCGTACCCTACTGACACTATATAATGTATCTTATTTTGATTATCAGTATCAAATAGAATTTAAACGAAAACCTTAATCTTTAATTTCCAATTGTATCTTACTGTTAATCTATTCATTGATGAGTTGTTGAACTTAAAATGCACGGTATAATATTGATTAGTAGAAAGATGTTAGTCTTGATATTATTTTTTGAATGAATTTTTGGATTATAAACTAACAATGAATTAATTTTTTATATCCGCTTTTGATTCATTTTTACCATCCTTTACATAATAAATATAATAGGAGCACAATATCTTGAATTACATTTAATAGTAGAAAATTAAAAGATAATAAAGATATTTATAATTTTCTTTCGCAAGCTTCAATCCCTGCATACATATTTTGCTTTTATATTTGTAAAATTGCAAGATAAGCCCAATTAAATATATTTTATTCGAGAATACCTACTATTGTATTACATTAAATTCTTATTAAAATTGAATTTTTGTTGTTCGGTTAGAGATTGGATCCCTATATTCAGCCTAAACTTTTATTTAGTATTTCAATCAATACTTTTGTTTATATCTTTATTATTATT
This sequence comes from Rhyacophila brunnea, assembly GCF_057557595.1. NCBI lineage: Eukaryota > Metazoa > Arthropoda > Insecta > Trichoptera > Rhyacophilidae > Rhyacophila > Rhyacophila brunnea. The sequence goes on along the minus strand of NW_028233338.1, from coordinate 583,080 downwards.
TTGTTAATTACATGCTATATTTTTTTAATTGTTCATATATTACATGTTAATATGTTGTAAGTTAGTACGGTGTAGTAACACAATATTATAAAAGCTATCAGAAAGAACACGAAGCCAAAAACCAGATTGTGGCACATGTGCAAACATGGATTGAATTATAGCGTTATTTTAATAGTTCGAAAAAAAACAATCATTATAGAAGACTTCAAAGATTAATTATGGCCAAAAGTATAAATATTCTGCGCGCACAGGGTATCAAGCATGTTGTGCTCGACTACATAAACTAAAACTATAACCAAAAATTCAGACCTGTACATAAATCTATTATTATTATATTATAAATCATTTTTATTTTTATGCAATTGATTTTATAATACAAATAGGTTTGACTACATTTATTCAATTACTTATTATTTTTACTGCAAAACGATGAATCAAGCCGCGAATGACCATAAGATTTTTAAATCCATACAAAAAAAATGATAAATATAAAAGCAAAAAAACACTTTCACTATGTTATTTTAGAGACTAAAATGCCATTCATTCTCGTTAGATTTCTGTTTGAATATATAACGTTTTTTGTATATATTTACTTAAAATGGATTGAATATTCGTTTGAATGAGTGATGATATTTTTAGTAAATCATTGCTTTGTATCTAATAAACTTGCAGACGCAGTACGTTTCACAATTTTAAAAAATTATAGGATCAAGTGTAAAACATGTTGGATTAAAAGAGAATATTAATTATATAAAACGAACCTTTATACTCTGTGAATAAAATTAGATTTATCTATGTTTATAGTGTTATTATATCCTACATATTTTATAAAAATTTTAATATAAGAGTTCGTTTTTAAATTGAAATAATAGAAAAAATATATCCAGTGATAATAAATCTAGAAGTTGAAAGCTAGATTATATAATTCATAAATTTCTTTCAAGAAATTTTAAAACATAAAAATATATTATAAAACATGTTTATATTGTATGAAACGGATATCTCTATAAATTAAATGGTAATTTGATAATCATAATGCTTATTCCAGCAGTAATGCAGTCATTGAGCCAAATAATTTTTTTATAGTATTGATAGATTAGATATGAATATAAGGAAAATTATGTAGAAAGTTAAATTGTTAATTTCTGAAGTAATAATGCAATAATAAGAGCTTGGAAAGACTATGGTTTTCTAGATTAGAATGTTAAATTTTATTTTTATAGATCCAATTAAATATTATTCATAAATATGCATCTTTTTTTTGTTAAACAAAGTTATTTTTCTAGAATATATTTAAATTTTTTGAAAAGCATATACTCTTTTATTATAACATTTTTTTTTCATTTTTTTAAGTGTAAAAATTAAGAAACTGCTATAAATTTAAAAACTTGTCAACAAGAATTGGTTGATAAAACACAAGTATACACTTTTTTTAAACAGAAAAAAGATTTTCACGATTTTACGAGATAGTTTATAAGCACTAGCTGAAATATCATCAAATATGTATCTTTTTGTAAAAAATATAACTTATAATTTAAATGTAGTATATAATTAGTAAAATTAATTGCCCAATATATGCTCCTGCTATCGTTTCAGCTATAATAAGCGCCAAAAGTGGGTATATAATACGATTAGAATCGCGGTTATTTCTTGGATTTTTATTTCCGACATTTTAATTCAAATATATTATATATCTTTTATCAGGGCAATTTTATTTCGAGGTGATAAGGTTAAGAATTTAACTGCCAAATAATTCTCTGGTATATATAGAGGATTTAGTGATCGAAGGTTTAAATATAATAAATATTATTTCTAAGAATTTTGGTAATTTTCTGTCTTTGAATTATAGAATTTCTCAATTAAACACTAGAAAAAGAGGTATGTAAGCCTGTGCCATCATTACTATCTATAAATATTTATATTTTGTTGTGTATCACTTTACTTAATGTTCTATAAACCTTCTTGGCGAGTTCTTATTTTTTTTAATATAATGATTGAGTTCCGTACAACATGATTTAAAATATTGTTGCCTAGATATTGAATTTCACCAAAAATTTATAATTTATAGCTATATTCATGAAAGGCGCATAGCTTACTGGAATAACAAGAAATTCGAAGTGCGTTATATATTAAACCGATTTTTATGCTGAAGTTGGTTGAGTAGTTCAAAATGTAGATCGAGAATGTCGATTTTAATGACAAAAGGATTAAATTACTTATCGTAGGGTGAAATTAATAACAAAGTATTTATTTACATCAATTGGCAAGGGATGTGGCTAACACTACAATGTAACCAACTTTATAAGTATTATCTCTACTTTGTATATGTACCTGATTTGGCATAAAGATCTTGCTTTACCCGTGAATGGATGGAAATAATCCAAGCTATTAATGTTGTATTATAGAGATTTTATAGAATAGAGTGACACTTTATGCAAAACCACCTAATCGTCATTTTTTTGGATTAAATAAAATATTTATTTATTATGCAGGAAGCTTACAATTAATTTCTCTATAGATTTTTAAAGTTGTTATAATTAAAATTTTTTTAACAAAATATATTAACGTCTCGTGCTTCAATACAAATACTAATATCGAAGTCAAATAATTTCTTAAGTATTTAGAAAAAGCCAATATCTTGGTACATTAGTTCTCGAATAATAAAGCTTCATGTTCAGAACATATCTGCTGATATTAAATATACATCTATTATTTTGTTTTTTAGCCGCTAAATATGGAAAAATTTCTTATAATTTTACTTTTGATTATTTTTTATCCTGGTCTTGCATGAAATTTACTCTAAACTTTATGTGTGTTTTTATTTGCAAAATCATATTTTTTAAGAGAATTTATATGTTGCCCATTTGCAAAAAAAAAATCTTCACAGTAGCGCAAAACCATTCCTTTTGGTGTACCGTATTGTATTTATAGATGTAATACTGATGTCGTTTGCGTAATTTGACCTTAAAAAGGTACAATTTCAGTTAGTGATATCGTAATAATTTTATTTAACACATTTCCTCCAGTTCTGTTTAATATATTTATAGTCAAATCATATATTATGTTCTACTTAAATAGCAAAAAAGAAAATTAAATATTTAGAATATGGCATAGGAAGATTTTTGACGGTCATATAGATGATGGTTATTCGATATTAAAAAAAAAATAAAAATATACACAAATTCGTGATTTATTGACTGAATTTATTCATATTTTATCCAGTATTTACGAATTACGGTTACTATAGAAACAATTTCTAACTACTGTATCATACAGGGAAATCTCTGAGTTTCTTGTCACACGTATCGACCACGTATTGATCCCTTTATCAAAATATGCATCAATATATAAGATTGGTTCGATAAATATCTATTTCCCATGCACGAAAGAATATGAAACAACCATACCTTGAACTTACACATACTCTTTTCAATTGGTGTAGTGTATATTTTCAATATGGTGCACATTTAGAAGACTTCTTTGACAACCCACCCTTTTATAAGTCAAATCCTATGGGCTAGAGTTTTCAAGCAAATTGGTCACTTATTTCGAGTATTTTTTTAGGCTTTATTAGAGTCTCCCCAAAATAACTCATCATAGAGCCGCAATTAAACTTAATAATAATGGAGCCTCGTGAGATCTATATTTAAACATTATTGTCACAAAAAGAATACTACTGCAGCATGTTTATTTTATTCACACGAAGATAATACAGTGAAATGACTTTATAGGTTTTATAAGAACAATGTTAAGAAAAATTATAGTTGATAATAAAATAATAATACAAAAAGATAAAAATTTAAAAAAGATAAAATTTATTTAGGCTGAAAGTAAATATATTTATATATAAACAAAGATAAAAGAAATCAATAAAAAAAACACATTTGAATATGAATTAATTTAGTTCGAAATGTAGATTATTTTGTATACCAACTATTCAAATATTTTAGGCGATAAAAATTTAAATAATTTCGAATCCTATGATTATGAAACATGATCCATAAAGAATAATATAAACCATGAATTTCGCTTTCATATATAGTATTTGACAAATTTAGAGAACATAATTTTGAAGGAGAATAAGATAGCTATGTTTATAATCCTACATTATAATTCAGTTATTATATTCAATTAAATACAAAATAAATTTTGTTATATTAAATACAATAATATAGAAATGCGTTAAAATAGGAAAGTAAATAATTAACGGCAATGTTATTTTTCCAGCAAGATAATGTATTTTTTGTTATTTAAACTTTAAAAATCAATTCTGCCTTTTTTGTTATAAATCGATAAGAACGATATAGATAAATAAACATGATGAATGCACATTCAACCTATCAAACAGTAAATTTGGGTGGAAAATGTTCGTGGATCTATTTTTTTGAATATATATAGAAAACAAATTTTGCATAGTTGATATAATTGAATTTTTATATCTTTTGATTCAGAGCTTCTATTTATATTTTAGCCAGTAAGATTTTCAACCTGTAACATTTAAAAATTACATCATTTTTCGTATGTAATTATTTTTACATAAACTGATAATTTATTCAGAATTTCTTTTAATTTTCTATTAAAATTGATCCGCACTATCATTGAATTCAAGTTTTTTATCCAAATTAGTTTCTAATCTATGTTTTATTTTTAATCTAAATACAGAATTATCAATGAATTTAGATTATTGTGTAAAAAAAAATATTAACTAGAATCATAAAATTTCGTTCATACTAAAAACGTATAGATTTATTAAGTCGAATTCCAATCTAACCATGGTCTTATATTATTCTCAAATTATTTATCGGATTTTTATCTATTGCCAGACAAATGATTTTTAGTAAAATGTAGAGTATTTATTTTACCACACTTAATTTCATATCGCATATTTTTTTTGTAAATTTGTCTTATCGCTTATGCTTGAACTAATATAATTCTTATATTTAGTATTCATAATTTAATTTAAGTTTTATCCTGTATAGAATAATCTATATTAAGATATTTTAATATATTTAAATTTTAATTCGAAATATTTATTGATTTAAATTTTCTTTACGATTTATAAGATTATTATTCTTTAGACTAGAAAAATTAACTATTTTGCATCGATATTTAATTTAAGTTTATAAATATTAATATAGTTTTGTTTATATTATAATGCGTAGACCCGTGTTGTGATAGAAAAGCGAATAATCTGGAAATATTATTTGAAATTGACAAATTTAATTTATGGAAAAATTATGAACTCTCCATATAAGATCTTTCGATCACTATATAATATATATCTGTGATAAAAATTCAGATCAGATCAATTTTGAAAAACCAAGATTGATAGAAGCTCACCATAGAAAAATTTTTATATTTTAAAATCTATATATACAAGGATCGATAGAAGTCTATGATGTATAAATATCAAATAAGCTAGTATCAGTGAATTCAATATACTTATCTAAAGGATCTCGTCTATTACAAGTTTTTCTTATAGCACAACAACATTATTTTGCTAGGATTCTATGCATAGAAATAATAGTACAGGCAAATTATATTAAAAAAAGATTATTCTAAATCAATTAAGTCAGACAAATTTAAAATTTTATAATTATTTTTAAAATACTCAGCTAAAATATTAAAATTCCGAGCTTTAAATATTTCTTTATTATCAATTTCTAGTGAATTTTTTTTATTTCATTGCATGTTTTGGTATTTATATGGATTTTAAAAGGTCTTGAAATTCAAAATTATTGAACTCACATCACTTGACAGAGTAAAAGCTAATGATGATAGAACAGGGAAAGTGTCTAAAGATATATTTAGGTGTTATGAAATATTCCTAGTGTGCTTCTATGTTTCAGTATATTGAATTTAGAGAAAAAAAAGAATTAAGCTTAGAATAATAAATCCTTCTACGAATTTATTTATATTGTTTCTTTACAGAAATCGCCTAATTATATCTTTATACATGTAAAAATCATATAAACCTATAGAAATAGGAATAACTGATTATCAATAACTTGAAAAATAATAATTAAAATCATGATAACTAGATTATTATTCAAAAAAATACAATCGCTATTTTAGAAATTCTGACTAAGAAATATATCATAACTTATTCTGTATAATGTTGTGATCATAAAATTCCATAAGAAACATATTAAAGTGTTGAATTCAACGAAAACGCTGGCATACACAGCAACAAGGAGCTAGGAAAGTAATTGAATTTAGGAATTTAACAGAGAATATTTATTGAGAAGTTTAAAAAATGATGTGGTTGAAATTTAATATGATGCGCTCCATGGAAAATTTATGATTTTTCTTGATCAAAAAAAAAATTTAATTATTTATAATAATCCACATCAATTTTTTTATATACCAAATTTGTTCTTATCTTTTGATCAATCAAAAGTTCATTTGTATTTTTTTGGTCAAAATTTTTTTTCGAATCTATTTAAGAAATATATAACTAAAACCCAAGAAGATGAAATCAATGAAAATTCTATTGCCTGCTCTATTGTATTTAACATGTATTTTTGGCACACAATCATCAAAAGAAAATGTCACTAATCTTGAGATGGTTATAGTCCAACAATATTTCAACTATAATCTAAAATGTGCAAATGTAAAAGACCAGCAATTCTCAAAAATCTCACACTTTTATAGTATTAGAGAAAAATACTTAACACAACTATTTGACCTATTTATAGATATATTTAAAAATCACTCTACAGCACTGGAATTGGATTCAGAAATAAAAGATGCAAGATCTAATTTGTGTAATGAAATAGAAAAATACAAACAAACCATAAATCTATTATTTGACACTTCATCTATCTCCGTTGAAAAGCAAATTTGGCTATTTTACTCAGAAATATTGTGCGAGGTGGATCTAAACATAAAAATACAGTGTTGTTCTCATATTTTATACTTGATAATTATGAAAAATATAGTTTTAGTGGAAAATATTTTGCTTCTAGTTAAAAGCAAAAAGTATTTAATAATGTCGAATATTATAAAAGGTGTCAAAAGACCAAATGATGAACTTTATGCAGGCTCATTCATTAAACAATATGACCATAAACTCGAATTAGAAAAACGAACATGGTCAGCTTTAAATAGTATTACAAAAAACATCGAAAATTGCATTAAAGACCAAGAAAGTTGTCCCCGCTTCTACAGTTTGAAAATACCGGAAAAAATTATTCAAGAAATACACAGTAAGGGTATAAGTATAGAAGAAAATTTATCCAGAAAATTTGATTCTAACGAATATCATGAATATATTGAACTATATAAAGAAATGATCATAAAAACAAACGCCATCTTAAAACTGATCCATCAAGAAACACAAAAAAACAATTTAAATATGGCGTTAATAGATATCAAAAAACGAACATATTTTTTTATACCCATGATTGAAAATATTGTCATCGAAGAAAATCGCATTGAAAACATAGTCAACGATTTAAAACAGCTTAAGGTTTATTATTTACCTTCACCCTTAAATATTTATATTCAATTACGGTTCGAACAAAACAAATCAAATCTACATACTAATAATGACGCTTATGTTCAACAGATGCCTGGATCGGGTCAGATTCAAGGCGAGAATACCACCTCCACGAACTACCTCAAAAAATCTCATGATCAGATAAGTAAATCTACAAGATTCGACCCTGCTTCAAATGAGTATTTCCAAGATCATTTTGGCAGGAATTTAATAAATGAAAGCTCCAGAGAGAATCAAAATTTTGGCAATCCTAATTTATACGACGATTCTAAGAAAAGACATCATCCAGATTATAGATATCATCCATATAACAACCAGCAACAGCGACCATACTAAAGTCATACCAATGATTCATATTTATATCACCCAAGATATGAAAATTATATAATCCTAGAGACAATGATGATTTTTTAGATGGATATCTCAAATATAGTTCAGAGTGTAAGCCTTAATGAAATCATAGCAATCATCATGTGAAGATAGATAATGTTTTAATGAATACTAACATTCTCGAAAATAAAACCTTTATCTAAAGATCGCTCATATTCGACTGGTTTTTGTAGGGATACGGTTAATCTTGTTGCAAAGATGACATATAAATAAAAATATATTGATAGGTATGCAATTAATTATATATTTAAACATATTCGGATAGGAATCGATAATATTTGTATGACACAGGTAGCATAACAACTAGATTGCTCTTTTTTAAATATCCCGCAATTAATGTAGGTTTTAGCGATAAAATTATTTTATTATTGAACATTTACGTTCGCAATATCAAGTTTTTTTTCTTTGATACATACAACCATGTTTTTAGTCTATAATTATAATAAAGTTCTATTCACTGGTAATACTGTGGGAATTATAATCGTATAAATAATTTAATTATGGAGCAAAATCAGGGTTAAAAATATGGATTTTGTTATAGAGTACAACTTGCTCAATTCACATGCGCCTAGCATATTTACATATCTTAAGCTATCTTCTCCTCTCTGTAGTCTTCTTCACTATTTCACCTTCTTTCAAACCTATATTACAAGACCATTTTTCAAATACATGGTTTGTATATGAATAATTCTCGGTATAGATTAGAAGTTAGTTTAAGTAATAAATATATAATTATTCTATTACAATCTGCTACTATTAAATCTGATTTATGTTCCATATAACGATATAAATAAACAAAGATTTACGAAAATAATTTAACAGAAGATTGAGCAATAAATATTCCAATCTCAAAATTTCTTTTTTAATAAAAATAATTGTTCAATCTGTCATATTTTTATTTACTAAATAATACCTACCTTAACGCAAAGCCTGACTTATTATATACACATAAGAAACCATTTTTTATCAAAGCATAACGGTCCACCGAAAATGATTAAAGGCTATTTAAATTTAGTTTAAGATGTTTATTTTTTTTAAATATCATTAATTGAAAGATTCATATGATTTTGAACTTGATTTTAGCGATCTGTAATTATACGTACACAAAAAATATGTGTATACTCATATCTCATAAGCGATACTATGTATAAGTATTTATTTACCTAATATGATATAACAAGAAATTAGTCGCTTGAAAAAAGGTTTTTGAACACTGCTTACTAAAAATTACTTGCTAGTTTAGGCTATGAATTTCCGGGGCTGCCAAATATATTTGGTCTTTTTTTTCCCCACTACTATTTTCAAAAAACTTAATGTAATGTATAGTGATACCCTTGAAAGGACGAATGTGGGTAAAGGAAAATATAGTTCATAGGAAGATAAATATGACAATAATAAAAATTGTATTGCTGTTCAAGGAATGCGTCATTATTCGTTGTTAATAAAAAAAATTTTTTTAGACAAAATAGTTGTATTATCACTCGATAAAGCACTTATGAATACTCTGCGACGGAACGTATTATTTAATCACATTGCCTCATAAATTGAATGCTGGTTTTATATGATAAATCGATCAACTATGAGCATAGGCAAAAGGAAGTAAAGAGGAGCTTAGTCGAGAAATATGCACTGAAGAAAGGTTTCAATGATAAGTTTCGAACCGTTAAACATATTAAGAATTACTTAAAACAAAATGAAAAACTTCGAATTCCGTCCTGCGAGATACCACTTAAAAATTGTATATTTTACGGGAGCAAAGCTAAAATATGGGTCTAATCGCGATAAATAGTCTTTTTTTCTGTTTCAAAAATATATATATATAATTTTTATTATTGTATTTGATCATTGATTTCATTGCACATTATAAATTTAATCATAAAAAAACATTTTTTCCCCACTATTTACTTGATTTCATTATTTATTTAAAGGAAAAAACAGACTTTGTGTAGAAAAATTTTGCTCATTATATTTTTAACAAAAAAAATATGTGATAAACTAAAATCCGTGCGATTTATAGATTATTTTCGCTTCTAGTACTAGATGATAAAACTATGCATTAATAAATGCCATGTTAATATGTATATAAATCAAATATAATCTTATATTTCGTTTTTACTTTATTATTAAACTAAATATAAATTTAAATTCCTATCAATAAAGTTGAATCTTATTTCTGTTAAAGAAACCCTTAATATACGTTATCGGTTTAAAATGGTACTTTTGAAAGTTGTGATACATGTTTTAAATCATGCTTCATACATAAAAATTTTGATTGACACCAAAAATTAAAAGTCTAAATGTCATTATATATGTATTTCAAGCAAAAAACACCAGTAGTCGCATATTAAGAAATCATAAGTTAAGCTGATTGTATTATGGCAAAAAAATATTAATAATTATGATTGTATTCACGATACAGATAAAAATACATTTTATATGTATTTGTGTTAAATTTTTGTATAAAAAATATTACCAAAAGGTTTCATAAAATACAAATATAATTATTTAAAATAATTATGTATAAAAAATAAGAGGAAATACCTTTTTATATTATCATAATAACACACTGCAAATTTAACCCGTCTTTCTTTTTGCGATTCAAAAATCAAAATTTATACAGAAAAAGCCAAGTTTTGCACAAATCACAAAGAAACAGGGATCTACACAATAAAACACGCAAAGAATATATTTATGCGTAAAAAGTAATAATTTAAATTACACTTAATGTATTTTTTTTAATTCAAGCTTTGAATGCAAAGATGATTATTTTCTCATTAAAAGCCCCTAAAAACATCTTGACAATATGTAAATGCAAATAGCTATATTGTAAATTTTCCAAACTAAAATTTACAGAAAAATATTTAGTTATCGTGCATCAAAAAATATTTACGCGTTTTTCTTTTCTTTATGTTACTGGAAATAATCATCTTAAACTTATTAAAATTGATTTTAATAATATATTGATTCATATATTCAAAGTATATAGTATATAAAATGAAGTACAATGAACGTTTGAATTTTTAAAAAAGAAAAATCAAAGAAGCAAATTTGTAATAATATTGCATTGAAGTCAATCAAATTTTGTTTATATATCTTTATTATCAATCTGTAGACACTAAAGACACATTGCACGATGGTTACGTATACAACAAACAGCACATGGCGTGAAAGGGGGTTTCGATTCTTATTTAAAATAAATTTATCTAATAGATCAAGCAATACAATACCATGTTTGTTAGGCTAGGCATTTCAGTGTTTTTTTTATCAATCTAGCAAACGATAAAACTGGTATATTTAAATATCGAAATGCATTGAAAATCCCAGTGATTTAGTGCGATATAAGATCACGCAGTATAAATTATTTTTAATGGGAAAATAATAGAACCCATTTATAGCTAATTAAAGATAGGTTAATAGATCTAAAATTACATTTTTAAGCTTCACTGCAAATTTCTTGTTTGTGTTTCACTAAAAAACATTAAAATGCGCAAGAAATACATTTTAATCTATTTTTATATATAGTTTTTATGCGATATGATACTTGTTCTTTAATGAAGTTTAATATTTGAATTGCTTAAACATGTGCATTTATGTTAACAATACAAAAAATGTAAAAATAGAACCAATAACCAATTTCTAAAGATTATTTTGATCAAAACAATTTTTGAAATAATTTGGTTTGTAATGCAAGACAAAATTCTTTAGATCTATTTTTAAGCTCTTTAAACAACATATTTACGCGTTTTTGCGTTATATCATGCTCGAAATAGATTTTTGACCTGATCTTCTATCCTATTTTCAGTTTATGAGATCATGTTAACAGTGAATTTTTTTATGAATAAATCGACCGGATTTATAAGGCATAATATATTGTTGTATTATGTATTTTTTATTTAAGGGCTATATTTATAGTCGTAATTTTAGTTTTTGTTCTCAGGCACAGCTTGCTTGATTCTCTGTACACACAGCGTATATATACTTTCGGCTATCTTCACCTCTCCAAAGTCTTCTTCAATACCCCACCTTCTTTCGAGACCTATTAATTCAAGGGTTTTTCGCAAACCCAATGTTTGAATATATGCCTCAACCTGGTTCGTGACATCTAGTTCCTTCAGGTTATTCTATGATATCGTGTCACCACACCGTCCCATGTTATAACATATGGAATAATTTTTGTCTTGCATTTGTATATTAATGATAGTTCAGATGCTAACAGGTTTGTTGTATTAAAAATATAATTATTATTAAACATGTAAAAGAATACATATCCACCGAGTAAATAAGAATTACAGTATTATGTCAATATTTTTTGGCTAAAAAACTATTAAAAACAAGAATATCCTCTTTTTGCTATAATTAATCTAAATCATCAAAAAACTTACTTAAAATGATAAATAGTTGTCAAAAGAATATTATAACAATACCATAGAGCTTATATAGTGTATATTATTTTAAGATTATAAGTGACAAAAAAAGAATTTATTTAATTGAACTGATTACAAACCAATACATTATAGTAAAGACGGTTGTTTTCAAATGGTTAGTATACATTAGACCAGTATAAATAATTACGCATATTTTGGATTCATTTAATAATAATTTTTTTGTTTAAATATTACATTATGAGATAAATTGCTTGTTTCTAGCCAGTAAATTGACAAATAAAGTTGAAAAAATACAATTAACATTTGAACTCAATTTTAAAAATGATTCCCTCAATAATCTAGTAGAAATAATCGCACCCTTGTATCTTATTAGCATACTTTTCAATAGTTATTTATACCATTGTTTTTTTTTCACTTTATCAGTTTCTTTTATAACAAGTATCAGCTAATTTATTTATACATAATACTTCTAAAATATTTAAATCATCTATAGCAAAAGTCATGAATTTACACACTACAACTCTAATTTAATGCCTTAATCACAATGTGTTGACAGTTTTAGATAAATATTATAAAAAAATGGGCGTTTTATCTTTGCCAAGAAAAATCGAATCTACAATACGGCTCTGTTAGTGGACTAAAATAACACGTATATTAAATTTGGCATTATTTATCATAAAATTATAATAAATAAAATGCATATGGAACAGATAAAAAATCTTTTGTATATAAAACATATTTTTTATTCATTCTATATGAAAACATATGATTTGAAGGTAGCATTCAAACATCGATAAAAAATTTAAGATCTTAAAAGTTGAATTTATCTTTACAGTAAGCGTTGTACAGTTTTTAGGTGTATAATTAAGTCTGTATATAGTATATTCTAACTTATATAAAATTAACCGTAAAAATATCGTGTGAATGCGGTTGTATTAAATGACATTGTTTTTATTTCCATTTAAACTGGGGTAAATATAAAAACGGACCGGTCATTACTAGTTCAATATATAATAATATATGTATTAAGCTTTAACTGTGAGGTATATACAATGATGGATACATAGACAGCAAAATTCTTTTATTACTTGATTATCACTAAGACTAAAGGCGCATTAAATTATCCTCTTACATATTCTAATATATTTAATCTAATTTTTAATATTTTTTCGTCTAGTTTTTAATATTAAAAGATGATCAAAATGTATCACTCGTCTTTAGAGATAAAAGACAAGCTTAGAGCATTTATACATAAATTTGTTTATAGTAATCATCTTAGGAATCATAATTTATGTTATATTCATGAATAAGAATTATACATGTCTTATATTGTATTCATTTTGTTGGTATGTATATATTTTATATTCTAACAAATATTATGACACTTTAGATTGTTGTAAGATTAATAATTTAAATTTAATTCAAACATCGCATTTTAAAATAAATTTTGGTTTATTTTATATGAAATAATGAACCGATTTTAAGATGGTAAAGTATTATCAATGTATGCACCTCTTTTAACTATGGATTCGTTTTGAATTTGAGCCATAGTGACAGTTTAAATACACTTTCAAAAGGTTTTTATTTAGTTAAAGACTTAAACCAAATTAAATAAATATATATTTTCGGCCTTTTAAAATAATAGAGCAAATCATATAAAATTTTTAAGTGATTGTCGATATTTTACAATTTTTAAACTAAGAATACTTGATTTAATATTCATTTAACTCATCTTAAATTATTTTACGTTTATACCTAAGTCTTTTTAATCATTCTTAGCATGTTTTTTTCCCAATAATTAATTTAATTGTTCAATAAAGATATTTTTTACATATTTGATAAGTAAAAGCTCGTCAGAAGCTCTTGCTTAGAAACTTGGGTATATACAACGACTGCTAGCTCTTCTATTATTTTTTTAAGAAATATAATGGTACTATTGATTGATTACTATGGCAAAGGGTAGAATATATTATCGGAACACAATTACACTTTATAATATTGTAATTTCTTCTTCTGATTTTTGCGATAAGAATTTACCAAAACAATATTTGTTTTATTTAGATCTAAAGATGACATAAATTGATAGAATTTTTTAATTTTAATTGAGATTCTATGAAAACAAATTTCAAAAAATTTATCAGATAAGTAATTTATGAAAATTTTATATTATTGAATATTAAAAAAAAGAAAGTAAGAAAATAATATCTACGTTATTTATGTTAATATAGATGTCAGTTACCCAGAAATTATAATTAAAAAGAAATAGAAATCATTATATAAGTTAGTTATTGGGCATTTAAAACGTAGTCTAATTATACGTAGTATTTATTTCAATTGCATGGACTACGTAATCATAAATTACTTGAGAAAAAACTGCTTATATTTATATAATTTAATAACTTTTTTCTTTTTTACCTTACTTCGATAAACAAGATATATCGCTAAAATTATTACAAGCTTATTTACATTAATGAATTCAGATATTCATTACAGACCACCCTCTTATGATACAGATGCTAAATATCAATTGAATGGATTTTAGACTATTTTCATTTTAATTTTTTTACCAAGGATTATTTCAGATACTCAATAAGAAAATTATCAAAAGACTTGTTTATTTTACAGTTTTATACTATAATGTAATAATTTTAGACGCAAAAAAAAGAGAACACTCTTTTTTTATGTTGTTTTATTTTTTTTTTGGGTTTTTGCTGGTTTTGTGCAAATCTCTTACTATTTACTTTATGTTTTTTATATTATAGACAAATAAATTGGATCTTTTTTGATTTTAATTTTGATCAACATATGATGCTAACACGTGAAATTGAAATCATGAGAAGTATTTAAATTCAAGACTGTTTCGTTTGACATATTTGAAAATTCAAAGCGTTCCTACTCTTATTTGGTGTTTATTTTGATAATTGTTGAACAGATGGTCCAAAATATTATTATAAATGGTTAAATTACATCACAGTTTATGTTTATCAAAATTCTGAAAAGAAAATTTTACTGTCGTAAATAAATTTTATAAAATATAATTCTTAATGTTCGAATTTATAATTATAGATTACATACTATTACTATGCACAACATGTAAATTGTTATTAAAAATTAGCATCGGGTATTAAAAGACAAATACGTGTGAAAATTTATAGTAATTTCTTTGCTTAAAATTTTTTATTTATGATCGATTGGATGTTGATCTTATCTTTTTGCTAGAGTACCAGATAGCAAATGTGTTTATGTTAGTTCAAAGCTTTAGAATTACTGTGGAATATTGTAAGGATGATGTGCTTGAAAAGCGTTTACTGCTAAATTTAAATGAAGAGTAATCTTTAGTTTTGAGGGAAAAAAGATAAAAAAGCTATATGAAAAATATTTCTTTATATAAATAAAGCTATTAGTATTAAAATAATAGACATTTGCTATCATAAGCTATATTTGACTAAATATATTTTGTATGGAAAAATGTTTACAATAAAGCAATTGAAAAAATCATAAGTTTCAGCCACATATGTTTTATATAAATGATAGAATATTGAAATGAATTTTAGATCTAATAAAAATAGAAAATATAGATTCTAATTTTTTGGATAAAATATAATTTATGAATTGATAATATAATGGATAGAGTTAGAGAAGAAATCATAAAATATAGCAACAAATTTACAGTAAACCTTTTATTAAAGACTTAATTATGAACCCAAGCAATAAAAATAAGTAATCACCCCAGATAGAAATCCCCCCATTTTATCTTACATTCGGTTACTGTGTTCATTCTACATTGAATCATACATCGTTCTGGAAATAAAACATATTAAATCAAGTTAAATGTGTTATTTTTGAATTTTGCATAATGTTTCTAATAGCAAGAATCTAAATATGACATGATACGATTTAACTGTTTGCATTGATTTTTAAATTTCGTTAAATCTTTTAATTTTTTTTTGTTGAATTTTATATGTAGTATATTCTAATCTATAAAATTTGTATTAATTTTGTTCTTATCTAAAATGTGATTTGAATTTATTTTGTTCTTATATAAAAAGTGATTATAATGGAACCGACCCATTATAGAAATAAACATTATAATCACACTTCTTTGCATATTTAATTAAATATTTTATACCCAAAATATATAAAAAATGACGACAAAAAAAAAATATATTCGGATTTTATTAAATATACTATGCATCTATAGCACAAAATCAACCATAGAAAACACAGACGCTCCACCCTCACTCGTTCTCCTGCAATATTTGTATAGCAATTTAAATTTTTTACATGAGAACGAATTTATGGAAAAATTTGATGGTTTGGAAAAAGATTCTAAAGCCCAATTGCTAGACTTCTTGATCAATTTATTTGAAAGTAAACCTTTATATCCAGATGAAAACGCCATAGCTGGGGAATATAAGAAAATATTATACAATGAATTGTTGGAATTTCGAAAGGATATCGAAGATATATCGCAGTCAAAGAATTGCTCAATTAAAATTCTTATTTTTGAGGAATTTTTAAAATCATTTAATAGTTTCTCCATTGGACAAAAAATACTTTGCTTATCGAATATATTGTGTATGTTCGGCGTCACGTGTGACAATATACTTCATGATACGACTAAAAATTTAGCGTCGCAAAATATTTACATTATACAACCAAACCCATTTAGTGTCAAAAAAAATCCAATAAATATGGTAAAGAACTATCATAAACCGAATTATTATATATTTGAATTAACAAATATAGAGAATAGTTATAAGGCCGTAGAAAATATAATAAAATGGCTTGAAAATATAATCGAAAAAAAATGCAGCAATAGTTTTATTTTTTTGAAAATATCAGAAGAAATTATCACTAATTTTAATAGAATGTTGTTTAAAATATATAAGAAAAATACACTTGAAATGAATTCATATGAACCATTGAAACTTGAAGAATCGTATATGAAATTGCATAAAGTACTGACACAAAATTTATCGGAAATTTTAGAAATTTTTCATGGTAAGGATACGTTTGAAAAATTAAAAAAATTATTAATGGCTAGAGGCACTTGCAATGGATTATATTTTTTCATACCGATACTTAAATGCCTTGATTTAGAAAAAAATGCGAAAAGTCCAAATATTTTTGAACTTGACCATGTTCCTTCGCCCATAAATATCCATATTAAATCTTTTATCTTAAATCAGAAATCTAATAACGCCCAATGTATGCCTAAATCTACCCAACCACTAAGTGTATCCGTAAATAGCTTTAAACAACAGGTATATCTTCCGAAAAACCGACCTTCGGGCTTACATACCGGTCATTATGGAGCATCGAGTAGCCAACATAATCTTTTTTCATCTAGAACTGCATCAAGTAGCCATATAAATCCCTATTCATCTGTACCAGCAAGAAGGATGCCATATCAAAGTTCCTCAAATCCAAATTTTAGCTCAGAAACTCCAAAAGATCTTTTTCAACGTCTTAATCAACAGACTTCTCAAATAAATAACCAATTTTCATTAGGCAACTACGGATCTATGTCTGGCGCGGACGATCAGCATTATCCCAGGCAACCGAGCTCCCAGCCCTATCAGGGTTATCAATATTCGCAGCGCAATAATAATCATGCATATTATTAATATGAACATCCTCATATACAATTAAAAATGATTTATCAAAATGGGAAAATTTATCGCATCTACTTTAGAAATATTTCAGATCTGCAGGCTGCAAATCTGGCTCTAAAGGGAAAGAACTAGTAGAGCAACTGGCTTTATACTTCATTCGAGATCAAAATAGTCATATATGGTTTTTATTGTGATGTCTCGATGTTTTTGCTTATCTAATTTTATAATTTTGTGGTTTTCTTGACATAGACGGCAATACAAACTCTATTAGTCTTCCATCTCTTTCAACCAACATCAATGCTTTTGAAACATTCCATGATTTCAATGACATTATCATTACAAAAAAAAAGATAGTAAATCCACCTATTCCCTTGTAAAAATCGTAGAAGTTCAGAAATTTGACTATTTTCGTCTCAATGGGTTCATTTTTAATATAACAACTAATGTTAAAATTACTCAATAGCTATAATCAAATATGGTAGTATTAATTTAAACAACGTATAAAATTGTCACAAATATAGAATAAAAGTAAATAGATATTGATGAAATCGAAAATTAATTTGTGAAACTGTTAAAGAAATAAAAAATTAAAAGTATATGAGCAAATTTCATTTATCTTTTTTTCAACTTTATTTGACCCATCCAAATTTCCGGATATTATGTTCTAAAATTTATATAAAGATTTTAGTAAGTCAGACTACAAATATTTGGTTTAAATAATATATTTGAACTACAAAATAAAGCCTTCGTTTGCCTTAAACTTTGGTAATTAAAAATATTCTCGTCGGATGAATATCTGGCTTTATTTCTTGACTCTATAATTATCGTTAACATGTGTATTCAAGCAATCTTTGTCTAATTTAAACAAAGTTTGCATGTAAATTCTTATATAATATCCTTTTAGGGTATATATAAATGAATCTAAACCTTAATTTTTTCGGAATAATGAAATTTTTAAGATAGCCGTGCTAATTTTACGTTTAAAGCCGCAAAAATTCAATTATACAAATATATTATAATTTCTTGAAACTAAGTTATGTTGTTATATAAACTAAAATTTAAAATATGCTTTGCGAGTGCAAATTTTTGACCATAACATAAAAACTTGTATTCATTTTTATGATTTATTTTTTAGGTTGAAATTTCCTCGGTTTAAAGAAGATAAAGATTATATATAAAACTTTTTAAAGTTATATAAAAATATATTTTTTTTAATTTTAATTCATTGAGAAGATTCATATTAAAAGGCTCTCTATTCTCATATTTGCTTTTTTTTATTATACAACACAATAAAATTATGAAATATTATAACAATCAAACAATCATATAACTCGACATTCTGATTCAAGCTCAATAAATAGGATAAAAATGTGATTTTTTATGAAAATTCCAATAACATAGACAGTAGAATATTAAGAAAATTTTACACTTTGAAAAAAAAAGCTGTAATTGTAAGAAATAGAAACATGAAGATGAAACCAAAACATATAGAAATAAAAAATATTTTATAATTTTTGTAAAATTGACGCTTAAGATTTTAAGTTATAACTAAAATCGGATTTTTAATCAAGTTTCATTTTAAAATATATTAAAATAGCAAAAATTCAATATTTTGTTGTTATTTGCTTTAATATGGAAATATTTTTTTTTAAAGTATTCAGCATAAATTGCCATGGGTATATTTAAAATTTCGTTATATACAAAATAATTTATGCTTGAAGTTTCTTTTAAATTTATAACACCCAAAATATTTATAAATTTTTAAAGAATCAAGGTATTTTCGTATAAAAGTATAGATTCTTATGATTGATGCCTTGTGTAATGAATCCGTTGCTGCATGAATTTTTAGTATTTTAAAAAAAATTGCGTCTTTTCTAAAAAAAAATATAGACTAATTTATATTTTTAAACTTGCATTAAATATATAAATTATATATTTTAAATGGTATATTGCATTGGACTTTTTCAATATATATTATTTCGCATTTTGTTTAAATGCGGAATTAATAATCTAAAAATACACGATATAGATTTAAATCAATACGGATCAAGTTATATGAAAGGCTCATATAATTTTTTTTGAAACTAAATGATTTTTTTTATGACTTAGACTTAAATTTAGGGAGCTCCTTGAATTCAAAAAAACAATTTTATACATTCACATAGACAGAAAAGACACATCATGCTACATTTTATACATTATTTAGATATCTGAGATAAATATAAAATTTTTATTATATACAAAAAACTTAATTTACAAAAAAGAGTCGATCTAGAAAAGAAAAATAAGATTTGTTTAATGCTATTTGTGAATTTACGGCCTATGCAGCAGAAAAACACGTATAGTAAACCAGTATCAAGCCGTCAAGTTTCTGTGCACTGTCCCAAGAGTTTTTACATCTGTATAATTTTATTTGGAAAAAAAACTTAAAACGATATCAGATTGCATACCTATTGATAATTTCATAAATATATAGTGTGTACAAGATATCAAGTTTATAATTTTAGTCTTATAAAAAAAAAGTGAAGATCAAAAAGCTATGTATTACGTATGAAATTTTTTAAAAAAAATTCAAATCAATATTATATGTTATTAAAATTATTTTTAGATCCCTATACTTCAAATTTTTTTGTGCATAGATAAAATTAAGCATATAAAAGATTCAAAATACCTTGCCGATGCATAAAAAGATAATTCTATATTCTTTTAATGATATTTATATTATAAATTACATGCAAAAACTGAAGTCTTTTATAAATATAATGTGACCATAATAAATACATTTATAAATATTTTTACTTCAAGATTTATCGGAAAAAAATCGCTCATTAAAATACAGCAATACATAAATGCATATCCATATAATAACATACATTATATTAAGAACTGATAAATTTGTCATCAGGATATGTATTTACACAGCCATATACTTATATTGTGATTATTATTAATGATTGTTTGCATTCCAACATTAAAGATGCCGAAAGTACCAGAAAAATAGAATTTTAATGTAAAAAGAAATCAAAAATAAACAGTGAGTATGCAAAAAAAGTCTTGAATTAAGCCCTGATACGACTGGAGGCTCATATTTAGAATATGAATAGTAATAAAATATAATAATTATCTATATGGTTATATTTAGCTTAAGGCTATTCAGATCTGTTATAAAGAAGATAATTTTTTTTTGCTTTGCACGAATAAAAATATGTATGATTCTATTTTTCATTTTGCGCTATAAGTAAACAATAACTTGAATCTAATTCTAAATCTGAGGAAGAATATCTTTTTATATTTACAAAAATAAAAACGCTATTACAAAAATCATTTTGAGAATAAATATGATAAAAGTTATTTTATATAAAACAGAATCTACAAAAAACAACGAAATAACCACAATATTTCAGGCATAAAAAAGAAAGTTAGAAAACTACCAATAAAATAAGTAGAAAGATCATTTATCTTGAATATGACATAAATATAAAATTTCATTTAATGAAGTAAAATATATATTCAATGTGCCATAAAAAAGATATAATCACATGTCTGTGCAATTATTATTATAAGTCAAATACTATCAAAATATGACCATTGACTGGATTATTTTATCTATTAATCTTTCGATAATACTGAGAAACAATTTATATTAGAATTGATTGTATTTTCATTGTATAATGTTGAATAAAAAAGTATTTTATGCCTCAATTTTTATCCATGCCTTGAATTTTTTTGATATGTTATTCTTATGCGTTTCCTTGTCAACCACCTAGCATTTATATTGTAAATTTTTTTTTAAATTGTTTTTCATAAGAACGATAATAGAACAAATATATTTTATTTTTTTAGTGTTATAATGTCTTTTTTAATTTGTTTTCAACGCTAAATTCATCATAAGAATAGTTTTTTTATAAATCATTGGCCAAATTTATAGTTATAATTATAGTATTTGTTCTCGAGCACATCGTTTTAGATATCTTGCTCGCATAGCGCAAATATAATTTCAGATATCTTTTCCTCTCCAAAGTCTTCTTAAATACCTCACCTCTTTTTGAGAATAACTATTTAAAAGAGTTTTACACAATTTCGAGGTTTTTATAGATTTCTTGATCTGGTTCGTGACATCTAGTATATGCAGGTAACTTTTATGACTTCGCATGTCCACAGTGTCCCATATTATAACATATGGGTAATTTAAAATATGCGCATGTAATAGACGACAGCGTAATGCTAGCAGATCGAATTGTCTTAATTTTCCGTTTTTGAATTATTTTGTTATTGTCAATACTTCCCACTTCAATATCAACCAGAAAGACGTATTTCTTCATTTTATCCTGTACAAAAATATCGGGTCTGTCATTAGATAACTTGATTTCAGTTTTTATTATGTATCTACTTTTATCTCTGCGAATAGGTCTACAATTGCTTCTTGTAAAGAGTGTCTGCGGATTTTCATGAATTTTTCTAAATTGTGGTTTCACGCCAACATACTGTCAAGTCGTCTTACCATCTCGTTGTGTCATTTTGTATAGTCATATTTAATTTTTTTTAAATCCGCTTGCCAAGTATCCAACTGTTTTTACTGAGTCGTTACTGTGCTGATATCTTAAAATTCTCTAAAGAAAATAGTTATATCCTGAATAAATAATAAACTAGCTCTTTGTGATGATCATATATTTCCATATTGTAAACACTAGGAGGATTCACATATTTTAGCGTTGAATCATTATGCATAATGAAGATTTTTGATGCAGTATTTCATGTTTTGTTTTACACAATACGAACTTTTTTTTAATTTATGCGCTGAATGATCCATATCAACGTGTCCGTATTATATTTTGAAGAATTTATTTTTTACGGATAAGCGGGGCGCATTTTTTTTTACATTTTTATATATCAGCTTTTCTGGGTATTCGCTTTTTTCTTAGCCTATGGTTTTAGTAGCTGGTAGAGTATTCTTTCTGATTTAAACTTTATTTTTTAAACCATATCCCAGGATATTTATTTTGTGGGAAAATATCGATTTTTTAGATGGTTGCAAGTGTATTCCATTTTCTATAACTTTCCGCCTAATACTCTAGTTTAGATTTCTTTTGACTTCTCGTTCTGTCTTAATAAATTGACTTAGTAAACTATTCATGATTTTGCTGCTTATTCATTTATTGCTATAATAATATTTAGAACATTTAGTTTTGATTATGTTAGTAACTCTTTGTAGCATTTCGTTTCATATTTTATCAATCGTTTTAGGTCTAGTATAATATTTAAAATCATCCAGTATTCCAAGATATTTATATCTATATTTTCGTTCTATGACTAGTGCAATATCTTTGCATTATTATCGTGCGTAGCTGATTTAGCCATATCTATTTCCATTCCGATGCATCAGAAGAATTGCGTTGCTTCATTGGACATTCAAATAAAGTTACTATTTTCTTTCGCCAAAATATTTTAATCGTTAATGAAAATGAAAAGATTTGTTGTAAATACCTTCTTATTTAGGTTAGTAGGTATTGAAGACTATTTTATATTTAATCGGCAGCTTAGTGGATCCATACATTGAACAAACAGTAGCGGAGATAGACAAGCCCTTTGTATAAACATTTTTTCAATACTTCCTTAATTATTTCTTGATTTTTTGGACAATAAAAAAATTCCAGTTTTACATGAGTTTAAATATAAAGACAATAATCTCAACCTGTATGTTAAGATTTTTAGAGCAGCTTGGAAGATACTCGTAAACAATTGCATCGTATGCTTTTTTTTCGAACCTTGTTACCTTCAATTCGTTATTGTTTATACTGTTGATTGCGCTTTTATCACAGCCTACTTTAGATCCTTTTACTCAGACTAGATGAAATTTTTATTCTATTTTATGCGAATTTAAAGACTTTAAATTTTTGTAGATAGCCTGTCTATGAATAAAAAAAAATTTCAAATTTATAATTATATAATAATGGTATATTTCTGTCAATAAATTTTTCAATTTTAAATTAAAGTCAGCTTAGACATTATTTTAATATTCGCTACATGTTCTATACTATTAGATACCATTAAATGAATATTTAACGTAGATTCAGTGTATTTTCATGAAAATAAACCCATCGAAAAATACATTAAGTAAAAAAAAATCGAATAAATCATATTATTTTGTTTAGGTTAAATTTTTTTTTTTGCTTAAAAAAAACGATATAGATTATTAAAATAAAAAATCTTGATATATATACAATATTAGCCTTCTAAATCGAATTATAGAGCAATAAAGAAAAATTATATATGCAAAAATATCATCAAAGAATTTAAAAAAAAATATGCATGCTGTAAGAAAATATAGAAAATAAAAATTTTAGCTTGAAACTATGACTTTCAGACTTAAGTCATTGAGAAACTGAATTTTATGCTGAAAACAATTACACTAAATTAAAATTATAGAGTTAATACGAATTAAATAATATGAATAGTACATTCATGTCTTACACCATGTCAGAGTAACCAAAAATATTAAGGCTGACTTTTCCCTACAACAATATTGATGATGAGCTTAAAACAAATTAAAAAACATGAAATTTTAGTTGCTGTGTAAAACTCAGTAAATATATGAAAGCAAAAAGATCATATTTATAATCTTTTTTTGTGATAAATTTGACAACTAAAAAGAAATCAATATATACTGTAAATAAAACAATTAATTTTGCTTTTTTTTATATTTACAAGGGTGGAATATTTTATAAAACTATGAATAGATCTCTAATCCTTTTTAAATCAATTTAAACATATTTATCTTTATAAACAAAATTATAAGAACATAAAAAGAATCAAGACTATGTTTTAGAGATTTTAAAGCTCTTATGTTCATTAAATTATAATCAGCTTAGATTAAATATGAAAACGAACCTATATTAGATAGAGTAATATTATAAAAATAAAAAGATTTGGTTCAATATTTTTTTACCGAAATTTTTATGCTCGTACTCCTTAAACCCAACAAACTATCGTTAAGATGCATAAAAACAAAAGAATGAAAAATATATTATAATGAAGTTGTAGCAAAAAGCAATTTAAAAAATATAAAAACAACTTTTAAGCATAAAAAATAATAAATTTGTCTGTAAGCCATGCTTCGAACATTACCTGTAATATAATTCTATAGAGCAATTGCATGTTTCATGTGCTATTTTTGGATACCATGCATGTACAGTAATAATTTTTTAAACGGCACATATTATATCAAAACAAAATCATATAACAATGCAATTAGAAATATGTTTCTATTTAAATCTACTACGTGTTTATCATAACAAAAAATGACAAAAAATTAGTGATTTTATTACGTATTAGAGTCCCAAAACCGAAATGATTTGAAAAAAATGCTAGTAATCTAATTTTTTACATGACTGTCGCCAATGCGCTTTTCTCATTAAACATTTCGTATACTCTTACATAAGCTTACATTCTCAAACAGAACCTCCATGAATTAAATTTATTTTTGTATATTTATTTTACCATACGCAAATAAACCATTTGAATTAAAAATTCTATCAGAACTAAAACTATGAAAAAGCACTTTTATTTGTAAAAAACAACACTTAATTTTTTATTTTTTTTCTTCTATTTTATAATCGTTGAATGTAAATATAATTTCTATCATATATGTGTTCTTATAACCGAAAACTGATATAAATTATTTTCTTTTTGAAAATTCTGCCTTAATTGGCTATTATTCTATGCTAGATAAAACTTATAGGTATATCTTTTATTCTAAGCTATATTTTAATTCTCGATTATCTTTTTTCAATCACAATCCAATAATTTAATTTTTTGCTTATAATTCATTTCTTTGTTTTTGCTATGATTTAAAATTTTTCGCCTATTTTTTTGAAAATTTTATACAAATTTGATGATAACCCGTGTACATAAAAAAATTTTAAACACATAAAAAATTAAAATACATGTCTTTAGTTGTGATCATAAAGAAATAAATAAATAATTTATATTGAAAATCACATTTACACAAAATCATTTTTTTTCATATATATTATATACAAATGATCAATTATTTTAAAACGAAACTTGGTATGGTGCAAATATTTTTTCTCATGATAATCTATAAGCTATTATAAAAAAATAAATCAAGCCCTGAAATTTTAATTTCTTTGTTTAAATTAGATTTAATCGGTTACACCAATATATACGATCAAATTACACAGAGAAAGTAATTTATAAAGAATGTTCATCATAACACAAGCCTATAATAAGAAATTATATCAAATTTAGTTCTCTTTTAAAAATGCGCGAAAAAAAATGAGATTTATAATAACTATTAAAAAGAAATTATATCTAAATTAAGTTCTCGTTTAAAAATGTACGAAAGACAAGAAGAGATTTATAATAACTATAAATAAGAAATTATATAGAAATTTAGTTCTCTTTTAAAAATGCGCAAAAAAAGATAGGATTTATAATAACTATTAT
This sequence comes from Rhyacophila brunnea, assembly GCF_057557595.1. NCBI lineage: Eukaryota > Metazoa > Arthropoda > Insecta > Trichoptera > Rhyacophilidae > Rhyacophila > Rhyacophila brunnea. The sequence goes on along the minus strand of NW_028233338.1, from coordinate 556,720 downwards.
AGTTTATATTTTATTTTTTTCGATGATTATATCAGTTCTTGCAAAAGGTTTTTAGCCTTCGGTTTATTCGAATGTTAAAAATCTGTGCGTTGACATCTGCACCGAAACACCAGAAATAAATTTTGTGTCATGTGTGTGTCTTTGTTAATTTATTTTTAAAAACTCAAATTCGTTTTTTAAACTAGTTTTATATGTTACCATAATGAAAGGCCATGGAATATATCTTTATCATATATCTCTATTTGTATATACCGATCATATTCGAACATTTATCTCTTAATCTAATTATTTACATATAAGGCATATTTTTTTATGCCTTAAACTTCAATTTACTATATAGATTAAACTATTAGCTTCTATCTTGAGATTTTATCTTTGATAGTTTCAAATGCGCTATAAATATAAAATCAAAAATATACATCGATAAATTTTATATTTATAATTATAATTATAGTGCCTGCGATCACTATTACAGAGAGCTAGTAAAAATTTTTAAACTTAAATAAGCATGAACCAGCACAACAACTTGACCATCGATAACTAATTTTATACAGTTAAAAATCAATTTTACAGTCTCTTACAAAAATGATTCCGATTTTATTTTCAATATAAAAAATACAGATTTTATTGTTATATATTTGCAATGAATCATCTAAAGTCAATTTTAATACCAAAAAAAAAGTGAATTCAAATAAAATTTGCATATATAGAATATTATAAACAATAAAATGTAACAATTTTAAATAAAAACTGAGTACACTGCAGAAAATACATATGAATACTATTTATTTAATTTGTGCATTCTATACTTAAATTACAAGTTTGTTGACTTGGCGATATTTACTTACCTAAAAAATTTAAAAATATGAACAAATAGCCTTAAATTGAAAAATGTATTATTAGATATATCTAGGATATAATTACTAAATCGCAAATATTTGAATTCCAAAATAATAAATTATATTTTTGATCATAAAAAAGACTATTTTTCATAAAAAAATTCGGCATTCTAATTCAAAAAGAATAAAACAAATATATATAACTAAAAATAAAACGTATACCTATCTAATAAATTAAAAAAATTGGAAAAAACCTTAGGAGGTAAATTAAAATAATTAAATTTGTTTCTGCAGTAAAAAAATGATTTTGACATATAAAGTATACATAAAAGAGTAATAAAGGCTAATAGACACTTAAAACAATTATTATACCATATAAAAAATAATAAAATGCACTCTTATGCTGTAAATTTTCTTAATCTAAAAATGTTTGAATCTGAAAAAAACGATTCAAACGCCTAAGTTTAATTTTCATTAGACTATATCGTTCAACAGCATTTTTTTCTACAATATTACGATTCTTTTTTGAGGAAATGATTTTGAAATCCTTGAAAGATACCAATCCACCAACGAATACCATTGCACAGATTTTACTATATAAAAGCTAATCTCACTATAAATCAACACCGTTTACTATTTTATTTGGAATAATCAGATAAGACAATAATCATGCGATTATAGCCTATTTTTCAACAAATAAATAAATAATTGATAGTATTCCGATGGGATGAAACATTCAAAAATAACAAGTTTTTTTAGTTTTTGCGTTCTAGTATTTTATTTTTCTTTAACTTGAAGTAATTCATACTTCTAAAGATTACTATTTATACAACAGAAACTAAATTTAACAAAGAAAAATGGATATGGGGATACAAATATGTTTTTTGAATTTTGGAAAAAATATATATGAGCGATTAAAGATTACTAACACCTAATAAACGTGTTACAAATAAAAAAAAAGATACAAATGGGTTCTTAAAACGATAAGAATTACAATAAATAACATATACAGACAGGTACTACAATAACAAGTATTTATGTAAACTTGCTTCTTGATACGAAAAGGGAGTAAAATTAATTAAAAATGAAAATAATTATAGGCGATGAAGTCAAACGATCAGCACTTCTTACTAAATGATAATTAGTTTAGAAAATAAAAATTTAATAAAAGAAAAATAGTATTTATTTCTATTATTCCTATTATTTTTCTTTTGAATTTTTGCACAAAATATAATTTCACACCAAGAATTCATCCCATAGTAGCCCCTGATTACATGAAAAATTTTTATTAGACATTGTGGAGTCTGTGATTTAAATTCATAAATCACAGAAAAAGAAGATAACTAATTTTATTTGATTTATATATATCATATACAGCGGAAAATTATATAAAAATCAAAATATTTTGCTGGACATTTTGTTAACAAATAATAATATAATAAAATATTAAAAGATTATTTATTCTAGCAATTTTAAATACACAATATAAAATTTATTTATATTGATAATTGTTTTTTTAATGTGCTAATATTTATACAGTATTAGTATTTTTTTAATTCCCGTGAAACATCTAATATGTAATTAGACTCTAATGTTATATATTCAATATAATCACCCAAGCTATTTTCTTATGAGGTAATAAAAAAGCAAAAAGATTGCAGTTCATTCGTAGGATAATTGTATATATCATCTAAAAAAACCGTCTGTTTAAATTTTTTTATATTTTGTCACACGAAATAATATTAATTACTACAATTGTATCATACAGTCAATTTTACTAGAAAAATCAAAATAATATAAAAAGCGAGCTCAACATATTTATGAAATTTGTTTAAAAGAATGCAAATTGTTTGTTACATTTATAATTAAATGTTTCAAAAAAGCTGGGAAAAATTCTTTTGTGATTGCATTCTTATAAACTTCTATTTTTGGGGGATGTATTATACGCAAAAATAGTTTTTTTCGTAATCGAAGACTCCAATAAAACCTTAATAAATTTTTTTTTTGTTTTATAAAATAATAAACACTTTTATCTTTAGGTTTAAGAATACAAATGATAATAGCAAAAGTATCAAAAGAAAAAAAATATAAATTCAAAATATGCAGTATTATACATTTCGAAAACCATGCTTTTGCAATTTCACAAACAGTCTATATTTATAGTTATATTAAGAATCCTTGTCAAAAATTGCTTACAAAACCACAATCTTATTCAGAGAATTCCAAAAAAAAATATTCTTCTATAAAGTTATTGTTCTAAGACTCAATTTTGACTAAGATTGAAACTTTCTATGCAGATTATATATAATTTTTATAAAGGAAAAATAAGAAAATTTATACTTAAGTTTGTCCTATAATTAAACAAACATGTTACTTCATATACAATGCAAGCGCAATTCATTATACATAAAAAAATGTATGAAATATTATAAAGTTACTATTTTAATTGTTTTGGTGCAGTTAGGAATCGTAGAAGCAATACTTAGAGTAGTCTTTAAAAATACTTTATCTGTCTACTTCGTATTTTTTTGTTTTTTCTCAATGCACATTTCTTCTAGCATAATGTGGTTATGTTATTTTTTTGATTTCATGATTGACGCATGATTTGACTACATATAGATTTCACAATATATTAATTAACAAATATTGGTATTTTGGATACATAATATCCTAATTTATAGCGTATGTTGCTAAATATTATTGACGTTACAAATAAATACATATTTTTTTACCCAGTAGATTTATATACTAAGATTCCTAGAGTAAACATCAGTAAGGTCATATATAATTATTATTTATATTTTTATTAAAGTGCATATTTTTTTCTTTTTATCAAAATAAGGGTAATGAATCGTTTATGTATCCCTATTATATTACTTTTTTTTTATTTTAGTATACATTTTTGTATCAGTTATCATTTCCATTGGTTCTTGAACATAAATTTTTCTGTCTTATTTGGTTTAAAAAATTTTATTTTTCAAAGCATTAAGTGCAAAATCACTAGACTTATTTTTGTAGGTGTGTATATTTAGATGAATTTTTGTAAACAAAATTATGAAATGTCCAGTCTTTTATGTCTTTAACGCAGTGTTGAAGTTATGACGTTTTTACGTAAAAATGATTATAAGAAGTATGAAATAATTTTTTGATTCTTACTAGTTTACTTATAATTTTGTACCATTTTTATTTTACAGAAAATGCCAGCTATTAAGCTTTCTGAACAATAAAAAGTTTAGGAAGTGGTTTTTATATTATTTGAATATAAATTACACTTTTAATTCTCCGAATAAAGATTTGATACATAAATATTAAATAAATGTCATCGTTATCTCATAATCTTCATATATGTTAGATTTATTTTGCTATCATTATTTTATATATTGTAGCCTTTCTCGGTGGAATCATTTATCTGTTTTTAGTATCTTATGTAGCAAATTCAAAATTTATATTAAGAATAAAATATGATTTTGTTCTCTTTCTTGCTTCTCTCTTGTAAAAAAACAGCTTTTTTAGTTTTATGGCTGTATATTTATTGATGCATCTACAGTAACTTTAATATATCATCATATATACCAAAATCCACAACATATAATTTTAGAAACCTTTATAGTTACTTATATGTATAATTGAATGCTTTTTAATGACTAAAAAAAATATTTCCGTCAAGATAAGTTGTTTTAAGGTCTTTGAATCACATATAAATTTATCATAATTCTTGTAAAATTTTCTTCATTATTGCGATATGCTTCTAATATAATTCGGAGGAACGCAAGGTGATCTTGTACTTCCCAAAGTTTCTAAAAGCTGTATTAAACATTATTTTTTGCGGATTCAAATACTTAATTTCTATTCTTATGTAATCCAAGAAATTTATTTTTATTCCCCTATCATTATCAAGGCCTAAGTGGCTTAAGAAATCTCTTGCATCATTTAAAAATATAAAATGTGCATTCCCATAAAAATTTTCATTTAATAATAAATTTTTTAAGGAATTTTGTATTGAGATTTCTGCTTAGTGGTTTCATACATAACACCAATAAAAGTAGCATAAGTAATAATCAAGTATTTTTTCAATCTTAATATTTCGCAAGCTTTACTCACTGTAGTTTTTTATAATTCTCTTTATTTGTCTTTAATCTTATAAATATATATACCGAATTGGATGAATTATTTTTTCTAACGCCGCCTCTAATCAGTCATGTTTTATTAAGCCAATAATTTTCTATAACACCAATCCATGCATCGCTTATTTTATTGTTATTTCCTTGTGAATTCTGTGCATGATAATTTATTTTATTTAAGCATCTTATGCATGTCGAATAATGCCCAGCTAATTTTCAGATAATTGGTTGTGCCTCAATAATTCAACCATAATAATATGACAGGCTCTTTCATGATCACCATAATGGAACTATTCAATTAGAATGTGGGCACATATAAGTTTATTAATACGATTTATACTATGATGAGGTAAGATACATTTTCATAAACCAGTAATTCTACATAAGTTCCCTTATATGCGCAATCACATGATAATTGTAAATATTATTATGTAAGAATGTTATTTTCTTCGTTAAAAAGTCAAAATCACGCAGATATGAAAGTGGTTTATTTTTTCATGTTTTTTAGTTCAAAAAAAAATACATCTGTCACATTCGAGGAAAAATCACATAAAAGTTTTTTAAAAAGCAAAATTAAACTTATCAACCAAGATATTATATTCAAAATTAAACGAGTTTATATATTAAGCATTATTTTGATCAGTTATTTAGAAAAATGAAAAGTATAATGACGTCTTTTTAACTTATATCAGTTTTTCGTTTGCTTTTATATGATTTTTATGATTTTTTTTTCTCACCATATTTTGATTTACCGTATTTTGTAGTCATTTCGATTTTGTATGAACGTAACATATGTTTCTTTATGCAGAATTAAGAATTCTGTCCAATATTTTCATATTTTTTCTATACAGAACTTGCCTCTTAAGTTATAATACATAGAAAAATCCAAGCTTTTTTCTAATTTTTTTTTAATATTGTTACTTTTTACTGATATTGTAATTTATTATTGATGCTATTTGCTTTTTAAGTAAGCTCCTCAGAAATCAGTTATATGCATTGTAGAACTTTGGTAATTTGAGCTGTATTTTTGGGTTTTTTTGGTTCTAATGCTCGTCTACAATACAATATTAATTATGTTTAGGATTCATTTTTTACACTCTAGAATGGTACTTTTTTGTATTTTATATCTTTTATCTCGTGATTTTAGATCTCTTCAATGATTTTATTCAAAATTAATTTACATTTAAAAAAACGCCCCTATTTTTATAAAATTGGTTGTGGTTCGTAGTTTCATCGCCTACAATTTTTCTTTTAGAGGCTTTGTAATTAAATGCACGAATAGCATTTTCCCAATATTTCCATCCACGTGAATTGTGATCTATAGCCTCTTATTTGTGGTAAAGATAAGCATGTTTTTCTAAAATCATTGTATTAAATCACTAAATTATGATTAAGAAGTCGCGGCATACACTTGAAAATAAAATTCAGTAAGATGGATGCATTAAGAAGAGCCAAATTATCATGATATGATAATTTTCGCGTTCCGTAATAAATTTGAACCCGAATTCTATTTTATTTGACTATTAAGAATTCTCCACATAAAAACAATATTCAAATTTAATTATCTTTATTATATTCTCTGTTTAGACTTCATTTGACATTAAAAACAAATGTTGCATAATAATTTCTAGATTTACTAAAAATTTTCTTATTAATAGAAAATTAATTATCCATAATCATAAAATTTAAATTTTTAAAATTTTTAGTATTTCAAATATATTTATGGAATTTTATTAGATGACTTTTTTTTGGAAAGTCACACATTGATCGCGATAATAATGTATTTGAAATCAGCAACTTTATCTCATAAATTTTTATATTTTACACAAATTACGTCCCAATCAATTAAATGATAAATTCAAGCAGAAATATAATTAAGATATTATTATTTTTAATTTACATTCATAGCGATGAAAGCTCGAAAGTAAATCTATCTAAAAACCAGATACACATTTTTCAACAATATTTTTACGATAACTTGATATGTTTAAATGTTGAATCGTTAAATTTGTTACATACAGTCGATTTCAAAAATTCATTGATTCCAAATTCGTTTAATAATTTATTGGATGTTTTTAAGAAAATATTCGAAGAAGATGGTACTGAATCTTCAAATGAATATCTGAAAATAATAAGATCACGATTGCGCGAAGAAATTGATTATTCCGCCAGGAGACTAAAACAAATTTGCGAGAAGGATGGATATTATGAAGGTTATAGACACCTCTTGCAACAATATCGTGAAATATTGATAAAAAATGAAACTCGAAATGAAATAAAATGTATTTGCTACTCTCATATTTTTAATTTCTTTTTGATCAGACTGATTGATACCTCTGATCTAATTTTAAAATTTGCTGAAAATGGGATTTGCCTGATTCCATTAAACAAACAAAGAAAAAATGCCGAGCATGGAGTAAGAAAACATATGCTTTCATGCGCTATTCCAAACCATAAGTTTATATTTCATTTAAATTTCAATCAAGAAAATTTTCTGCCTGATCTTAAAAAAAGCATTCATACCCATAAAAAAATTGATCGATATGCAAAAAGTATATTCTGCACAGTTATATTCGCCAAAGGACAGTTTAAAAAATTACAAAGTATCTCAAAAAGATTGGAAAATTTGCATGAATTAACGGAAACTAAAGATCAAAAAGAATTTTGTGAAAAAATTCAATCGAAAACACTAAACTTTTTACAATTCTTTCATAGCCAATCAGAGAACCATGAATTCATGCAATTTATTGATACATTAAAAAATAAAATTCGTTTTTTTGTTCCGATAGTTGATTTAAACGAAAGCACCAATCCGATCAGTAATGAAAATCTAAATCAATTAACATTTCTTAAATTTTTTGATTTCTTATCTCCTCTTAATATCTATATAGAATCACGAGAAAGAGGTTATATCCCATCTTCGGCCACAAATTCTGAATTATACACACCCTATTATAACGAGGATGAAGAAAAAAATGCGGAAATAATTCGGAATTTAATAGTTGAGGGTTCAAGCGAGGTATATATGCATTTAAATTCGCATAATGATCAATTCAAAACGGATTTTACTCAAAACTGTCAACAATCAGAATTTTCAGCATCATTCTATAATTCTGGTTATGATTTTTTCTCTGACAATAGTGAAATTGGCACGCCCCATTTCCATGATGAACATTCCAATTTTTATTTCGAAAAAGATCTTGTAATCGGGAATACTAATTCTGTCATGTACAGTCGAATAAAAAGAAAAAAATATAGTGAATCGAACGCTGAAACAAGGCCAGCTGAAAATTTTGCAGATAATTCCGATAATATAGAGCATCAAACCGGCATTTTTTACGATCCTTGTAATCCGCCACAAGGTTCGCAAATGCAGGTAGCTGAATTTATACCATCATTACAGCGGTATCGTATACAACGCTATAATCCCTAGTATTTTATTAGAAAGCTTAATATTATTATATTACCGTCTATCAATAGATTACTCGTAAACAACGAATTCCATCACTTTAAATTTAATTGTAGATAAAATTAGGTTTTAAGCACAAAACGGCTGTTTATTAGTCATAATCTCTCAGCCAATTTATTTCTTTATTATAAGGTTCAAGGGTTTAAAATTTAAAACTTAATAATTTTTTAATTACGCAAAAATACTCATAAATTAAGCGAGTATAAATAAATAACAAATTTTAAAATTAATAAGAACACGTGAGTTTGTAAATTTGCCATCGTTTTCATTTTTTCATATCTAAAATATTTCTCTTATGTAATATTTGCATAAAGTAAACAAAAATTATATTATTCTTACAGGTCGACTGGAATTTTAGTTTATTGTGGATAAAATCTTTCTATTCAAAGTATTTAATTGTAGCCGAAAAACAAATCAAATTTTTTATTATCATGCATATTTAAAATTTAATGGAACCAGATTTGGATAATTAAATTCTTTTTAATTTCAATCAAACAATAACTATAGTGTTTATGAATTATTCGACATAAATCTTTTCTGTAAATATAACATTTATAAAAACAGAAAAAACAATAAAATGATAGTATGCTAGCTTAGAATTTTTCTTTCTGTTGCTTTTTTAAGCGATTTTTCACTTATTCGGCCGAATAATCTAGGAAAATATTAAATGTGAAATAGCTCTGCAATGTGATATAAAGAAATAAAGTGGAATGTTTTATTTATAATTACTTTATATCGGTCTAAATATACTAATATTCAATAGAATCAAGCATCTAAAATTACAATTTAAAATCTAAATAACCTTGACTTTTCTGATTGTTCCATATATATTCATTTTTACTGAGTAAACGATATTAGAAATATTTCTCTATGACTTACAGAAAAACAAAATCCTTCTAAAATCAGCCAATAAATATTGTACACCTATAAAGAAATCTTTCTAAACGCCTTATTGTAATAAATTTTTTTAAATCGATTTTCACAGAATCAAATATTTAATGTAGAGCCATTATATTTTATGCACCAAAAAACGTATTAAAATGCTAAAAAACTTATATTTCTCATATATGACTATCTTTTTTAGTTTTCGAGCATTCATATAATTCGAAACAATAAAACAGAATTCAAAGATTCGACATAATTAAAGGTTTGATATTTTATCGGTGCACTTTGCCGAACGCTGGGTATATAACTAAATTAAAAGTAAGAATTTGTATGCGTATAATTAGAAGAATAAATAGAATATACATAATTAATTAAAAAGATTTTTGTTTTAAAATTACATTAATAAAAAACGATAAATCTATTAAATCATCTTCTTTTAGGATTCATAAGTTAAAAATATGTATAAATTAATTAGTGTAAGCCAAGTATAAAAAATTGAAGGTTGGTAAATTAAAAAAATTTTAAATGCATTCAAAACTAGAAAATATAAAAGTAAAAAATAATTATCAAAAAAAAATTGAATGCGTGCCATGCATAAAAAAATTTAAAAGATGTGGCTAGCCCGAAAAAAATCCGTTACAAGTTGATTAAAGGAATCATACTCTTTATTTTTGGAAAGCAAAACATCCATAAATATATTCATAATAGAAATACAATAACTAATCGAGGGTATTTAAAACGTGATATCATGGTTACTTTCATTTCAGAAAAAAAATCGATAGCCCCCGTAATAATATATATTAAAAATGCAAATAATTTCATTTTGAACACATATTCTCCATTTAAGATGGTGAAACAATTTTCTGTCATAATTGAAGTATTCATATAAAAGCAGAGAAAGACTTTGTTTTTTTAAAATAATGAAATTTGACTCGAATCCCGCAATAGTAATGTATTTCACAGAAAAAACACATTTAGAAACCAAAAAAATCATCATATACTCTTTTAATAATGTTTCAATCCATTGGTGCTATTTTAACTTCATTTAGTAAGTTTGAACACGACAACTAACCATAAGGGGTTTTTGAACAAACCGTATTCACTATGATAACGAAAAAGTTAAACTTCGGCATTATAAATGCGAAAGTTTCTTGAATCAATTGTATAATATTTTTCATTTGAGTATTTATCACATTTGTAAAGTAATTGAAACACATAAATCTATTTTTGAAAGCGAAATAAAATTTATACTCTATAAGTAATGGTTTAGTTCGTTTTACGCATATACTATGTAAATTTTAATAGTATTATTGATTTTTTATAATTTTTTTTGTCTTTTTGTAGTTATTTTCTTAAAAGTATGAAGTGAATACACGCGAAGTAGTTTTATTTGATCATTTATGCACAAAAAAATTGCTGCTATAAAGGTGATATTATTTTTTGAAACATTTCTACAGTACTCAAATTTTGCCTATATGCCCCAAAAAAAACTTAATTTTTAATTTTATTTGCCAATTTTTAAAAGATTCGATGTCATAATAAATATTATACAAAGGTCAAAAGTAGTAGTAAAAGTATGTAACAAATAAATTTTCAAAAATAAAAGGCATGCCAAATTTATTAGTCAAAGAGGAGTCAAAAAGATTTGAAATAAAATATTTTGAATGTTATAGACCATATAATTATCATCTAAAATTGCATACTTTTTATTAAGAAATGTGTAATTATGCTTCTAACATATCATTCCAATCGTATCCCTGGTCATAATACAAAAATTGTGGCTTCGGGTTCTGTATTTTAATACACACCTCTTTTTCTGATATCGACATGGTTTCTATGAAATTGCCAGATATCGAATCTTCTTGACTGTCATTTTTTGAAATCTGAGATTGTGTGTCTTCTTTGAAATGGCGACTACCACTTACAGCTTTTGTATCTAAGTTTGAAATCAGTTTAGTGTCGCATTCTATTTCGTGGTTACCTTTATATTGCCTTCCTTTTCTATTCTTTTTTTTTTTTGACTTTCTTATACACACGACAGTACTATTCGTTTTCAGTTCAAATGAATCCAAAAAAATATTAGATATTGATTGGAATGTCTGATTAATAACGATCCCTTCATTCTCTATATGTTTCTTTGATATAAATTTATCATATGTTGTATCAGAATATTCAAAAGATTTAATCTTGGATTCACATGAAAAAAATATTCTGATTTTTAAGTTTAATTTTATCTGTTGCTCAAATATTTTTCTGGCAAGATTTTTATCGGCAAGTATATTTATATAGTGAGATAAAGTATATTTCTGTATTTTATCTGCTCCTATTTCGACCTTTTCTTTTAGTCTTCTTTTCAATTTCTCACTACTCGTTTCTCCTAAATATTGATGCATTGAGTTACTATTTTTTCTAGATTTATATGTATCATTAAAGCAAAACAAAATACAATCATATTCTTTTGCAGAAAAATTACAGCATGTATGAGTTATGAAGCCTAATAGATTTTTTTCATCAAAGGTGAAATCATCTATATCAATAAACAATAAATATGTTCTATCACCATGGGTTTTATCGGTGCAACTATCTGGAATGTAGTTTTGTTCTGATTCATTTTTTAAATTATTCATTGCGAGTTCCTTGATTCCAGTAAAATTTTCTTCATCTCTGGCTAATAAATATAAAAGTATGTGTGAAAAAAATATTAACTTTTCAGCTTTTGATCCATCACGTAATGTTTGCCGGTACTTTTCTGCAATATAATTACGGCCGGGTTGTTTTTTTTGACTTATATTTTTTATAAATTTATTTTTACTGTTTTCAATAAATTTTCGTAAGCTAATATATTCTTCGTTTGTTTCATGAATGTCATTGTTTTCATTTTTTTTAAATATATCTATAAAAAGATCATATATATTATCATAGTTCACGTCATTTTCCATAAAAAAGGAATCTGCTATGTTTTCTGAATATAAATCGGCGTTTTTGGCATTGGATAATTTTGATAAAAAGTAAAATTGAACTGTATTCCAATCCTTTATCAAATTATTGTGCTCGGACATATAAATTAATCTACTAAGCAGTAATGTTGAAGCTTTAAAGATATAAATATATTTTGAACTGATCATATTAATTTGTTTTTTAAAAATGATATTTTAATACTAAAAGAATTTCTAAGTTATCATTATTCCTCCTAAGTCATAGATAAAACATATTATGATAAGAATTTATAGATAACATCCGAATCTTTATTTTTCTCTGATCTAATTATTTCAAATTTCAATTTTATGATTCAATAATATTGTATATCTGTTAAAAGAAAATTGTATTGTAGAAATTCTATATGGCTCGAGTTGCATGAAAAAAGTAAATATAATAGATAATATTGGCAAAGGTATTAAATACATCAATAGATAATGTATTTTCTTTCTAGATAAGAATGTTAATTAGATTTTTTGAATATTATAGCACTCCTAAAATTAAGATCAATCAAAATCTGAATTACAAATAAAATGTCAAATTAACAAGAATACCTTTATTGATGAGCGAAAATATAATATTTTGATAAACATGCCACTCGTATATAAGAAGATGGTACAATTTTCTACAAATCTAATGGCATCCGCAGAAATTGTTTTAAATAGAATTTGTATTTATTGTAAAATTTGATCACAAATGTAATTATTTTACTCAACTTTTTCATGAAATTATTATTTTACAATAAAATATAATGTTTGTTTTTCGCACCAATTGTTTAGGTGTGATTTCTATTTGTGATTGAATGTGATGTATTTTTTATGATTTAGAAGTGATTAAATTTAAATTAAAATAAAGCGTGTTTTATAGTATTTTTAAGATTTTATTTTTCACTTAAAAAATTTAATATAAATGTTTCATTAAGATTTTACAAAAATATTATAATTAAAATTTTGTTTAATTATTGAGATTCTATAGATTAGAATATAAATCATTAAAAATATTATAAAAAATAGAAATAAAGATAAAACATTCCAATGTAAAAAGATTACGCCTATAAGAATGAATTTGTAATTTTTACAAACAAATGAATTTTCTCAAGCCATGCCGATTTCATCGAAAATTAACACGGCCATAAGTGCTTAAGATTTATAGCCTTGATCGTCGTGTTCACATTTTGAATATCAAAAATTATAGATTCTGTAAGTAATATATATTTTCGTACATTTTTTAGGAGGAAATAATAGAAATTGATAGAAAAAGATAAAAATAATTTGAATTCATTGTATGTTATATTTCATTCGGTTAGTATTTCACGGGTAATCTGAATTATGCACCATTATATTTTAGAATGTATCAACACTCTATTTATATTGGTAAGTTGTCATATCTGGTATTTCTTATCAAGACTTGTATTATTATGTGTATTCATCCACATAATTCATAACTTGTCATTCTTTATCATAAAGTGTATGATCTTAATATATTTCGAGCAGTGTAGATAAAGATGTAACTTTTGTAATCAAATCCAAATAAATCTGATAATTGTATTTGGGTTCAACATGGGTGTAATATATATTGGACATCAAGAGGCGACAACTTCAAAAATATATTTTTATAAGTCACAGCTAAAATTTTATAATCCGATTGTATAGATAAGTTAACCTTTGTCACAATACCGTAAAAAACAATATTGATTATTTTTACCATGCGAATGACAAATTAAAAAACCAAAGATAATATTGATTAACTATATCTAGAATATAATAAAAATCATAACCAAGACTTATAAAAAAATATCCATCAAATATAAACATACTTTTCTTTTTACAAATGTTATCCTTATTACCTCTGCTCTTATTTAAAATTACAGGTTCCACTAATAAGCGTACAACCTCGTTGAATTTTTTATATATTTTTTTAACTATCAGATTAAACTATCAGTGTCATGAAATGGAATGATAAGTTATAAATTACATATGTTATGTTTTAAGATTTTGCGATTCTAAAAAAGAAGAACACATGCACAAATAGCTGGGTTTTGATTGACCCATACATGAATCAGTTATTCAAAATAAAGTGTAAAGAGGTTGACATTTATGAAAATATGCTTAGTATAAAGACGATATATCAGCCCTATTTTGATAGTATAGCTTGAAGTGAAATATTGCTAGAACATAAAAAGGAAAAAATATGCTATAAAAATTTATTACATATAAAAGGGCAGTAAATTATACAGAACGGACCAAAATAAATGTAATAACATTTATTATATTCTTTATATAGAAAAAAACACGGATGTGATTATAAATCTACAGAGAGGAATATTACTACCTTATTTAGGCTAGTTGTTTCGACTGTAATATATAGGAAAACACAGATGTAAGACGCATAAATAAGTGAATATGAGGACATTTTTGTTAATACTCTAGTTTAAATAAAAAAAATCATCATGCAGAAAAGATTTTAAAGAGAAAAGTCTACAAAAAAAATTGAAAAAACACATATATGTAAACGCGAATTCGCTACAAAAATTTTATTCCGACACAAAAGATATAGAAACATCAAAGATAAAATTACTACCATAAATCACGCTAAAATATTGATATATACAAAAGATGATTATAAAATAATATAAATAACCAGGTGATAGATTCATTTCAAACGGTAAATCAATTTTTATATAAATTAAAAAATTCTAAAATCATAAAGAAATTAAGATGTAAGATTCTTTTTATATTCAGAATATATATATATAATGCATTTATAATTACTATTTAACATAATTCACGCTCGTAAACTCAAATTCTATCAATCACAATGCGCATATTCCACCATCCCCTTTACAATATATTAGATAACTCGTCAAAAAGATAGAAATTAAACTGTAAAATTTTGGGCTTATATTATTATATTTTGTATAATATTTACAAGGAGGCCTTGTAAAAATAATCAAAAAGGTACTAATTTGTGAAACAAAAAATAAATATGGCCTTCTTATTGTTATCAATAATTTACTTAAAAAATAAAATAAGAAGTCTTGTTAAAATAATTACGTTTGTTTTTCAAAAAAATTTAATAATTTGGAAAAAACAGAAACTCACTTTATATAAAGCAATCAAAAATAAATAACATCACTTTTGAAAAAAGATAATCCATTTTTTAATCATGAGTAAATAATAAGATAAAAAATATTTTTGATACTAATGAACAAGCGAAATGAAAAAATTACTGTAATTTGACCATATATTTAAGTATTATGAGCACAAAAATGTTAAACTAAAAATGTATCGAACGCAAAATATTTTAGTTATATTATTTTTTTATATAAAATCTTCTACCAATCCAGGGCTTGTTATTTTAATATTAACATATTTTTTAATGTTTACCAAGATGAATTATTTTATTCAGAAAAATCGTGACTTGAATTCAAAGAAAAAATATAGAATAATAAAAATATACGGAAAAGCACATATTATCAAATATCAAAATTTAGCACAATAAATCAAAAAATAATTTTTACGTCTTAAATGAATCAAATAACGACAGAGCATTAATAAAATGCTCTTAGTTATGTAATAATAAACGCAATAATCGATAACTTATTATGATAAAACAGAGTCATGGAAAAAACGATATATATGATTTGAAAAAGATAATTTACAATATAGATATATGAGTGACGTAAAAAACATTGGGATTTTTTTGCTAAGTTCTTGATCTCATATTTATAAAACAAAAAACGATTATATTTAATACTGATGAGTTGTAAAATAAAGGTTTTCTTATAAAAAAATTTCAATCTTGTTTAAACGTAACCCTAAAAGAGTTCTTTTTTTATGCTGTTGACTTGCACGGCTTAAATTTTATTTTTAATGATAAACTATAATATAATTTAGAAAATTATAATCTATAAGCTTCGAATCATATCAAAATATAACTAAAAATTAAATTCAATGAATTCGTGCTTACAAACATGAAATCATGAAATTTTTTGCTACTAATGAATTGTACTTATCCGCACTTTAATAAGTATAAACTTTTCCAATAAATAGAAGGCTTTTTTTATTAGTAGTAGAAATAAAAAGCATGGTTTTTAGGAATAAATACAGTCAAAAAATCCACAGTCTATTTTTATCATTATTTTGAATATTTTTGCGTATGAATAAATCGATTCAAAAAAATATAATATAAACTTATATTTATGTCAATATAAGTTTATAAACCATCTCGTAAATTAACCATGGAAAAAAAAATTGAAACAAAAAAATACGCATGGTCGATATTTATAGCAATAAATTTGCAATAAGTTAAATGTGAGCTATGTCCTCTCATACAAAAAGATTGGATTCAAAAAAAAATTTAGAGTCACAAATTATCAATAATAAACCTTTTTTTTAACAAAAATACTGCTTAATACATACTGAGTTCAGCCTTAAAGAAATGAATATTAGAAATAAGAAGAACTTACCTAAAAATTGGAACAAAATGTAGTTTTAAATGTTTACAATGCCAAAAATACTTGTCGTGTGGATATACGATCACAAATTATTCATAAAGCTTAAGAATGTTTTCTAACATAAGACACACAAATTTTATTGGAACAGTCGTATTGCAATGAGTATGTATTCGGACAAGAAAGCCTAAAAATAAAAGTACTTGAAAGCATATTATCTGCATATATTCTTTTTTTTTGTAAAAAGAAAGTTATTTCAGCAGAAATCTATATTGTGTGCAAATACGTGGTCTATTATAACTGTATATTATTTGATTAGCCCTTGATAGAGTCTTCAAAACTAAATTTAATTGTATCGAGTTGAAGAGGTTAATAATATCATTGAAAATGAGCTAAATAATATTTCAGAGAATATAATAATACAAACGTAAGCATAAATATACATATAAAAGAATTCTTAATTTTAGTAATTTTTAGGACAGTGTCGTTGTAAGACAATACAAGAACAACTAGAATGTTGCTTATTTAGAATTTTTTATCAGACTTTTTAATAGAAACTGTGAAATTGCAATATAATAAACTCAAGAAAAGTGAAAAGTTAAATTATGAGTACTTATAATTATATAGTAAACCTTACAGCTGCATAAGTAATTATGAATAATAACATCATATGTCTTTAATACTTCTATGAGGTCATCGTATTCTGGTTAACATATATTTAGAAGTAAAAATTCTAAAAGACGCTGGATGTATATAAATGCATAAATATTATCAACAGACACATATAAATAGTACTAAAATATAAAATTTTTTATGCTTCAAGTATATATAACCATTGATGCAGAAAACGTTAACTTAATTCAATTTAATTTAATTGTTTAAAAGTAAATTTACGCAAATATAAAAATACATTGTATTTTGCAAATTATAAAAAGCATATGATCCATACCTTCGCACGAAATTTTTTTTTAGCAAACATGACAGAGAGTATACGAAAAATTATAGGTCTTGGATACAAAGATCTGTATAGTAAAAGCGTTTGAATATTTTATAATACGTTATATACTAATTGCCACCGGCTGTTAAAGTATGTGTGCTTTTTCTGTTCTATGTGTAAAAGAGACAAAATACCTTTAACTATGAGTATAAATCTTTATGTGTTGTTTAAAATTTTTTTGACATAATATATTGTCAATGTACATTATCATTTACTGAAATGACTATAAAACTGCGTTATTTATTTTTAAAATTTTAGAATTTTTTCAAAAGAACCATAAATTTTTAGTTAAATAAAGTGTAAAAACAGGTAAAAATATGACTTACATTCAAAAACCAAAATATTATAAAGATACTTAAAATTTATTATAAACACATCAAGATCATAATAAAATAAACACATACTATTTAAACTATTCTTCATAATGTTCAACATATCATGAAAAAAAACATTTATATATATATGTTTATGCACAAGAATGCTCTAAAGAACAGTATTGAGTAAAATCTGATCTGATTTGTCAATCGTTTCTCTTGCTATTTTCTTTTATTTATCATCTTCTTTATTTCTGTTAAAAATATAAGTCATATAAAAAATTTAATACAAAATAAATCAAATAAACTGTTTCAAATACTATATTTATGCTAAGAAAAAGTTGGTCTTTACTATTAAATAGATATTTTTCATATATAAAACAATCATTATGAATATAGAATAATATTTTTAAGAAGCAAATTTCTATATTTGCTTAAGAAAGCATTACCATGCACTTGAAAATTAATAAAATGCAAAATTCCAACTTTTTAAAATATGTACAAAAAAAAATCAATCAACCTAATGATCAATTTTAAACATAAAAAAACCGGATCTAAATTAGAAACAACCGATCTATACAACTGAAAAAGCTTAAAAGGTTTTCTTATGTGATTTTTTATATTTTGAGAAATGGAATAGTAAAAATAATACGTCCTAGAGAATGGAAGTAAAATAAAATTATGTTAAAAATTAAATTTACTATCAATTGAAACAAAAATATAATTTAAACAGCATATCTAGAAATAAAAGACAAAAAAAATCCGGAATTAGAAAAAAATCATAAAAGACATTATTTTTCTTTGTTTATAGTTGATAAATCAGCAGCAAAAACATATTTACAAAACAATGTTTGCTGCAAGAATGTACGAAAGATATCAGATATATTTTCATAATTTAATGAAGCCTTGGGCTCATAAACAAAAAAACTTCGATCCTCAAGTATTACAATAGAAAAATATTTTTAAGAGTATGCGATCTATTAGATAATAATATGTATTTAAAAAAGAATTTAAACATAAAATATTTACTTTACAAATAATATATTTTTCTTAGCAACAAAACTTAAATCTCGCATTATTACAAGAACAAATAACCCCTGTTAAAGTTTTGGACGATTAAAATGTACTTCTATTTGGAAGATTAAAATGATCTTAAACGTGTAAGAAAACTGCATATATTGGTGTTTTTTATGATGATCATTTAAATATAGCTGTGGAAAAGTCTTAAATATATTTTATCACTTAATAATAAAAGTTTATGTGTTGATGTGGCTGTTTGCTACATCAATTATAGAATTTTAAAGCACAAAAAGAAGAGTTCGTATTAGGTAATACATACAAAAAATCCATTTTTGTATTTGTTACATTGTAACCATGAATTTTTCTACCAGCAATACAAAAGCATTAAAGAGTGACACATTTACAAAAAATATTATATTTCTATGCCAAGTATTTAAATTTATAAAAGTATTTATTAATAGTGAAAATACGAATTATAAACAATAAAAAAGATTCTTAGATTTAATTTTCCTATATAATGATCGCAGTTGGGATTCAAATATGTAAAAAATTGTGCTTTTTTTTAATACTCTACTGCAATTTTTTATATGTAACACTCGTATAATATTTTTTATTAATAGAATAATAATATTATGATTCATCAAAATATTCAACCTCACTTACTTTGTCTTTGAAGTGAGAACTCATAACAGAATTAATGGTCATGATAAATCACACACTTTGTTGCTTTTGAATACAAAAAAGTATCTGTGTTTGTGTGATCATAAATCATACGCATCGGAAGCCTATTTTTAGTGTAGCTTCAATAAGAAATTGCAAAATTTCTGCGAATACATAAAAAAATATATTTGTTTAGTATATACCCATTGCTTCAGATAGATCAACATTGATATTCTATATAGAAATCATTACCAAAAAACACTTATCATACTTAACTTGAAATATTTTGAAACTCTTCAAATAGAAAAAAAATATATATTTAATCAACATATAATGCATAATATTATATAACAAGAAATATTATTAACCGTGATTCACAAAGAAAAAACATGCGAAACTGCGACTGCTACCGAGCAAAAAGATGTGGTGGCATTTTAAAAAAAATCAATATCCTTAAAAAAATACACAAAGCATCTGACGTAAGAATCGATCTTCAAGTCAGCAGAATCTAAATAAAATGAAATTTTTATAGATGCTATTGTAAAAACACATATACGCTTCCATCATAAACCATGCTGCGGATTAGAGAAACTCCCTAGATATTATAGCGGAAAATTCCAATTTAATGTGCTCCTCCAGAAAATAAAAAGAATTTAATTATGATATCTAAAAACACAATTGCAAAAAGTAAATTGTAAAACAATTCAATGCTGATAAGTGAGAAAGAACAAAGTCAAGTATACCATCACATTTTAGAATTATAAGGTATAGAGATCAAAATGATGTAGGAAGAATATATTGCAAAATATATATTGGCACAAAAAAGGCAATTATTTCTGAATTTCTAATACAAGTAAATGTCATATTACAAGTTGACTCTAATATTGTCAAAAATATTCATAAGATAAAAAATAAATTTACATTTACACAAAACCCTAAGAATTTGTAACATTTTTATTTTGCTGCAAACCGCATAACAGACCTACAAACGCCTCACAAGAAAACTGAAAAAAGACAACTAAATATTAAAGAAAAAAATGATAAAATTACTCTTTCAGAAATAAGTAAAGAACAACTTAAATTGTTTGCAAAAGTTGCAGTGATTTAAAGGTAAAGGAAAATCTAAATCCAAGAATAATTATGCGATCAAGACAAATGATCCTAGACATAGATGAGCATCTGAAAACATCGTAAATTAGGTTACAGAAATTGTTAGAGCATTGAAGAAAAATACAGATAAGACCAAAATTAAAGATGTGACATTAATGAACACTTAACTTCTTCTAGCTTAATAAGCTATTGTTTTTAAGGGACTGACTGTATTTATACTATAAAAATATAATTTCAAATAAACAAATCGATAACTTCAGACAAAAATGTATATGCAAAATATATAATATCACGACTATAATCTTTTAAGCACTAGCTTTGCCCATTTTTTTCAAATCTTAAAAAAAGAGATAGGATTAGATAGTATATAAAAATAACTTCTTATTTCGCGGCTATTTGATCCAGATTGAATCTATATTCATTATATAGAAAATGCTAAAACTTTATAAATTCAAAGAACCAACTATAGTGGAATTAATGTTCATATAAATAGATTGTAAGGATATATTATTTCTGAAAAAACATACCCTTTACTTTCTAAAACTATAAAATAGGGAATTAATTTTTCCTGCCATGTGGATTTTGATTTTATATATTGACGAAAAAGCTGTGTTTACTTATATCATGAAAAATGAAGTTTAGAAACAGAGAATATCTGCACAAGAAACGTAAAACAATATAACAACAGTTTTTTTATATAAAAAACTTTTTTTTATTTATTGATATTGCAGAAAGAACAAGATAAGAATCGATTTACCATATTAATTCTATTCAAAAAAGACTTTGGCAATTTATAAAATAATTACCAGCCTAGAGATAATCAGATTCAGACTTTTCTACATATAATACATCAGATATATAAAAATTTTACGAACAAGTGGATAATTCTTGTATTTAAATTAGAAAAAATTACATATAAAAGATATATAAGAGAATAATATTACAAGAAGGTGCTTCCAGTAGTTTTCTGTCTTATGTGTATATCCACACGGCAGAAAACTGCAAAGATTCATTTCAGCAATCTGCGCAATAAATGATGCCATCTCCTGTACAAAAAATCATATACTGTTATTAGGTATCCCATATATTATTACTACAACACTATTTAAAATATAATCTATGACAGATAAAACCATTAACTTTTGAAGCTTTCTAGCGCTTGATAATAACATAACTAAGTCAGCCGTAAGCCATAAATATGCGTTTACGTAACATCATTATTTAGACGACTAGCAGCATATTAGTATCTTGGTGTAATAAAGAATGGCAAGTCATGTGTCAAAATAACAACTTAGTTTATTATTTCAAACAAATACACAATCGAAGCGCATTTATCTTAGACTTAACTGAATGCAGGCATTTTCTAGTTATCATAAGAAGACATTCAAAATCCCCCATAAATTGTCTATATAGACTTATTTTGTTATATACTAGTAAAATAAATACAGCTTAAAAATAAGTTTAGGCATATATCTTACCAATTTTCCTTTTAACTTCCTTGATTTTAATATACATAGATCGATGATAAGTTTTAAAAACTAATACTAAGGCGCATTAGTACAGAAAGAACGCGCCACAAAATCATCTTACAGCTAAAAAAATATACGTGGAATTTAATAAAACAGTATATCGAAAAAATCATCAATATTCAAAAATGATATATTCATAAGAAACATCTTCAATAATTTAGGACATGTATATAATGTTTATAATTTCGATAATACATTTTCAAGTCACCCTTAGAAAGCAGAAAGTAAGACTATTGTGTATTTAGAAAAAATTGCCAAAGTAATTAACATAGCGAATAATCATGACATGGTTCATATTATTTTTCAATTTTAGATTATAAAATTGGCATCAAAATAGCAAATGCACAAATGATATTCTGTTATATTCAAGGCGGGAATTGTTGACTTATTTGTGTGGATAAAACGCTCGTATTGAAACGATAGACAACCTAACATAATGTAAAAAATATAGACATTTTAACACGCATCGGCACAATGAAATCATAGGGTTTTGTAATTTTTAAGTTTTCTATTGGGTGAAAATTTATAACACACAACAAAGAACAATAACTAAAAGTACAAGAGATCCGCGTAAACAAAAATTCGGATTAAAATTTTCGTACCTAAAAAACTGATATAATTCAGACGAACAGACATTAAACGTACATATAACCTTAAAAAGAAAATATATGATGATTCGCTGAATCAGAAAAACCTAGTGTTTAACACCTCTACAAAGTTGTGAATAAAAAAAAAATTGACGTAATGCTTATACGTAGTTCTTTATATCAATGTAAAACAAATAGCAACTGTATTAGATAACTATAGATAAAGTAAATGGCGGCTTCGCATAATGTCTAACAAAATAGATTACAAGTTTTATATCCCGGTCGACTATGTGCATACATGTAAGCTTATATGCTACTTAAATTTTAGCCATCTCATTTATAACATGAAAAACAGTCAATAAAAAACATCGTGATAGTTATCAAATATATCAAGTGTATATATCAATAAAGAAGCTAACTATGTCATTGAATCTATATTTGATAAAAGTAATAAACACGTAAGCACAAAAAGGTTTTAAAAAAATCACTTTCATTGAATTAGGCTATTTTTTGTGCATTTTTGATGTTAGATATAGTTTTTATTGTAATTATATTTCCTTTACGTTTTTTAGAGTCACAATTTTTGATGATATTATAAGTTTAGCTTTAAAATAATTTCTAAAACAAAAACCTAATTTAAATGTAATTCATATGTTGAATGCTTAAATTTCTAACATATTGCTCTAGTCGTGTAGTGTTTGTTTATCCGTTTTTATTTTTTTTTATGATAATCGCTATTCAAGGATATTAAACACTTCAACAGTTTGATATAGATACGCTGTCATTTAAATTAGAGATTATGCATAATTTCAGTGAAAAAAATCATCAAAAAAACAGATTTATAGCGATACTATTTAGGAAAATTATGTGAAAAAAACGTAGCTGTAATTACGAGTACCTTGTAAAATATATTTTTTTCTATATCACGTCAAATTCTTGAACCGTTATGTTCGATTATAGTTGTTTTTTACCTTTAATTCCGAGAACTTAGAATACAAAAAACATTTCTTTTGTTTTTTTATTTTGCAAGGAATAAATTTTGTTATTTATTTGTTGTGTAGATATTCTATTAGGTTGGATTCAATGGCATTTATGTATATAAAAAACTTTTTTTAGGCAACAACAAGTTTTTTGTACCCTTTGTCATCCAAATTTCACATGAAAAAAATTTAAAAGATAAAAACATATTCCTACTAATCTGTTTAATAGAACATGTGTTTTATTTAGGCAATTTCTAATTGTGTAGAACTAATACATAGGACTTTAATTTTTTCGCTTTAATTGCCTGAATAAACAATACAGCAAATATATAACTATTTTGTAAAATTAGTTTTTTTTAAAATATTTTTTTTGCAATAACTCTATATGTAAGCATTTTTTTCTAGAATCTACTATATAATATGATATGACTAAACTTCCAAAAAAAAAGCATTTGAAAATTTAAGTAAAATCTAGTTATTTCATCACTATAATATTCACAGAGGTTCATTGATATTTTCCTAGAAAAGTCTATAATTTTTGCAATATAAATATAGTAATCAAAAATTTGGGCTCAAAATCATGCGTAAGAACGTTCAGTAAATCGTTATAATTTTTCTAACATTAAATATACTATTTTAACGATTCTGGAAGCAAAAAATTCACAAATGCTAGATATTTTTGTAATCTTTATGACATAAGAAATAATATTACAAACTATTTATTTCTATTGAACAAAAATTTACAAAATTAAAATAGATTAACCATGTTTATTAAATATATAAATTATTCAAAGATATATTTAAATTATTGATATTGTAAAAAAAACAATTCAATAGAAAAATTCTTAATGAACGCAATTCAACTATAAAAATCGAATTTATACAAAATGATGTCTATAAAAAAAATAATAATAATACATATGTAAATTTCTTTCTTTGTTTGTTTAAAAAACCAAAAAGTCATTAAGCTTTGTAAAATAATAAGCTGTATATTTTTGATCACTATAAATATATCCCGTATAATCAATTTGAAAAGTATTTATGCTTATAAAAAATAACAAATACATAATATAAATTCTCGTGCTTTTTAATGCCTTAAATTACATCTTAAGAAAAAAAAAATATTTTATTGCGATGAATATATTTACTATTTTTTAATTGTTAAGAATAAGAATCCAGCATATGATACTTATCATATAAGGTAAATTGACACAGAAAAAAATACAAATTTAAATAGAAAAAAATGCAAATTTTACTAAAAATTTTTTACACGGTTTTTTCTGGTAACAAATGTATGCAGTAAATTATAACATTTTTGTTTATATATATTACATTTTATCTAAATTTTTGCTTTTATTATCTAATTACTTTCTAATCATTCTTTCACATAGATTTAATGTTATTTCATTATTTTATTATGATCAACTCGTATGAATTTGACCACAGTCTAAATTTATATATACTAAATCATTGTAAAAAAGGATTCATTTCGAGATAAGCCAATTAAAAAAAAATTTGCGATCAAAAGTGTATTTTTTCTGTTTTTTTTAGATAAAACAAATATTTATCATTACGCAGTAAATAATGCTATCAAACCACTCGATTACGCATAATAAATATTGTTTCAAATACAATCGCATATAAAGAAACTTGTACTCTATTGTGGAGAATGTAAAATTTTCTGTTTTACAAAAATCTTTGAAGATATTTTTGCGGATTATATCTAGAACTTTAGATGGTTTAAATATAGAAAATGCAATCTTGCTTATATTGATCAATAAGAATGTTTTTAAAAGCATATTATTATATTTAAGATGTAGAGATATGGGTACAATGCTGACAGCAAGAACATTAAAAAATTAGACGATGCATTTAGATTTATATATTTTAGAAGATTTTGTGATGATTACTTAAAGAAAATCATATGCCTATGTCTAAAATATCTGCGAAAAATTATTTAGATATATATAATTTACGATTTTTTATAAATTTGGTCTTGTACATATTTGAAGAAACTGTCCAAACTAATTTTCATACTTGAAGAATTAATGAATAAACCATACAAAAAAATACCACAATATATAATTAAATGATTTTCAAAGCAAACATGTATGATTTTACCCTCTACCCGTGTTATAATATAAAAAAATTACACTGTGAAAAAAGATAACTTGATTTATTGGATAACAGAAGTTAAATTTGTATTATCGGATCGTAAAAGACACAAGTTAAAAACTTAATACACACATTTGATTATAATTATGTTTATAAAATATCAATGACCTCACTACAAGAATTTTCAACTCTGTACTGATATTAACGGATGAAAGCTTACCTTATTCTTTATTACACAGAAATTGTGATTTCTTTTTTCAATATTTTTAATTTGTTTAATATGAGGATTATTAGGTTGCAACATCTTTTTTATAATTTCGCCATCGCTATATGAATACTTTGAACTTCTTGGATAACTCTGTATAAATTTGTTAGACAATCTTGATACTTTTTTTCAAGATGTTTAGTTATATTTATTTTACTTCTTTTTTTATTTTTTCTATGAATGTTGAGAAATGTTTTACTATTAAAACTATTCAGTAGTCTGGTAAAAACTTCATATTGCGGAATAGTGCGATAAATACTTATTATAAAATAGGGAATAGTATAAGCAAAGCATTCTTCTTACAATATTCTGTATATTGCTGTGCTATATTTATTCGACTAGAAACATAATCACATGTTGTGAACTTAAAAGGGCAATAAGTATTACATGAAAAAAGCGGCAGCTACTAAAAATACATTTATATAATGTATGAATTTATACACAGTTCGTTTTTTAATTTATACATATTTATTATTTTGAGAAATTTTTATCCAGCTAAAATTGTTTTTCGTAATAAACTTACACATAAACGCAAGTTTTTAATCTTTGATATTTGATGTATAGTTTCTTTTTCTAACTATGAAATGAAGTTTTTGAAAGAACGGAAATTCGAAAACATTCAAAGTCATTAAAAATTGTATAAAAAAAGAAAAATATAATAATATATATTTATATGATTATAGATTACAGCAAAACATTTTAAGACGATTTTTTGTATGAGAAGTCTTTTAAAATTGGTATCATTCTCATAAAACATGACCATTAAATATGAGTGTTGAATTATAAAAATTCGTTTCCCATTACATTCGTTAATCCAAGAATTGATTCTTATATAATTTTTAAATATTTATCATAAAAAATGCAAATAGTATATAATTACTGAGGAAAAATTCTGTATTAAAGACGCAGAACAATAAAAAATTACAATATTTTAATCATAATGTAGTTATATCAATATCTGATATTATACCTAAAATTTTGTGTTGAATTGTTTATATTTAAACATATGTAAAAGTATTGGCATGTATTTATATCATTTAATTATATTTCATATGCGAAAAAGTCAAGAATTGCAGCAACAAACTGTTAAAAATTTACTTAATTTAGCAGTATTCGAGTTAGACTTTTGAAAATAATTACAAAAACATTAAGAATATACAAAAAGATGATTTGTAAATATATTCATATATATAAATATTTTTTTAGAAGTCCACATATACACAGCGTTGTCTTATATGTAAGTTTTTTACATGTTAGTTGCTGATATTTTGAGTAGCCAAGATGTGTTTTTGCAGTAAAGTGTTTAGAAATCATATATTATAATTTACTTAGCGTTTTTTACATCTGAAGACCATAAATCATTTAAAAACTATGGATACAAAAATAAAATATTGTAAAAGATGTTCTCTAAAATAGAAAATAACAAAGTAAAATATGTGTAATATAAATGGTTTTTCTAATAACATATTTTTACAAAATTATTTACATACATATAATATTTAGGTTTTTTTTATTAGTTTTAATATTCATATAAAGTTTTGATGCTTAACTACAAAAAAGAATATTTAAGTCTTACGATAATAGCTATCATAATATACGAATATTAGAACACTAAACTTGCCTCTTTTATCAAACCATCTTTTGTTTTATTTTTTGTACAGAGAACTTAATTTGTGCATGATATTGATTCTTTTATTGGATTTTTTATAACTATCGACTGTATATGTAAGCAAAATTTACATCTAAGATTACGAATATAATTCGAATCCAATTCTTACTTTTTATTAAATATGCTATTCAAGTTGAAATTTTAAATTAAAATAATTATTATGAATTTTTCTAGTTAGGTAAGAATCGTATATGTAAAAAAAAGTTTATGTTCGTATATACATTTAGTGTTCTATATCTGTTATATAAACCTGCCATTATACGTACAAATGACGTTATGTGGAACTTTTATTGGCTGTTTTTTTGTATTACACGCCAAATATACAATTTGTTAGAAGCAAAAGAAAATGTTTAAAGGACATAAATTTTGATATTACTCGTTATATAATATATTTTAATATAGACGGAGATAAATAAGATATTATAAATTTGAACTGTCAATCAAATATTTTCTTCATAGAAATTATATACATAACATAAAAAAATGTTCAAAATTTGTGTTAAAATCTTATTTTTACTGTATATCTATTTGATATATTGGATCATAAAAGATTTTTTTTAGTGACGTAAATCATTATAAAATAAACCGCATATACATGAAATTCTTACTTCTTGCATAATCCAAAAAGACATATTTGTATTAAAAAAGCAAAAATTCTTTATTGTTTCGTGTATTTTGTGTCAAATATATACAATATTTGATTACTGTATGTTAAATATTTATATATTATCAAGAAGTATTTTTTGAAATAATATAAGTATGATGTATTTCGCTCTACTAATTTTTTTGCGTTTTATATCCAATTATAAGAAGCCATTATCCAAGGCATGTAACAGCAAAAATTATGTATTGATTATGTTTGAAGTCAATCTTTGCTTGATTTTACAATAAACTTTGCAAAGGTGAAAACTACTAAATGCTGATAATTTTCAAAAATCTTGTAATTTTTACATAATATATACGTATATATGTATGATTTTCCTGCATTAGAAGATAGCATAAACCTGTCCAGCTAATCTCTACTAAATTTATATCTTATATATATACTTTTAAAATTTGATTTACGTAGAAAATGAAATAGTTACATATGGCCATATATATTAACTATAGAGATATATTTTGCAGCTTTACCTATCGTGTCCATTATTGAATAGTACGAAAATGTTTTGTTTTTAAACTTGACGATAATGTGTCTGATTACTATTCGTATGAAAAATATATTATGACTTTTAAACAGGTTCTTGTTACAATACAATTTTTATCACGTAGCAAAAAAAAACCAAAATATGTAATTAAAACAATAACACG
Organism: Rhyacophila brunnea; assembly: GCF_057557595.1. Lineage (NCBI taxonomy): Eukaryota > Metazoa > Arthropoda > Insecta > Trichoptera > Rhyacophilidae > Rhyacophila > Rhyacophila brunnea. The sequence goes on along the minus strand of NW_028233338.1, from coordinate 527,423 downwards.
ACTACTATTTAGTAAAAAAGCTACAATCTGTAAATTTTTGCAACTATAAAAATTAAATTTTTTGTACATAAATATAAAAGTAATAAAGAATTTTATTTGTTAAATATTGTGCTAGCGCGTAAAAATATTTTTGTTTGACAGTTTCCCATTTCTGAAAAAAAAAGACAAAGTTTTAGCAATCTTTTTTTTTACTAAACAGATAAGATGCATTCTTTTTTGCAAAAGTATAGAATCTGATGCCAGTATGGCAAGTTTCTTATTTATAGAATATTTAAAACCATATAAAAATACAATATATTTACAGAAATTTAGCGCTCTTAAATCTCTCAACCTTTTTTACGCTTGCTTACAGACTTTTAATACGAAGTAGAGCGTTTAAGTAATAATAGATAACATTTTGCATGCATTTTATACATAATATCTGCAAAAGTTATTTTTTATCGTATATTACGCAAAATATATAGCTTCTTATGCAAACGTTTATTAAAAATACAATTTAAAAACAGCAAACTAGTTCCATTAAATGTAAAATAACATGAATATTTATCTTTTTATATAGAATGTTTTTACATATTTAGAAACTATTTATTCTCTAAAAAGTTGCATATTTATGTCAAATTCGCTAGAAAAGAATAAAACGTATGTTAGGCAATTCAAATGGTATTTTATTTAGCCCCAATGACATAAATTTATCTGCGTCATATAATATACATTTTATATGAGCAAAAACTTAGTTGCAAGCATTCGAAGTAGTACAACTTTATATATTTTTTTTTAGTATTATATAATAAAACAAACACCTATATCTTGCAAAAAAAAGCTAACTAAATATTTTCGTGCATGATAGTATTTTCTACGCAGAAATCATCGAAGCTACATTTTACAATACTTCAGGATTTATTTTATTATGAATTAGAATAAAAAACACAGAAAGACTTGCTTAAAACATTTTCGTTCCTTTGTGATATAGTAAGAATAATTCTTTTGTACGTATGAACTACGGGTTGCGTATAAAACGAGCGTGTAAATAAATTTATTTCAACAACACCTTTTAAAATTCTTGATTTATTTAAAAGCTTCATGTTTCTCAAAATAACAATATTTGGGTACTTTAATTTCGGTATAGAAAAAATTTGTTTCATTCGTTCGTTTTTTTCAAGCAAAGGACTAATATTATAAGAAAATTATTTACACATAACACAAAGTATATTTTTCACTACAATTCGATAAAAAAAACCCTAAGTACACATAACATTCGAGTAAAAATTGAAATTTTATAGGATTCACATAAAAAGCATGCACACAAGAAGAGGTTTTAACTCAAAATTGTGTCAGTTAAAATATTTTAGCACACATCCAAACATTTATCAAGACATCTGATGCAATAAAAAATGCCATACAGAAATCTATAAAAATTTTTACGCATTTTATAATAGCAAAATATCTGGGTTGTAATTTTATATGGATATTTGCATTTTTTTGAGCATATTTATCAGTATTTTGCGTAAATTGTATTTCATATTTAAAGTGCTAATGATAATATTAAAAAAGCAGAAATAATAGATCGGTATAGAGATTTTTGCAAATTTTTCGTCTTTTGACACTGGCAAGACTTTATGATTACAAAATTACAAAAAAAAATTTGTTAGCAATAAAGTTTATAGATAAACATATATTTTAATTGCGTTCACAAATATGATTTTTGTATCTAAATATTAAATATTTTACTTTTTCATCAATAGAATTAAAAATTCATAATTATATTGAGAATAAACTAAAATCGCAAAGATATAATTATCGTTCAGAAAAGAGGAACATATCGTTGTTTTGGGTGCAATTGTGTATCATATATGTAATAAGTTATGAATATAATTTATTATAGCCAAAACTAATAAATTATGACATAATATTAGCCGGGATACATTTTAAAATGCAAAAGAATTATTATGAATGGTTTTATAGAATGACTTTTATGGTGTTCAACAAAATTGTTTGTGCGATATGACACGTTAATGTCATAAAAAGCGCATCTTGTTAATATTTGTTTTGAGTTTTTTTTGGAAATTAAGAAAATGTCAATGGGCGATTTTCTGTATAAAAAATGTAAGTATAAAGACAAAACTTAAGAATAATGCATTTAATGCATTTTAAATCTCATTATGCGTTTGTAAATAATTATATGGGAATATATAATTTTTTTTTATAGATATTTTACTGAAAAGTTAGCACGAAAAAAAAAGACATAGAATATGAAATATAAACAACGTCGATTCTATATACAAGGATATGATAAAGATATAATATATTTAATTGCGAATAAAATAGACTGGAAATACGGTAATTTAATCTGACAAATTTCTATGCATAAGAATTACTTATTTAGACAAAAGACAATTCTGAAGAATTATACATAAATGCACAGTAATCATACATAGATTAAATTTGCAAAAATACAAACATATGCTGTAAAATAGTTTTATTATGTTTTGTGTATAAAAAAATTCGTAAAAAATAAACAAAAAATTTATAAAACTATATATTATAATTACTTTATTGCAAATTTAGTTACGTATAAGTTTATATATGGTGCATGTGAATTGACAAATTTCATAAAAAAACAAAAATAACAAAAATCAACATTAAACAAATCAAGAAGTAAGTATATAACATAGAAAAATTACAATGTCTAATACAATTGTACGCCGAATAGAGAAACAATATAAATTCTACTGCATATTATGCAACACAAATTGCATATTAATATAATTTAAGAACATGTACTTTACTCGCAGAATATGTCTTATATAATATATGTTAATAAAACAAAATTTGGTTCAGACTAAAAATTACACGCTATAATTGTACGCATCCTTAAAATTCACAACTATTACAATTTTTAATTCCTATAGAAAAAAACCCTATTATATTGTTTTCTTTTATAGTTATTATACCTGTTTTGATAAATAAATATATAAAAATTCAGTATGTATACAGCCAATATCTACAAAATTTGTGACAGTATATCAATAAAAAATAAAAAAATATTATATAGATTTTCTATGATTTTTCTTGGCTTTGTATGTCTTAAAAATCTTTTTCATATATAAGTCAAGTGGATTTCAAAGATTTTAAAGAATCTTTTGTTCAGTTTTTGTTTAGCTTATTGTTTTTACAATTCCATAATATTGCAGATTTTTATTTTTTGCAATTTTTTATGGAATCTTGAATTCCCATTTAGTTGTCTATGCATAGAGGAAAATAATAGTATTTAGTTACGTTCAGATCTGTTGAAGTTAAAATAATTACATATCTTATCGCTTAGAATAAAAAAGAAAGCATTTACAATACACATAAAACTATCATAGATTCATAATAGGAATATAAAACTTGCTTAATCGAACGAAGTGTATTGACTTTTCGTAAAAATATTTCCCGTTATATGTTATATTCCATAAAAAGTACTTTCTTTGTTAATTGTAAATATGATCACATATCCAATTCTCATACTATATTAAAAAGCGTACATAACATAAAGAACAAAAATTTTGACTGTTAAATGCTTCTTAAGGAAGCTTATAAGAATTTATGCTAATTTCTTGTAATCTCAAACCTAGAAATTTCGATTTACATATTTTAACTTATGTCTCATATTTGCGCATCAATATAGTTAAACTATAAAATTTCTTTATTTATTATATTTAAATTATTATGGATGTTTATAAAAATAATTTGCGTTTAATGAAAATCGATTTTTAAATAATATGTGTCATGATAATAAATAAGATAACGGAGACGATTGGAAGAAAAAAATAAAAAAAATCTAAATAAATTTATATAAAATGAAAACGTATTTTTGGCATAAAAACTGGCTGTTACAAATCATATATACATATATTGTTTTTATGATTGTAATTTACATATTGATTACACAAGAATTAGAACATAAAAAATGTCATGATGTTTTTAAAATAAAGAAATTCATATAACAATGAGTATTCAATAAAAAAGATTGTAAAAATATGTTCAAATATAAATTTGTTATATGCATCATGTAAGTACAGTAAAAACACTTTTTGGAAGTTTATTTATTACTCTTTTAGCATGAAATAAATCGTAAAATTAAAATCGTGCACCGTCATAACAATACAAAGTATATCGCGTAAAAACAATACAAAGCAAAGTAGTAAAGTTTGTATTTACCATAAGAATAAACATCTATATTGCATTTATCTATGCGTATATGATATGAAACTTTTACGATATTTAAAACTCGCATCATAATTTTGATTTACATCTTAATTGTATACAAAGCAAATTTGTATGTTATTCAAAAACATTCGGTATTTCAGACGTACATTTTTCCTTTTACAGTACATATTACAACAAATAATCATATTCTACCCGATTCATCTACTAGAAAATGCACTGAAATGTAGAATATACTGTCTATATGTCATATTTAATAATTTTATTTTTTTTCTATGAATTTTACATATTTAAATGTAAAAAATACATATATATATAGTACTAGATCACAATAAATTCTGATAAATTCGTTATGATTTATAGAATTCATAATACTTTTACTTTTAATTATGTAAAAGAAATGATTAGATTGATATCTGTAAACCTTGATGCAATATATAAATATAGCCCATTAATTATTATTTCTCGATTTGCATGACAAATTAGCATATAAATCTATTATTAGTATATATAACCATAAGTAATAAAGTGCAAAATAGCACATAAATTCAAATATTATAATGAATATAAATTTTGATCGTATTTATGCTATTTTATGCAACTTCTTCTCTAGCTTTAAGATATAATAAAATTATTCTATGCAAATGAAAAAACACAACAAAAAACTCTATAAAAATATATAAGCATGAACAAAATTATGATTCCATTCTCCTATATAGCTGTTGATACAATTAATTGTTCATTGTTAATATAAAAGCAAACGTACGCTAAATTTTATTATTTTTTATATGACTGGAACAGGTTAAACATGAAAATAAAGAGCAAAAAACTACATAGACAAACAGCGGTTGATACAAGGAAAAAAGATGTGTTGGCATGAAGAAATGCAAAAATAACATTAAAAAAATGTACTAAGCACTCGACACTAGAATTATAATATTACCAGCAGAATCTTACATAGGTGATGTCTTACAGATTCCACTGCGGCAATACATATACGCCGCGGATAAGAGAAACTCCAAAAATATTATTACGGAAAAAAATAGAAATTGACACAGCAGGAAATAAACAGAAAAGCGATGCAAATATTAATATTACAAAATGAATGTGTCGGTTCTTAAGTAATTTAATGCCGAAAACGTCAAAAACTCTAAAAGAACAAAATTTAGTGACATATCTCATTTTGGATTAACAGAGTGATGAAAAATCGACATGCGTAGAAGATTTGCTAATGAAATATACGAAAGCAGTAAAGAGGCTAAATCGCAGAATTTAAAAGGACAAGAATCGTTTCGCAGCTAAAGTTGACTCTAATGATCTTCAAGCTATTAAAAAGAATATAAAGACAATAAAATCAACCCCAAATCCCAAGATCATGTTCGATGCTTTATTCTTGCTAAAAATAGCACAACAGACGTACAAACGCTTCACAATGAAACTAAAAACCTATATATTTTGACAAAAATAATATAATTTTGATTTTATAAAGAATAAGAGATGTACTAGAATTTAAAAATTTAACAAGTTAAGTTAAGAAAGAGCATATAAAAAATCAAGAAAAATAATGCGATGAGTAAAATGATCCTAGACAATGAATCAATATCTAAAAAAGATGTCGTTTGAATACACGAAAAAATGAAAAAAGATTAAAAAATAAAAAAATTACAAAATTAATGTGATCTTTCTAAGAATTTAACTGCTTAGAGCACTATAAAAAAAATTTATGGCCAAATGCCTTTAAAAATACTGCACATTGGAAACTTCACACGAATGTATCCGTTTCTATTCAATTTAAATCTAAGAAAAGGTACTGAAAATCCTAACAAAATTGATTATAATGATTTATTTTGCCTAATCTTGCCGATGCAAAAACTGTAAAAAATCAGCTTCATAACATTAGTTATATATACTATTATAGTAAAATACAAACGAACTAAAAGTGGTCTTACCAGATACCATTTGTGATTTCTCTTTCAATAAGATGAAAGCCCATATAAATATATATATCGGATTAAAACGAATGAATTTTTGTAATTTAAAAATCTAGAAGAGTAGTTCTACCCTGTTCAACGCATATTTTACTAAATCGAGATGTTTAATAAAAAATATATATAGACTTAAAAATATGTGCATTATTTTTTTAAGTTAAAGACAAAAGTGTTTTCAAAAAAAATTTCGATATCTAATATAAACAAGAGAACAAATGCGAAAAAATGTTAGTAACAACAGGCACATCCAAAGAACATAAAAATAGTTTTACTCTATGTTGCATTTAGTACAGAGCATAGGAAACATTCAATATTTCACGTTGAATTGATGTTTAAAATCATTCGGATAATTAGAATATAAATAATCAATCATGTTACAGAAACTTGAATCGGCTCGGATGATCAATTTCTTGTATATTATTCGTTAGAACCAAATTATGTATATCTTTTTGGTTAAATGGTCAAGAAATCATGTATATTTTAATGCATAAAAGTTTATTATATGGAGGCAGATGATACTTTGCATGTCATTAAATTAAATGATTTATTAAGCAAAAATTTATGGGTAAGCTTGCTGGAAATGTGATATGAATAAAAAAAAACTTTCATACACAGATCATCTACTTTGTATAGATGACATATAATATCTGTCAAAAACACAATAAAACTTCTGATTCATGATGGAAATAACGTCGGTCTCTTTTTAAATCAGTAGGCATTGAAAAAAACAACAAAAAGTCTGCCCCTAATCATGGAATATGTTCTGGTGTATCTTATTTATTTTTAGCCCGGCAGCCTATAAATGTCTTGGTATATTTGAGAATAGCAAATAAAGCTATAGCTATAAAACATTGATATAATTTCAGAACAAATACCAATTTTTATAATCAATTAATTGTAAAACTATATTGAATGTGGATATGTGTTTAAAAGCCATAAATATACATGCAATATTACACATAAATGACCATATAGGCGCATTTATTATAGAAACGTGAAAATACACTACATGTGATACAAAAAAAGGGGCTTTATAAATGATTTTTCTATCCACTGCAGCCTAGTAGAAAACAAATTTATAATAGAATAGACATCAGCACAGTAAGGGCTTTGCAAAATGTTAAGCTAAAGCTGAAAAGATGATCTACCAGCTAAAAAAATACTTGAAAACAGTAAAAAAAGTTTAACGAGGAGGCTGAAATATGACAAGTAGAAGAAGATAACATGACATAATTCTCACAACTTATGAATAAAATAAAGATATAAATACCGCAAATAAATAAAATTTTAAGACACAGATCGTTAAATAGCAAGAAATTAGTTGTGCAAAATAAAATAAAAAAAAAACCACCATACAAAAAACTTTACAAAGATAAAACAAATAATATGGTTATTATTATTAGATCATTAGGATCGATGCAAGTCAACTCTATACTAAGTCATAAAGAAGTTTTAATTTTCTTAATAAGACAGAAATGTGTTTTCATGAGAGGAATAAAAGCCTAAATTTTAACGAGACCATAGTAACAATAAATTATCTTGCAGCACGATACAAGAAAATTTAGGTCATGGACAAACTCGAAAGCGTTATGATCTCGTAAAATAATTAGTTTTCCGTCATTCAAGACGTTTGAAAAATAAAAAAACGTAAGATCAGAACTCACTCAGTACAAGGGTTCTGTTAAAAAATCGACAGGAAAAAATGGGAACACAGAGAATATATACGGATATATCAATTACAAAAATGTTGAATACGTAATTTTTTTTTGTTACGATAAAATAGAAAAGATAGTCAATTTATTTATAATAGACCACACTAACCTTTAAAACAAAATCAGAGCAGAGAATAGAAAATATTAGAAGTATGATATCATCGCGAATGCAATTGATTATGTAATCATATGCGTAACAAGAATACTTCCATATCTTATGACTTAGAATAAAGTTGTTACAAAAAAAATAAAAAATATGTATATGTGATCTTCAAAACTTCAACAAAGTATAAGCAAAAACAAGCATACACACCTCTAAAGACAGTTATACTCATAATATATAAAAGAAGAAGAGCAGTTGATGATAGATGTATGTAAAGGTAGAAAAAAGATCCATCAAAGGGTTGTGCAATATTCACAATGGGCTCGCTGCGTTTAAATATAAAAAACAACTTATAGAAAATTAACCCTCGAATAACTGGATTTTTCGTTTACTAATATTTATTATTGATATATTCCGTTGACGTAAGTTATGATATAATCAACAACTTGTTCTGATTTCATTGCTCACTGCACAAAATACACAAACTCTTGGCTATGTTCCCTTCTTTTAGAAATATTTAGTTCTAGTGTTTATATTATTACAAAATTTAAGTACATGAAGCATAAGTTGGTATTCTGCTAGAGATTTCTACAGATAATATCGATATTATCATGTTTTAACCACATTCTTCAATACTAAATTAAGAAAATATCAGTCATATATTTGTAGATTCATGGCAATAATTTGCTAATAACGTATTTTTCGGTGATTTATTTATCAACCAATCTATCTACAATTATACTGGAAAACTTATTACTCTCAGTGTACTACACTTTTCTTTTGTCCTATAAAAATGTTATGGTCAGTGATTAGAAATTTTATAATCATTTTCAAAGTATGTTTTATTTATATCACAATATATTTAATTCTGTATATCTAGTGATTGCTATCAGAGAATTTTATGTGTTATATTAAAACTTTATTTTACTACTGACATGTAGTGAAGATACAATAATTTAATGCGAACATTTGTAAAATATTTTATTTTCGTATTTTTTTCTTGAATAAATAGATTCATCAAAAAATGGCATATTTTCTTCATTTAAATAATATTTATATTTTTCAGCACAATTAATTCGCAGTTCATGCAAAATAAACTTATCTTAATATTAGTTATAAGAAATTTAGCCGTCCATGTAGGATAAAACAGATGATAAATGTTTAAGATGGATTCATAACTCTTTTTTTGTGATTCATATATATCATCTACTATTTTAAATTCGAAAGAAAGATTCCTAGTAGAGAGATTTTTGTTGCTTCTATTAAGTTTTATAAAAATAGAGCTTATCCATGCTGGTAAAAATTTCATTTTAATTTTTTTATGAACCCCATTAACAATTCAGAAAATGTATTTAAAAGGTATTAACGATGTAAATGCAAATTTTTTGGCTTTTTTTGGTATAGATATTGGAAAACTATTACTTTCAAAAAAAAAATTCTATTTAGTTATGTTACGATGCCTTAATTCAGTGCATACAAAAAAAATATTTATGCATACTAAATTTTTATCTGATTGTGTAAAGTGTTGAATTTTTACTTTATGGAGTATTTCATATACATCATAAAAATTTTGCGAAAAAACTTAAATATTTTTTGTTTTCTTAAATTGTCAAAACGAATAATTCAATCATTACAGGAGTTCCTGTAGAATTTGAAGTATCTTTTGAAATGTTTTTATCGTGTAAAAATATTTTAAAAACTACAGATTACTTTAAATATTCGCTTTTAAAAATAGTTCGCAAGCTTTTTTTGTTTAGCTATATGATTATATACTGAAATCTTGTATAAATATTACGCCTATTGAAAAAAATTTCATCTAAATTTTTACGTATCTTGTTCATCTAAATTAAGACAAAAAAAGGCAAAAGGTATTTTAAAAATCGATTTTTCATGTTAGAATAACACCAGAATATTTTTTAAAGTATAATTTTTTTTAAAAAAGCAAGGTATGTCAAAGATAATGTGCTTGAATATAAAACGCGGAAATTTATCATTTAATCTATTTAAATTTTACGCGAGCAAATTAGAAAGTAAAAGAGGTTTAAGGTTATAGCCTTTGATGTGATATTGTGTTTAAAAAAGTATAAAAATTAGTATCGACTATTTTATTTTATACTTAAATAGCTTTTAAAAACAACAAAATTTTCGACCCAGGCACGAGGAAAAATTTGACAGTCACTGTAAAAAAAAATTTTACAATGATTCTTTCTTAAAAAATCAATGTCTTTTTTTTCGTTTGAATCATGATATCTTCCAATTAAACTGTTAAAATGATGATTCAAACCGCCTTGTATGTGCTTCCCAATAATAGACTTTCGCATAACAACGTTTCTATTCATTATTTTTACCCAATTAGTGATTGTAGATTTATATTCAATAATACAGTTTTTTCCTATAGAACAGTTTTCTGAAATCCACGATTTATGCATTATGATTGTTTCATCACCGATTTCAACATTTTCTTTGATTACGCATTCTGAAAAGATTATTACATTATTACCCCATTTGAAATTTTGACCTATTTTAGCTTTTTTATGTATCGCTACTTTTTTATGTGTTTTTTTATTTCTGTAAATATAAAAAAAATAATTTTCATAACATTGATCATAAATTTCCACCTTTTCATATTCTAAGTTATGATTTTCTTTAATTTTCATATGGGGATTCTTTAAAATCCATGAATTTAGATCCATCCAACGGTTTTGTATATTATATAGTTTATTAAGCACTATATTGTAGTTCGACAATCTAAGGATATTAAATTTCATTAGTTTATTTAAACAATTATTCGTCCAAAGATCCTGTTTAGAAACTCTACCGCAAAGATATTGAGCACCATTAGGAAAAAAAATTTTGTTTAATAGCGCAAACAAATATTTGAAACGTATCTTAAGCATTTCTTTTGGCATATTATCCGCATGAATCAGATTAAAAAGATCAGCTTCGTATTTTTCTTGGCTGATAATCTTAATATCGCGAGGGTTTTGAACACTTTGTAATTGTTCAAAAAGACTAAATTGATTGCTATCCAATAAAAATGACATTTTATCATCACTAGATTTCATATTTTTACTGAATTTAATGCGAACATCAGGCATATAATTTTTTTCATTAGGCCTTAAATTCGAATTAGAAGGTGATTGTACACTAGTTTTTTCTGTTGCGTTTAGAAATAGAACATTGTTTTGTGAATCGTACGATGGGGTCATTAGGGTTTCTTCGTAAGTAGAAGTTGGTTGAGCGGAAGGATTATGCATCTGGATTTGACTCTTAGAGTGAACAAATGCATTGTTATTGTAGAAAACATCGGATAATTGTGGTGCATAAAAGGTAGAAATAGGTTGCAAAACATGCGGAAATGTTCTAATAGGTGGATATTTTGCAAAATTAATTCCATGTAAATTTCTATCTGTGTTATAATTTCGTGATGAATATGATTCTGCGAGTCTTTGATTGTTATCAGCTTTTTGAACATTATAATTTTCAAATTTTTCATTATAAGTTGGTGTGCCGCTATAGTTTTGAAAATATATAAATTGGGAATAATAAGGCACATTGTGTTGTGAAGGATTTACATTTAGGTAGGTATTGGGCATAACTGGATACACAGCCGTTCCATCACAATATTGCAATGTATAGGGGTCTTTAACAAGTATTTGATTCTGGCCATCACATTCAGCTAATATTTTTGTATTTGTATTAGTTAAATTGACCATGCTCATACAAATAAAAATCATATTAACGATCTTTTGCAAATGTTTATATAGCTATATTATAAAAAGAAAGTGTCAACTTGATTGATTTGACAGATTAGCTAAGGTTTTTAATTTAAATTTCTTTCTGAAAAAGAACATGATACTTTTTTGAGCATAACTTTTATTGCTGAAAGTTGTCAAATCCTTAGGGGAACATTCTAAATTATTTCAAAAATATGAGATCACAAAACTTAAATTTGAAAACACTATTTCAAATAAGAAGATATCTAATTACGATATATAAAATTGATCATTATCTATGGTATAATTATATTATTTACTATATATAATTCGCAAGTCATCAAATTAGTCTTCAATTTTGTAATGCATTAGCATACATGCGAGCATAAACACTTTAAAAGACACTTGAACTCATATCATTTGACAGAATAAGAGAAGTTACATGTATATAATAGTAACTTGGTCAAAAGATGCGAGGGGCGTTGTGATTATTTCGTAATTGTCTAAATCATAGTAGATAATATTATAGTAATTATAAACACAATGTCTGAAAATTTTAATGTTCATTATTATGCAATTCTAAGATTCACAAAGTTTATTTTTCATATTTTATTCTGATAAAAGCATAGATAATTTCAAATTCTAATTTAACGGCACGAACTTAATTTTAAATGTTGTGATATCGAGTTGTCATTAAAAATCCAGATCATATAATAATCATATTTTTTTGTTTTTTTTTTACTTCTATCATTATGCAAAATTTGCGATGATATATATTGTAAATATTCATAAGATTAACAATAATATTTAATAGTTAAGCAAGGCACTTGAACTCATCTAATTTTTTAAAAAAGACACATTTAGTAAGAAAAATCATAGGGAAGTGTCAAAAAATCTATCAACGAGTACTAAAATGTTCCCAATAGACTGACTACGTCTATATTGATGGAATTCGCTATGAAACCTAACCTATATATAAAAAGTCTCTATATAAGAAAAAAAAACATGTTTTGATCCTAAAAATATATTCTACAACGAGATAATTTAGAATAATAATAATTAAATGCTCGATTCATAATTGCGTTGATCTTTTGCTATTTCTATTTTTAGAATATATTATATTTTAAGAATTACGAAAGATGAATTATGATTGTAAATTGCCAAATGTGGACAAGTTTCCTTTTTTGTATAGAAAGCAGCGAAATATAAGAATGGGTGATTTTATTATTTGAATGTAAACATTCTAATGTTCTATTGCAATTAAATATAAATAGTTTTACTTTTCACGAATCCACCTATAGATAAAGCATTTTGTCTTAATCCAGCAGGTAAAACAAGAACTAGTATATATACCATATCTGTAGAGTCAAGATGAAATTTAATACGATTACTATTTTTTTTCTATAAAATTAACGTTTATTATAATGCGTTTTTCAAAAAAATGTAAGTCAAGCATATAAATATTCAAAGATATGGTTTTTTTATGTACATAGGACAATAAAACATATAACAAATAGCTATTGGGGATAAATATGCAAAAAAAAAGTTAAATATTAAAAGGGCCTTAATATTACCTGTCAGAAAATAAAATTTTTATGCATGTATTCTAGACAAAATAAAACTTTTATGTGTCTGAAATCTGACTTTATTCAAACATATTTTTGAACAGAAAAGTCTATTGCGATTATTATGATGTTTTTTTTTGCAGAATTTGAATATACAATTATATTTGACAGAAAAATATTTGCGCTTTTAATTGCTAGTGAATATTCTAACCTACGCAACGCTTTTATAAAACTTTAACAAGAATTTATATGTGTACATAACAATAGTTCACTCTTCTGGAAATATTCCACATAGAAATCTAATAACAAACAAATTAAGATATTAAAATTCACAAATTATTTCTATTTGATCTTTTTATAAATTTAAACATTTTATAAAATAAAATGCCTATAAATATTAAAACTGAAATGACCTCTCATATAAACAGATACGTTAAAAAAAAATCTAAATTATACGTAAATACATATAAAACTCATGACATCGTATATATTGCGGTTAGAAACTTAATGATCACCTTCTTTAAGATTTAAAACATATGAATTTTTATGCAACAGATTGCAAGCTCGAATTTCTCTTCTTAATGATATGTTTTGTTTCTTTCAGAAGCTCGAATAAAATTAAATTTTTATAAAATCTGTTTTTCATTGTCAAAAAAATATTGTAAAGTATTTAAAGTGCGGCAAGAAAATAACTTCATATCTTTGAATATTCCAACGGTTGAGACCACATCAAATCGACTTAATTGTTGTTTTTTCGTATTACTCTCGATCATGAACTTCTAAATTATATGATCTGTTTGGTAATCTTACCGGATGAAATTGAATTATTTTATATAGTATTTTCTATACATATATTTTGTGATGTATTAATTAAGTATATATTTTATTTAGTTTATAAAGTACAACGTTTCGGAGTGAAGAATAGAAAAGAATTAAAATTTATCATAATAGATTAAGATTTATGTATATACAGTTTCATAAATTTTAATAGTAATACCATGAATTAAAATGTGTTTTACATATTTAAATTATCGAAAAATTAAAACTTTTTTTATTATGTTTTTTAAATTTTATAGGAATAAATTGTTATTTTTTAGTTGTTTGAATTACAGAATCCGATTATAGGTATAAGACTATTATTGTTAAAGTAAATTATAAAAAAATAATAAATTTTAAATTTTTTTTTAGAAACCTGTTATTTTTATAACATGATACTTATTTACGGAATATGCATTTTTATTTCAAACTTTAAAATAATAATGTGTTAATTTTTAGTATATTAGAACACTAATGTATAATAATTGTGATGCCTAAATGAAAATTCTGTATAAAAGCAAAAAATGCGTCAAATCCCATTGTAAATTATAAATCTATAAAACTGCTATAGAATGCGTTGTATCAGACATTTTTGTGATATTTTAGATTAAATCTTTCTAATTTTTTCCAATTTCTGATTTGGGACAAGACATCTATATTAAAGACACTCGTAGTTGTTCGAAATATATGTATTGTTAAGAATATACCACAGTGTAGTATGCATGCAAATACCGATAACATCTAAATTTATTACATCAATTTATGCCGTAAAAAAAAATGTGGTTTTATCATTTAAAAAATTGGTTTAAATATAATTAATATTATTATATCATTATGTTTAGTATATAAAAAGCAGAAAGAATGGTTTTATTCAGGCGCTGCATACCTTATACCAAAAGAAGATGCAAAGATAGGAAATGAATTCAGACCAATAACATGTATGTCTAATTTATATAAATTAACGACAAAAGCGGTCTCAAAAATAATTCAGTATGAAGTAGAGACAAGAGAATATAATGCAGAAAATCAGTTAGGGACAATAAGGCGCGTTCAAGGAGCAAAAGAACAAGCTCTTATAAATATTACGATAAATAAAGAGCAGTGAAATCATTTATATACAACGTAGATTGATGTAAAAAAGGCGTTTGACTCAATAAAATATAACTACCTACATGCATGTATTGAAAATTTGAATCTATCAGCATGGATAACATCTTATATAAACATGATTACAAGTAAATGGAGTATATCGTTAAGGTTAAATGGAGAGAAATCATAATTAATGAAAAAACGAAGTAATACTACAGGGAGACAGTCTGTAACCTTTGTATTCGTTTTATGTATTGATCCATTAAGCAGAAAATATAATGAACGCTTTCCAGGGGTAAGTGTACTGAAAGATGATAACTCATACACAACAAATCACCTACTCTTCATAGATGACCTTAAATAGATAACAAAAACTCCTGAAACACTTGCACTCATATCAGACGAAACACTAACCTTCTTTAATGCAGTAGGCCTTGAAATAAACAAAAACAAATTAGCCACTAACCATGAAATATGTGCAGATGTAGCAACATTTATAGAAAGCCCAGCAGCCCACAAATATCTTAGGGTAATTAAAAAGAGCAAATCAGAGCTAAAGCAAGAAACTAAAGATATAATTGCAGAACAAATATTAAATCGAATAATAAATTTATGTAAGACTAAACTTAATGCAGGGAATATATTTAAAGCCATTAATGAACATGCAAAGTCACACATAAATTACCATATAGGAGTATTTAAATTAAAACTAGAAGAATACATCAAACTTGATGATAAGATAAGAGATATTTTTAACGAATTTTCACATTCACCTCAAGCCTAGTAATAAACAAAGATTATATATAAAGAGATATGAACTAGTACGTGGGCTATACGATATTAAATTCAAAGCATAGAAGATGATCTACCAGCTAAAAAATCTGCTTGAAAACAGTAAAAACAGCTCACCGAGGATGGCCGCGATTCAAAAAGTAAAAAGATAACAAGCACATCTCTCACTAATTAAAGAATGTCGATAAAATAAAATATTCTAATATCACCGGCTCCAAAACACAGGAGAAAAAGCTTGCTGAAAGTCTATTGTGTAAAATAAAAGAAAAACCATTACACCAAAAACTTTTTGAAACTAAGAATAATGATATAGTTGATATTGTTGGATCATCGAGATGGATAAAATATGAATAAAAGATGGAAACATTACACCAAGTGAAGAAGGAAAATTCGGTTTTATTCAAGACAGAATTTTTTTTTTGGCATGTGGATAA
This sequence comes from Rhyacophila brunnea, assembly GCF_057557595.1. Lineage (NCBI taxonomy): Eukaryota > Metazoa > Arthropoda > Insecta > Trichoptera > Rhyacophilidae > Rhyacophila > Rhyacophila brunnea. Next base: position 511,002 of record NW_028233338.1, on the reverse strand, counting down.
AATGTTCACACTATAATGAAGCTATTAAAACAATTGATCACCTTGCAAAATTGCAAGAAAATGTTAGGGCATGATTACACGCGAAGACATAATGAAAAAGTAAGATTTCGCCTTTCCTCCTATCAAGACCATACAACTTCAAGAAAACCAAAAAGAGCAGAACTCACTCAGTACAAGAGATCTGCGAATACGAAAATGCAGAAATAAAAGTCGATACTAAAATTTAAACAGATTTATAATCAAACAAAATAGACCTGATATTTTTCTATACGATAAAAAAAAATATATGATTACGCTGATCGAAATAGGTATAACGAGCTTTGATAACTTGACTGATGTTGAGAATGAAAAATATAGGAAATATGACATCTTGGCAAACGAACTTGGTTTTATTTACAAATGTAAAACAAGAATAATACCATATGTGATAACTTGGGATGGTGTGATCACAAAACATCATAAAAAATATGTTAAGGAGTTAAAAATACCTGACGAAGTAGAAGCATAAATGCAAGCTCTCAAACTCAGCAAGACACTTGAACACATCTCATTTGAGAGAAGAAGAGCAGTTGATGAAGATAGATCTGAGGATGGTGTCAAAAGATACATCAAGGAGTTGTGCAATATTGGCAACTCGTCGACCCCGTCTTAATAGATAAATGATAAAAACGAACACAACTCATATATAAATAAATAACAGTATAATCTTCCGTTATACACTAATTCAGTCAATATTTGCGAATAGCTTGGATACAACCGTCATCATAGCAATATACTTTTTGTTTGTTAGACTCGGCTTTTATCACTACAGGTATACCTTAATTTATATTTAAACCCACGATTTCAGTTTTAGATCTGATGAGATGATTTTTGCATATCATATTTGAAAAATTCGAGGTCATAAAATCCGACCCTATTCATATTTAAAAACGCCAATTATATTATGGGTTCTATATCTACTGATATACATATTTTTACTATTATTTCTAGTTATAAGAGTATAAAATAGAATACTTTAAATATAACAGTGCTTTCTATTGAAACGCTTTATTGAATCTTAAATATTACAGGTTACAAAATCTCTGAGGAGGTATGTTCTTTGTCCATTTTTATAGCAAACTTATGCGAAAAATATTGTGAATTTTCTACTATTGTAAAAAGAAACAATTGCTTTGATTTTAGGACGTGGTTTTAGTCATCATATATTTTTTATATTGAAGCTTTATAATACAATTTCGTAAGCCTTTTTAAATTAAAATGCAATGTTATTTTTCCGTACCTTTCATATTCCCATTGGAGTATGCTGTTACATGAAACTCTTCCTACTAATTTTACTAGATGATTGTATATAATATGTTTGATAATATTATAAAATGACCATCTAATGGATATAATCACAGAATAGTTAAAATAAGATAAAAAATATTCTCAATCAAAAAGACCGTAAGTTTATACATTTAAGAAGATATTTATTATATTGAACTCGATTAGAATTATTTTTACTCAGGTTGAGCCAGAAAAAAAGAAATTTATAAATCAATAAAAGAAATATCTAGGAAATATTCTTTTTTTACTTTGTTATATGATATATTTTTCTTATTTTACTGCAATATGACCTTTTTAGTTTTTTTCAGCTACATCAACATGGATTTGGAAAAGAAATTATGTATTTTTCTTATCGATATCGGTAAAAAAAAATTTTTTAGAGAAAAAAAATGTAAATATATGTTTTATGCTAATATTTACTAATAACTTATAAAACCAGATACAATATCCGAAAAAAGATTTGGAATCTGTTTTATGGTATCAAAGCCCAGTATTATTTAGATGATTTTTATATTGAAGTACTATATAAAAAATTTGATAGTATGTATGTATAAATTTAGAAATATGTGAATCCAAAAACATTTCCCATGTATTTTTGTCAAAATATAGTCATATTGAAAAAAATAGGAAAATTACGCATGATAAATGCCTGCCCCATAAGTTCCACTATCAGAAGTAATATTTAACTAAAAAATTAGAAGTTAAAGGTTTTAAAACTAAAAAGGATCGTAATCATTTTCTAATAAATTAGCTGAGATCCATTTAAAAGAAAAAGAAAATATGAATGGCCGGATAAATTTAAATATAGACTCACTTACACCCATTTAGTCTGTATAAGATAAATAACAAAATTAAAACATTCGATCTATAAATATAAAATTGTATTTTTTGATAAAAAGGTAGCAAAGGTAAAGAATGATATACTTATGCATTAAATATCTTAATATGATTTAAATTCAATAATTTCATAATTTATAATTAAATATAGAATTCACCCTTAATATATCTATTTTATGATAAAACAATAAAAATATGTTATTTTTTGTATTTCACTTTTAAAAAGCGCCTTAAAAAGTGTTTCACAACGATTTCAAGGGAATTTTATGCAAAATTATTATCTACTGTATAAAAAATCATAATTAAATAGACTTATAGGGATTTTCAAATATTATTTATAGCAAATAAAAGTCTAAACGTACAATAATGAACGTAAAAACCTATAGAAAGATATTTTTATGCATATATATTTTCGTTATGAAATTCCTGCCATAATATGTATTTTTGAGCATATATATAAAAATATTACGAATAATTACAATTCTTCATATCTTTTCAACGTATTTTATACAAAATTGTGCAAATTATATAGAACACTTTTGCGCTTTATCTAATATTCAAATATATAATAAAGAAGCTATAAACTTCGTTTACGCTTGACTGTATTAATATAAGGCTTCACCAGCATTTTTACAGCGTCTTTTGAATTTCGAGGTTTTATAGTCAAAACTAGATAAAATGTTATAAATAATATACTTAAACTTTTTAACATAGATAGCGTAGTAATTTGGCTTAAATCTTATTATTTAAATTTACTTTCGTGATAATACTGTATGTATTATGATAAAATATAGTCGTTACAATGTAAAATGGCATTAACATATGCGCTTTAAATAGTATAAATATATTAAAATCAAAAATTTTCATGTGAAATACAATCTTAAAAAACTTCATACTGATACACGTATTCAAGCTATTCTTTTTTTTATCAGCCTTTTATATTTTATAGAGATTTATCACAATTTTTCGATTTTTATAATTTAGTAAATACGAATAAATTTGCTACGCTGATTTAAAGAATCGGAAGTTTTCAAATTAGTGAAATCTGAAAAAATTTATGGTTTTTTACTTGTATTATCGATTCTACATTTATGTATAAAAGTCTTTTTAAACTCTTTATGGTTTTAAAAATGAAATTCACATAAAAATCTTAAAAATATAAGACGAAAACCCATATTCATATTAGTTTATGCGTTTTTATGCCATTTTTGTTAGAACCACACATATTAATATATTTTTAACATTAATATTTGTTGTTTTAAGATTTTCATACCATAAATGTACTTTAATAGCATTTCTAAAAACTTTTGTTTATAACATTACGTGATTAAATAAGATCGAATGTATTGCGATGTACATGTCTAGTTTTAAGTGACCGCTTGAGCAGCATATAATACTAACTCTAGAAACTTACTGTGATGTACTATCATTCCACCGCTTTTATCAGACCATGCAACATAATGCCTAATAGAAATTAAGTATTTTTTATAAATATTTATAAGTCATTAAATCATATAATTTCTTTCTAGAGTGTAAATATTAAAAAAATGCTCTAACAGTTACTCTTTTGGAGTTTAGTATAGATTCCGCAAATTTAAATGGCTTCATTATGATTTTTTTTTTAGCTCTGTCAAATATATAGATTAGATGCTTTATGCAAAAAGTTCACAGTATTGTTTTGACTTTTTTTGTGCTTTCATTCATTTTACAGCATAAGAATTCTAACTAGTTTTTTAAGTCTCACGGAATTATCAATGACATTTCATATTATATGTTACATTTGCAGAAAACTAACGATAAAAATTTTCTGTAGTATAATTTTAAGAAAAGTTTCTGTATATAACTAATTCTTTTAAATGCACACTTCCCATATTATTAAAAATGTATAAAAAATATATTTTAAGTCTTACTTTTGTGACTTTATTCTAATCTTTACATATATTCGATATATTGAATATATTTGAGTCATCACAGTCAATCAAGAGAAGAAGATAAGCATTCCTAGTATATTTTCCTGAATGTAAGATTATATTATGGCAACGACTTTTACAGTATTATCAATTAAAAAGCATTTTTTAAATATTCATAAGTTCGTATGTGTAATATTAAAATTTTCGTTATATATATGTTCATTTTGATTTTGAAATTCAGAAAGTTTGTTTAAAATATTCTAAATTCTGTTAAAAAGCAGATTGTACTTTAAATAATAATTTCTTTATGGGTGGATATATTTCTTAAAATAAAATTCCGTTTTTTTACTGTGCAATAGCTTGTATTAGATTCAAACTTATATCTTTATAAGTCAGCTAGTCTGATTACAAAAATGATCAAAACCCCCATAACTGTAATATCCAAGCGACTATTTTGTTTTATTTGAAAAAAATATATACATTTATAAAAGCATTGCATAAGTAAATTTTTGTCTTTTTATGAATATGTATAGATAAAAAAATTATTTTTTTTATAAGAATGATAAATTCAAAATATCATACTATATATATCAGAAAAATAAAATCATAGTTTGCAGTATATTCATTTGATATTGCAAAGATTTTTAGATCAGTCCTCTAAAAATGATAAAAAAAAATGATAGTCTGTTAAAAATAACGTGGAAAAATAAGAACAATAAAAATGCAATATTGTATAGAAAAATGTCAATCGTATATAAAGGCATAATAAAAACTTTATCTAATATATTCTGACTTTGTATTTTGGCATACCTATGAGTTTATATTCAATTTCTTTATGAATTAATTATATCTTTTCGGATATTTATACATTATTTTTAACCGTAAATATCCAATCAGATCATATGCTGCAATAAAGTCGTTAGTAAAGAACGTTCTGCGCATAGAATTTATCATTTGCTTATTGTTATGTCTTTTTCTTTACCTTTTAGACTTATTATTATACCTATGCAAATGTTATGTTTAAAGTAAAAAATTCGATTTGTTTCATATATGTATTCTAGAACGGCTTTTCTGCCTCCAAATACGCATAAAATAGTATTCTTATTTTTTCTACGTATTTGTAGACTTTAATAACTTTGTTTTGGTGCAATGGGTAGGAAAATTACTTTTTATCCCTTTTTTATTATAAAATTTTATCATTCCAAAGACATCGAACTTGCAATCTCAAATACGAAACCATAAAATTTTCTTCGGCATTTATAGTAGTTAGAGAATGCAAAGCCAAAATATAAAAAAAATAGGATATGAAGAAGACTTTGAAGGTTTTGATCTCGCAGATGTGCAAAAAAATATGCACTATTTTTCATCATTTCTAGACATACTGGAACAAAAATGCAATACGTTTTAAATTTAAATGCTAATCTTAAACACCTCGTTATAATAAAACGTCTTTTTGCATACTTTTCATGTGAAGATTGAACTTAAATAAATTAAATGTGCAATCTTCTTTTATCATATCATTTCATGCTGCACAAAACAAAATTTAAGAATCCTAATTTGCAAACTTCAAATTGTTTCGCTAAATTCTAATGACTCATTGAATTCAAAAATAACTATACTTATATTACTTCTTTATTTTTCACTACCTTTCCTTGTATTGATGCATATTTTTGTGTTATTATATGTAAAGCGCTTGTTTGAGCTATAATTACTGTATTAAATTAATTTGGCGACATTTTCCACTACTCTATAGCCGAATTCGAAACGATAACCGCACAAAAAAAGCCTGTATCGTACATATATTAAGATAAAGATGCATATGGTAGACTACTGTTATAAAAAAAAATTTAATCTCTTTAGGTCTATAGATTAACAATAAAAATCATTGATTTTAGTAGCTTAAATCTTTTTTTTGTGTTTCAAATTAAAGGGACTAATGTATTAGGTCTTGTGAACAATTACACATAAAAAGTATGACTTTACCAGATTAGGGTCTAAAACATTAAAAAAATGTATGTATTGGCGTTTTTTATAGATTTCTATTTTCTAGACTTTATCTATGCATAATTTGTCTGTCTATGGGTGTATCTATGCTTTTAATCAAGTTTTCTTATATCAGTTTCCCATTCTAAATACATTTTTAAATAAAAATCAGCAATTTTATGCCCAAAGTATGAGTTCTATATATTTCTATTAAAAACATACACGATAAATTTTTTTTTTCAATTGCTTATTTTAAATTTAAATAGTGCAAACTTATGTAAAATATACATGTTTTAAAGACTATATAAAAAACGAATAAACTCTTTCTCTCTATGTGGCATATATCTTTGCGCAAGATAACTCACAAAACATAGTGTATAAATTGTGTTTTTTCAAAGTAAAAAATCTGCCTATTATCTGCTAATTGTTTTCCCACGAAAATGATAGTACTTTATAATAAAAAAGTATTCTTTGGATATAGTCGTATTGCAATATATTATATTGACACCAAAGAACCAGTGACATTAATTTGACGCATGCAAAATATGCTTAAAATTTTATATATGTCTTGAACTGTATAATTTGATTTAATGATATTGAAAAACATTTATTGTTTCTTAAAAATTGTGAAACACCATTAAATACTTTTTAGATATAAGGAGACACTTCAAATATAAATTTCATTTCTTTATACTCTAAAGGGCAAGTATTTTAGTTAAATATTTATTTTCACTTATAATATATGACAAAATATTTTTTTTGACGTTTATTACTCTTGACTATAATAAGACTGAATAAGTTGACATATTCATGTTTAAAACAACCTTTTAGATTAATATTGCAAGGGGTATTTCGATTAGTATAAATTTAAATTTAGGGGTTATGATGTTGTATTTATGTAATGTAAAAATCTTTTGGCTCTTTTTTATTGTGATTTGCCTAATTTTTTTATTTTCTAGTGTCAATATACTTATTATATGCTTAAAAAATATTTTTTATGAATCTAATAATAAATAAATGCTTTTTCAAAAAAACTGTTTACTATTATATAAGAAATTTCTATCAAGAGAATATTTTATTCGGTATCAATTTACTAATTATAAAGTACTGATTTTTTTTACGCAAAATTTAGATTATAAAAACGCTTTTCACAGAAAAAAATTTTCGCTTGTTTATTTGATATATTATGAGAGCAAAAATAAATTTGATTTAAATTTATATTTGTAAAAATGGATGCATATTTAAATAATATTGTCATCTATAGTCAGCAAATATCTAAAATAAATTATTTTTATAGGCTAGTTTTCGTGTGTAATGTAGTCTTTGATTCGTCTATGCGTAACATGAATTCCAAAGAAATATACTATGACAATCTTTAGAATGTGCTGAAATGCCTCTTAAGCAATAAAAAAAAGATATACACATATAACTCATTTAATTCATTAATTTTAAATATGAATTATGCGTGCAATTCTTAAGTGTATTTTTTTATGCTGTATATAGTAAAAAATTACTATAACTGTTGTTTTGCTGTATTTGGACCTGTATATATTAAACCTCATCATGAAAAGTAAACTATATTATAAGAAAATGAATTTAAGACCAAATGTTGAAACATTATTGGTCCTGATCTATGGTGTTTTTTTGTATCAATCAGCGTATAAAAACCGAAACTATTATATAAAACATGATAAGATCAGTTTTGTATAGAATAAAAATAGTGAAAGAATATAATTTTTCAAAAAGAAATTCAGTATAAAGTATATTTTATAGTATTTTAACAATATTTCTATGTGTTAAATATAATTTCGAATGCAAAAAAAAGTTAGCCTCTAAACTTATATATTATTGTTAAACAAAGTAAATATCTAGAATTTTTTCAGGGAACAATAATATATTATATTATTATTGTAATATTTTGTAAAATATACTGATGTCCATCAGATATGTAATAGTTGACATACGTTATCTTATATCAAATTTTCGAATTTAAATTCCTTTTTTAACTACATTATACCAATAATAGCCTTTGCCTTTACATATATTAATCTGTATCTCAATAATTTTCTTGCTTTCGATTGAAATGGATGGTGTTGCAAATATATATTTTATTCGTAAAATTCTTAACACAATATTTTTTTTTCTTTTTATACCAGATTTTAATTTTTTTTAGAATAATTTTGCAAATGTATGTGTTGCATTTTATATAAGTAAATTTTGCTTATTATTTTATTAAAGCATTTATTTCAATATTACAGTATAGTTTCGCAATTCTAAAATGCATTATCAGCCTGCATATGCTATTATCGAATTAAGAACTTTTATACCACTAAAATATAACTAAAACACAATTAATATGTCATTAGATATTCATAGACATAAAAATCTTTTATAGATATTTCGCAGTCACATATCACGCAATTCTTTTATCGAGATTCCCGTCTAACGTGATTGTAGTTTTTTCTACGACTCTTAAGATATTTCGTATTATAGTTCTGTTTATTTGATCTAATACTTTATTAATATTTGCTTATAAATGCTCTATTTTCATGTTTTTTTTCATAACCAAGGGGTTTTTTATGTATTTAAAACACTTAAATTTTAATTGACTTTTATTTAACTGCACAAGAGTTTGATTCGAATAACATCAATAAAATCTAGTTCTTTTGTATTTTTACATATTATTATAACCTTTATGTGACGAATTACTGAAAAGACGCTTCGATAGTAAAAAAATATGAACTGTAGGTGTTATATAGTATAATTTGTTCGCCATATATTTTTGTTTATAATCATGAGCAAATTATAGTCGCGTTTGATACCTTAATATTTTTATTACCATGTCTTATAGAAAATATAATTTTTGTATATTATTTCCATAGGGTATATTCATACTATCAATATATTTTGTTATATATAAACACATCACGCAACCAATACAAAGAATCTTTCCATACTTATATATACAATTTTTTGTAAAATATGGCTAAATATCATCTCCTGATATTTTTCTGACGAATATTGTTTTCTAATACCATAATATTTTGATATTCGTCATTTTATCATTTTTAATCAAATGCGTTTTTTCTTTGTTTTAATTTTGTTTTTCGGCAACAAAAAATAAAACAAGTATTTTAATCATTTTATTTTATCAATTAATTTGATTTCAGTTTGCATCTTATATTAACTTTCATAAATTAGTGTATAAAATTAAGCGGTAGGCTTTTATATCCAACCAATTTTTCACTAGATTGGGGTACATCTATTTTGATTTTTATGTACAAAGTACATCATTTGTTAAATCAAAGCTGTCTTGTCTAAAAAAAGATACATGTCTCGCAATAAGTCAAATAATATTTCGATCATAATAAACTGAATAATATCAAGTTTGATTTTTGAAAGTAAGCATATATAAATCTGATTTATAGTTTATATTTACATTAAATATATTTAAGATTACAAAGATTTAGAATTTTTTATATAACATCATCTTTACGTTAAAAACTAGCAGCTTATTTTTTATAATAGATACATGTCAAATGTATCGTTGCAATAATTTTTAAAATACATGTATGTGTACAGAAACAAAATGAAGTGTTTTTATACAATACAATATGTGTATACAGAATTTTGAATTTTAAAATCAGAATAAATGCTTTATAAATAAAAGTGTGGAATTTATAATCACGATAAAATTAACAATATATATGAAATTTAAAGTTTTTCTTCACATCGCATAAAAAGGCTTCTTTAGAATGTAATGCATCTTCTTTGTTGGAATATAGTCGGGTGTGTTTTTTAAAAAAAGCATATTTTGTTATAAACAAAAAGCAATAGAATATTGTTTTGTCGAAATTTATAATGACACCCTTAAAAATTTTTTTACTAAAAGTATCAGAAAGTAAACAAAAAAAACTTTCAATGTTGCTCTTTTGACAATTCAATTTCTAAGGAGATTAATTTCTCGTCATCCGTCTATAAATTGCATAGATTCAGCCAAATATGCATTGGATTACAAATTCTCTACTGTTCACTATAAATTTAAGACTCACTTTTTGTTTTAAAATCACTGAAAACATTCGGAAGGGTGCTACTTTAACAACAATTACCCGAATAAATTTATTTTCGCGTTCAATTTCGGTGTTAAATCTACAAAAAATAAACTTCTCTTATTTTGTTTAAATAGGTCTATAATTGTTTTTGTAAACTTATGAATATTGTAAAAAGATACATACATTTGATCTTGATCACATGGTCATATACTCAAGTGACAAAAAAATCAAAATAAAAAAAACAGTGGTCTAACATTCTTAATATATATTTGGCATAATATTTCAGTCTATGTATTGCATCAGGTTTATTTAAGTATATCTCTGTTGTTTTTTTGCTCGATATATCATAAAACTAAGTGATATATATAAATTAAGGGTTTATTACACTCAGATTTATTTTAGGAACATTTTATTATACTAATAACACTTTCAATTCTTTAGAAAGTTTTTTAAATCCGTTTAGATGTAATTTTGAGCTTGTTTGTGCAACAATTTATATGAAAATGCAAAATAAATAATGTAGAGCTATATATATTTCTAAGGTATTTTAGCAAAAAAAAACACATCATGTAGGCGTTTATAATACGAGAAAATAAATAAAAAACTAATAAAAAAGTGTAGTATATTTTAAGCTGATTACTTGATTCTAGATACAAAAAAGAGGCGAATGTACCAATTAATAGCATTATTTATCGGAGTATATGGTAACAAAATAAATTATACCAAGAATGCGGAAAAATTATGCCTAATTGTAATGTATATAGAACAAATATATATCTTATTGAGTTAAACAAGTTTATGCTTTTAATATCCTAGTCTTTCATATATGGATAACAAATTGTGAAAGTTTTATGCATACACCAGTTTCAGCTTTTTAATATAGTCATTTTAAAGATTTAAATATAAATTTTACAAATGAAGTATGAAGGCAACTTCCTCATTGCAAATAGAAAATATTGTCTCTAAATATTATCTTTGTTGATAACACGACTGTGTCTGTTCTTTTTGTTAAAAAAATTTTGTATTATGGAAAGTATCAAAAAATAAAACTTCATTTTGATGCTGTTTTCCAATGGAAGTGTACTTTTATTATACTTGTAAAAAAATTAATGTTTTCTGCATAAATCATTATTAGAGTTATTGATAGATATAAAATGACAGAACTTTTTTATATGATGCATCAAATTTTTTATGTTTGATGATTCAAAGTCGTTCGTATTAGATCTTTTAATCTTTAATAAAACTCTAAACTCCAAAAGTGTCAGGAAGTTTTTTAAATTTGTAAAAAAACGATTTGCTAAGTAAGGTTATTTATTGATTTTTGCATATAAATTTCTAATTTTCATGTCATATATACTATAAAACATTATACAAAATTGTACATATACAATCTAAAACAGGTAAACTTTTATTGGGGAATTCTAAATTCTGTGGAATAGTTTCAAATGGGATTAAAGATAATTTGTGCATTCACTTAATATACATTATCTGACTTGATAATATTCATTCTTATATATTATGTTAACTGGCACATAAAGTGTATATCAGCAAAATCTTCTGTTTATTAGTTTTACCACTAGATGTATAATAAATTTATTAATATGTTTCTGCAAAAATATAACAATTTTGCATAAAAAAGGTACAATATAACCTATATAAAAAAGTATTGGTTTTAACTCCTTGCCTTGCTAAGTTTAATTTCTCATATTGTAACATGCAATCATTGTTGTGCTCTTTTTACTATTATAATAATAAATATACAATTTAGTTATATGTTAATTATTTTTTATTCGAATTTATTGGCTTAATTAATAGTATAAATTTTAGTTTTTTTCTCAAGCACAATTTTCTTGATTCCCTGCGCGCACAGCGTATATATATTTCATTTATCATCTTCTCTCCTAAGTCAACTTGCACACTCTAATTATTAAGTGATCTATTAATTCAGTTGTTTTTTCAATCCCAAGGTTTGCATATATGCCTCGATCTGGTTCGTGACATCTAGTTCATCTAGAAATTTTCATGATTGCGTGTCACCACAACGTCTTTTGTTTTAAAACATGTGATAATTTATGCCTTGCACTAGTATATTTTTGATAGCTCATATTTTCTCAATTTTTCGTTTTCAACTATGTTTATATCGGCGAAACATGTCACGCAAATTTTGATCAGAGTAATGCTGTTCTTCTTTTTATCATTTACAAAAAAACCAGGTCTCTCATTTGATAACATAATGTCTGTTATAATTCTTGTATCATCTTTGATCTCCGTGAATTCGTTTTATATTATTTCTTGCAAAAAATGACTGCGTATTGTATCAGGTTTGTGAAAATAATATTTTTACATCAACATAATAGGAAGACATAAGCTTTTCTCGTTGTGTGTATAGTCATCGCAGAATTTTTTTACATCTCCTTGCATAGTGATCGACTGTTTTCAAAGATTCGTTGCAGTGCAGACATCTTGATCTTATAACAAACTTAATATTTCAATTACGAATATAACAGAACCTAGCTATTTCTAATGGATTGATATTCTAATCTTGTAGCCAATTTGAGTATCTAATATTTCAAACGTAGAATTTTTTTCACATAGAAGAGTTTTTGATGTAGTGTTTTTTGTTGTGTTCTATACAATAAACTAATTTTTGTTTTTGTATTCAAGCGCTATAAGATCTATGTCATCGAGGTCATATTTTGTATTGCAGAAATCATTTTTTAGGAATAGATGGGTGCACTTTCGTACTTAAATTGTAATATTGCAGATTCTCTGGTTATTTATCCACTTTCTTGGCTTTGATTTTGTATCGTTGGTAAATTCTCTTTCTTTTTTAACTTCTATATATTTAATCTACGTTCTAGTTCTTTTCTCTTAAAGTATAATTTTTCTTATTAGTTGTATGTAAAAATATACAATATTTTTGAGATCAAAAATATAAATATAAAGGTATATTTATACCCATATAAGAAAAAATCTGACAAAAACACTCAGTAGCATCAAAAAAATCGATTTTACTAGATGAATTTCATTTTTCTAGATAGCATATAAAATAAAACTAAATGTCTTGTTTTTTAAACTTTTATTTCCAAAGAAGATATAAATTTAAGAGTTAAAAATATATATTACCTTAAAAATATTCTGAACATTAAAAATCTTTACATATTATAGTATTTCGGAACGTAAATATTTTATTTGAATTGAAGGTATTTTAATATTCAAAGCATTTTATTATGCTAAAGTATATTTAAAACACATATCTTAGTCATTATGGTGTTTGTTTTATCAACTTCAAACAAATATTTTAGGTTCGTAAATGATAGCAATCCAAAAATAATAAAATTTCTTCTTTTATGATTGTTTTATAATCTAATATACCTGAAGAACGCATGAGACGAGATCAAAATATATATAACAAAGTTTTTTTAAAGATGCTACGGTCAAGGTACGATTTTATTAATATAGAAATGTTAGGAGGTTTAAAATAAATTAAAAATGAACAAGTGTATTCATAATAAATAATCGTGATTTACATTTTAACATTGTGATTTTATAATATATGTGGAAAATTAGGTTCACTTAAAGTAAATACTATATATATTACATATGATTTTTTAGTCGTGGTGAGTGCAGAAACATCGTTTTAAATTTTTAAGGTGAAATTGATCCATTATATACATGGATAAATAAAAACACAGATTTTCATCGTATTTAACAAGTTTGGATCTTAACTAACCTTTGAATTACTATTTTTATATAAAATAAAGATTTAAAAAAAATCGATTGTAACAATATCTTTACACAATTATTTCTGCATAGTTGAATTATATATATATTTGAGAGTATATATGCTATCTATATGTATCTTTTATTTATATATGATTTTTTAAGATTAAATTTCTGTTTTTATCTAGGTAAATTTATAAAATTATTTTTTCGATTTATAAAATTTATATATCGTATTTGGGAGAATTAATTTGAAAAGGACAAAGATATAATTACTTTCTAGTATCCTAATTTTATTTTATATTTGTCGTGAATAGGTTAAAATATATTTTCTCGCGATCTGTTTGCTTTTTGATTACTATGTATATATAATTTGTCTATATTTATACCTATATTTTCTGTTAAATCTCAATTATAATCATAAAATGCAAATTCGAATCCACCAAATGAAAAATTATATACATTTTTTTTATTATTGTCTTTACATTTTTTTGACATTATTTGTATATCGCTCAGCTCAATAAGCATATTTAGAGGTGTTAAATTGGGGTTTTCTAATGTATTCATACCGAAATTCTGCGTATCATTATAAAATTCTTTCATGTCAGAGTAAATGATTATAGGGACAAAGTAACGAATCTGGTTGTTTATTTTTTTAAATTTTTCATATACATCACGATCCTCTAATAACTTACCAAAAATCTCTATAAATATTGATATGTTTTTCATTTTTGTATTTATATCATTACAATATTCTTGGATAATTTTTAGACTTTCCGAACCGAAATTTCTTTCATTGACTTTTCTAATATAACAAAAAATTAATTCTTTTAATTTATTTGTGATTCCAAGCTCGAATATAATTATTTTTTCTCGTTCTGGACTAATTTTAATAAGTTCCTCGGTAATTAGTTCTAAATTTGTGGTGATATCTATTTCATCATCAATTATAAAAGAATATCCGGTTGGGATGGATAATTCTAGTTTTCTGATTGTCCCAATTTTATTGATATCTATTTTTTTTGTCGGAATCATACAAACCCCGTGTCTAGCTAATTTTAAAATATTAATCATTGTAACTTGGTTGTTACCGACAATAATATGGCTTAATGCACAAGCAAAGTAAACATATGACGAGTTTGAAGGCTCTAAATTTAGTATTTTCTGGTATTTACTCCATATTTTTTTCTCGTTTTCATAACTAAGGTTTTTGAAAGCTTTTTCTGTTTGTTCTATATGATATTTAATTTTACGTACTATTTCAAATTTTAAGATCTTTTGTTTTATCACAAAACATAAATCTTTATATTCATCGTCAAATATAAATAAAAAAAGGTTCAGTAAACAATTAATTTCTGAATCTGATGGTTCATTGAAATTAGTATTCACTAACGCTTTAAATATCATTTCGTCTACACATAAAAGATTATCATATAAATATAGCTGAATGCTAAACATCTGCAAACCCTGACTATATTCTGTAGAAATCGTGTATAAATTGTAGAACATAACTAGATTGAAATGGTATAAAAATCTCATATTTACAAAAAAAGAAGTTCTGTTTCTATTTATTTCAAATATATATTCCAATCAATGTGATGGCAAATGGAATAAAAAGATTGGCTATGATTCATCCAATCAATTTTGGCAAAACTTAATGTACCCACCACTACTCAAGAAAATTAGTCGACTTAAAACACAAAATCAAAAAATATATGATAATAACAATAGTAAATCACTAATTTTCTAATTCATCTTTAGTAAACAAGGTCTAATATGGAATTCACATCACATGATGTTATATAAATTTTGAGCCAATTATATTATATATGGTATTATTTTGTAATTTATGCAATTTTAGAAGATATTGCAGTATATTTTTCTAAGTTTCAAATGTTTTTGTGTTTTTCAAAAAAAAATATGACATCTTCGTTTTCTTTTCTAAAAAAAAAATTCAATGTTTGTCTGTCTATTCTTCTAGCCTCTACACACTGGGTTGAAAAGCTAAGAGTATATTCTGTTTATATTTGTAACACTTCTGAGCACATTATGTCTATTATATATATAATACTACTTGTATTTTTACGGCCACACATTAAATTAGGGAACACTATCAAAAGTTACAACTTTTCTATATGATCTTATCAATTATAGTTTTAATTACAAATAGATAAAATAGCGGATTTTTTTTTGTATTGGACATTAAATTTTGATTTCAATATATATTGCTGGTTGATGATGCATTTTTGCTGCCAAATAGCAAATTTGAAATGATAATTACGCAACATTATTAATGAATATGAACGATGGAAATTTTAGATATATAATGCAAACAATTGATGCGTCTTTTTTTTGAAGTTTGGTCAAAGCAATTTTGAAAAAAAAAGTTAATTTTTTCATATCATCCTATGTACGAACTAAATCCTATCAATTTTTTGCTATAACATCTCACTTTTTTATTTATAAATTTTATATATGTTATACTATTTTTTATATAATATAAAAACCATGAGATTGAGAAAAACTCATGAGAATATAGGTCTCGAAAGAAATAGGGGGATTAAAGAATAATTTGGAGAGGAAAAGATACCCGAAAGTATAAATACGCCCTGCGTAAAGAGAATCAAGCAAGCTGTGCCAGAGAACAAAAACATAAGTATCTTGTAAAAATTTGGCCCAAAAATAAAAAACACTACTTAGTTTAACTATTTAAATTAAAACTCGGGATTGTGAAGAACCCTTGAATTAATAGTTCTCGAGATGAGTAGAGGTATTGTGTCAGAATTTGAAGCGAGGAAGATAACCGAATGTATAAATACGCTGTTTGCGCAGGGAAAAAAGCAATCTGTGCTTAAGAACAAGAACTAAAATTTAAACTAAATAATTACCCTATAAATATAAAAAACGTCGTCTTTATCACATGTCACCTATGATCGATATCAATTTTTTATGTAATTATCAGGCCTGAATATTGAAGACAATAATAAATATAATTTATGCGAACATAATATTCATATAATTCAATCACCACATAATTACATTATAGCTACTATAATTTTTATATTTACCGTTGTATGTTATAAAAAAAAAATTTAAATAAAAGGTATTACTAAAAAAAATTTTACAGTTTGAAATACAAGAAATCTATACATTCTGTATCAATGATCACTTACAAAATATATAGTTTAACTAACCCTATAAATATTTTCTGCTATGTTTTTAACTCAGGCCTTAGTTTTTTTTTGTTAACATTCGCAAACTTTTTTCCTACAATCGTAATGTGCTGTGAATCTCAAAGTACAACTAAATTGTTAACTGTGACTTCTGAGCATATATAATAAGATTAATTTTTGCATTCAATTAGAAATAACAGCTATTAAAAAATATACATAAACATCATGAATGAGGAAGGACATATAACAGGCAAATTACAAAATATATAAATGTCTTAATTTGTAAATCAAATTTTACTTAAAAAAAAAAATTATGTGCGAATGTATCGATAGAATAAATAGCATTATTAGAATTATATAAATATTTCATTGGTAATTTTTTTGTGATCAAGAATGACATTGATTATACAAACTTAGTCTAATCAAAAACCATAAATTTTAGCCTATGATAGAACCAAGAAAAATATTTATAAAATAAATTTTACTTTACTTATTTATGTCGCTTTTTATGTTTTCAAAAGTAAAAAAAAAATGGAATTCAAGAAGGGATGCTTATGGTTGTTTTGTGCGAGATACTGCAACCGGATGCGCATATCCAATATTTTATCTATGATATATATTCTATTAATAAAATCAAACATGCCATAGGTACATATAAAAAGATTTAAATATTTAAAAAAGGTTTTATCATGAAAAAAGTAACAAAATGTTGTTTATGTGTAGTTTAATTTGGTTTTAATTACAATTGATATTACTAACGGGTATAGGAACTGATTACTTAGGTTGGATTTGACTAGAATTTTTGAAAAATGGTTTTTATAAAATAAAAGATGGTTAGTAAAATTTTTAGATCGAAAAACTGTAGAAAACTTTGAATTTTAGGGTTATTTTTATATAAGAAATTTGATTTTTGAGAGATCTATATTTTTTAAATATTATAAAAATCACGTGCAAATATAGCTCATTTTATATCGTGTTCCGCATATACATAAAAAGTTATATAAATTTCGATACTTGTGTACTTAAATGATATAATTCCAAATAATATAATCATCAGAGGTACTAATACAAAATCACGATTATAATTGATTAAAAAAAGAGAAATCTCATCATTTTTTTATAATTTCATATATAGCTTGTTATCATGCAAGCTCTATAGTATATTCAAATTTCATTTTACAGCCCTGAACCTTTTGATAAAATCTGCCAGTAGAAGAATATTTATTTCATGTAATATACTTTTTAAGGTGATATAGAAAATATTGTCTAGTTGATCATATTATCATTATAATATAGATGTATTTCGATATTCCATGGATTTTAGTCACGCCAGTACCGATAGAAGTCAATACTAAAGAATTTCAATCCATTTATACTAGCCCGACATATAAAACTGGGACAATTCAGCAGTAAATTGTCAAATCCAGATGCATTAATCAATTGTCATTTTCATGTAATATTATTCTTTATTGTCTTTTTGTATGTTTAAGATATCCTCAGTTGTTTGATCAAAAGATGAAGATTATTAATCTTTTATATTAATATTAATAACATTTTCCAACATAGTATACTTTTAAATTTTAAATTGTGATATTAATATAAATAGCTTTTCATAAAAAGAAGGTATTTTTCAGGCAAAGACTTTGTTACTATTTCGAACTAATACATTATTCATCTATCGCTTTCTATAGTACTTTTGGTATTTCTAAATCAAATATGATATAAATTAACTGTGTCGATGTGTTAGTCTTAACTTTATTGAAAAAGTTTGTTTGTATGCACCACGAAAAGTAATAACCTTATAATGAAGAAATTCATACTTAACAGCATTACTATTTAGTATATAACGTAGTTTAATATTGTCTAGCCACATTACCTAATATCAAAAGAAACATGAGTTTGTGCAATAGTCTAATGTATGTTTTCTCACTCTCAAAACATCCTTTTTACCTGTATGTATTCACATTATGATTTATTGAACATAAATTATCATTTTATGATATATCTATATCTAAAGATGTTTATATGTATACATATAACTTTTTTAAGATAATAATTATACCATTTAATATTCGACATTTATCTATTTATCACTTTATATATATTTACAAAATAATAGATTACACTTGTTTGATGCAAAAATAAATATCATACTGTCATTTTTATTAATCATATGAATACGCTTTTAGGCTTGCATTTTATAATATTATAAATATAAAATAAAAAATTCTGAAATATATTTCATTATTTTTAAGTTAGATAAAAAACAATTTGTTTTCATAAAAAAAATATTGGTATAGTTTTTTAAATATTTAATTCATTTAATTTTCTACAAAAATTTTCCAATATTCATCTAAAAGCCGCTTTTTACGATCCTCTGGCCGTTCTACATTCTTTTTAAAAAAAATCATACGAATTTTATTTTTCAAAAAAATTAGAAATTTTTTGATTCTTTTCCTAAGTATCATCACCAGTAAAAAAATCATTATAGTTTCAATGAAAATAAAGGAAATAATTTCAATTCCCCTTGTTCTCACTTCTTGCTCTCCCTCTTTTTTCTCCGAGAGCTTTTCATCTTCCTTGTTTATAGGCCTAAAGTTTTCTTTTTTGTTGCTCCTTTTATTCAAAGCAACATGCTTCTTACCTACTTCTACAGGCTTGCTCTTTTTTTTTGTTGTGTATTTTTTGTAATTAAATGGACAAATCAAAAGAAAGCAGAAATTTTTCTCTTTATTGTTATGTAAATAGGTTGTGTGTAAGACAACCACAAAAACAATTAATATATAATAAATCATTAAAAAGTTGATTAAATTGTTCTTTTATAGATAATGTTTTGCAAAGAACTCATTTGATGATTCTATTTTCCAAACATATTGATCTTGCATAAAGTCTCAATTAGGAAATTTTATTTTCACGTCATTATAAAAATTTATGTGATTGATTATTATTAATTTAATTCACGTATATATTTCCTAATAAGGGAAGGAATATTAAGACTTATTTGTTGAAAATATATTCTAATTAAACCTTTTTTATGTGAACAATGCAATCATGTTGTGATATTTTATACAGTTGTGGATCAATAAAATATAAGTTTTTCTAACTAGTTTGAATATATTTCATTCAAGAAAAGCGACAGCATCGAATTTTTTTAAGTAAAATAAATCAAATTTAGAATTATCAACGAAATATTTTTTTGATTTCATCTAAAATGTACTGAAAAAATCAGCCTATTAGATAGCTATTCCAAATCGAATTAAGTGATAAGGTGCTAATTTTTATAAGCATCATGCTTAAACATAAAAAAAATCAAATGAAATTACATCTATTAAATAATTGTTTTTAAATATATTACATTTTAATATTTATATATACCACTAATTATTTTGAGATATACATAAATTACAGAAAAAAATTTAAATCCCACGAAAAGCGATAGATGCATTACTATAGTGTTAACTCTGATACCTGAATAAAAATATCTATTTATGTATAAAGAATGAATTTAAAATAATATTTGCATCGCTATATAATATGATACTGTACATTGTTTAATTTTTTTTTATTCAATAAATCAAAATCAAACTTAGTTCAAATAGATGAGACATTTAATATTAATGGCAAAAGGTTATATAAAAAGTAATAAACAAATATTTATAAATTTATTTACCTAACAAACAGTAATTTTTAAATTGTATATTATCAAGAAAAAAAAATACTCTTAAAGGATAAAAGCCTAAAATTTTACAAAAAGAGATGAGTAAACACATTAAACAATACTTTTTGCGTCTATTAATATAATTTTATGTATATCGCTGGACTAATAAGCCTAAAGTCACAAGATTTAAATCTATAAGTTTGTATCTTAATAAATTAATTGCGGACTATTCTTATTTAATTATGGGTTAAGTTTCTCAAAAATCGATTTTATCTATTTAGACGTGTTCAGCGCGTTGGGAATATTGCACAACTCCTTAATGCATCTTTTGACACCTTCCTCTGATCTATCTTCATCAACTGCTCTTCTTCTCTCAAATGAGATGTGTGCAACTGTCTTGCGGAGTGTGAGAGCTTGCATGTATGCTTCTACTTCGTCCGGTATTTTTAACTCCTTAACATATTTTTTATGATATTTTGTGACCACCCCATCCCAAGTCATCACATATAGTATTATTCTTGTTTTGCATTTGTAAATTAAACCAAGGTCATATGCCAAGATGTCATATTTCCTATATTTTTCATTCTCAACTTCAGTCAAGTTATCAAGGCTCGTTATACCTATTTCGATCAGCGTAATCATATTTTCTTTTCTATCGTATAGAAAAATATCAGGTCTATTTTGTTTGATTCAAATATCTGTATTGTTCCGGAGTCAAAGATTATTTCTGCATTTTCGTTTTCACAGATCTCTTGTACTGAGTGTGTTCTGATCTTTTTGGTTTTCTTGAAAATGTATCGTCTTGATAGGAGGAAATGAATACATCTTACGATTTCATGCTGTCATCGCACGTAATCATGCCCTAACATTTTCTTGCATCTTGTTGCAAGGTGATCAATTGTTTTCATAGCTTCATTACAGTATGGGCATTTTTTCCGTACACCGAAAAACACATTTCTGTCTTGAATAAAACATAATTTATTTTCTTCACTTGGTTTAATGTTGCCACCCTTTATCCATCTTGATGAACCAACAATATCAACCATATCATTATTCTTAGCTTCAAAAAGTTTTTGGTGTAATGGTTTATCTTTTATTTTACACAATAAACTTTCTTGCTGCTTTTTCTCCAGTGTTTCGATGTCGTTGATATTAGCATGATATTAATTATAAGGTATTCTTCAATTAGTGAAAGATGTGTCTTGTTATCTTTTTCTACTTTTAGAATTGCGGACCTCCTCGGTGAGCTGTTTTTACTGTTTTTTAGCTTTTTTAGCTGGTAGAGCAAGTTCTCAGCTTTAAATCTGATATTACATAGCCCACGTCCTAGTTCATGTCTCTTTATATATAATCTTTGTATATTACTAGGCTGGAGGTGGATGGAAAATTCGTTTAAAATATCTCTTATCTTATCATCAAGTTTGATGTATTCTTTAAGTTCTAATTTATATACGCTTATGTGGTAATTTATGAGTGACGTTGCATGTTCATTAATGGCTTTAAATAAATTCCCGGCATTAAGTTTAGTCTTACATAAATTTCTTATTCGATTTAATATTTGTTCTGCAATTATATCTATAGTTTCTTGCTTTAGCTCTGATTTGCTATTCTCAATTACCCCAAGATATTTGTAGGCTGCCGGGCCTTCTATAAATTTTGCATTATCTGCACATATTTCATGGTTAGTTTCAGACTTGTTTTTGCGTATGTCAAGGCCTACTGCATTAAAGAAGGTTAGTGTTTCGTCAGTCATGAGTTTAAGTATTTCTGGAGTTTTTGATATTTATTTGAGGTCATCTATGAAGAGTAGATCATTTGTTGTATATGAGTTTTAATCGTTCAGTACACTCACCCCTGGGAAGCGTTCATTTAATTTTCTGCTTAACAAGTAATGCATAGAACGAATAATTAAGATGACAGACTATCTCCCTGAAGTATGTCTTTATTTTTTCTTTTATACATGATTTCATGTCCATCTAATATCAACGATATACTCCATTTACTTGATATCTTTCTTATGAAAGATGTTTTTCATGCTGGTAGATTGAAATTTTCAATACATGCATGTAGGTAGTTATTTTTTATTAGGTCAAACGCCTTTTTTACATCAATCCACGTTGTATATAAATGATTTCACTGCTCTTTATTTATCGTAATATTTATAAGAGCTTGTTCTTTTGCTCCTTGAACGCGCCTTATTGTCCCTAACTGATTTTCTGCAATTAATTCTCTTGTCTCTACTCTATACTGAATAATTTTTAAGACCGCTTTTGTTGTTTATTTATATAAATTAGACATACATGTTATTGGTCTAAATTCATACCTATCTTGAAACCTTCTTTTGGTATAAGGTATGTAGTGCCTGAATAAAACCTTCTTCCCAGTTTTTATTTTCTAAACATTTATCTGATATTATCTGATATATATAATTATGAAGACTCGTCATTTTTTTAATGAAGAAATTAAAGATTCCATCTGATCCAGTAGCTTTCCAATTTGGCAGTGATTTTATTATATTATCAAGATCAATCTCTGTTATGGAGCAAATTTTACCTGTTTTTAGGCAAGTAGAATTGGGCATAGGCAATCTTTATAATTATTTTTGTTCTGATTTTCCGTTCCATTTTCCCACATTTTCATCCAAAAATTTTTGATTTATTCATCTGAAGCTTCGATTGCATAATTTTTGTTTTGTGTCAATCCTCTATAAGAAAGTCTTCTATATAGCTCAAAGAAGTTTTTTTCTCTGGTGAAGTCACATCTTTTTTTTGTACTGCTCTATTTTTTTCTGCAATATTCTAATATTTTCTGTATAGATATTTAACACAATTTTAAGATGATCATCTATGTCTAGGATCATGTTTCTTGACCGCATTATTTTTTTGATTTTTTAATTCTTCTTCTTTTACTTCACTGCTTTTATTTTTATATAATTCTAGTCCATCTCTTATTCTTTCTAAAAGCTCAATTTTTTCGATTTTTTTTGAAATATATTTGTTGTCTTTTCTCGGTTGTGTTGTGAGGCGTTTGTAAGTCTGTTGTGCGGTTTGTAGCAAAATTGCAACATCGAACTCATTCTTGGGATTCTGGGTGGATGTAATTGTCCCTATTATCATATTAATAGTTTGGAGAGTAGTAGTGTCAACTTTGTAGTATGGGATTTTCCTTGTCCTTTCAAATCTAACGCTATTTGCCTTTTTTAAGCTTTAGTAAATTCATTAAATTAACTTCTACATAAAATTGCGGACTATATGTTTTTATATATATTTTGAATTTTCGGATATAATAAAAGCGTGTTAAATATTGAGATCATAACATAAAAAAATGCTCCATATTTTGAGCTCAATATTTTGTTCGCATTACTATAATACCAATAAAATAAACGAAACAAATATTAAAACAAAAGTATCAAATAAAAATCTTTTATAAAGAAAATATATTTGATGCCATACAGAAATGGTAAATAACTATAGAAAAATAGAATGAACTATATATTATAAAAAAGGATTGAAATGAACAGGAATGAGACACAATAAATCCTCAGATCATTTAAAATTTCATTTCAGTCAACGTATTAATTCAAACTATGTCTTTTATTTCAAAATTGTGCCCTCATGTTTAAAAACATATGTACTTTGTTTGAGACAGAATTGTTTAAATCATAAAATGACAAATCGATATTCGTCATAAAATATATAAATCACATGGGAATCTATTGTCTTTCAATTTGTTATCGGGTTGTGGAATAGAGATAGTCAACATAGGGTTTATCTTTTCCAATAGGAGAAAATTCTCTAAATAAATATTATATATTTTTTTGTATAAAAAACCTATTAAATGATTTTTTTCACTGTAATCTATGTAAATTATATCAGATGAAGATAGTATTTAACGTGTGGAATATCTAATAAAAATATACTTAGAACTTTTTTTTTATCTTCTTTAAATATATACCAATCCACTTGTTTTTGTTGCATATGTTTTGATGCATTTCAGAAATAAATAAAGAATATACTGTGTCTAAATAATAAAATGTTATTATAGAAATCATACTGGGATAGAATAAAAATTTTTTATTGATTATTTTATATGATTTTCTATAATTTTCAGACGATGAAAAAACAGTTTTGTATAGTATTTTTATTATAAGTACTTTAAGTCATGCCATCTTTTTGTATACAGTTAAATATATTGCTTCTTTGGCTGATGATTTTTGATAAAAAAACGATGTTCTTTGAATGTAAAATATATTCTTCACTTTTTTAAAAATTATTTTTGATATTAATAAGAAATTTAATCTAAAATAACGAATTTAACACGAAAAAATCAATTACTTGTAATTAATACAGGGCATATTTTTTATAGCGTAATTTTATCCCAATTAGAAAATGCTGGTTATATTTGATTTTATATACATTAATCGCATTTTTTTTATATAAAAAAAATTTTAATGATTTATATGGAAGATAAAATCGTATTATTGTCAAAATAAAACAAACTCTTGGAAGAATGATATATATTTTAGAACCTAAAAATTTTTTTAGACATGAAATATTTCTTAAAAAATATATTATGATAGAATATTTTAAATGAAAATATATTGATATTTTTTTCTGATATTACCATGTTTCTATCTTTTTTTGAATCTTGATGTAACAATAAAATACATTTTCAAAGATAACGCATTAGACTGATAATGCAAAGAAGATTTTATCGTATTTTTTTGCATATTCTTACTAATTAATATTATATTAAATCAAAATTCTAGTTTTAAAATAAAAAAACGTGTTTTTGGAATAATAAAATGCTCCTAATATTTTTATATGCTAATAAAATATATTTGCTACCCTTGAAAAATTTAGGTTAAATGTGAAAGAGACCGATTAGTGAAATAAAAAAGATAAAATATTATAATAATTAAGGCACATTCTAGAAATTTCAAAATGTTTTTGACATATGAAAACTGCAGTTTGTCTGGTTTACCAACATTTTTAACAAAAATTAAATTGATTTATGCCATTCTTGTTATTTTTCTCATTATCTGTGTTTATAATTCAGATGCTTTTGCATTGAATTACTACAAACGAAGATAAATGTGAGTATTTATGATAAAATATTTTCTTCAATCGAAAAAATCATTACTCTTGTTATATGAGCTAAGAATTTTTTTATTTTTACATAATTTATCTAATAAATATATTAAACACGTATTTGATATGCAACAAAATAATTATCTGCTATGTTCGCTCAAAAAAAGATGTTTTGACTGTAATTTCGTTTGCTATTTAGTCTAGCTTTTTTTATCGGTTCGAGTATATCTCATAAATAAGCACACAAAGTTTTACTAACTATATAAATTATATAAGAAAAAAAGATTTTTTTGTAATTTAATGTCTTTAAACGTGTTTTTAGTTTATTAAAAAGAAGTTTAAAATCTAAAAAAAAAACCGAAACCTTTTTGTTTTATATTTACAATCTAGAAAAAAAAATAAAACTTGAATTTTGCAAAAGACTATATAGTTTTACTATATGCGAAATATGCCTTTTTTGTTTCACATGTATGCTGATATGATTTTAGATGTAAATTTTTCTATTTTAATTTCCTAGATCAGATAAATAGTCAGCTTATAAATATTAGAATGTGATTTTAGCAACTATATATGACAATGTAGCAATTTTCTTTATAAAAACAAAACATACTAAATGGAAAAAATTATAAGAATATTTAAAAGTTACTAATAGCTATATAAAACTAAGTTAAACATAATCTATACTAAAGAAGTCTTTCATTTTTATGATTATATATGAAAACAGTACCATCTTGTTAAATTTCTATGCTTTACCGCATTATGATTTTTTTTAGATTTAAATAATATTATCTGATTATATATTTACCTATAATTTTCCAGTTTGTATTATAAAATAAAACTGTATTATTTTGATATATGAATTTTTTTCAATAGAAGTGACCGAATTTAAAACATCTACGTATCTTTTTCCCCTATCAAAAAATTGAATTTTTTTTGAATATCATTAAACTTTAGTTGATCATAAATAATTTTATATGATAATGATACAAATAGAACCGAAAAAGATAGAAATGGATAAATTAATGATAATATTATTAAAAAAATTTATTTGATAGAAGATAATTACAAATAGAACACATAAAATAACATAAATAAATTATACTATATTGCGTAAGCTAAACTAATTTAAAGCATGTAGAAGAATATTTTGCTGGAAATCAAATATTGCACCAGTAAAACTAGGAAACAACGTGCAGAAATGCATCAATATAAAAAAACTAAAATTTGAATTGACCTGTTTTGCTCAGTGTAGTCTGTTTTTCCGCTTTTAATCGAACATATGACACATGTTCTAAGTGATATAAACGATTTTTTGGTTGTTTATTTGGATTTTTTAATCATGTTGTCAAGCCAAAAGACACGAAATAAATGTAAACATAGGCCTCATATGTGAAATTTCCGGACAAAATATATATAAATTTATGCCATTAAAACTTCTAACAAAATATTGTAATTAAAAAAAAGATCAATAAGTAGAGAAGCAAATTTATGGACACAAAAATCCTTGACCATAAGGAATTGGATAATGCATTTTTTGTGTATAAGTAGATATAAATTTGCTGCCTCGAAATTTATGTTCATGCATGGATTATCATATTTAATTAAGTTATAGAAAAAGTTCTGAGACTATAACAAAAAATATGAATATATAGAATAATGAAGATCACAGCCTATAACTGTTTTTATTAATTTTTTATTAAAGTATTTTTTTTGTTCATATTGCTATTGTTGCAAAATTTCTCGCCGTATATTGTATTTTAGGTAAACTTTCTTGTATGAGATTCAAAAATTATAAGCAATTTAGTTAATTAGCCTTTTATAAAAATATTAACTTCGGAATCTTTTGAAGAAGATACAAAGAATCCATACGATCTTTTTTAAACTTGAATCCTGCTATGAAATTTCTAACTATATTAAAATACTAATTATAAACTTTCTAAATAAATTAGTACTATTATTTTTAATCATTACTGAATATAAATACAGTAGAAAATGTGAAACGATATAAAGAAGTAATAGACGAAGTGAAGTACGATATAGAAGATTCATACATTTATAAAAAAAAGCTCGATGTAGATCTTCATATATTTCAAACACTGAATATAAGTTTTGATATTAAAAATTTTTGTTGAATTTTTTTTCTGCATGTATTTTACGGGGTTTCGTTTTTCTCTTATAATATACATATAAAAAAATCTTTTATATGTCATTTGTATTTTAGCTTAGAAATATGAACTTTTACTGTGAATACTGCACTTAGTGGCTAATTTTCTATAAATTTCACTTAACCTGAACTGAAAAAAACCTTTACTTAAAAAGATGATTGCATGGCGTAATCGTATCTGTAAAATATATGAATGTCCCAGAAGAACCAATGAATTTGATTTAATTAGATTATATGGGTATATAACTATTCTGATATAAATAGATATCATTAAATGTATGTTTATAATATATTTGATTAAATTATTTGTTATTATAAATATTTCCCTCTTTGAATCTTCATAAAGAATATTACACTATCATAGTGGTATTATAATATTTTTTATTAAGGATCATGATGAAATATGCAAAAAGTGGATTTTATAGAACATAAAGATTATGATTTTTTACCTAATATTACAAAAAAAATTCTCGATATTATGCGCAGTTTTTTTCTGTTTATCATAAGTACCTGAATATAAAACAATAAAAAAAATATTATCAACGAATTTCTAAATGTCTTATAGAAAAATGATGCTTGCCTCATTCATATATATATTATACCTTTTAATGCATTTAATTAGTATCTCATATATAAAATGATCCAAAAAGTTACACACACTTCGTAATTTACATCTAATTCATATTGCAAATTGGGATGATACATAAATATATTCTTTACTCTTTGTAGGTGATATTATTATGCAGAATTTTTTTACTAACGAATAATTGGTGTAACAGATACAAAACTTTTACTTAAAAATATTAATATTATAAATATTCATGTTTTAATACAAAAAGGCATATTTTACTTAAACTAAATCGCATTCCTATAAAAAAAATAAATGACACTTTAGTTATATATATTATAAATACAATATATAAGAAGGTATTTGTATTTTCTAAATAAGATAGATATCTTAGACAACTTTAAATATATATTGAATCTTTTATTTAATATAATAACTCGTCGAATTTTTATTACATAAAGATTCTCGTTTTATATCCTTTATATAAAAAAGTATTAAATTTTTGATTATATAAAAGTCTAGATTTATACAGAAATTGCTGAATTTTATGCATAAAAAAATGTAAAACTAAACAGTGCATGGATTATTCATTTACTATATTTAAAATCATAATAATTTATAGTGTTTAATAGGATAATTATTTATAATATTAGGGAAGTTCGTGTAAAAGATATTTTTTAAGCTATATATTGTAAAAAATTTCTGTTGTGTTCTTTTTATACACAAACATATCTTGCGAAATCTAATTTTTAACAATACACCGAATTTACATATAACATAAATTATTCTAACTGCAGTTTTTTAAATTTTATTCGCAGTGTTATGCATGCAAATTTTGTTAAAATTTTAATCTTTATTATGTTTTACATATAGGCGAAAGATTACTAATCAAAATACAAAATTAAAGTTTAAGCGCAATTAAATATTAAATCTGTAGAGAAATAAAAAAATGATTCATCGAATTTTAGCATATTGCACAAAATGCAATTTTTCAATTATAATATTTAAAATCTTGATATTTCCATCATCATTTATAACCATATTCGGTATAACTTGTTATTAGTGATACATATTATGCGATTTCTTAAAATACCCTAATAACTATTGATTTTTCTATGTTAAAAACAAAAACATCTCTAAATAATAGCCTATTTGTACCCATAGCAGGAGAATTACTATTTTACCAAAATTTGGTTGCAAAATATCAAATAATAAGCGAAAATATTATTTGTCTTTTGAATATTTTACTTACCGCTATATCATAATCGAAATACATTTTTTTTATTATTCGCTAATTACATTTTATTTACATTTATATTTTAATTATCTACAAATTTATAAGACATTTTTATAATGTCTTGATGTATATTTAAAAAACACAAGAAATAAATACCAATAATAATCAAGTTTGTGTGCAAAGCAAAGTGTTTTTTCTTTAGATATGAATTATGTAAATATATTCCTATAAAAATAAGTTAATAATGTTTTTTATATGAATTAAAATGCGAATCCTAACTTTAATTGATGTGTACTTAAATTCCTCAATAGTATTTTTAATTAAAAAAAATAGCTACCACAACAGTATGGCTTTATACGGAATGTAAATGGAAAAGTAATTTGCACTTTAAAAAGTCATTTTGATGATATAAAGAAAAGCTCTAATAAATAATTTTAAATATATTTTATATAGTTGCATTGAATATCAGAACTAAATATCAGGTAAATAAATAAATTTTGAAAAATTGATACGTGTGTTATAAACAAATAAGACTAATCTGTAAATTAATTGTTTAAACACAATCATAATAAAACTAAATAAGCTTACTAATGTGATTTCGCTGTAATATATGATATGAAAATAGGAGCTCTTACAAAAAATAATAATTTATGGCTTGATTGATTTTTAAATATTTTATCTTGTTAAAGAAAACTTCGGAATGCTCTTATGCACATAAATTTGCTTTACTTCTTCCACCTTTAATACTTTACAAGATTCCTCAATACGCTTTCCTTTAAGGTCTTCATAATTTAAGTATTCTCTCTAATACCATATTTTATATATATGCTTCTGCTCCAGTTAGCATTCATAACCCGGGTTTATTTGAATTCATATTCTTGATCTATCACATTTTGACACGCCAGAAACAGGTGATATTCATATAAATAAATTAATATATATTTGCCATCATATATAATAATAAATGTTTTTCTGTTGCCATAATTGACATACATATCAATTTTAAAATTCTATTGATGCGTTATTGTACTCCTTATATAGTTTTGAATCAATATACCCCAGTTATATTTTTATATTTAACGAATTTGCAGGTTAAATGAAAGGAATACTTTAACTTAATCTTTCCTATAATTTACACATATATCACATTTTTTAATTATAAATACTAAGACAACATTATTTTTAAATATATATTTGTCTATTTGATTGAATTTACCAACCCTTGCATGATCTTTTATATAGTATATGACATAGTTTTTGAAGTGATTAATTAAATAACATAAATTTCTTATATATTATCTCCTTTTCATCCCCTTCTTGATAGTTTCTTTCCCTTATAATTATTTCAATTATGATTTTTATTTGTAGATTATCATCTATTATCTAAAATTTTCATGGTTTCATATACATATTATGGTTTATACCTTCATTAATATCGTCCCGATAAATGTTGGGTCTAAAACATAGCATGTTTGATGTCATCAATTATAACAAATACTTAAATTCATTTTCAATATGATTCCACTAAAATAAATATTAGTGCTCACTAAGTAACAATATGTGCTTTATTCCATAAAAATTCTTTTTTTAAAAGCACTGATGTAAAATTATAGAAATCTATTTTATAAAAAGATTGTGGCCTCTAATCCTTTTTATAATATAATAGAAATATAATGAAGGTACTATGCTGTAAATGGATTGTTTCGTATAAATTATACATTTAAGTATTTATTGGGCTTTTAAATTTCTTATTCATCTATAAAGGGTTATAAATTTCTCCCATCTCTTTTAGTAAATAATACCATAACTTTTATTCTCTATAAATAAAAATTTATGATTAAGGTCATTAAATAAGTATAATATGATCTATTTGAGTTATTCATCATTTGTTATAATGGTTGAGTTTATAGGCTAAGTGATCGTATCCATCGATAGCCCAATTATATATATAATCTTGGTTAATATTTCTAGGAATCCGACTAATTTATTTTTTATCAACCTCGGAATTAAAAATGTGTTCTATAACCGAATACATATATGTTCGTTTTTTTCATTGTGTCCACTTTTATGTATGTAAGCAGAGTTTTAATAATTTCTTAAACTTATTCTGTAAAATTTTCATCGATCTTTTTGATACAAATTTTATACCGTGCAACATGAATTGAATAGTTTCTGTAGTTCTTTGTTATTGCAGTAAGCTATGGACATGAATTATAAAAAATATAATCCTACAAGATTAATATTTTTAAATGGCTATCTAGAATGAGGGCCTTAAATTACATAGGAAGAAAAAACTTATATCTATATACAACGAATAGTTGGCATATATTTTTTTCTTCATAAAGTTTTTTTACTAATTTTTACAACAGCTATAATAATTGCATTAAATAATTATATATAGCCTCTGAATAATCTAATCTATTTTATGCGTCATCAACGATTTCTGAAATGCTTTGTTATAATATACTTTAGTATATACTTCTTCTATTATCTAAAAATGTATTTAATTCACCCACATGACTACAAATACAACTTGTTATATTTTTGATCTTCTTTTTTATTATAAAAATTAAATATTCCAGGATAAACTTTTCTTAGAAATTTATTTAATTCTGAATAATTACTTTTGCTGTATTTTTATTTTAAAATAAGCTTTTTTTGATTTTCTGCTGAAAATTCTTTGTATTAATATACGATAAGTTCTATACACGATCACAGTGTCAGCTGAATTTACAATTTTTATGTATACGTTTAAATAGTGATTATAGACAAAATAAAATTTTGCTATATAATTTTTATTTATTTTTAGTTAAATATATTACTGATATAATTATTAAAGGAACGTCAATATTGTTTGTTATATTATTTATGCATATATTATGATCAAATTGAATATATTATTGATATAATTAACAAAGAAACGTCAATATTGTTTCCTATATTATCAATGTATATATTATGATCAAATTGAATTTATTTATGAACCATTTTGGATTCTACTTTTTGCATATTCGACACACGCAGCTTTTTTGTTTTATATTTCGCTAAATATAAAAATATTTATTTTTTATAAGGATCATTTTGTTACTTCTTAGCTTTTTGTATGTTTTGTGATGCTTAGATGCAACGTAAAGATATTTAACTAAGAAATTTGTTTTTTCATAGGACTAAAATTCATAGCATACTATATTTTCTGAGCTTAGCATTTTATTGTCCATCTGTTTAATGTTTATATGTCAATAATAAATATAAATGGTACTAAAATATTGCCTCCTTGTAGATCATAGTACATGATTTTTATAAAAAGTAATAAATTATTATTATTTACGAAGTAATAACAAAATGCTTTGATTGAGCTTTAGAATTAGCTTTCCACATTAATTTTTTTTTTATTTGTATTGATAATTTTATATCAATATATTATTCATGTATTTGCTTTTTAAATATAATGGATGTATAATTATGTGTTTTATTGCGCTTTCATTTATCTCCAGTTTCATTAGCGTATGTTATAAGCAATCTTATAGCGGGGACATCGTACTTATCAATTTTCTGATGTTAAATGTTAACATTCTGTCATTTTGTATATTTTGACCAACGTTTTTGAGATAAATTTAGTTAGATTATTTTATATTGGGTTTGTAGTTTCGTTTCTACAATTTATAATAACTGATTTTTTGAATAGGTGATAAGTTTCTACATTCATCTTTTATGCTATATTTTTTTTGACACAACATATATCAGTAACAGTTTTTTGAAAATATTGATATAAACAAGAATTTATAAAAAAAGAAGAAAATAAAAACCACACCATGTGTTTTCTATAAAATTAATGACTTTGAATTTTTTAAATCTACGATAATAAATAAAACGCGATTCAGACTTTATATACCAAATTAATCAAATTTTTATCTTATAGATTATAGTAAATAATAATTGCTACAAAAATTTGCATCCAAAATACTACATTTAGGAAACCTCGACTCTTATGCAATTTTTTTCTATCGAGCTATAAAAAGTTACTTTTAAATAAACAAATATATCGTTTTAAGTTCAAATTCATGTTTCTTAAAAATTGCGTAGTTTGTAAAATTTTCATTTTTTGTTATTGTTTCGGTTCCTAACTTCATCTATGTCTAATTTCCATTTTCATATTAATCCATATAATTTGTTACTTTTTTATTTTTACTCTAGAAACACGTTTTGTGAAAGTAAAAATAAAAAAATACGCGATGTGTTGTGCTAAGTTAAGATTTTTTTGATTCTATTTCCTTTTATTGATTCTCTTCCCATAAGGCAATCATTTACCTTTTTAGATTAAGTAAATTTAAGATAGTAAACAGGATAATTTTTTATTTTACTTAGCTTAAAATTTTATCTGGACTTCCAAGAATAAGTAATCAGCTTTTTTAAATAATGTTCTAATTATCTTTTAAAATCTTAAAAGTCAAATTTAAATTTTTCTTTAAATTTTATAAAATATTTTAGCATTTTAAATTTGTTTTTCTTTGAATTTCAGATTAACGCTGAAATTTTTGATTTAATTCTTTTTGTGATTCTTATCTAAGTTAAACGAATTTATTCCTCCTTTTATATCTAAGCGAATTTTAGCATTCTTTTGTTATTTTAACATATATATATTGCAAATAAACTAGTCCAAGATAAAAGGTATTGTTTTTTCTAAAGTAAGAGCGGTATACCTTTGAAGTTTAAAAGAATATATTTGTAATAATCTATAATTGATAAATATTTCCGTTAAGTGCATCTCTTATCCATTTTTATCATAATTTGTAGATTTTAACATCTAGCTCTTATTTATATGAGTTTTGATTTTCTAATGCTCTATGTTTATAATTTTAAAAGATCAAGTTGGTGTGTTCTTCTTTTGATCTTTTAATCTCGGTTTTATAACATATTTTCTTATTTTATTAATATCTAACCAATTTATTTTCTTTGTTTTTATGAATTCATTTCTTAGTGTCTGTGATAAGTTGTTGAATTTAATCACATATAAATCTTTTTATAAAATCAATTCTGTCACTTTATTTTTAAATCAAAGAATATCTTTATGTCTAAAATATTTTATTGAATCTCATCACACATGAATCTTTTTATAAAATAAATTCTGTCCCTTTATATTTAAATCAAAGAATATCTTTATGTCTATGATATTTTATTGAATCTCATCACACATGAATCTTTTTATAAAATAAATTCTGTCCCTTTATTTGTAAATAAAATGATTTTCTTGGTGTTTATGAATTCAAATCTTACTGTCATTGTAAATATAAGATTTTATTCATATCACAATTTGTTTTAGAAGAAGAGATTGTTAATTTGTTTACAAATTTTTAATAATTTATGTTAAATTTTTTTAGACATTGATATTTATGGTGAGTAAATTTATGTTTGTTTATTGATTCAAATTCCGTAGCCTATGTAATACGATCTAAATTTATAATATATTTTATTAATTAGCATAAAAATCTTTTTGAGAACTTGCACCTATGATTTATTTATGTTTATGCAATATTCAAAGTTTTTTAACGATATTCGATGCATCGTCGATATATTTTTCTGATTTTTCATTTAATCTTGCAATCGCACCGATTTTTCCTTTATGTGACTTTATAATGTGTCTTTGCTTATTAGATTCATTTTGCATACCTTTTAGAACATTAAGTATTTTCTTTAGCTCGTCTTCAGCCTTTTCTTCATGATCTAGATCTTCATTTTCTTTATGCTGAACTTTGTTATTTATATCATTTCCAAAATCATCATCGCTTATATTTGAATGAATTTTTCGAATATCTTCATGTGAAGAACTTTTAATGTTAAATTTTTCTATATCATCTTCACTTCTTTTTCTAGATTTCGAAGAAAAAAATGATTTGATTTTATTGAAGAGTGGTAATTTATAATTAAATACTTTTCCTGCTTTTACAATATCTTTGCCTAAATCACTACAATCTTTGGCATTTGTGTTTATAGTAACAGTTTTTGTATATATTTGACCGAGCTTTTCATCTTGTGCCAAAAGCTCTTCGGTCGTTTGTTTTTGTTTAGATTCACATGTTTTTAAAGAGTTATATGCTTGATGTGATACTTTGTATGTTTCGTAATTTAATTTTGATATTCTTTTCTCAAGTTCTAAATCTACGGCTGATTTTGAATTTTGTTGAACTTCTTTCTTTTTTAGAAGAAATTTTTGGAATTGCTCTTGACTTAATCTATCGGTTGTCATATTTTTATGGGTCAAATATATTTCTAATACACCATTGCTGATAAAATATGTAAATAAATAATCATAAAAACAATTCAATTATAAAAATACGAATATGTACATAAAGAAAATCAAGTCTATAAATTTATAATTATTCATATATAAAATATTATTAAATTTTTATATATTATTTATGCATTGGATTAATTTAATAGTTATTCATAAATTATTTATACATTAATCTAATTTTATTTTATAGTTATTCATATATTATTTATACATATAATTTAATTTAATAGTTATTCATAAATTATTTATACATATAATTTAATTTAATAGTTATTCATAAATTATTTATACATTAAATTTTATTTTATAGTTATTCATAAATTATTTATACATTAAATTTTATTTAATAGTTATTCATCAATTATTTATAATTTAAATTTTATTTTATAGTTATTCATAAATTATTTATACATTAAATTTTATTTAATAGTTATTCATCAATTATTTATAATTTAAATTTTATTTTATAGTTATTCATAAATTATTTATACATATAATTTAATTTTATAGTTATTCATAAATTATTTATACATTAAATCTAAATTACTTGACTATCCGACGAAGTCGAGGCATATATGCAAACCATAGGATTTAAATGAATCTATGACTGATAATTCATGAGCTTAGAAGGTGTATTGATCAGGATATAGCAGAGGAAGAGATAGTAAAAAGTATTGGTAAAGTTAGCACCAAAATTTGTATCACACAATCTGCTTAAGAAATAAAAATAATAATCAAAAATTATACCATAAATTAAACTATTTCATGCTAAATCCTATCTTTTTTTTGTGTTATTTATAAATTTATAATTTTCCAAATATTATATGTAATTTTATAGTCATTTTTAATTGATTTTTTTTATTGGTTCATTTAATTCTAGGCTTTCTAAAGTTGTATAAGCAAAACT
Organism: Rhyacophila brunnea; assembly: GCF_057557595.1. Taxonomy (NCBI): domain Eukaryota; kingdom Metazoa; phylum Arthropoda; class Insecta; order Trichoptera; family Rhyacophilidae; genus Rhyacophila; species Rhyacophila brunnea. The sequence continues at coordinate 474,082 of NW_028233338.1, read as the reverse complement.
TAAGATTGCTCTATAAAACAAATTTGGCAGATACTTCTTTCCACCGTATCATCTTTACAATCTTCACTGATGCTGTTTATTTCCTTACGATTATTAGTTCAAGCGTCTTATCAATCCTATCGTTTGCACTGCTTTTGCTTTAGTTAGCATTCCTGACTTTTTAATATACGATTTATGGTATTTTGTAACCATCCCAAGTTATGACGCATATCAAATTTGAGTAATACGTTTGTTAATAAGTATTTGTCGTATTGCTAATATACTTTATTTTTAAGGCTTCATATTTTTAACATTTATCTGATATTCAATACATTTTATTTTGCATTTTTTTACGAGATCAAGTTTTACCTCTTATTATACACGAAATCTGGTCGATCATCTAGTGATTTTATATACGTTTTTATTCTTTCATCCAGCTTTTTTTGCTAGTTTGTTTACAATTTTTTCTTAAACTGATTTTTTTCTGATTTTCTTCGATTTTTTAAAGTTGTATTTTCTTGAGAACATAAAATTTGTGCTTCTTAAAACTTATGTAAGTACTCATGTATTATTTATAAATTATGATTTATGATTATTTTGATTTTTATCTTTTCAATGTAATTAAAGCAAAATTTTAATTTTTATTCAGACATACTTGCCAATTAAATCTGAATCAGATATTTTTTAAATCTGCACAATATATAAACATCTATCAAGACTTATGGTTTCGAGTATTTTGGTCATTCAATTGTTAAGGTCATATAAAATTTATAATTTATTTATTTGTATGATACCAAATCTTTTATTTATAGACTTAATGTTTTGTTAATTTTATTCTCCAATTTTCTATTAAATATTTTATGTAGATTTAATTTTTATGAACTTATCCTTCTTAGATATCCCTCATATTTTTGTAATTCGAAATACATATTAATTTTACATTGGCAATTTTTATGGAAAAAATGGAAATTTTTTTAATTATCAGATATTTCGGTGGTTTTAATGTTTTATTATTATCCAGTATAATGTGAGATCCAAAAATCTATGTAAACTTTTTGATTTTTTTCATCATAGACATATACAGTTCATTTAACATGCTAAAAGATATGATTATTTAATTTTATACGTTTATTATATATTAGACAGTAAATCAGCTATCATATTTCTTTGTAGATTTATCCATAGAAATAACATGATTTTTTCAAAAAGGCAATGAAACATTACCTTCTTCAATATCTATATATAAAAAAAAAGCAGAAGAAATAATATTGGAAACTATTAATTCAATTCAATTTAATACAAAAAAAACTTCAAAATATAACAAGCATACGATTTAATTTTACCACGTCTATCAGGCCACCGCTTCGCAAAACATCCCCTATCATGAATTTGTAAAGTTGCTGCTACCATCTATAATTAATTTTTTTTTAGTACAATGATGTGTATGGTCATAGAAATATGCTCTCTCTTATTGTGGGTCGGCCAGTAGTATTTGCAGTGTCGCTTGCAGCTAGGCAACATCAACTAAAAAACGCTGGTATTTAGCAGTTTTTTTGCATGAAAAGATTTGAATCGTATTTTTTTATATTAGATCAAATATTTACATCGCTCAATATTGCACATTTTATCTTGAAAAATATACAGAATCTAAAAAAAGATAAAGATTTTCTTGCACGTAAAATTGCAAAACTATCTATATAATGCTCGTTTGCTGTAAATATGCACGATAATTAGCTTAAATTTTTGTGTAATCCGATTAAATATAGTTTTATTGAATACAGAAAATTTACATTACTTTGATAAAACAGATTTATTTTGCGTATCTATTGTTTTAAATATGTATAAATTTTATATTTCAATATTTTTTTTTGCGATTTACTGTTAATTAAATAAAATAAAAAAACATTATTAGATATTTAAAAAATGTAATATGACTTAAACAATCGACAATGAAATATTTGGAGAGAATGAAGATTTTATATACCTGATTGCAACAAACAAATTTTTAAAATTTTTAATGACTCAGAATAACAGATTTTTGATATAACATATTATAAAAAAGGAAGCATAATAAAGATTGAAAGTAACGAAATTGGACTTATACAGTTGTAAAAATTTTTTATGTATCTTAAACGACATATTAATGTCATTATATATTTTCTCTCAAATCCAATGGTTATCATTTCGTGGGATGTTTTGATTTATATTTTTATTCGTAAAATCAATGTATATCTTTTTACCCCAACTCTCATATCTTTTTTTTTATAAATATTTAGTATTCAGAAGTTTTTATTATTATTTCAATAAAATTTATCTCAAACGAAAAGATTTTTTTATTATATCTATCAAAAAAGCAGCATAGTTTTGGGATAATAATGGTTTGGAATCTTTTACCGTTAGATATAAATATGATGAGCTTTTATGAAGAATCGAGTCTAGATTTTTGTGCTTGTCAAATAGCACAATAATGTCAAAATACGCATATATAAAACCAAAAACATAATTTTAATGGTATACATAAACAAAATTGGCATTTTTACAATTTATTTATGCGGGAAAATAATTTATTTTATATAATTAGTCATTTTATATTACATAAGAAGTACACAGACATGTCTTATTGATGTTTATCTGTGTTGGTAAGATCTAAATCCTCATAAATTTTAGCTCTAGAGAATAAGTACGTCTGTATTCCATGGTTGGGGCAGTTATGAAATACTGAAAACAATGTTATAAATTGAATGATACTCTGATTAAATTATGTTTAATTTACAGAAAAGAAGCAAATTTTTTTGCTTAAAGCAAAATAAATTCAAGCTGTGTAGAATTTCATATCCATAAAATAAATATGATGGTTACGAAGAGTAAAGCAAATCAAAAATTTTCATTTTGAATGTAAAAAGTCAATACAAACTGATTATAAATTTATAAAGATGAAATTACGCGAAAGGAGAAGAGGTATTAAAAAGGAATTTAGAAAGAGGAAGAATACCGAGGTATAAATACGCTGTGCGCGCAAGAAATTAATAAAGTTGCGCTTACGAACAAAGACTAAAATCATAAGTAGAGATTTAGCCCAGCAATAAATAATGTTTAATAAAAGATGATATAGCCATAAGCTGAATGTATATTAGTATAGCTTTTAGACTCAAATTTATTGATTTGATTTTTTTGTATAATTTACTATGACTGTAATTTAGATAGAAGAGACAAAATTTTATTTTTATGCAATCTTGTATTTTAAAATTGACTTTTAATAATAAATCATAACTTTCTTAACATTATATATACAGATATGATTAAAGCAGCATTTTATATATAACTCTGAAGAGGCTAGAAACAAAAAATTGCAAAAATTTTATTTTTAATATTTGAAATTTCGTGTTGCAATCTATATTCTAATTGCAACTGCCTGCAGACGGCTACCAAAAAAACACATTATACATTAAAGAAATTTTCTAAATTATCTAAATTACCAATGATTTTTAAACGATAACCTGCTTAACATCACTAATATTTTGCAAACGCATATACTAATCGTCAAAAAAGATACTATAACGAAAGTCAATGCCCTAAATAACATCTATATTGAATTTTTATCATCAAAAAGGGGTAACCCACAACTATTTATTTTAATTAAATTTTTAAAAGACCTAAACATACGCACAGACTTTATATTTTTAAGCTATCTGCCGCTTTCATATTTTTATAAGGCACATATTTAATGTTTTGTGAATTCTGTTTAAAAAAATAATACATAAAACTAAATCGTGAAACACATAACATTTTTTCAGGATATGAGAATATAAAAATACAATTTCTTGCTCTACTTATAAATAAATCCACAAATTTATTTATTTTATATTGATTTATTAGATACATAATAATAATTAGAATTTCAAAAATTCATAGATATTCAATATAAAAACAATAAAACCTATATTTTACAGAAAATTTGCATAGTGTACACATATTATAATCCTAACTATAAACTTGTAATTTAATTATTTATTATTATTTTTTTTCCTCAAGTTTCTAATTTTGCTTTTAATTTGCTTCATGAGATTTATATATAGAACCGGGTTATATAATTATGAATAAAAACTTCTGGACCAAAGGTAAAATATTTTTTTTAACTTTAAATCATAAAATTTAACTTTTAAACATAATATAAATATGCGAAAAGGATATAATAAGCATCTGGATAAGCTTTCCTTGCGTATTGTTTGCGTGAATTTTTATTTAATTAAATTCATATGGATTATTTACTTTTATAAGGAAGCTACATATATTCAAAATATTATTTTGATAATGTTTTTTAACCTGGAAAAAATGTTTGGCAAAGATAAGCTCTTTGCTTACCTTTGTATTCTGTTAATTCTTTATACACCATCATACACCATAAATAAAGTTATGTATTTATATATCGTATTTATATCAAAAAAACTATAATTAAACCGTACCACGCATATCATAGTTTATAAAAGAATATTTATCATGTACAATTTTTTATGTTGCTTTCGTAAAAAGATATAAAACATAACAAGATCATAACGAATAATAAAACTTTGCTCCAATTTCATATTTAATTTGTCTTCTAACTATAGTAAGTGTTATGTCTCGCATTTGCATAATTTCCTATTGTTGTTACGCTTTAATGAAAGGAAATAATTTTTTACCATAGATAATTACTGTATAACGAAATGTGATTATTTAAATACAATTTGACAATCATAGAGCTGTAATAGGTGTAAATATTATAAAAAAAATTTAGCCATCAATATTTTTGGAAGAAAGATATTGTACCCTTATATAAACACTATAATTGATATATCGTGTTTGTCTCTTACAAGATATGTAAAAAAGCATAGATTATAGATTTATAAAATACAAGAAAAGTAAATAAACATATAAACCGTTAAGAATCATATATAACCCAACCAAAAAGTACTAAAAACAATAGAAAATTGCAACTATAAATTCATTTTTTTTCAAGCTTTATGTGTATTACTATTTGGAAGACCATAAAAATTTTGCGGATGCTTTTAAAAAGATAAGAATAGCTTAAGTCTTTTGAGAAATAGCGATATTAAATCAAGGTGTATACGCTTAGGTATGCAATAAATCTAGTATATTATACAAAATCACATTATCAATAATCGTAGCCAAAATTTAATTCGCGAAAATATAGACAGAAACTATAATCTATTCCCAAGTCTATACGCGGCATTTTTACTGTATAAATATGTAATAATTGTTTCTTTGTATAAATCATACGTAATTACATGTATCAAATTTTATTTTCATTGAATAATTTTGAGTCTGGGTTTAGATTATAAAAATCAAACTTATCATATAAATTTCATAAGAATTATGCATTAAAGAAACTTCTAGCGTAATTTAGTGATTCTTTTCAGTTCATGTTACCTGTAATGAAATTATATGTGATAAATCAATTAGAGGGGAATAAAGGTTTATATTTAAAAAGCAAAATTCATCTAGAAATATAAGGCCTCGATTTATAAACAATGAAGCGTCTTTTATTGATATAAATAAAATTTGATCCAACACTTATAAGAAAAAATGATTTATTCTAAACATACACAAAAAATTTAAGATGGTCTGCATGAATTTGTTGTAAGATCTTACAACTAGATGTGATGTTTTTAGAAACTATAAATTTTAAATTTCTTTTTCAGAAACTTAAAAAAGCATATAAAGTGTAGAGTTTAAGATTTATTATAATTTAATTATGGAATCCCAGTTTTTTAAGGAATTATGCTAGATTTTACAACCCTATGAGTGATACAAACAAGATTTCGCTTCTTAAATTAGAAAATATTTTGGAACCAAATAATATATATTGAGATAGAACACATAATTTTTGCTCTATAATAACAAAAAAAAATTATAATCCTTTTATATTTTTTGTATGTAATCAACAAAAATGATTTTAAATTTGTCGTGACACTTAGCAGAAAAAAAATATAATAAAGGATTAAAACAAAAAATGAAAAAAGGCAAAATTTTAATACAGTGCTCCATTCATATAAGTTTTAAGCCCTAATTAGTTTTCAATATCATAAATGTTATAATTATTAATATCCATTTAAATAAGTATTCCAGCTTAAGTGTTATTTTTATACATATTTAACTATGTATACTCAAACGATTCTTATGTTGATTTTAACAATTTAGCTTAAGTTTAGAGTCTTTACATAAAAAAAGGTTTATTCATAGTTTTAATATACTATTAACTTTAAAAAGGTGCTATAGCACTGATTACAGGATGTTACAGAATTTTTTTAATTTTTAAAGATGATATATATTCTCATCTATAAGAATGCATGCTTTTATAGCATATTTATGGTTTGGAGCTGCATAAATAAAAAGAATTACATGCCCGAATGCATTCTTTCGTTTACATTTTATACTCATATGAATTAGTATTCTATCTTTTTAATTTTCTATGCTAAAATACTATTTGCTCTAAAAATACATTTTATAACTTTTTTATTTGTTGCTTAAGTTTTATCACGCTATATTTTAATAATTCTAACCTATAATAGATTTTTATCAATTATTAGAAGAACAGACAAAAGAAATTAGAAATAAGTATTATAAATTTTATTCAATTATAATATTGTGCTGTTATTATACTGGATCTTTCTCATGATTTTTTTACAATACAAAAAATATCTAAATAAACTGAATTTTTATTTTTTTGTATTTTCATTATACCTTAATACATAAATAAAAAATAATAAATTGTTTGAATTTTGTCATTTGAAGTTATGCCGACCATATTATTCTTCTTATTTTGTATGCATATTTTTTTAATGGGGATTATACCTATAAAATACGAAATATGTAAATTATAAAACTATTTTAGCGAATACTTAAAGTATAGATATGCTGCTAGATAGATTTTTTCTGTAATGTTTACCGTATGTCTTACACAGAAACGAACATCTTATAGTTTTAAAAATTTTTAAGACAATTATAGCGCTATTTTTTAGGTTTTTTACAAAACTTTTCTACATTATAAAGTATATATATATAATATGATAAATAAATCTCATATTTGATGATCAAAATAAACAAAATAATAGAAAAAAAAATCTCGCTTTAAAATAAAATAAATCGATATAGACCGGATGAAAGGTACAAAAATAGATATATCACTTGTACAGTTTATAGTATTATACTATGTGTGTTTAGGTTCATGTTAGTACAATTTTAAATTTATGTACCTGCAATGTATAGTTTTAAAAAATTTTCCTTATGATGAAGTAAATTAAAACTACCTTAATATTTGTGGGTAATTTTTTTCAGATCTTGTTTATTTTTGTAATAAATGCAGTGATTTGCGCCATAACTTTTTAAGTATTATGATAATATTAGAAGATTTTACATTTTCAAAATCATTTTTTTACAATTTTCTATAAAAATGGTTTATAAAATTTTTCTAGGGTTTTAAAAATATTATTTTTAATATTTTTCTATGAATTTAAAATTCGGAACACGTATATTATTTTCGATGTGAACATCACTTCCAATAAATATTTTACAATTTTCTTTTTTTAAAACATAATGATATTGTTTTTTTTTGTCCCTGCGATAAAAATTTTGTATTGAGTGAGCATATTTCTGGCCAATCTTAGCATCTCGCATCAAAACAATTCTATCCATCATTTTGACCCAATTTGTGATTGTGGCTCTTTTGTTCACAATGCAATTTTTTCCAATTATACAATTATCTTCTATATAGCAATTTTCAAAGATAATCGTTTCATCACCAATTTGAACATTATTTTGAACAACACAGCCATGCAATATTATTACATGATTACCCCATCGAAAATCAGTTCCTATCACAGCTGATTTGTGTATTGCAATTTTCTGTTGAGTATTCTTATATCTATAAATAAAATATGAATGTTTACTATAATCTTTTAAATATATTTGAATATTATCAGATTCGAAACGATGATTATATATGAATTTTTTATCTAGGTTTGAGTTTCTCCAGCTTTCTAAATCTTGCCATTTATTATTTAAACTATCCATCTCAAATATAATACCTAGTAAAGGAAGAAATTTTTCCATATCAAAGCGCATTAAATCATTTTGATGTCTATTTTCTAAGAGTTCTTTGCTGCAAACTCTACCTTCAAGATACTGAAAACCTTTGGGAAAATAAGTCTTGCTGATTCTTTCTTTTAAACGCTGAATAACGATTTTGCATCTTTCTATATTCCCAATTTCACATTTTCTTATATTATTTAGAATTTTTTTTTCATAATTTTCTCGACTTAAAATTATATTGAGCTCTTGACCAACCTTAAACCTCTGTTTTAAATTGTAGTTTATCTCAAAATTCATCAAAAACGGAACACTACTGCTTACTTTAAAATATTCCATACCTTTAAATGAATATAAATAAATAAGATGGGGGTCTTCAACATCAGTATTCTCAGTAGGGATAGATTTCAAATTGGCTTCTGTCGAATATAAGTATGAACAGACCTTACAGTAAACGCCTATATCGTTATAATGTGAACATACGTGATTTGAGATAGAATTGATGCCTTTGTCAGAATTTATAAACGGTTCTGGAATCGTATTAAAAGATCCTGGTAAGTTTGACATATATGGTTTTTTATTGTATGAATATGTGAGGGGTAAAGGTAATGAATCAAAGTCTAATCTTTCAAATCTATTTTCATAGACTTTATCTGCTTTTCCTATGGGCTTTTTGTATGTATATTTGTCATTGGACTCTGATACAGACTGAGCATATTTAAAAGGTTGAGGTCGGATATGATTTATGACATGACATTTATTTTTTTCTGAAGTTTTGGTGCTGCAGTAATCCCAAGTTTGTATGTTATTTCGAGAGGGATAAGGCTGAAAACGTCGATGGGTATAGTTTCTAGGATCTGCTTGATCATATTCTTGATTGAAAGACCTCTTGCGCGAGATTACCGATGATTTTACACGTATTTGTGCATTTTTTTTATATATTTGGTTGTTTTCATGCCATCTTGTACGCGTAAATGTTGATTCGGCAATAATAATAAAAATAAAAATCATGGTTATATAAAAAATATGAAATTTATAAGCCAAAAATACTTTCCTTTTTTGATAAATTTGACATGATTTTTTTGACAGTAATTTGAATTACAAATCAATCAATTATATATTTGCATCCTTTTTTACTTGATATTATATGATTTTAACATTACAATTTGTATGATATTTTTATGGCACTAAAAATTTGATTTAAGCATTTTAATATAAATTGTCTAAAAATTTAACTGTTATATAAATTGATTTTGATTTCGAATTGAAAATAAAAAAACTATTTTATTTATATTTCATGTCAGAAATAGGATAAAATATAGGAATTATATCTGATCTGTTCATTCGATATATTTATTAAAGTAAAGGTGGCAAATACATGCAAAACATGCATAATATGCTTAGTAAAAAGAAAAACGTAAATTTACTATTTTTATATTTGAGTTTCTTTTTTTTATAAAAATAGAACAATTTTCTCTTTTAGATTTCTCTCATTACATTTCGGGAAAGAAAATCTATTGTTAAAGTAGAATGGATATTGAAGTTGATTTTTGATTTAAATCCCATCTAAAATTAAAAATCATTGTTAGGTACGAATTTCGATATTAATATCCCTGTTAAAATAAAAAAATATTGTTAGGTTTATATTTCGATTTAAATATCTCAGCTAAAATATAATTCATATTGTTGGGAATGATTAGATATTAGGTACATTTTATGATTTAAAAATCCCACCTAAAATCATAATAATAAGAAAAAAATATCAACGCATCAAATTTTTCAAATTATCTCTACAATAAAATTTTATTTATTATCTAAAATTCAAAGCTTTCTTTCTGTCAAAAAATGTTTATACTTCAATTTTGAATCTTTTTAGAAATATATGTATTTTTTGTGGTCATCGATAATTTAGTGCTAATTTATACATATACATGTATATTTCATCTGCCTTGAAGTTCTTTTTTTCAAGGTTATGGGAAATGCTGTGTTGTTTAGTAAATTAATAGTTTACTCGTTTATAAATAAAGCTTTTGTCGCACATATTTATTAAAAATCAATCTTTTTTTTTGTTAACTGTTAACATGAAATTTTATATTGAAAAATATCTAAGGCCTTTCTCTGTAAAAAATTTTTTTCTTGTTATAGCTAAACATTATGATTAATTTTATTGGTTTATCCTAATTTCCAGAATATTGCAATAAATTTATATCACGAGCTAAAATCAACTTCATGATATCTCAATTCGATTTATTTTTTAGTTTTGCATAGTTTCAAATTTTATTTAAGACTAAAACAATAAAATATTATTAACACGCCCCAAAAAAAAATCACAAGATTATATAATATGTGCATTAAAATATTGATCAGCAATGGTGTAATAAATACAAATCATAACATATTATAGTGCTTTATACCATACAAATAATATAATTTCTAGTTTTATTATAATCTTTTTGAGATGTTTGTTGTTAAATGACATAAAAAAATGCTATTTACGAGCCAGTAATTTTTTTATATTACCATAAAACGTATTATTTTACGCAAAAAGTTACTTTTGAAATTATAAGAATTATATAGTACAAAAGTAATTATAAATTGTTCTTTCTAGTATAAAACACTTCAAAGGTATGTCACGAGTTGTTACTATCTCAATTTTTTTAATTTTCGCGAATACTATTATCAAAAAAAGATAACATAACTTTTATACCTTTGTTGCACATATAAAAAGATTGTGGTAAGTTAAGAAACGTAGATTGTAAATATTTTCTATAAAAACTTTATATTTTTAAAAAAGAATGCAGTTTATAGGAATCTTTAATGGAGCTCCGTATCCAGTGTCTCTCATTTAATCGTTCGATTCCTTTTCATACTTGTACATAATAAAATTTTGTAAAAAATATCCACTTAAAAAGTCCTTTTATATTCTAAGGATACATTAAATTTAGAAAACAATTTTAGTGAATTTTTATTTCATATATACAAAAGATACATAATAAAAGATATAGTTGTGCTCAAATCAGGGATTGTGAACGATTCTCGAAATGATCCGTCTTAAGAGAAGATGGGCATCGGTGAGATTATAGCAGATATGGATTAGTAAAAATGATTGATTAAGGCTGATTAAAGAATATTATCTCACAATCTGTATGCGAAAAGAACAGAAATAATTATAAAATATAAAAATAAATGAATTAATCCTTACAAGAGGTGCTAAACATAACCTAGATCTAATATAAAAATAAGCAATTAAAATTTCAAAAATAAAGAAGATAAAAAACATCATAAATAATACATTCAAATTATATTAGAATAAAAAAGTGATAAAATATGTACTATTATAAAAAAATCACTTGAAATGTAAAAATGCAATATCTCTAACACGCTGAACACGTCTAAATAGATAAACTAGATAAAAAAGAAAATTTACCCATAAATAAATAAAACGAAATGTTAAATATTATGACGTATAAAACACTCGGCAGCATGCACAACATGACAGTTTCTCTTTTTAAATATCAAAATCATTTTATTTCAATTGTAACATTTTTCCTTTTAATAAAACTGTCTATTTTATCAGATACAAGATCTTAAAAATGACTCAATTTTGTATAAAAGACAGTACACATGACGTGTTTATTTAGTTTGCAACAATCTTGTGTAAATTGGCTATTTATGTTGATTTTTCATGTGGTATTTATATCATAAAGCAGAAATAAGGAAAAAACTTATGCTCAAAATTATAAATTTATAAAAAAAGAGTTATTTAGAAAATTTTTAGAAATAAGTAGCCAAGAATATTGAGTGCAGACCTAATTCAAATATGATTTGATATAAATATACAGTATACCTATGATTTTATGCCATTAATATTGAAATATTATGGTATTAAGCGTCAAAAAATCAATTATTGCTTTTTTTATATTTTTACCTGTGTAAGGCTAATATAAAATAGATAGTTGGTTATCAATGAATAGAAAAATTTGCTGAATTACACCTTTAAATCTCTATATAAGTCAAAATTCTATATTAACAAGAATCTCAGAAAATCACATATAAGAAAAACTCTCATGTATTATAGAAATCATGCATGTTTAAATTCTAAAACAAAATATATTGTATTTTTATTGACTAGAATCGCTTATATATCGCGGTTTTAGAATATTTATAAAATTCAATCAAACTAAATATGTTCTAGGCACTATGGACCAAAAAAATTACGTACATAAGTTTTTATTTTTATCTGGGAACGATTTAAATTATTTTATGATTTTTTGATAGTATTATAGCTTTTTTTGTTTCTTTACGTTAGAAAATAAATTTATGCATTGTTATTATACAAAAAAAGACTATTATCGTTATAATATACTGATAAATTTCATATTTTATTTGCATAAATCCATCAAAAATATAGAATTTAAGGATTTTTACATAAACTTTTTTTGTAAGGTTTCAAAAAAAAATTACAAGAAATCTAAAACAAATGAAAATATTAACAAACAGTAATGTAAGAGCTTTTGAATTATATATAAATAGAAACATATTACAACCTGTAAAATTGTAAAGCGCTTATCTATAATGATGTAAAAAAAAAATTAATTTTCATCTGATAACTTGAATTTAGTGTGAACTATGAAAGAACCCAATATCAATGTGTGATTAAGAAAATTTTTTAAATATGAATTATATTAAGTAATTATTTTGTTTAAAAAAGCCAATTTATTATGTATTAAAGTTTGTGAAATTACTTTTCTTATCTATTTTGATTATTATTTACAATATGTGCGTTTGGGTTATTTTTCTTATTTTTATTTATTTTAACATTTTTTTTCTGCCCACTTTTTACAAGTCTTATATAAATCGTAAAATCTATTTTTATTGTGAAAAGTACAGATAAACTTGTTTTAAATGCGTAAATTCAGATCAAAAATAAAAAAGAAAAAAAATGATAACATATAAATTGAAATCTTGATGATTTCTACAATATTAGTATTCTTTTTTTCTGATTTTTTTGAAAGCATTACTAAAAAAGCACGTAATAAATGTCAATTTACTAGTATTTTAAATAATTAGAAATATGCGCCCTTATATATTCAATGTGATAACACAAATTTTAAGCCTGAAAAATCACGTGTTTTTCGTTTTTATGCTGTTTCTAGTTTCTAGATATTGTATATAGACTTGGTAAAATACAATTTGAATAAAAAATATAACGTATTTTTGTCAATGTATGCTATCTCTAGCACTTGGAAGTGTATAATCAATATTATTTATAATGCAAAATCTTTTTACACATATAAATAACGGTAAACAGCTAAAATGTGATAAAAACAAAATTAATATAATTACTCGAGTAAAAAATATCTATAAAACACCTCAAATTTATACTATTTTAATTTACTAGTATAAAATTGTAGAATAAATAAAATTTCAGGTTCAAAAAATTTTATTTGGGATTATACTAATAGTTATAATTGTTATAAAAATAAAGAAAAATAATATCAATTACTAACGTATGTAATCGAAGCTTTGAGAATGATTGAATATTTTTTTAACTCAAATCTAATATGATAAGCAAAGACTCGAAGACATTTAAAAACTACGTATAAAAATATTTCCTTTTGTATGAAAAAATAATAAAATAAGCACAGATATAAATTTCAGAACCGTTGATCATATGTTTATAAATAATTATCATCATATCAAAAGATAAACCAAAAATTATATCTTGAATGTATAACGTAATATAAGAAAAAATTGCAGCTGTAGTGTAAAATATAATACCTAAACTGATGTTTATCATTTTTTTTAAATATATATCTTAAATCTATTTATGGACTAAAAAAAGGATTAAAAAACATTAAGAAACTTTACAGCAAGTATTTATAAGAAAATTATATGTAAAAAATATGACAAAACAAAATTTTATTTTTTATTGTGCATTTAATATTTTAATTCAAAAATATTTTATAATGCTTGTGTAAAGATAAATTGGCGATCCATTTTGGCATACGAAGTGTTATCTGCATAAAATTTGAATTGGGCACAAATATCCATTCAAAAATTAACCTCTGTGATTTAATATATAACTAATTATACCGACAACCTTAATTATAGTAGGCTTCTCGCATTGAACACACCCTATTACTGCTACGTACTTCCACTAAAAAATGTATGAGCAATAGAAGAAGTTTTTAAAAATAGCACATCATGTTGTGAATAATAAATACAAATAAAATTTTTGTTTTATAGCACTAGAATATCACCCTGAAATAAGAAATTTTGATTCTGATACAAAGACTATATTGATAAAAAAATACGCATTTAAAAGTCATATACAATTTTTTTCATCCTTAATCTAAATTAAAATATTATGTTTTTAAGAATTTTACTTTTTTATAAAATACAGAACCAAAAAATCAAAAAATTTTATATATGGTTTATAGACGTGTCACAAAAAGATAAAAATTTGTGTAATAAAGTTCAATAGAATAAAGTATGTGCTTAATTTTATTATAAATGTTAAATAAAATATATTCTTAGCATATCAGTGGCATATAGACGAGTAATGTGTCTTTTGAGCTCTCTACAAATTTATTCTGGTGTAAATATCGTAAAGAGAATGGGTTCGCAAAACCGCATTTAGTAGGAATTATAATTTCGCGCGAGATACGTAATGTTAAGGTATATATTAAAAGCATCCTTATAAAGAAAAGATGCGATACAGCAATAGGAATGTCTTGAGTTCCCAAAAAAAACTATAGTAACCCCTGAATATAACAGCATTGAATTAGAGGTTAGAAGATTTTGAGATGTCCAATAAATTGTAAACTGAGATTTTGAATATGTCGACCTAAGCAATGTAGCAAAAAAATATTATATAAAATTGTCAACATTGATTTTTAACATATTTATGCAATAATTTTGTACATTTTTTTTATTTATTGCCTCAAAAACGCGTAAAAGTACTAAAAAAAAAATTTTAAATATATTTTTCGAATGGTTTTCCATTTCATTAAACTACTTTAAGCGGATATATATAGAAATATAGATTCGCATATATAAATAGAAAATAGATGGTATATTTTGAACTTTTTAAAAATTTGTTTACACTAATTTTCCCCAAATTTTCATATAAAATATAGAAAAACTGCCTTATATTATGTATTAAACATTTAAAATAAACCGAGTAGACGCATGATTGCTATAAAAATATGATAAATAAGGAATACTTGGTTTGAGAAAATACTTTAAAAAGGAAAAAATTGTGTGTATCTGATAAGTTTATCAAAAAAATGTTTTCTGTGCATTTTTAATAATTATTATTTGTCAAGGGACAGAAATTCAAACCATTATTATTTAGATAATACGCAGATTTGGCTTTCAAATAGATCCTGCGTAAATTTCGATTCTTGGCTTTTTGACTCGATATTTGTGTATCGAAACCAAGATATTTTTATGCCATAATTATAATATGTTAAGGTTTATATGTTAAAAAAACAATTATCTTTGAAATATCTAAAATCATCTCTGCAATTATATATCTGATTAGTTTAATGATAGGAAGGTACTTTTATAATTTTTTTTCTTTATTTTTTTTTCTTTGTTTTTTTTAGTTTACAATATATTAAAAATGCGCGTTTATGATTATCTGTTTTATGTAACAGGGTGAATAAATAAAATCAGCTGAATCTTGTTTTTCTGTCATTCATGTTTTATTACATTATATATCAATAAATAATTGCCAGTTTACAAAGAAATACTTCGCAATATCTGTTATAAAATTACTACAGTTTTAAAAAATTTAAATTTTAGATATTTTGTTGTAAATGTCATGATATTACCGAATATAATGACCTAAAATCAATTGAATCGACTTTTTTGCCATTCACTTTTTCCAAGGTCAAACAGTTCCTTTATGTCTATTTGCATACATATAGTTATTAGGAATAATATGAAGAGGCGTAATCTTATTCCCGCAGCTCTATATAGATAAAAAAATAGCTATAACTCAAACACATAAAAAAAAGGAAAATTATGTAATTACTGCATTTTAAAAATAAAATAAAATTTAAGGTTATTTTCTACTTAAGTTAATTTCCTTAAAAAAACTTGAATGTTTAAAATAACTTACAGAGTAAACCGTATAATATGATGTAAAGTTTAATATTTTTCTTTGTAAAGTAATTTATAGAATATCTATATTCACTGCATAGTTCTATAATTTTTATTCCTTAGGATATTTGGTCAATATTATGTTTAGAAAAGCGATAACAGAGTTTTTACATATTCTATATAAAAAAAATTTCATCACCTTTGTTATAGTACTATAATATTAGTGATGGCTTGATAGCCTGTTTTTACGCTGAAAACGAATCCACTTGTTTGAAGCTAAACATAACTATTAATATTATTTTAATATGCTAATGGAAAGCAGTTAAAACATCCATTATATATATAAAATGTGTAATATCTACACAAACATATGATGACGCATAGAATATTTTGAACTGTATAAAAATCATTTGAAAAGTTATAAATTTAATAAAAAAAATATAAATATTAAAAATAAAAACAAACAGTAATGAATTTTTATGTAATGGTTTTATCTGGGAAATACATATCGCTTTAGATTTAATCTAGCATATTTACTTTTATAGCAAAATAAAACATTTTAAACAACTCAACTTAATTTTTTACAGGTAATAGTTTTTTTTTAAAGTATATTTTTTTGTGTACGGCGTCTTTGTATTTTTTATTAATCCATCTTATCGTATGATTTCAAGTAACTTTTAGAATGTATCCAAAGTTGTAGCTAAATTCTGAATTAATAAAAAAAAATCAAAATTTTTGTGCATCAATAATTAGAAGAATTCATCTTAACTTTTCAATATATGCATTAAGTATTAAAAAAAAATCAGTTAAGAAGCATATGAATATGTGATTCCGGGTGTTATTATAGATATTTCTATAAAATGGATTATGGAACTCCAGGTACGAAAAAACCAAATTTTTCATTTTTAAAGTGTCAATTAATCACATTATTGTGATAAAAGTTGTTTGTTTACTGTACAAATCAGTATTTTATTTTACAAATGATATTAAAAAGATATAATTTTTAACTATTCATCATTAATAATAAGCATGGAATTTAATATAAGGCAAAAGTTTCGATATAATCAAAATAAGAACATTTATTATAAATTTACGTCTAGACAATTTTTTTTTGTGTATATTGAATTAAAATATTTTAATTCTTTATAATATATTTAGTCAAATTTATTTTTCACATAACATATTCATTTCGACAACATCCTATTATAAAACTCATTTTAAATATTCCATTAATATAATAAATGGTTTATTCATTTCTATAATTTTTGTTTTATTTAATATGAGCCTTTATTCTTTTTGTGTGTACTTTCTTTTATGTTTGTAATACAAGATATAACTACCACATGTATACATAGAATATAACCTTCTGCTAATACTCTTTATTTATTTATATTCCAAGTTTAATTTATGCTTCGTTTGATTTATATACAAAGCTGGTAAATGTGAAATTCATAAACTCTATAAAATACATGATCGATTAAAGATCCAACGAGTATTTAACTAGAGAGTCTGTCTAAAATCGCTAGGTATTATAGTTTCTTTTTAATATTATAATCGAAAGTCTTATATTCTATAAGTAAATTTGATTGTGTTAGTGAAATTTGTTATATATGTTCTTTAGATGGCTCTTTTTATTAATTTTTCATAAAAATTATTTATTTATTAGTATTTCACGAAGGTTTTTTAGTATATTTGTTTCTTTTATTATTTATTAGATTAAAATCTTCTACAATTACATCTTTTGAGCGAATTCTTCTGCTTTGTTCCGTATAGTAGTCCTTGAATACGATTTAGTATAGATATGTGATTTTTCAAAAACAAACGGATTAGATTTTAGATATTCAAATTTGAATAAGATATACATTATATTGCTTTATAGAACATATTCTATTTTACTACTTAGCTTTCCATTATCATTTCATCCTATATTCGGTGAATACAAATCGACATTTATTATATTTTCTCTGTGTTTATATAAATTGTTTTATTTGTATAAAGTTTCCATACATTCAAAAAAAAAATTTGGTTACGTGAAGAATATAGTTGCAATCAATCAAATTACCAACTATGCAGCAAATTTGCAAAATAATATAAGTATAAATATTACTTTATCATAAATAATCGTATAAATTATTATATCTATATTTAGTTTATTGATTTACTACATCCCATCATAATCTCTACGATTATAATTCATTGTTTTTTTATTAATAATGAACATGAAAACACCATAAAAACTTGAAGAAATCAAAAAAAAACAAATTAAATATGCATTTTGTAGTTATGATTTCTATTTGATTCATTATTTAATTCGTATAAATAACAATTTCACTGAATAGAAAATATGTTAAGGAGTTAAAAATCCCGGACGAAGTAGAAGCATACATGCAAGGTCTCACACTCCGCAAGACATTTGAACTCATCTCATTTGAGAGAAGAAGTGCATTTGATGAAGATAGATTAAAGAAGATGTCAAAAGATGCATCAAGGAGTTGTGCAATATTCCCTACACGCTGTTCACGTCTAAATAGATAAAATCGATAAAAAGAAAATTAACCCATAAATAAATAAAATTACTAAAAAGTATTTATAAATTAGATACATGGTATTTTCGGATTTATATATTATGCCTTGTTCTATCTTATCGCCAAAGTAATAGCATAATTCAATAGGAAATCGAATAATTCTGCAACCATTTAAAGATAAATAATATATATAACGTTTATAAAACAATTAAAAAAAAGTTTCATTTATTCGATTGTGCATACTTTTTACTAATTGCTATATATATCAAGAAGACAACTTATGATAATTAGTTTAAAATACATTTATGCTTGAAATATGGACAGTGATATTTAAGCTTGAGTTTAAATAATTAAAGCTATTTATATAAAAATAATATTGATGGTAAAAACGTTGATCAAGTCATCATTACAGGCAAACATAACTATAATGCCAATATATTTTTTGATTTTTCCTATGCGTTCAAGAATTTTATCAAGTTGATTAATTTCCAAATCGAGTTTAGGTTTGAAACCAAAATATTTCTTTTACTTTAGTTCAGATCAACATGTTTACTTTTTACCTATATCTAGGCGGCTTTAGTTGGCTTTTCAAATGTTTTTATATGTCATTTAGGATGTAATTTTAAAGCTTTTTTATTGTCCATACTAAGATTAAATATCGAACATATAACCTCAACCATCGCCACTTCTCGGCTATTTAAATTCGATTAAAAAAAATTTGGATTATTATAATAAGTTTATTCGCTTTTACTCCTTTTAAATACATCATCTTGTGTTAAATTCTAATTTAGCATCAAAATTTACGATAATTACTTATTAAAGTGCATTTATCAAACTTATTGCAGCATGTTTTTATGTATAACTTCAATTAATATAGTATACTTTTACATATAATACTTTTAGAATCATGTGAACCCCTAATACTTTGTAAAATGTATAGTGAATTCGCATATCTTATAAAGGAATTGGGATAAGTTCATTCACTTGGAAAATATATTTTATTCACATCAAATAATATAAATTTGTCTTGGAATTTATGCATTAAGTCAAGACATATTTTTATAAATTTGATTCGTTCTATGTAACATTCCTGAGTGGTATTATATTGGCGCGTTAATGAAATATTTGTGTGTTCTACTATCACCCACTATTCAAGATTAAGTTAAATTTTATATTGCAAAATGTAAAATGTGACAGAAAGTATAAAAGAATATAGGATATTTGATTATATATAAATAGTTATATATATATGAGTTTACTGTGATAGTCAAAATACTCGATTCTCTAGAATAAGTAGCCCTCATTGTTCAGCTGTGATTCTGGTAATTTTACTGTTATGAATATGAAAATTGCATCTGTGATAAACAGTGAACAAAGACCTATAATTTATAGATGATATAAATCGACAAAGAGAAGGGGTTCAATCTACGCTTTGTACAGTCGCGAGAAGTATCTTCTAGCTCCCATATTAAATTCCGGTTAATAAATAGTTCCTTAAGGCAAAATTGTGTTTTATAAGAATGGAGGCTTTTAAAAATACATGAAAAAATTTGATGATACATAATAAGAAACCTCTAAATATGATATCGAAATTTTAACTTATTTGTCTGCGATAACAAATATAGTATGAAGGCACAGTTAAAAGTGAAATAAATTAATTATGGCAAAAAATATGCATGAAAGTAAAAATATCGTTACCTGTATACTGAAATATTTTTTATCATGCTTAAGTATCATTATAATCTAGAAAGAAATGAGAAGTTCATGTGGTAGATCACTAAGATAGTTAAATTACCCTACTTATAAGCTTTGGCTTTTGTTTCTAGGTCAATATGCATTTTATATATATTATGATATATTTTACAAAGTACAACGAGCCTTTACATTTAAAAAATTACTTTTTTTCAATAAATTTTTTTTATAAGACATCATCTCCGAAAGATTTTATGTAATTTAATTGCAAATTTGTAGCATATATATATATTACAATTATTTATGGCTCTATGGATATATTTAAACAGCAATAGATATAAAATGGATATTTGGTATTGAAACTAATAAAAAAGGCAATAACGTTTCTGTTATAATTTACGAAAATAGAATTCAAAAACCACAAAAAGTAATGACAAAATTCATGCTAAAAAATAGTTATATTTTGATTTTATATGTTCTATCAAGTGTTAAATGCGAAAGTTTTACCGCAGAACCTATTATACTTTATATCATATTTAATCGAAAAACCACTTGCGAATAGAAAAATAATTTCAAAAGCCATTTTTTATTTTTTTACGCATAAATCATGTATTTTGATCTTTAATTTATGGGTTTGAAAACACATCTATATGATAAAAAAATGTATTTTTGCTTATTTGTTACTAATCTAAAATAAAATAAAATTTTACCTAACTTCAACACTTCTAAAGACATTTTCGTGCATAAAATATTAATAAAACAACATTTGGTTATAGAATTATGAAAAATCAAAAAAAAGCTTTGAATATTTCTTATTTATTAAACTATACTTTACGTCTTAGTAATGCCAAAAATAGTGTTTTACATGTTATATTCGATATAAACAATATATTTTCATTTTTCACTGATATTTGTTTATTATACATATCAATCGTATTCTTAAACTTTTTAATTATGTAATTTATAATATAAAACGAATTTGTTGTTATGAAGCTATATTCAATTTATGTTAGTAAGGAAATAAAATTATAAAAAAAACCAAGATAATCGCAATACAAAGTACTTTAAAAAACCGAACACAATTCGTGAAGATCAAAGTAGATACAAGAATAAAAACAGACATCAAGTTATCGAATAAAAGTCTTCAATATTTTTATATATAATAAAAAGAATAACTGCATCACTCTGATAAAAATTGACGAGACTTGTATTGACTATATAAACATAGTTGAAAACGGCAAATTATGAAAATATGACCTGCTAGCATCCAAAATGTCATTAATACACAAGTGCAAGATTTAAAACATTCAATCTGCCTTAAAATGGGACGATGTGGTATAAGATAAGAAAGTATTTACCTGAAGGACTAGATGTGACAATAAGATAGAGGCATATATATAAGCATGTGATTGAGATAAACTCTTGAATAAATATCCAGGTATCGAAGCACGCATGTGTATGATGGGAGATGACTCCAGAAGTAGTTCTAGAAGAGGGTTGATGCAGAAGGGTGGTTTTGTCGGGGTATAGGAGAGTCAGTATGTACATAAAAAAGCGACCGATATTGGAAAAAGTACAGAGGGCCTTTCCACCAACTGACATCATGTCAGGAATTCAATAAACTATTATTCAGCTGGGAAACCAGCAAAAAAAAAAATCTTGAATATATAGGCCCTGAAAAATGGAAAAGTGTTGAAATTGGACTTTGCATAGAAGAAAATAACGAAAGTATGAATACACAGTATGCGCAGGGAATCAAGCAAGCTGTGCTCAAGAACACAAACTGTAGATAAAACTATAAATTGTGCCTATAAATAAAAAATACTTGTGTTTTTTAAATTATTATTATGCCCGTTTTAAATTTTATACACAAAATATTATATTGAAAGAGAGTATTTATTTTGTTTTGATCTTGTATATATATTTTTTTTTAAATAAAAATCACTTTAATGTTTTTTTATGAATGCTAGCAATATGGTTTTGTAATTTTTGATACATTTTATTGGCAATATTTGATTATTTTGTCCATAGTACATCAGAAACTTTTGGCTATTTCTCTTATTATAAATCTTGTGATCCCTCTCTTCTTTCGAAAGATAATGGTTCAATAGTTTTTTTCACTTCTAAAATTTGAATGCACGTCAAGATTTGTTTCGTAGTTATGATTTCTTTAGTAGACATTGATGATATTGTGTAATCACACCATTCTATATTACGCAATTGGTATAATCTTAGTCCTACACTTGTAGATAAATGGAAATTAAGATGCTAGCGAATTTTTTTTTCATGGTTTAATACTCTACCATGATAATATTATCTATACAGGCATTGCTATTTATTTTGGGTATTATATTTTTTCTTTTCTTTTGTCTTGTATTATTATATCTGGTCCGTCACTAGAAATTATATTATTATTTCAAAGTTTTATCTATGTTTATATCAATATATTTTTTTCTATATATTTAGTACTTGATACCAGAGTATTTTTTTTGTTTTATATATCCCATAGTTTATTATTGAAATTTACTGAAGATAAATATAATTTAATGCAAAAATTTGCAAAACATCTTATTTTATTTAAGTATATTTATATAAATAAAAGTTTTTATTCATTTAAAAAATGGCATATCATGCTCCGATTATGAATATTTTTAATTGTTTTAATTAATTTTTATCCTGTTCAGGAAAATAAATTTGTCAAAATAAGATTATAAAAAATTTAACCTTACATGAAAATAAAAACGCATAATAAATGTTTAAGACGATAAGTTTCTTCAATTTTAAAGGGAAGATTTACTTTTATCTATTATTTTGGCTTTAATTTATAGATTACTCGTAAAGGGATTGTGTATGCTTCTTTAAGGTGTTATAAAAATAATGCTAATCCATGTAAGCACTAAGTTTTTCTCAATTTTTTTAAGAATCGTCCTAAAAATTTAAATAATAAATTTAACTAATATTAACAATTAAATATAGCTTTTCTGGTCTTTTATGTAAGGGTATCAGAATAATATTACTTCAATCTAGTAAACTTCTGTTTAGTCATATTACGATGATGAGATTCAGTGTATATTTAAAAAATAATATTTATGCATCTTTTATTAATTTTTATAAAATTTTAGGAAAATAAAAAATTTCTAGCTATCAGACATTATTAATACAATCATAAAAATGCTATGCACAGAAATCAAACTTGCAAAAAATATATCTCAGCTACGGTAAAAATACATTATAAATACTTCAGATGCGCACAAAAAAGTTTTCAAAAATCCTTTCATATTTTTCTAATATTTTGAAATCTATCATAAAAAAAGTCAATTAAGGCATGAGAGTTGCTGTGGTATATATATTTTCTTTTTTATGGTTTTATCTTATAAAAATATTTCATAAACTTCCACAAATGTCCGATTGTAAAAGAAGTGTGTAACCTATTTGTATAGCCGGATAAATGAATCTGATAGTTTATTAAAAATGTTAGGCTTATTTATATATATTTTTATGGTTATTATGCATATCTTGTTCATAAAAAATCTTAACAAAAAGAAATATGCAACAAAGTATTATAAAAATCGATTTTTAACGTAACATTACTGCAAATTATATTATTGATGTATCATTTTATTTTCAATTGCAAGGTATATCAAAGAAGATGTGCTTGAAAAAATAACGCTGACATATGTCACTATAGCCATCTAAAGTTTATCGCTAACAAACCATATAAATAGAAAAGAATGTATGCCATTGATATGAAATTTGTATTAAAAAAATTAGCAAAATCATAATCGAATATCTTTACTGCCTTTTATATATTTATTGTCCTTTAAAACAACAAAATTATCTACCCGAACACATGGATAAATTTTACAGTCACTGTAAAAAAAAATTTTACAATGATTCTTTCTTAGAAATTCAATATCCTTATTTTCTTTCAAATCATTATATCTATAAATATAACTGTCAAAATGATCACTCAAAGCACCTTGTAAGGGCTTCCCAATAATAGACTTTTGCATAACGACGTTTCTGTCCAGCATTTTTACCCAATTAGTGATTGTAGATTTATATTTAATAATGCAGTTTCTTCCTATAGTGCAGTTTTCCGAAATCATCGAATTTTGCATTATGATTGTTTCATCATCGATTTGTACATTTTCTTTGATTACACATTCTGAAAAGATTATTACATGGTTACCCCATTGAAAATTTTCTCCTATTTTAGCATTTTCGTGTATCGCTACTTTTTTAAAGGTTCTTTTATTTCTGTAAATAATGAAAGATAGTTTTTCATAGCATTTATCGAGAATTTCAACTTGTTCATATTCAAATTTATGGTTTTCTTTGATTATCATATTGGGATTTTTTAAAATCCATGAATCCAAATCAATCCAACTATTTTGTGGACTATTCAGTACTGTTATCAATAAATTGATTTTTTTCAATCTAAGAATATCATGTTTCATTAGTTCATTTAAACATCTATTCGTCCAAAGATCCTGTTTAGAAACTCGACCGCGAAGATATTGACCACCATTGGGAAAATAAATCTTATTTAATAACGCAAATAAATCTTTTAAACATATCTTAAGACTTTCTATGGGCATAATAGAGGTATTAATCAGCTTAAGGAGATCCGCTTCGTATTTTTCTTGGCTGATAATAATTATATCTCGAGGGTTATGAACATTGCGTAATTGTTCAAAAATACTAAATTGATTGCTATCTAATATAAATGGCGTTGTTATTTCATTAGATTTAATATTTTTACTCATTTTGATGCAAACATCTAATATATGATTTTTATCATTTTGCCTTAAATTCGAATTATAAGTTGTTTGTGCTCTGGTTTTTTCTGTTGCGTTTAGAAAAAGAACATTGTTATGTGAATCGTACGATGGGGTCATTAGGTTTTCTTCGTAAGTAGAAGTTGGTCGAGCGGAAGGATTATGCATCTGGATTTGACTCTTAGAGTGAACAAATGCATTTTGGTTGTAGAAAACATCAGAAAATTGTGGTGCATAAATGGTAGAATTAGGTTGAAAAATGTGCTGAAATGATCTAGTGGTTGAATTGTCTGCAAAATTATTTCCATATAAATTTTGAACAGAATTGGAATTTTGAGACGAATATGATTCTGCAGGTCTTTGATTATAATCTGCATTTTGAAAATTAAAATGGTTATAATTTTTATGAAAAATTGGTCCGCGAATGTGTGTTTGATTATTAATAAATGGGAGATAAGGCACATTTTGTTGTGAAGGATTTAATACAGAGTATATGTTAGGCATAACTGGATACAAAGGAGTTCCACAAAAATATTGCAACGCATATGAATGATCCACAGGACCTTGATTCTGGCTTTCGTACTTTACTGTCATTTTTGTATTCATATTAGTTGATTTGACCATAAAAATAAAAATAAAAATCATATATCGAAGGAACTTAAAATGCTTATATAGCTATTTATTAATAAGGAAATGTCTATTTAGTTGATTTGACTGTCTCGTTATGATTGAAAGGTAAATTTAATTCGAAAAAATCACATGATACTTTTAATGTAATACTTTTATAGCAGAAAAATGTCAAATCATTTTAGGATTACTCAAAATTAAAAAAATCTAGTGTTCACCAATTTTATTGTAAAAATATTGATTAATTTTTATTTATGGGCTATATTTATAGTCGTAATTTTAGTTTTTGTTCTCAGGCACAGCTTGCTTGATACTCTGTACACACAGTGTATTTATACTTTCGGCTATCTTTTCCTCTCCACAGTCTTCTTCAATACCCCTCCTTCTTTCGAGACCTATTAATTCAAGGGTTTTTCTCAATCCCAATGTTTGAATATATGCCTCAACCTGGTTTGTGACATCTAGTTCCTTCAGGTTGTAAAAATATAATATATAATTATTTATAATTTAATTAGGTTTCAAAAACTTTATGATGATTGCACATTCGAATGAAATCATCTACTTTATAAAATCAAGTCATATAATTATGTTTATATTACGAAGGCATAAGCAATCATGCAAGCCTTCACTCTTTGCAAAGACACTTGAACTCATATAACTCGACTGAAGATATATTAGTAAAAATAGTCAAAAGATGCTTGAAGCGTTGTGAATATTCCTAAACTGTCATAATCTCAGTAGATGACATTATAATACTAAAATAGAATAAAAAATATAAATATATGGTATGGCGTAATTCTTGAATTCACAATGTTTATTTTCGATGTTTTTATATTTATACAAAGCATATCAAATTAGGCATTCATATTTTTGGGCTTTAAATTCTTATTATAAATGTTTTGATATCAATTTTTAATATTAGATCTAGATCCTTTATAAAATAGCATTTTTCTGTTAAATGCTTTTTTTGCAAAAAAAATAAAGATGATTCACTTGAGTATAAATATAAATTACTAGGAATATACGCATAAAATGCTGATGGTTGAAGAATATAATCTAACTATTCTTCGTTTAAAAAATCCTTTTTTTAAAAACTTACAATTTATATTAATAAGCGTAAAAACTATGTGTTATATCTAATGTATCGTTCCAACAACATGATCATACCAAATAGCAAAAATTATATTAAGAAAATTTACATGTCTTTATAATAAAAGCAGTGAAATTTTGCGTGTTCCCTTTTTGTCATCAATCTTACTTTTCAAATTTTGAAAGAATTATAATGATTTTTTATTACTAGTTTGTGTTTCATTTTTATGAATCACAAGGCAGCTGGAATTTATAAAAATTATGACCTCTAAATTAAATCCAAAAATTTTAAAGATTGATTGGAATGAATTTAAAAGATATACCTTTTTTTGAAACACATCTATAAGTGAAGAATTTTTATCTTAATATAGCAAGGTTTGATATGGAACCATTAAACATACCCTATATATAGTAATAAATTTATATTATGCCTGATAAATATTTTTTTCGGGAAATAATGTCCATTAAAACTTCAAGAGTAAGATAAAAATAGAAGGTAGACACACAAATATTTGCGGAATAGTTTTATATATACAGTCGACTCTTAACTTATATAAAAAAATGGATGATTGATGAATATTTCAACGGCAAAAAAATAAGAAATGGTTATTTAAAGGAAACCCTTATTACTTATTAGTAAATTAAATTAATTTACACTATATCTAGATAGGATAAAAATATTATAACCATGCACATCTAACTTTTTACAATTTTTTATTTGCTAAAAGTTTATTGCGATTTTTTCAATGCTTATAATTCAAAATATCAATTATACAAAAAAAATTCATAAATTAATACTTTATAGCTATATATATGCTGGTTACACTTCGAGCCTACGCAGCGCTTTCATAAAATTTTGAAAGAACTAATATATTCCATAAAAGTGTGTTGCTCTTCTAGGTTTTTGCATATAATAACTGCAATAACGAACATATTAAGATATCTACATTCTCAAAAAATTTTTATCTGATCTTTTTATTAAATATACAAAAACTTCTTTTTCATAATGTCTATAAAAAAAATTATAATTTACCTCTCTTAAAAAAAGATAAGTTTTTAAAATTATCCTATAGTATACAAAAATAATGATCGTATATCTCTTACATTTATATATATTTTATAATTTGCTTCTTTATGATTTATAACCCATAACTTTTTTCCCATAGATCGCTTTCATGAATTTCTCCTTTTACTTGATGGTTTTGTGAATTTTAAAATTACGAATAGAATGAAATTTTTTTTTGAAAACTGTATTTTCCTTGCAAAATATTATGGTCTAAAACTTTGCAATCGCGCTAATAAATACGATGGATGGGCTGAGAATATTTCAATTGTTGCAAAGTATCAAATCAACTTCTTTTTGGTTTCTTCGTCTAGATTCTCATTTAATATGAAATTGAATATGAGTTTGGTATTCTTATTGGATAGAATTACTTTTGCATGCGAATCTTTTTTTTATACATAATTATTCAATACATCAATTAAGATAATTTTTGTTTCATTAATAAAACAAAAATGTTTCGAAGATAAAAAATTTTGAAGAAATACATTTTTATCGTGATAAAAATTGCTGAGTATTAATACCATTATATATATTTAATAAGTTACACTCCGCATCGAAATGTGTTTTACACAGTAAAACATAGAAAGTTATAAACCTTTTTTGTCATAGTTTTTACGTTTAATACAAAGAATTTAGTTATTTTCCGATCTTAACGAATTTCACAATCAGGTTTCATATTTCCGCATCCATTACAAATATTTTTAATCATATAGAATATATTTAATATTTAATTTTTTAGAAATCTGTTATTTTTTATAATAACCCTTATTAAATAAAAAAATATAAAACTACTCTAGAAAATAATGTGGCATCTTAAAATATTTTTAAGTAAGAAAGTATAATAATCAGGGATCAATTTTTTAATGCATAATAAACTTAAAATAATTGTGACACTGTATTTCTGTACATAAAAAACATCCATAAACAGTATAAAATACCTCTTTATAAGAATAATATATAAACTTGTTAATTCCATCATTTCATTTTTTGTATTTCTGGATTTGAATAGGTTATCAGAATTAAAGACATCCGTATTTGTTATTCTATCGGTCAACTTTATTATTAAACAAATTGCGTTATAAAAAAAACCGATAACATCAAGCTGTATTTCTTGGTTCATGCCGCATATAAATATTTAAATTGAAATTTGAATTTTTATTTGATAATATATGGTATAAATATTATCATTTTCCCTTAATCATTCTGTAAAATTATAATATACTAGTTGTAAAATAAGTAAAAAACATGTTTCACCTATAAAATCTATGTTATCTTCGGAAATTAAAGACTTCACTAAAATTAAATTTATGCACATTTATTAAATCTGATTCCATACTCTTTTTATATTTGATGAATAAAAATTTACAAATGGGATATAAAATAAAATATAAAAACAACCAAAACCGTTTTTTAGTTAAAGAATTACCTTTATGACGATTTATTTCTTCTTGATGTTTTTTAGTATCATACTACGTAAAATCTTAGGTATTTTGTCAGAAAATTATAGTGGTTTACTTTGATGTATTACGGTACAAATTAATCTTTTTCATTGTAAAACTTACCTATATATACAAAATAAAGAGACAAGTTATTAATTTAATAGACTTTATAACATTTTTCTTTAAAACACGAATATAGTTGCTTTATGATTTTACGTATTAATATATTTCTATATTTTTAAATCCATAAAAACCAACGAATTTCTATATTTTGTATATTTTCAATAGCAGATATTCCGTATAGTATGCAATGTAATGGTAATATCTGATTTAGAGAGTTTATAATTTTTAAATTTTTTCTGTATTTAAAAAATTATGCAAAGACTTTAACTTCTATTTTTAAATCGTAATTTGAAGAGAAAAATTTTTAATTTTGACAGAATTGATAATTAAATACGAAATTTTTATGTTTCTAAATATATTAGGGTCTAGAATAGTAAACTTCTGAATTTTACATATATAAGATAAGCAAAACATAAATTACGCTTGGAAAATTTTGCATTTATATTTATATTTCGTGTAACTTTTTAGTTAAAAAACTGGTATGCATGAAATTTTATAAGTTATATGAATGCCTTCATCTGAAATAAACGCAATTTTAATGAACTAAACGCATAAAAAATTTTGCTTCCTTTATAAATTGCGTATAATAAACAAATAAAAATTTATGATTCTGAAAAGGATTTATTAATAATGTTTTAGGCTTTTATGTTTGCTCTACAAGTTGAGTGTTTCTAATATCAATTTTTTTTTATTTGCAATATTTAACCACATGACTAAACTGACTTTATATTGTAAAAATAGATCAATAAAATGTAAAAAAAAAATACGTTTGCTGTATTTATGTAAAAAAAAAGGACCTTATATGCGCATGTATGTTTTTTTTATTTAAAAACACAAAAAACTGGAACTTTTTTTCAGTATGCATTCTTATATACTGTTCGTATGTTAAGTTTGTGATAAACTTGCTTATTATTGATATCTTATGTAATTCTGATTATATCATCACTTTAATTATCCAAATCCTATTAATTTTCGCATAAATATTTTTTGCAACATAAATATGATTCTTTAAATTTTAATAAACTAAATTTTATATATGCTTTAAAAATTTTTCATAATTTAATAGTTTTTCATAGTATCATATTTTTTTTGGTTCCCAAAATTTTTGGGTAAATATTTTCTAACTAATGCCTCAGATATAAAATTCTAGCCTATTATAAAAAATATAGACAATATAATCATTTTGAATTTTTGTTAGTATCTGCTTCTTTTATGATTATTATTGCGCATCCTGCAGTTATATTTAATAGTTTTTTATTATTTTTTGAGACACCGAAATTTTATTTCATATCGTTTGGTAATTTCAAATACATTACATTTTCTTAAAATTGTGAAATCTCACAAAAAAACTTTTTAAGATTTAGATATTGAAAATTAGTAGAAATCCATAATCATATTTTTTATTTGAATTGGTGAAATCATTTTTCTATATAATACATACATCTATCCATTTATCGCTAGCGATTTTTTTTTTGCAGCATTTTGCTTCCCAATAAACATTTCTGCATCGTTTAGTATCATTTTAAGTATGTTTTATCTTATTTTATTTGTTCGGGCGTAGTTATCATATTTGAAGCGTAAAATGCATAATAGAATCAAAATCTTGCGTCAACATCTGTAGTAATATTTAAAAGTGTTTACTACAAATAAATAAAATTTAATACAGATTTATATTATTATTGATGTTGTTTTACACCTGGATTTATTCTGAAAAGGATCAATTTTTAGCGTCTAATCTTCTTTTTATATGAAATCTTAGCAAATCAGTCATTGAATTTCTATAAAAACAGTAATTTTTTTGCTGATTATATTATATTATATTTTGTTATTTTATTCAATCAATTTTTTTAGAAAATTCGTTAAACACAATGTTTCTCTATCAGTGATTAAATTGTGCGATATTTTTAATAATATAGACGTGCTTTCTGTTGACTTTTTTTATTTGATATAAAACTACTCTTTTTGTGATATGTCTTTATTCATTCAAATTATATTTATCTGTGAAAGAAATTAATATATAAGCATCAAATATATATATGTCTTCTATAGTTTCTTCTTCTATAATAGAATGTATGTTGTTTGCCAAAATACAGCTTCTTTTTTCTTCTAAATGAATCAGATCTATCGATTTCATATGATATCATAAAAATACTTATATTTTATACTACACATCTTATAGTTTAATATCTTTAAAGCATGTTTGTTGGATCTCTATTAATATTTTATTCCATATAGATAAACTGCCCGTATACCATAATTCTCAAGACTATCTATCACAAATGTTGTTTCATATTGTTTATTTTCTCTTTGATGTAATTTCCTGCATCTTTTAATAGTTTTCTTTAATCTATGGTTATTAATATGCTGCATTCTCAGTTCATTCAACAAATTTTGTTTCTTCTCTTATCATATTAATTTTAATATTTAACAAATATAAACATATATTACAATATATAGAAACAGTTTGTATAATGAAAAAAAAATTATTATGTGTGTAAATTTTGTGTTTAGAATTCGCCATAAATTTATACTCAAAAAATAAGAATCAATATATCATAAAGACTTGCATATATTTTTTCTGTGATACGTATATATATTTTTATTGATTTATCGCGCTAGTATTTCCGATCGTTCGTTTTATCATCTACTGAAGCATATGTAAACCTTGTGGGATTATATACTTTTAGCGTCGATTAATGGGTATCTTCTCTCTTTTAATACTTGATTCTGCGCTACAATATGTAGGACTCTTTTTTTACGGTCCCATTACATCTTATTATTTTAGATTAGCGGATCATATGTCTTCTTAGTATAGTTTAAAGTTCATTTTATGATAGAAGATATTTCAACGAATCAAAAATTGGATCTTTTATGTTATCATTATCATAGGTCATTTTAGAAATACTTAAACAGGGGCATTAAAATATTTTTACCCGTAGTATAAACTTATTTCTGGCTTGTGATATTTTTCATTTCGTGGAACTAAGCATTTACAATTTTCTTATTAGAGTATATCAGATCAATATTTTCTTTAGAGGATTTTTAGGAAAATAAAATTGTACACCATAAGTTATATATTATCAAATCCGGCTTTTTCTAGCTTTTCAAAATCAGGTATTCCAAAATCAGAAATTTAAAAAAACTTTTTTTTTTCATAAGAGTATCTTAAATATGTAAAATTACCTTTTGAATTATACACCAATAATTTTTCTAATAATGACCCGAAAATATAGTTAAATTTCATATTTGCCTTAATGATAAAGTTTATTTTCGTAGGTAAATGATTTTTTTTTAAATATAAATATGATTTTTTATCTTTAAATTCAAATATTTTCTCATATATCATATTCCGTATGAATTTAAATCATTTTTATCTCGTTATTATCAACTCTCTATTTTGTGCAAACTATTATTTACAGTATTTGATTTTACAAAATTATCAATTTTTATCTATTTTCATATGTGCAATTTCTTCTTTATTTTCAATAAGTTTTTGATTCGTTTATTTTCAACACGGTATAAATTTTACGGCTGTGTCTACATTTTTTGGTTATATATTTGCTGACTACTTTTAATGGGGATCTCTTACTGTATCAATTGAATGCTTTGCGGATTTTTGTAAATTTCTGTAATCATTATAAACACTTGGACATTTATTCACAGTTTTACTTTGATTTAATATTATTTTCAGATTAACAAAGAATAATTACCTTACTTAGATCATATATAATACCAACATGCTAGGATTTAAACGATCTTCAAATTCATTTTTCCACTGCTAGCATACTTTATTTATTTTATTTACTTTTTCGTGATATTAAAAAAGATGCTTTCAATGCCACTCTCTCCTATAAGTTTATGCGCTATCTTTTTTGTGTGTAAAGACCGTTGATCTTAGAATCATTTGTTGAAGAAGCATAAACTTGTTCCGCAGAAATACTATTAATAATATAAACCCCAAAGACGTATATATATATATATATTTTTGTGTGATATTTTTTTTAAGCTTTTGGTCATTATATTGGCTTCTGGATTACGTTTTAAGATGTTTTTATATAATTTTTATAGCGCTTTGAGAATATTTTAATGCATAAAATAAAATTTGAATACAAAAAAACTTCATATAATTCGTAAATTATTTATTTGAAACCTCTTTTTAATATAATTTATCAGATATAAACCGACTCAAATAGAAAACCGATAGTAACAGACATGATAATAATAAATCAACAGATAGACACAAATATTGCATAAAATTTTACAATTAAATAGGCCATTATTACAAACCATATTACATGGGTTTATGTAATCAAGAAATGCCATAAGTCATATATTAAAGGGTTGTTAATACCATTGTAAGCATAAATGTGCATACCAAACAACAAAATATATGAAAAACTAGAATTGTAAGGTATAAAAAAGACATAATTCATATATAAAGGGGGTGGGTAATTCGTGTTTAGCAGAAGCGTTCACACAAAAAAATAGAATATGTGATAAAACCTTGTGTAAAAGTCAAGAAAAAAGCGAAAGGTAAAGAAATTTTCAGAAAACACGTTACTTAAAGTCGCATATAGCATGTCTCTTCAGCAGATAAATCTTCAATTTTGCTGAACATATTGAATGTCTAAACATCAAATCAACGCTTAAATAAATATGAAAGTGTAATATTCAAAAGTAAACTGCTAATTCTGCTAATTTATAATTTTCATGAGAAACGGAATTTGTGCTTCTGACTTTACTATGACCTCGCTTGATAAAACACACTTTCTACTATCTGTTCGACTTTTTTGCATTGCACGTGCTTAACTACATCCAATACTGTGAAAAAATAATAATTTTGAATGTTTCTATTCACATTAAGAATGATATTATTTGTATAATACCCTTTGCCGTTTATGGGAAATTTGATTTATACAAGGTAAGTAACTTCTGTCAAAAAATAACGAAAAGGCATAAAATCGAATATTTTGTTGTTTGGTTTCCAAGTTTCACCTTTAATTGTTATATTTAAAAAAGATAATGTGTCACTTATATTTAAATGTATTAACTCAGTTTTATTCATTAACTCTAACATACAATCCGTTTTTTGTGGTTATTATCTACTCATATGTTATATTGAATGAATTATCCTGTAATCATAAATTTTATTAACATAAGTTTTAACAAAAATGTATATAGTTGTTTTGTTACGCATCAGTATAACCAATATTGTTTCGGCTATCTATAAACACTTATATAAAAATCCAACGTTCCCCTTTATATTGAAATATTTAAACATTAATCAATAGAAGACGTACTCTTGCACAGGTTGCGCGTGATCATTATTTATACTAAGTCTGACTTAATTTTTACAATTTAATTCTTTTTTTGATACAAAAACATTATAGAATCACAGTTAGTGTAAATATAAAAGATGCAGCTATTAAAAAAAATTACGATTTAAAGTTGTTAATTTTCTAAGAAAAATTAGAACTAGTGATTTAAACGGATGATTTTTTCGAGGTTATATAGTGTATTATGTATTTAATTTTGTTTTAAACTCTTCATGTCTGATAAAAGTGGCTACAAATCCTCTTCACGCAAAAGCATTTTTAAATTACAGAACTAAAACTATATGCGTCTATGCTGCATAGAATTCAGTAAAACTTTTTTACAGATCAAATGTAACTAAATTTATAGCAAAAAAAAATGCACTAGATTACGAAGTAAAAAATTATGTCTGTCTCGCTTGTAAATACAATATATAAAATATTTTACACTATCAAGGGGATCTATATCGAAGAAGTGACTAGCTTGGCTTAATCACATAGAAATTTTGGATCTTTGTGTGTTTATTCATCTTATCATTCGTTTTATATGGTTTATTTGTAGAATTTAATATAGTATAAAATGTTCGAAAGTAATACTATTTTTAGAAGATCACATTAGATCTCAAAATGTCATACGATTAACAAATAAAATTAAAGAAACTCTCATTAATTATTGGCATATTTGAATAAAAGAATAAATGTAATTTGCAGCCGAATAAATATTTTTTTCTTTCTACGGTGCAAATTTTCAAGATTAAATTTTATATAGAATTAACACACGGTTTTGGATAAGCTTTCTATATTTATGTTATAAAATAATGATTTCTTTTTTAACACGACAAAAAATTTTTGTTATGTATTTTATTAATTTTTATGGGTTTCAGATTAAATATTGACACATCTGGATTTATAAATAAAATAAGTTTCGGCTGTTTTTATCAATAGAATTAGCATCCCATTTATTTAAGCAACTTGTTTTTTTAAGTTATATATATAAACTTCATAGTCCATGTTACTTTGCATATAAAAAATTACTATTATCTTACGTACTACGCTGAATCAGTTGGTATTTTTTTCAAGCTTTTAATACCTCTTTCATCATAGAAATATATTTTTGTTTGTTAGACTCGGCTTTTTACACTACAGGTATACCTTTATTTTTATTTAAACAAAAGAATTTCAGTTTTATATCTATTTTGATTTTATTTTTATAAAATATTTGAAAAATAAGGTGTCAAAAAATCCGACCTTATTCATATTTAAAAATAATCAATCTTATCAGGGGTTCTAAATTTACTGATTTACATATTTTTACTATTATTTCTAGTTAGTAGTGGGATAAAAAGAAATACTACAAATTAAAAAGTGCTCTCTATTGAAACGCTTCATTGAATCTTAAATATTGAAGGTTTAAAAATCTCTGAGGAGGTCTGTTCTTTCTTCATTTTTATAGGTAACTTATGCGAAAAATCAGTGAAGTTTCTACTTTTTTACAAAGAAACGATTGGTTTTACTTTTTTGACAAAGTTATAGTCATCATATATTTTTTATATCAAAGCTTCATGATACAATTTCGTAAGCCTATTTATATTAAAATGCAATGAAAATTTTCTATATCTTTCATATCCCTACTGAAGTATGCTGTTTCATGTGACTCTTCCGACTAAATTTATCAGATGATTGTATATAATATGTTTGATAATATTATAAAATAACCATCTAATGGATAGAATTACAGAATTAGTAAAAATTAGATAAAAAATATTCTCAAAATAAAAAAAACATAAGTTCATACATTTAAGAAAATATTTATTATATTTAACTTGTTCAGAATCATTATTAGGGAAGTTAAGCCAGAAAAAAAGAAATTTGAAAATCAACAAAAAAAATATCTAGGAAAAATACTAGTTTTTATCAAATAAATACAATATTTACAGCTATTTTACTATAACTTTGTCTTTTAGATATTTTCAGCTACAGCAAGATGGATTTGGAATAGAAAAGATGTATTTTTCCTGTCAACATCGGTAAAAACAAATTTTTATGTGAAAAAAAAATTTTAATGAATGTTTTATGCCATTATTTACTATAAACTATGTGGAAAAATAAAAAACC
Source organism: Rhyacophila brunnea (assembly GCF_057557595.1). Classification (NCBI taxonomy): domain Eukaryota; kingdom Metazoa; phylum Arthropoda; class Insecta; order Trichoptera; family Rhyacophilidae; genus Rhyacophila; species Rhyacophila brunnea. Next base: position 437,140 of record NW_028233338.1, on the reverse strand, counting down.
TATCCGAAAAAAATTTGTAATCTGTTTTATGCTATCAAAGCTGAGTATTCAGATGATTTTTATATTGAAGTTCTATAAAAACATATGATAGTATGTATGTATTTGTAAAGAAATATTTGAATTCAATAACATTTCACTAGTTTTTTTGTCAAATTATAAATAATTTTAAAAAAATATGATAATTACGCATGATAAATGCCTGTCCCGCAAGTTATACTATTAGAAGTAAATTTTGCAAAAAATTGGAAATTAAAGGTTTCAGAACTCAAAATTATCGTAATCATTTTTTTAATAAATTAGTTGAGATGATTGAAAAGATAAAGAAAATATGGAGAGCTGGATAAATTTAAATAAGGTCCCTCTTACACCCATTTGGTCTGTATAAGATAAATAACATAGTAAAAACATTCTATCTATTAATATAAAATAAACTTTTCTAATAAAAAAGTTACGAGGTGTAGAATGATGTTCTTATTCATTAAATATCTATATATGATAAAAATTTTATAATTTCATAATCAATAATTTAATATAGAATTCATCCTTTATATAAAAATGGTGCCTTAAAAGTGTTTTACAATGATTTCAAGCAATATTTATGCTAAAAATATATTATATTATGTATAGAAAATCATAGTTATATAAACTTATAGAAATTTGCTAAGAATTTTATACAGCAAATAAAAGTCTAAACGTACAATAATGAACGAAAAAAGAACATATTTAAAATCCATTTTTCATCATATATAATTTTGTTGTTATATTTCCTACTTTACATGTATTTTTGTGCATATATAAAATCATATTTTGAATTTTTAGATTTCTTTATATCTTTTCAACGTATTTTATACAAAATTGTGCAAATTATATACAAAACTTTTGTGCTATATATAATATTTACATATATAAAAAAGAATAAAGAGTCTTAGTTTACGCGGATATGCATTAATATAACGCTTCATTAGCATTTTTACAGTGTCATTTGAATTTAGAGGTTTTTTAGTCAAAACTACAAGAAAAAATACAAGAAGCTATTAACATAGACAGCGTAGTAAATTGGCTATCATCTTATTATTTTATTCTACTTATGCGATAATACTGTATGTATTTTGATTCAATATAGTCGTCAGAATGTAAAATGGCATTAACATATGCGCTTTAAATCGTATTAATATTTTCAAATCAATAAATTGCATGGGAAATACTATCTACTTATTAAAATTCATGCTGATACACGTATTTAAGCTATCTATTTTTTGATCAGCTTTTTTTATGTTAGTGAGATTTATCACAATTTGTGGATTTTTATAATTTGATAAATACAAATAAATTTGCTGCGCTGATTTAAATACTCGGAAGTTTTACAATTTATAAAATGTAACCAAATTATTGTTTTTTACTTGGTCCATCGATTCTATTTTTATGTATAATTGATCTTATAAACTCTTTATGGTTTTAAAAAGGCATTCACATAAAAATCTCAAAAATATAAGACGAATTACAATTATCATATTGGTTTATGTGATTTTGTGATATTTTTGTTAGAACCAAACATATTGATATATTTTTAATACTAATAGTGGTTGTTTTTGGGTTTTCATACCATAAATGTACTTTAACTGCATTTCTATCAACTTTCGTTTATAGAATATCGTGGTTAGATGAGATCAAATTTGATGCGATTTACATGTCTAGTTCTAAGTAACCGCTTGAGCAGAATAAAATACTCACTCTAGAAGTTTGCTATGATGTACTATCATTCCACTGCTATTATAAGACCATGCAACAACATGTTAAATAGAATCTAAAAAATTTTTATAAACATTCAACAGAAATTAAATCATAGAATTTTTTTCTGGAATGTTAATATTTTATAAAATACTCTAACAGTCACTCTTTTGGCTCTTTTATGAAGATTACGCACATTTTATGGCTTCATAATGTTTTATTTCTTAGATCTGTCAAAATTAAAATTTGAATGCATTATGCAAAAAGTTTATATTATTTTTTTGTAATTTTTTTGTGGTTTCTTTTATTTTACAATGTAAGGATTCTAACTAATTTTGTAAGTTTCACGTAATTATCTTAGATATTTCACATTATGCGTTGGAATTACACAAAACTAACGATAAAAATTTTTCTGTGATATAATTTACGCGATATAATTTTAAGAAACTATTATATCAACAAATTCTATTCTAATAAACACTTCCCATATTATTAAAAATGTAGACAACATATTTTGTAAGTCTTACTTTTGTGTGTTTTTTTCTAAAAATTTATGAATATACAAAATATAAAAATAATTATAGTCATCGCAATCAATTATATGAAGAAGATAACCCTTCTAAATATATTTTCCGGATGTTAGATTGTATTATGGCATCAACTTGTATTGAATAATATATTAAAAAGCATTTTTTCGAAAATAATAAGTTTATATATGTTTCTATCAAAATTTCCGATATATATGTTCATTTTGGTTAATAAATTCAGAAAGTAAGTTTAAAATATTATAAAATCTGTAAAAAAGCAGATACTACTTACAATTATGATTTATTTATCGGCTGATAAAGATCTAAAAATCAAATTCTGTATTTTACTGTGCGATAGCAAGTATTAGATTTAAACTTATTTCATATATAAGTCAGCTGTCTGATTACAAAAATGATCAAAACCCCCATAACTGTAATATCTCTGCGACGATTTTGTTTTATTTTCAAAAAATATTTACACTTATGAAGCATAAAGGAATCTAATATTTTGCATTTTTATGTATATGAATAGTGAAAAAGACATTATTTTATTTATAAGAATGATAAATTCAAAAAAAACATTATAAATATATCTGAAAAATGAGATCAAAGTTTGCTGATTTTTCATTAAGTATGATAACATTCTGGAAAAGTCCTTTTTAAAAAGAAAATAAAATCGATTTTCTGTTAATCATATCGTTGAAAATAAGAACAATAAAATTGCAATATTATATAGAAAAATGTCTATTGTATTAAAAGGCTTAATAAAAATTTATCCAATATATTCTGACGTTTAATTTGGCTCACATATGTGTTATAATTCAATTTATTTATACATTAATCATTTATTTCCTGATAATTATACACTGTTGTTGTCTGATAATATCGAATCAGATCATTTGCTGCGATAAAGCTGTTTTTACAAAACTATCTATGTTTAGAATTCATAATTTGCTTATTGGTATGTCTTTTTCTTGTCCTTTTAGACTTTTTATTATCCCTAAGCAAGGGCTATATTGTAAGTAAAAATTTCCATTGTTTCATATATGTATTCTAAAATGACTTTTCTGCCTATAAATACAAATAAAATAGTGATCTTATTTTTTTCTGCGTAATTGTAGACTTAATTACTTTGTTTGGGTGTAATGAGAAAAAAATTATTATTTATCCCTTTTTTTTATTGAAAAATATTATAAATCCAAAGACACAGAACTTACAATCTCAAATACGAAACCATAAAAAAATTAGGTTTGCATTTATAGTAGTTTTAGAATGCAAAACTTAAATATAAAAAAAATAGGATATGTAAAAAACTTTGAAGTTTTTGATCTCGCAGATGTGCAAAAAATTATGACTTATTTTCTATCATTTCTAGACATTTCAGAAGATAAAAAATATACGTATTATAATTTAAAAAATGGTCTTAAACACCTTGATAAAATAAAACGGCATACCCTTCATATGAAGATTGAACTTAAATAAAACTAAATGTGCAATCTTCTTTTTAATTATCCTTTCATGCAGCATGAACAAAAAATTTAAGAATTTTAATTCTTTAACTTATAATTAATTTGCTGAATTATAATGACTTTTTGAATGCAAAAATAACTATACTTGTATTACCTCTTTATTTTTCAATACCATTCTTTCATTCATGCATATTTCTGTGTGATTTTATGAAAAGCAATTATTTTTATTATTATTACTCTTTAAATTATTTTGGCGACATTTTCCACTACTCTATAGCCGAACTCGAAAGGATGATCTTCAAAAAAAGCCTGTATCATACAGATATTAAGGTAAAGATGCATATGGTAGACTACTGTTAATAAAAAATTTTAATCTCTTAATATCTTAAGATCTTTAGATTTTTAATAGAAATCATTGATTTTAGTAGCTTAAAATATTATTTTGTGCTTGAATAAAAGGACTAATGTATTTTATGTAGTAAAAAATTCCATATAAAAAATATGACCTTTACAGTATAGATGTCTAGTATAATAAACTGCATTTATTTGCGTTTTATATAAGATTCATAGTCTAGCTTTAGTTCATTCATTATTTGTCTGTCTATGGGTGATTAATGCTTTTAATTAAGTTTTTAAATGCAGTTTCACATTCTAAAGTCATTTTTGAATCTAAGATGGCAAGTTTTTACGATAAATATGGATTATACGCAATACAAATTTTATTATTTGTTTTCCATTGCCCATGTAGAATTTGAATAGTGCCATCTTCTGTAAAATATAAATGCTTTGAACACGATATAAAAAACGAATAGACTCTTTCTCTCTATTCGGCGCATATCTTTGCGCAAGAAAACTCACAAAACATAGTGTATAAATAGTGTTTTTTCAAAGTAAAAAATCTGCCTTTTATCTGCTGATTGTTTTTCCATCGCAAATGATATTACTTTCTGGAAAAAAAGTAAACTTTGGATTTAGTCATATTGCAATATATTATATTGACATCAATGAACTTGTGACATTAATTTGACGCATGCAAAATATGCTTAAAATTTTATATATGTCTTGAACTATTTAATTTGATATAATAATGTGAAAGTCATTTATTTTTTCTCTAAAAAACGCGAAACACCATTAGATGACTTTTTAGATATAAGGAGACACTTTAAATATATAATTTATTTCATTTTACTCGAAAAGGCGATTATTTTAGTTCTATAATTATTTTTATTTATAATATATTACAATTTTTTTTTAATGGGACTTACACTTGACTATAATAAGACTGAATAAAATGTAATATTCATGTTTAAAACAACCTTTTAGATTAATATTATAAGATGTATTTGCTTTTAGTAAAATTATAAATTTAGGGGTTATGATGTTGTATTTATGTAATATATCAATCATTTGGCTCTTTTTTGTTGTGATTTGTATAAAATTTTATTTTCTAATGTAAATACACTTATTATATAAATAAAAATCATTTTTTATGGATAAAATAATATTTAAACGCTTTTTCAAAAAAAAACTGTTTATTTATATATATTGAGAATTTCTATCGAGTGAATATTTTTTTCGGTATCAATATACTAATTAAAAGGTACTGATTTTTTTTTCGCAAAATTGAGATAGAAAAAAAGCTTTTCACAGAAAAAAATATTTTCGCTTGTTTGTTTGATATATTATAAGAGTAAAAATAAATTTGATTTGAATTTATAAATGTAAAAATGGATGCATATCTATAAAATTTTGACATCTATAGGCAGCAAATATTTAAAATAAAATAATTTTATAAGTAGTATTCTTGTATAATATAGTCTACGATTTCTCTATGCGTAACATGAATTCCAAAGAAATAAATTATTACAACTGATTTTTTTGCACTAAAATGCCTCTTTAGTAAAAAAAACAAGATATACACATATAACTTCTTTGATTCTTTTATTTATAATCTGAATTGAACGTGCAATTCTTAATTGTATTTTTTTAGGAAGAGTATAATAAAAAATTACTATGTCTGTTGTTTTGTTGTATTTGAACCTGTATATATAAAGCCGAATCATAAATAATAAGCTATAAGACTAGAAATTGACTCTAAATCATAAAGTTTTCACATTTTTATACCCGAAAAACGGTATGTTTTATTAGTCAATTAGCGGGTATATAATCGAAATAATACATATAAAACATGATAAGTTTATTTTATATATAATAAAAATAGTGAAGTGAAATATAATTCTATCATAACAAAATATAGTATAAATATAATTATATAGTTTTTTTTCTAATATTTCTTTGGGTTAGATAAAACTGTAAATTAAAAAAAAAAGTTTGCCTCTAAACTTTTAGATTATTGTTAAACAGTATAAGTATCTAAAATTTTTTGTCAAGATTCATTAAATATATTACAACATTATTAAGGTTATTTGTAAACTATACTGTAGCCCATTGGAAATTTAATAGTTGCTATATGTTATCTTATATCAAATGTTGAAATTTAAATTCCTGTTAAAACTAAATTATAGCAATAATAGGCTTTGCCTATCTATATGTTATTGCTTATTTCAAATATTTTTCTTGCTTTTCATTAAAATGGATGTATTTTAAATATTTTATACGAAAAATTCTTTAAATGATGTTTTTTTTTCTACTTGAACCTGATATTTATTTTTTTACCTTAATCTTGCAATTCATTGTGTTGCGTTCTATATGGGTAAACTTTTTGCTTATTATTTTATTAAAGCCTTTATTTCAATATTATAGCCTAGAAACGCAATTTGACAATGCATTATCAGCCTGCCAATGCTATTATCAAATTATAAACATTTATACCACTAAATATAACTAAAACACAATCTATATGTCTATATATTTTTTTATAGATATAAAAACCTTAAATTAGAATTTCACAGTCTTATATCGCGCATTTTTTTATCGAGAGTCATGCGTATAGTGATTTGGGTTTTTTCGAAGCTCTTAAGTTTTTGTCTTGATAGTTCCGTTTATTTGATCTAATATATTTATGTAGAATGCATTTCTAAATTCTCTTTTCTAATGTAATTTTTTATCGTCAAAAGGCATTTTTATGTGTGTTTTATCATATATTTAATATACGCAAGTTATAATTGACTTATATGTAACTGCTCAAGAGTTTGATTCGAATACTATCAGTAATTTTTCTTCCTTACGTAGTTTTACATCATATTATTACCGTAATGTGACGAATTACTGATAGGACGCTTCTGTTGTAAAAAAAAATGAAGTTTAGATGTTATATAGTATAATTCGATAGCCACATGTTTTTGTAAGTAATCTGGAGCAAATTAGTGTCGAGTTTGATGGCTTAATTTTTGCACAGCCAAATCATATATAAAATATAATTTTTAAATGTTATTTCTATAGAGTATAATCATACCATCAATATATTCTGTTATATATAAACACATCACTGTAACCAATACAATGAATCTTTCCATGCTTATATATACAATTTTTGGTAAAAGTTGACTAAATAATATCTCCTGTTATTTTTCTAACGAATATTGTTTCCTAATACCATAATATTTTGATATTCGTCATTTTATCATTTTTAATCACATGCGTTTTTTCTTTGTTTTAATTTTGTTTTATGCAAAAAAAAATAAAACAAGCATTTTAATCATTTATTTTATCAATTAAATTTGATTTTAGTTTGCATTTTATATTGAATTTTCTAAATTTTATTTTTTATTCATGGGCAATATTTATAGTAGTAATTTTAGTTTCTGTTCTCAGGCACAGCTTGCTTGATTCTCTGTACGCACAGCGTATACATACTTTCGGCTATCTTCTCCTCTCCAAAGTCTTCTTCAATGCCCCTCCTTCTTTCGAGACTTATTTAATCGAAGGGTTATTCTCAATCCCAAGGTTTGAATATATGCCTCAACCTGGTTTGACATCTAGTTCCTTCAGGTACCTTTTAACTTATAAAAATTAGTATATAAAATTAAGCGGTAGGCTTTTTGCATATCCAGCAAATTTTTCACTAGATTGGAGTAAATAATTTTTGATTTTTATGCTAAAAGTACATCATTTGTTACATCAAAGCTCTGATGTCTATTAAAAGATACATGTCGCGCGCTAAGGCAAATAATATTTAAACATGATAAACTGAATAATATAAAGTTTGATTTTCGAAAGTAAGCATATATAAATCTGATTTATAGTTTATATTGGCATTTTATATATTTAACATAACATAGATGTAACTTATTTTTTATAAAATCATCTTTACCTTTAAAACTAGCAGCTTATTTTTTATAATAGATACATAGCAAATGTATCGTTGCAATATTTTGCTTAAAATACATGTATGTGTACAGAAACATTATGAAGTGTTTTTATACAATATATTATGTGTATAACAATTTTGAAAGTTAAAATCAGAATTATTGCTTTATTCGTAGAAAATTAAGAGATTTATAATGCCGATAAAATTAACAATATATATGAAATTTAAAGTTTTTCTTCACATCGCATAAAAAGGCTTCTTTAGAATATAATATATATACTTTTTTGTGTAATATAGTTCGGTGTTTTAGAAAATGCAGCATATTTTATTTGTAACAAAAAGCAATAGAATCTTGTTTTGTCGAAATTTCAATGACACTCTTGAAAATTTTTTTCCTAAAAGTATCAGAAAGTAAACAAAAAGAACTTACAATGTTGCTCTTCTATTAATTTAATTTCTAAGGGGTTTAATTTCTCGTCATCTATCTATTGAATCACATAAATTAAGCCAAATATTTATTGGATTACAAATTTTCTGCTGTTCACTATATATTTAAGACCCACTTTTTGTTTTAAAATCACTGAAAACAATCGAAAAGATGCTATTTTAATAATAATTTCCTGTTAAATATATTTTCGCGTTTAATTGGGTGTTAAATCTACAAAGAACCAAATTCGCATATTTTGATGAGTAGGTCTATAATCGTTCACCTAAACTTATGAAAAATTTAAAAATATATATACATTTGATTTCGATCACATGGTCATATACTCATATTATAGAAAAAACAAAATAAAAAAAAACAGTGGTCTAACAGTCTTGATATATATCTGGCATAATACTTCTATATGTATTGTAGATGGTTTTTTATAGTATTTCTCCGATATTTTTTTGCTCGATATATCATAAAACTAAGTGATATATAAAAATTAAAGGTTTTTTGCGTTTATATTTATTTTGAAGATAAATACCCATCTCATATTACGCTTTCACTCTCTTAAGCAGTTCAATAAGTGTGTGTAAAATATTTTTGTGCTCTTTTGTGCAGTATCTTTTATAAAAAATACAAAATGGCTAATTGGTAGCTATATAATTGCAAAAGGTATACTAGCAAAAAAACTGTCCATGTAGGCGTTTATAATTTGAGCAAATATATAAAAAACCATAAAAAATGGTAGTATACTTAAAGCTGATTACAGGAGTCTAGATACAAATATTAGGCGAATGTACCAATTAATAGCATTATTTATCAGAGTATATGGTAACAGAATAAATTATACCATGAATGCGAAAAAAATTATGCCTAAATAGAATGTCTTTAGAACAAAAATACATCTTATAAAGTTCTACAAGTTTTAGCTTTTAATATCGTAGTCTTTCATATATAGATAACAAATTGTGAAAGTTTTATGCATACACCAGTTTTGGCTTTTCAATATATTCATTATAAAGATTTAAATATAAATTTTACAAATGAAGTATGTAGGCAACTTCCTCATTGTAAATAGAAAATATTGTCTCTAAATATTATCTTTGTTGATAACAGGACTGTGTCTGTTCTTTTTGTTAAAAAAATTTTGTATTATGGAAAGTATAAATAAATATAACTCTATTCTTGATGCTGTTTTCCAATGGAAGTATACTTTTATTATACTTGTAAAAAAATTAATGTTTTCTTTATAAATCATTATTAGAGTTATTGATAGATATAAAATGCCAGAACTTTTTTATATGATGCATCAAATTTTTACATGTGTGATGATTCAAATTCGTTCGTATTAAATCTTTTAATCTTTAATAAAACTCTAAATTCTAAAAGTGTCATTCAGTTTTTTAAATTTTCAAGAATACCTATTTGTTAAGCAAGGTTATTTTCTTTGATTTTTGCATATAAATTTCTTATTTTCATGTCATATATATTGTAAACATTTTACAAAATTATACATATGCAATCTAAAGCAGGTAAACTTTTATTGGGGAATTAAAAATTCCGTGGAATAGTTTCAAATGGGATTAAAGATAATTTGTGCATTCACTTAATATACATTATCTGACTAAATTAATTCATTTTTATATATTATGTGAACAGGCACATAAAGTCTATATCAGCATAATCTTCTGTTCATTAAATTTATCACTAGATGTATAATAAATGAATTAATATGTTTTTGCAAAAATAAAGCTGCTTTGCATAAAAAAGGTACAATATAACCTATAATAAAAAATTATGGGTCTTAAACTCCTTGCTTTGCTAAGTTTAATTTTACATATTGTTAACATGCAATCATTGTTGTGCCCTTGATACTATTAAAATAATAAATATATATTAGTTTTATGTTAATTATTTTTAATTCTGATTTATTGGCTTAATTAATAGTTATAATTTTAGTTTTTTTCTCAAGCACAATTTGCTTGATTCCTTGCGCGCACAGCGTATATATATTTCATTTATCATCTTCTCTCCAAAGTCTTCTTGCACACTCTAATTATATAGAGATCTATAAATTCAACTGTTTTTTCAATCCCAAGGTTTGCATATATGCCTCGATCTGGTTCGTGACATCTAGTTCATTTGGGAAAATTTTATGATATCGTCCTATGTTATAACATATGTGATAATTTACGCCTTGCACTATTATATTTTTGATAGCTCATATTTTCTCAATTTTTCGTTTTCAACTATGTTTATATCGTCGAAACATGCCACGCAAATTTTGATCGGAGTAATGCTGTTCTTCTTTTTATCATTTACAAAAATACCATGTCTGTCATTCGATATTTATATGTCTGTTTTAATTCTTGTATCATCTTTGATCTCCGCGAATTTGTTTCCATTATTGCTTGTACAATGTATCTGCGGATTTTATCGGTTTTTAAAAATTGTATTTTTTCATCAACATAATGGGAAGCATTATACTATCTCGTTGTGTGTATAGTCATTACCAAGAATTTCTTATATCTGCTTGCCAAGTGATCGACTGTTTTTTAAGATTCGTTGTAGTGCAGACATCTTGATCTTTTAACAAACATAATATTTCAATTACGAATAAAGCAGAACCTAGCTTCTTTTGATGGATTAATATTTTCATCTTGTAGCCCTTTTAAGAATCTAATATTTCAAGCGTTGAATTTTTATGACATTGAAGAGTTTTTGATATGTTTTATATAATAAACTTCTTTTTGTTTTTAATTCAAGCGCTGAAAGATCTATGTCATTATGGTCGTATTTTTTTTTGAAGAAATCATTTTTTAGGAATAGATGGGTGCGCTTTCGTACTCAAATTGTAATATTCCAGCTTCTCTGGTTATTTATCCCCTTTCTTGGCTCTGATTTTGTATACCTGTTATAGTATTCTTTCAAATTTAAACTCTATATTTTTAATCTACGTCCTAGTTCTTTTCCTTTGAAGTATCATCTTTCTTATTAGTTGTATGTAATCTATATATAATATTTTGAGATCTGACATATATATATAAAGGTATATTTATACAGATATAAAAAATATCAGACAAAAACACTCAAAATCCTTAAAAAAAATCAATTTTACTCAATGAATTTTATATTTCTAGATAGCATATAAAATAAAACTAAATGTTTTGTTCTTTGAACTTTTATTTTCAAAGGAAAATATAAATTAAAGTGTTAAAAATACATTATACCTTGAAAATATTCTGAACACTAAAAATCTTTGCATATTATAGTATTTCGGAATAAAAATATTTTATTTGAATTGTGAGTATTTATATATTAAAAGCCTATTATTGAGCTTAAGTATATTTAAAACACTTATCTAAGTCATTTAGGTGTTTGTTTTATCATCTTTAAATTATCATTTTAGGTTCGTAAATGATAGCTCAACGCATAATTAAAGAAATTTATTTAATTATGTTAGTTTTATAATCGAATATACTTGAAAATCGCAAGAGACGAGATAAAATATATGTAACTTTGTTTTTATGAAAATGATACGGTCAAGGTACGATTTTATATTCATAGGAATGTTAGGAGGTTTAACATTTATTTAAAATAAACAAGTGTATTCATAATAAATTATCGTGATTTTAATTGAAACATTGAGATATTATAATAAATGTGGAAAATCGAGTTCACTTCAAGTAAATACTATATGTATTACGTATGATTTTTTAGTCGTGGTAAAGGCTGTAACATCGTTTAAAATTTTAAGCTGAAATCGATCTATTATTATCGGTGCATTTTAAAAAACATTGATTTCCAACGTACTCAACAAGTTTTTATTTTAACTAAGCCTGTGAATTACCGTTTTTATATAAAATAAAGATTTAAAAAAAATAATTGTAGAAATATCTTTACACAATTATTTCTCGCATACCGTGAAACTATTTGTGCATTAAAAAATACATTTACTATCTATATGTGTCTTTTATTCTATATAAGCTTTTTTTATATTGAATTTCCGTTTTTATAAGGGTAAATAAAATAAAATAAATTATTTTTTCGATTTATAAAATTAATATATCGTATTTGGGATAATGAATTAGGAAAAGGTTAAAAGAAATAATTATTTTATCGTATTCCTGTTTTATCATATATATTTGTCGTGAATTGGTTAAAATATATTTTCTCACGATCTGTTTGCTTTTTGATTACTATGTATTTATAATTTGTGTATATTTTTACTTTAATTTTCTGGTAGAGATCAATTTTAATTGCGAAATTCAATTGCGTGTTGTCAAATGTAAAAATAAATGCATTGCTATAATTATTTCCATAAATTAGTTTGAGATTATTTGAATATCACTTAGCTCAATAAGCATATTAAGAGGTGTTAAGTTGGATTTTTCCAAAATATTCGTGCCAAAATTCTGCTTATCATTATAAAATTCTTTCATATCAAAGTAAATGATAATAGGGACAAAAAATCGAATATTTTTATTATTATTTTTTAATTTTTCAAAAACATCAGGTATCTTGCATAAATTTTGAAAAAACTCTATAAATTTTGATATTTTTTTCATTTTTGTATTTATTTTAACACAATCTTCTTGCATAATGATTAGACTTTCAGGACTGGAATTCAATTCATTGACTTTTCTAATAAAACAAATAATCGATTCTTTCAATTCCATTGGAATAGCAAACTCGAATATAATTATTTTTTTTTGTTCTAGACTAATTTTTATAAGTTCTTCAGTAATTAGTTCTAAATTTGTATTGATATCTATTTCATCATTAATTATAAAAGAATATCCGGTTGCATAAGATATTTCTTGTTTTCTGATTGTCCCAATTTTATTGATATTAAAATTTTTTGTCGGAATCATACAAACTCCGTCTCTAGCTATATCTAAAATATTGATCATTGTAACTTGGTTGTTACCGACAATAATATGGCTTAATGCACAAGCAAAGTAAAAATATGACGAGTTTAAAGGCTTCAAATTTAGTAGTTCCAAGTATTTACTCCATATTTTTTTCTCGTTAATATAACTAACGATTTTCAAAGCTTTTTCTGAATGGTCTAGATGATATTGCATTTTTCGAACTATTTCAAATTCTATGATCTTTTGTTTTATATTAGAACATAAATATTCGTATTCATCGTCAAATATATATATAAAAAGATTTAGTAAACAATTAATTTCTGAATCTGATGGTTCATTGAAATTGAAATTTCCTAAAGCTTCAAATATATTTTCGTTTACACATAGAAGATTATCATATAAATATTGCTGAATAGTAAACATCTGCAAACCCTGACTATATTCTGTGCAACTCGTGTATAAATTGTAGAGCATAACTAGATTTAAATAGTAAAAAAATCTCATATTTACGAATATACGATGTTCGGTTTTTATTTATTTCAAATATATATTCCAATCAATGTGATGGTAAATGGAATAAAACGATTGGCTATTGATTCATTCAATCAATGTGATGGCAAACAGAATAAAACGATTGGCTATTGATCCACCCAATCAATTTCGGCAAAACTTAATGTACTCGTCACTACTCATAAAAATTAGCTGGCTTAAAATAAATAATCAAAAAATATATGATGATAACAATAGTAAATCACTAATTTTCAATTTCACTTTTAATAAACAAGGTCTAATATAGATTTCACAAAACATGATGTTTTATAAATTTTGAAAAAATCTAAAATTTTGGACCAATAATATTATCCACGGTATTATAGAAGTATTTATGCATTTTTAGGAATAACCTGAGCATATTTTTCCAAGTTTCAATTTTTTTTGTGTTTTTCAAAAAAAAATATGACATCTTTGTTTTCTTTTCTTAGAAAAAAAATTCAGTATTTATCTGTCTATTCATTTAGCCTCTGGACATTGGTTCTAAAATTGGATTATTATTCTGCCTTAATTCGTAACACTTCTGAGTATTATTATGTCTATTATATATTTAATACTACTGTATTTCTACGGCCATCGTTTAAATTAGGGAACACTATCAAAAGTTACAACTTTTCTGTGTGATCTTTTTAATGTATGTTTTAATTACAAATTTATGTATAGCGAATTACCTTTTGTCTTAGACATTTAATTGTGATTTCAATATATATTGCTGATGAATAAATCATTTTGCCGCCAAACATAAAATTTAAAATAATAATGGCGTATAAATTAATTGATTGGATAGATAAATTTTTTAAATAATTGATTACAAACAATTGATGTGTATTTTTTGAAGCTTATTCTAAGACGTTTTGAAAAAATAAAAGCTAAATATTTTCCATCATCCTATTTATAAACTAAATAATATCAATAATTTTAATGTATATAATTATTCTACGTTTTTTGTTTTTATCTTTTTAAATAACTATTTTTATTATTTTCTACTGTCTGCATAAAAATTTCAGATTTATAGTAAAGTAAAAAAAAACAATATAATTTAAAAAAGAAGCCATTAATATATCCTATTAGTAACCCAAAATAAGATTTTTTCAGTGAATATAAATAGTTTGCAATCTACTTAATCAAATAAATATATTTCTTGTACCTATATTTTGTATCTTTTAAAATTGTTTTATGGGAAATCCGATTGATTGAAAGCATAGTTTTATGTTACAATATATGCGGTGTATAACTCATGTGATAAATTTGTTATCACCATAAACAACAAAATCTCGGTATATGTCACTCTTGGAAAATTCATTCCGTTTAGTAACTTTGATATCAAATAACTTTAGATCTTATCATATTTTTTTTCTATGGTGAAATTTTTGTGGTTAATATAATTCTTAATATTTATATACAGATTAAAATTTGGATTATACCTATTTATTTTTGCACATGCACATTTCAAATTACTAAAAAACTTTATTTTTGATTTTTTTATAAATATTTTTTATTTTTTTAGCCGTTTATACGGTTTTCGTCTAATTTTTCTCAATCGCCACTGATTATAGTTTGGGTGGTAGAGAGACAACCGCGTTTTGCGTCTTTAAATGAATTTTTAAAGTTTTTTCTATTGATTTTAATTGTAACTATAATTGAATTTTTTTACTACATATAAAATCAGTGACATAAATGATAAACCACAATAAAAATAAAAAACATAAATAAGCAACGTAACCTGGTTGTAATACCTAATAAATTACGCCGAGGGTAAATTAAGATATAGTTAATCTAATAAGATTCTTTGCAAATTAAAAATTATCTGAAATATATATTCTAATCATTAATTTAAAAACCAAAATCAAAGTTATTGATAGAATGACATTATAATAAATTTTTGTGTCAAAAAATTCATATTTAAGAAAGTTTATACCGTGAGCCGTTGTGTGAATGCCTGTTTTAATATATTGTACGTCGATGGTTGATTTTTGTATTGCAGCTGATATTTTACAGTTTTGGTTAGCAGAGCCATCTGATGCAAGTTTTTTGTTGTTATTGGGAATAATATGGCACAAAGTATAAAAGTATGTCATCATTTTAGATTCTATATTTAGTTATTTATACTTTTAAAACATCATGGCTGATCTTTATGCTATTTGATGATTCTCTAAATTATATATTTTTTTATGAGTTAATTTTCTTTTTATCGATTTAGACGTGGTCAGCGTGTTGGGAATATTGCACAACTCCTTTATGCATCTTTTGACACCTTCCCCTAACCGCTCTTCATCGACTGCTCTTCTTCTCTCAAATGAGATTGTTTCAAGTGTCGTGCGAATTTATGATTATGAAGTTCTTTTTATGTATTTTATTGTTCTAATGACCTGATTTCCAACTATCTATGTTTCTTGTATTATATTTGATTTAAATATACTTCACCAAGTATCTAACGCTATCAAATATGCAGCATATACCTCCCTGGCACTTTTCTATTTTTATTTTTTAATATAAATTGATTAAAAAAATTCAGCTGTTAAATGAACAAATAACGGTAAATATAAGCTGTTTCAATGTTTAATTATTTTAAGTCTACTTATTGATTTATTATAATGCATCTTCATGACTCATATTCTTTAATTCATGGAATGTCTTTAAATACTGATTTATTATAAATTCAATTGAAAATCTTTAATGTAATTTACATATATAAAATTTATTTGTACATGAGCAGGTGGCAACAAAAGTATTTTTTTACCACATTCATGAGGTTTTCATTAGAGAATTTTTAAATATATATCCTTAAAAACTACTCAAGGTTAAGGGCGTATTTTTATCTTTGAAATATAAAATTTCTTAGAAACGATGCATCATTATAAGTAGATATTTTTAGTTCATTTGGAAGCAACGTTTTATATAAAAAAAATATGTATCTATTTACCATTTATTCTTGTGCTTAATGCTTTTTTTCGGAATTTATTTATCTGATAAGTATTTATTTCTGTATGTTATAAAAATAGGATAAGTTTTTTTTCATCTAAAGTTTGTATATATAAACGAAGTTTTTATTCTTATAAAACTAAAAATACATTCTATATAACATAAACCAACGTTGATAGACAGTGTTTTTCTATTATATGTAAGAAAATAATTTAAGTTCAATTCTAAAAATTCTTTCATGTGAATAGTCCTTGAATACGGCATAAAAATTCTTTTATTTGTAATTATACAAAATATTAAAGCGGTTTTCTTTTAGCTGAGTATCATCTCTTATCAAACTAAAACCACTTAATAATGATAATCTTAAATTTCTTTGATTTAAATATTTAATATGCATATGAGCTCGATTTTTAATATGTTAATGATGAAAAAAAACTTTGTTTTATTTTCCAAATAATATATATACATTTAATTACAAATAAAAAATTTTAAAGGTCTATTTGGCATTTTTTTGATAGAACAGCCTCTATTTTTTTCTTCATCATGTACATTATATTGAATTTTATTATATCAGAACAATTGATTTATCATCAAAAAATATAATTCACAAAAGGATCTAAACTGGGTTTACTTTATTATCTATCAAGGCTTAAAAAACTTTTTTTTCTACTAGTAATATCTTTAACTGCTACTTACTTTCTTTTGGAAATAAGTAAATTGGGTTTTTTGTGGTTCAAAAACAACATTTCTGGTTTCATCTCATGTAATATTGTATATCTTGATTTAAGTATATTACATTGTACCCCATATATATTGTTCTAATATGTTGCATCTTAGCATAAAATTTTGTAGTGAAATGTGAAATAAAAATCTTAATTTTTTTCTTAAGTTTAAGCCTACATTACCATATGTATATTTACCAATTCTGGTAACTATACCTATCGGATCTTTTCTTTTTACAAGTATTTGGTTAAGATTATATTAGTCTAGGCGCGTGTGTTTATTTTTACTTTATTCATATGCCGCGCATCAAACTAAATCCTTACTTTATAATGTGTCTAGGCTATTTCTTCTCCAGGCTATGTGAATATTTAGATTTTTTTATTATAAATTGATGCTCATGGATAGGCGTTTACATAATACAGGCTTATATATGTTTTTTTTGTATGTCGCTAATATATGATATTTTTTCGTCGTTTAAAAAATATTTTATTTTTAAATCTAAAAGAACCACCTTTTTATTTCCCTGAATATTATTTTGTCCTGGTAAGTTTCTTTT
This sequence comes from Rhyacophila brunnea, assembly GCF_057557595.1. NCBI lineage: Eukaryota > Metazoa > Arthropoda > Insecta > Trichoptera > Rhyacophilidae > Rhyacophila > Rhyacophila brunnea. Next base: position 419,092 of record NW_028233338.1, on the reverse strand, counting down.
TTCATATAAAGTTGGAAAAAATATGAATATGTCAAAATATAATTCATTATTCTTATCATATATCAGTAAAAATATTCAGTTTTTGGCACTGAGAAATCTTTTTTTTTGCCAATAATCATATTCTATTACATAAATCTACGATTTGAAGAACAAAGGAAGATCTGGATATTTTTTAACATTCTAAAGAATTGCATCGATCATTTTTTCGCTTTAAATTTATTTTTACAAGCTTTTGATTTTCTCTTCATCAATAATTATTTATCAAATTTGACAGTCAGTTAAAGATATATTTTATTAGATACTTTACAATCCCAAATACCTGTGAACAAGTTTACCTCTTTCCCCTATAAAATAATATTTGATAATAATAAAAATTCGCACGATTTTATCAAGAATCTAAATCTCTTAAAATTAAATTGAAGCTAGAAGATTAAACATCTTTCATAGAGCAAATATATTTTTTTTTATAATATATTTGATGATGAAAATTATATTGAAAGATATAATCAATATAGTGGATGAGAACAACAATCGAGTATTAGCAAAAAAAAGAATCTATCGATAATTACGCATATTTTACGACATTCAAAAGATTATTATAATTAGAATCAGTTTATTTTTCGAAGATATTAGTATAATTTAGAGCCATTCTTAAAAAGTGTTAATTAATTATGCTCACGGAATTGTATGCCTTTGATTATTTTTTTATGATGGTCTGCAGGATTTAATACTTAGGCTATTGAAATATTTGAGGATTAATTAAATCTTGAGATCCAAAAAAATCAAAAGCATAAGAACTGATAATAAGGTATATTTACCTTTAGAGCTTTGTTTTTAATCATACATTTCATATGATTACTTTTTTATTTCACATAAATTATCATTAATGTTGAACGTAATTAATATAAAAAATATTTTTTCATTTTTTTTGACTAAATCCACATATTCTCAAGGGTGAATTTTTACTGGATTCGAATCTTGCAGTCTATGTATCTAGTATATGAAGTTATATTTATTTTGTAAAAATGGGAATCTAAGACTTCTGATAGAATCTTTGGATTTTTAACGCAATTTGTGATTGAATATATAAATAATATAAATCTTGTGTTTGTAATCAATCGCTCTTATATTGTATAAATGGATACCAAAAAAGGTATATATATTTTTTAGATTTCTACTGTCCTAAAATCTATAAATTTTTGTATCATAATACATATTTCACTGGCTTCTCTTTGCTCTTACCATTTGAAATCTTTTTTAAATACAATTTATATCGTTAAATAGCTAATTAATATTTTTACTGGGACAGTTTGTGCCGAATAAACTAGGTCTTTATAATATATCATATTTGAGAATATTACACTTTTTAATTCCACGACTTCAAATTCTATAAAAAATTATCAGGCTTAATAAATTCATATTTCGATTTTGATTAAGGATATTTATTATATGCAATAAGAAAATAAAAATCGATTAAAACTGCGGAGAAAGGATATTTAAATTAGATTATAAATTAGTTTTTTGTGTTCATCAAAACAAAACGAATAAAGTTTTTTATTTCTTTAAATTGAAAAAATTTGTGATGAACAATTGGAATCTAAAATATTAGATATATGAAAAAATACTATAATAGAACACAAATGCAAGAGCTTGACGCTTTTTTATCATTATATAGAAAATATCTTAAAGTTTTCGCTATACTAATGTCATAAAAATTAAAATATTAGTAATAAAAAAGCAAAATTTATTTATGATATCTTTTCTCATTTCTAAACATCAAAAAATTTTGCAAATATCGAAAACAATGGTATTTTTCATTTCTTTTATATCTTTCAGAGCCTTTATATATCCCATAATAAATTAAATAAATAATTTGTGCAATAAAAAAAGGTTAATTCATAAATATGAATTTATAGTTTTTTCTTTCGAATTTTTCTAGTTTTTGTTTTTTTTTGCATAATTCTTATCAAACTCGCTTCTCTTTTTATTTCTGATCTTTTATTGAAAATCCCTGCATATCATTAGATTATTTGTCCTTAAATTTATTTATTATATACATTTTTCATCATTCTAATGCCATCGTAACTTTTCACGCACTTTTCTAAAAAATTATAATATAGATGATTTGAAATATAAATCATATACGGAATTTTATAGATTGTATTTATCTTAAGAAATATTTTTTTCATCATATTTTTATTATCCTTGAATAAATTCTACCATAAATTAAACACAAAGTATTGCAATATAGCTTGAATTTTTACATTTTCCATTTTTTATTCAACACTATAAATAGTTTTATTATTCATACTTTGAACTTAATATTTTATTTTATTTATTTATGCTGAGATGTAGATTTAGAAAAAAATTAAACTTATTTATTTCAAATTTATGTATCGCTTAAATGTATAAAAATATGCGTATAATATATTTTGTGTATGATTTTTATACCCTGAAATGGTTTGGAATCCCAAGTCAAATATAAGGCAAAATTTTATAGCATTTAAATGGGGTTTAAATATATGCACTTGTTGTAAACTTGTTTTTCATTGAATAAATGCTATCTTTTTGTATAAATATGTTTTTTATAGCTTTAGTTTAGTGCGCACACAAAACACTATAATTTTTAAAATAATATTACAAAAATTTCGAACCATCAGAGATGCGTTGATTCACATACAACCCTTTTATTCGATTTACTTTTGAGAATGCACTAACTAAACGGGAATGAAGATAATTTTTTGCTGTAAAACATAATCAAGACATGTGAATTTTTCAATATTAAAATGTCTATGCAAATGTGTATCTTTCAATATTTCTGTAAGAACTATGTTTATATATGCTAGTACAAAATCAAACATAATAAAAACCTCATATCTCTTACACTGACTGTGCCTGATAATAAACCCCATCCCGAGGTACTAAAAAAGAACAAAACACGAATTGAATACAAAAATAAACCTAATATTTCTAAATAAGAATAATTTCTCTAACATAGAAATAAAAAGCCAATAAATCAACTGTTTACTTTAAACTTCTTTATGATCCTTGACTTTAATATATTCTTAATTTGTGCTTAATGCTCTGAATCAAAAATGTCACATTTAAAAGTCAAAATTATCTGAAAAAGCCTTTGATTCTACAACTAGAATAGTTTTTAACTAACAATCGGTTGTATAAATATTAACTGTATCAGTTATACTAGATAGCAATAAACTTTATAAAAAAGCCATCCTAAAACCAAAATATAATTGTTGAACTTCTATTTATACTGCATAAAATAATGAAAAATACAATCATGTAATGCTAAAGTTTTAATTGTCTAAAAAATTTGTCAACAATTATGTTTAGAAGGGCCATAACATGTTCGTGCAAAGCGTAATGGAATGTGTAAATCACAAAGCATTGAAATATGATCTAAGTAAAGGCAAAAAAATAATATGCTTCTGATCTATGGTAATAAAACTTTGGTTTTTATTTCTATTCTCTTTAATAGTCTGTCCGAGTATATTGTTTCTATTGGCTAAAAGTATGTTAGCACTAATCGAAACCGAGCTTAATGTCAATATTATAGATCATATAAAAATAAAAAACTGATTATATGAAATGAATTTTCACGTACAGCACATAGTGAAAAATTTAAAAGACGCAAAACATTATGGTAAAATACGAAATTCTAGATCTGCACGCGTTAATAATATTGATCTAGTGCCCTATAGCAGTATATGAAATAAAAAAATAATAGAATATCACTTAAAATATTGGAATAAAAAATTTGAATTGTGAATTTATCATCCTGGCATAAATAAACAATACAAACCATTAGAAAAACTTTCGGTTTAAAATCCTTGATACAAATCACCTACCAATACACATAACTAAACAGTCTAGTTCTTAATAAATCCAATTCTGGTAGTATCTATTGAACATCTAATCAAATAACTCTTTATACACCAAATTTTTTTACTATTTCTGCACTAAATGTATGAAGAATCATATATTTTGTTTATGTATAAACAGCATAAAAATAATTAAAACCTAACATAAGAGATTTGTGACTCCGTTGTTTAATATTTCATAAAAAACGGTTTCTTGTCTTTTAATATCTTCTAGACTCATAAAAATTCGAAAATGGGTTATTTAATGATAAACCACATTTATAAAATTTTTGATTCGCATAAGGTACAAAATTTTTGTAAGATAAATCAGTTTCTATTATTGTATATCGAAACAATGAAAATTTACCATATATCTAATTTAAATGAATAATGTATTATGAATTACTAAAAATTTCATGTGAACTAAAATGTCTCGCCTCATATTCCAAAGAAAAATAAATATTTAGTATGATTTTTATATATAAATAGATTTTTTTCGCAATCGAAAAATATCATCTATTTTTTTCTTTTATAAATGAACATCATTATTTTTAGAAATAGTTCTAACATGCCCGGAAATACTGGAATGAGACTATGTGAAATAAAATAACTCTATAACTACAAAATAATTTTTATTTATGCTGATGTTAATTTAAATTTAATAATTTATGATGATGTATTTATTTCGGCCCTAAACTTAAGATAAGTAGTAAATTTTGTCAGTCTTTCGCAACTTCAGAAAGAATATCAAGAATGTTGCACATCATGAAAATATTTATACTATGCGCAGTTATTATAAGGGAGTAAATTAGCAAGATTAAAATAGGACTGAAAAAATGATCACAAATGGCGCAAAGAAACAATTTATCGAATGAAACATTTCTATGGTTACATATTCTGTTTTACATTTTTTACTCGTAAAGATGCATGACATAGAAACGAGATTTTTTTGATTAATAAATCAATCTGATAATTTTATTTATCAAGGGATTATTAGATAGCAAATAACGCTATTTCAAAATAAATAGCTACTAAACAAATAAGATCTAGTATAACTCCGCTAAAATCACTTTTATAAAGAATAATGGGAAACAAAGCACAAAATTCTTGCTATATCATTAAAAAACCCTAAAATGGGCTAATGCTTATATTGTCACAGTAATATTGCTTTTAAAGAAAATATTTTCTGCTAATACATCATCAATGTAATATATAAACAGATTTATTAGAAAAACACGTGTAGATGTAAAAAAACACTTTTCTATACATAATATAACCCGAAAATATGTAGTTGAAACTCAATTGCATTAGGCAAAATCTGATCAAATTAAACCAAAACTAAAAAAAAATGTTTCTCAAAAAATCCACCACAAAATATTAAACATAATATATACATCAAAATCCAAATTTTATACTTCGGGTTCATGAATAAATGCATTCTAATAATGTAAATATATATTTTTAGAACAAAATGGCTTTCTATTGGAAGTATATGGGCTTAAAAATTCTTGCTTGATACAGAAAAAAGTTTAAACACAAAAAAATATTCGTCGAAATATAAATAATGTAAAGGCAGATGTAAATTTCAAATGAAGTAAATGTTTATTTTTAATAAGCGCAAAATAAGGCATGAAATCTCTCGCAATACCATCGAAGATCATATAAATTATGCAACAAAATACTATTAATCAATATGATGTAAGCTCAGAAACAGTCTTTTGTTTGATACGAGAGGTTTATCGGAATACTTTTATTTACATTTTTCATATATGTGTGATTAAAATTTCTCTTTAATGTTTGCAAAAAAATTATTATTATTTTATTCTATCTACTAAAAAATACGTAACTTCTGATGATTTGAATAATGTAATAGAAATTAATTAGAATCATGATTTATATTTTTAATGTTTAAATAAGCTAAATGAACAAATGCTGAATTTTCATTTGTGCTGTTTTGCGCATTATATATTTATACATGTAGTATAATTTTATTGCTTTAATTGGGCGAATATTAAATTTTAGACGCTCTTCATAAACGAGGATATGTATTGAAATTGCATCAAAACATTACTATTAATTTTTTATCATTCAACATAAATAAAGGGATTCTTGATATAATAAACTTTTTTTATCATTATGATTTTTTTTTAATTTGTGGCAAGATAGATTATAAATAAAAAAATAGCACTAAATGATACCCTAAAATACAAAAAAGACAATTATGTAAAAAAAATAATAATTTACTGCACATACCCCTTTTTTTCATTTATTTACTTAATAGAAATCAAATAGTTTGAGAATAAAAATCTATGATCTAAATGCATAATGATTTTGGAAAATATTTTTTCAATGGTAGCAGCTCTTATATTTTTAAAATCACTTTAATAATCGAAAGCTGATGGTCTATTTTTTATGTCTAGATTTTTTCACATCGAATTTAATTTTTTTATGTACAAATATTTTATTTGGGTGTGTATGATGGTCATAAGAGCAAAAAAAAATTATTCTTATTAATCATGAATATAAATGGTTATGCAAATATAGGCAATTGTTTTCTTTTATATAGAAAAAAAATGTTGTTTAATTATATTTTTATGCATATTTTAAATAAGATCTGCCTTTCTGCAGCAAAAATCTTATCTGAATTACTCCTATTCTACGCAGTGCGCTTTGAGAACTTTATTAGTGATGGCACTTTTTATTATAGATCTATGTGGTTGTTTTTTTATTTTATACAGAACTCTTTGTTAAAATATATAGTAATATCATCATCAAAAAAACGATCTTTTCTTTAAAAATTTAAGGATTTTTATTTTTGTAGTCAAACCCAATTATATTCCGATCTACTACAAAGAAGTATTATAGGCTATACGTATGACAGCAATTAAAATTTCTTATATTAAATTGATAAAATAATATTATGTCAATTATTTGGCAGCGAATATGAATTATAAATTAATAATGAAATTAATATTTCTTTAGCACTATGAAATCTAGATACATGGATATCTCTAATTAGACATATTATCAAACTATATTGTATCTTTGTGCAACTTTTTCTTAAATTTTACCTGATATTTTTCGCAATGCGTTATAACTCCTTTTTTCTTTGATGTTTAACTTTTATTATTTTTATGTGAAGTTTTTATTTTATTGTCTAAGATTGTTCGAATGAAACTTAAAATTTATCTATAAATAATTTTTATCAATGTTGATTTTAGTCTTATATATTGTTTTAACCCTACATTCTTATCAATTTCTTTCAAGGCTTTCCAATGCAAGCGTTTTCTTCAATTATTTAGTATGTTGTGTGTCTTCGCTTTCGTCGGCATTTCTAAAATCTAAATATCCTATTTTGGGTATTTTATGACTATATTATTCTATATTATGGATCATGCTAATATTTATCTTGGAATTTTTAAATTTGTTGGTGTTGATTTTCAAGTAATTCATATTTTCTCGATTTCTTGTTTTCCATAACACTAAGTCATTAAAACTCGTTATTTGTTATTATGTAACGAAGTTTTTATATTATTCAAGGCACAAATATATGTTCGGTCGTGCGTTAATTGAATATTTTGTTTTTATTAAATGTCGATTTTTTTATTATTTTTTATCTGTATGTCATGTGATTTCAAGGTTTAGTATTATACATACATTATGTGGACGTTTTGATAAGTGTGATATTTTAATATGGTTATATTTTGTTTATAATTTTTATTTAAAAAAAAAGGTATTATATGTGACATGGGGGATAAAGAAAAAACAGGAGAGGAGAACTACAAAGATGAACATTCAAAAACCGATCCTGTAACGATAATCTCAACAGACAACTTGCCTGAAACGTACACGACCACACGCATTCATACCACGGCTCTTCTTACTCTCATAGCCATCTGCAAGAATACAACCGCCGAGAAAGAGCAATGGATTCAAGAGGCTTATACCTCGATCCTAAAACGATTCGGAAGAATGCCGAGATCTGGCTGGCAAGAGTTCCTAAAGAGTTACAATGATATTTACAACAGTGATATGGCATGACTGAAATTAAAGCTAAATCATCAAACGTTCTAAAAGATAATGATGGGAAAAGAAGACAAGTCCGAAAGTTCAAAGAAATAGAAACGAAAAGAAGAAAACAAAGCGATCAAGAGGAAGACTATAAAACACTTAACTATTGCATTAACCTCGACAGATGCAAAAAAACATTTCTCAGAGTACTGACGGACTTAGAAAATACGGACATCACGAAACTCCCTAGAACAAGAAAAATACCATATACTAAAGTAAAAAGCGATATAATTGAAGGTCTGAATTTAGCGGTTAATGCGCATATCACTAACCACCGCCCTCAACACATGTGCGATATAGCAAAGATCTTGCAAGCTGTTCAAAAAAGTTACGTAGAGTTAACATCAAAATCTGTCCAGGAAGGATTAAACACGTACTAATAAAGGAGGAAAAAATAAAAAGATATGATCAAATCAACACAACCCTCAAATCATACGTAAGTAGCTCAGGCAAACTCCCAGAAAGTGAGACAAATTTTCTAAGAAAAATCATGAGACAACATAATAAAATACTTGACAAAAAAAATGATGTCCTCGAAGTGATTACTAAAAATAACGATAAAATAAGGATAATAAATAAACAGATAGAGCAATATGGAAAAAGAAAAGAATTTACAAAAACAAACACCCAGTTCGAAGTCAACAGAAGACAATTTTATAGAGCATTGACAGATACGGTAAAACCGGTGATTAAGGCAGATAAGGAAAATATTGTAAATTTCTGGTCAAATATGTGGACAAAAAGCACGGAAAAATTAAACTTCGATACTTACCAGCGCAAAAACGCGCTGGAAAACACACCAGAAATAGTTTTTATCTCTGAAACAGAATTTTTCCAGATCATCAACTACCTGCCTAACTGTAAAGCTGCTGGATGCGATGGTATATACAACTTCTTCATCAAAAAAATCACAAAATTACACCCAATATTATATGAAATAGTAAAATCAATATGCCTTGAAAACAAAGAAGTAAAAAGTTGGTTCTACTCTGGGATCACATACCTCATACCCAAACAAGAAGTTTTGAATGGATCGGAATTCAGACCGATAACATGTATGTCAAACTTATATAAATTGACAACTAAAGCTGTCACAATGATACTGCAGAAATACGTCGAATCCCGAAACCTACTATCAGAAAACCAACTTGGTACAGTCAGAAGAGTACAGGGAGCTAAAGAACAAGCCATGATAAACGTTGCAATAAACAGTCAAAATAATAATGAATTACACGTAACATGGTTTGATATAAAAAAAGCATTTGACTCAATCGACCACGAGTACCTCCTGTCCTGCCTAAAAAATCTTAACATACAAGAATGGATGATTTCCTTTATATCCGTGTTAACAAAAAACTGGAAGTTATCTCTAAGATTAAACAATGAAGAAATTTTGAAGAAAAAAATTGAAAAGGGGATTATACAAGGGGATAGCTTATCTCCACTACTGTTTGTTCTTTGTATGGATCCGCTAAGCCGCCGATTAAATGAAAAGTTTCCCTCAATAGCCATTAACCTTGATAAGAAGGCATTTACAACCAATCACTTCCTTTTCATTGACGATCTAAAAATTTTGTCGCAAGAAGAAAGTAACTTAAAACTAATGTCCAATGAAGCAACAAAATTCTTCGGATGTATAGGAATGGAAATTAATGTTACCAAATCAGCTACTAACAATCTCAATTGCAAAGATATTGCCACAGTAATAGAAGGAAAAGATGGATATAAATACCTCGGGATACTGGAAGATTCCAAATCGAGAACTAAACCCGAAACGATGGATAAAATTAGAAAAGAAATGCATGATAGAGTAAAAAGCTTATGCAAAACAAAACTAAATGGTAAAAACATAATAAAGGCGATTAATGAATATGCAATATCACTGATAAACTACTATGTAGGCTTATTAAAGCTAGAACCAGAAGATTTTAAAAGGCTAGATGATGAAATTAGGCGAATATTAATAGAAAACGGAATACACTTACAACCAGCGAATAAAGAAAGATTATATCTTAAAAGAAATGAACTAGGACGTGGATTGGAAAATATTGAGTTTAAATCCGAAAGAATACTTTACCAACTATATAAAACTCTAAACCAAGCAAAAGGACAATCACCCAGAAAAGCCGCGATATTGAAATTTGAAAATGAAAATGCAACCCACTTATCCGTAATAAATGAATTCCTCAGAACAAAATATGACCTTGTTGAAATAGATCTTTCTACGCTTGAATTAAAACAAAAAGAGAGTTTATTGTGTAAAATAAAACAAAAAACACTACATCAAAAACAATTCGATGTTCATAAAAATACAACGCTAGAAATATCAGGATCCTCAAAGTGGCTACAATATGGAAATATCAGACCATTAGAAGAAGCTAGATTCTGCTTTATTCAGGATAGGAACATATTCTTTGGAGAAAGATCAAGGTGCCCGCACTGTAACGACTCAATAAAAACTGTCGACCACTTAGCAAGCAGATGTAAAAAAATGCTTGGTCATGACTATACAAGAAGACACAATGAGATTGTAAGATGTCTTCACTTTATGCTGGCAAGAAAATACAACTTCAAAAAAACAAAAAAAATCCGCAGACACTCTGTACAAGAAATAATGGAAAACGAATTCGCAGAGATTAAAGTAGATACAATAATTAAAACAGACATCAAGTTATCGAACGACAGACCTGATATTTTTGTATATGACAAAAAGAAGAACTGCATCACACTGATCGAAATTGGCGTAACAAGTATTGACAACATAAACATAGTTGAAAACGAAAAATTGAGAAAATATGACCTGCTAGCATCTGAACTATCACTAATATACAAATGCAAGACAAAAATTATCCCATATGTTATAACATGGGACGGTGTGGTTACACGATATCATAGAAGGTACCTGAAGGAACTAGAGGTCACGAACCAGGTTGAGGCATATATTCAAACATTGGGATTGAGAAAAACTCTTGAATTAATAGGTCTCGAAAGAAGGAGGGGTATTGAAGAAGAAGACTTTGGAGAGGAGAAGATAGCCGAAAGTATAAATACACTGTGTGTACAGAGTATCAAGCAAGCTGTGCCTGAGAACAAAAACTAAAATTACGACTATAAATATAGCCCATAAACAAGAGTATCATATAAATTATATGTGACTATTGTATTTATAATTTTGAAATATACGTATTTGAAGCAAAAAGATTATAATTATATTAAGAGATATTATTCTTATATTTTTTTTCTTCATTGTTTCATTTTAGAAATCAATAAATACATACCTAATTTTCTTTTAAGAGTTACTTTTGTACTAAATAAAATAAAATATGATAAATTTTATATTTTTTTGCAAAAATATTGGGCAATAATATAATAAAAAGGTTCTTTTAGCTTTCGTAATTTAAATAGATATATTTATAGATAAAATAGTAAAAGGGATTATTGAAAGTACATAACATATTTCATCATGTTCATATAGTTTATTTAATCGATGAATTTATTACTAAACGCACAAAAATAATAAATATATTTTATGATTTTTTCTCGCTATAATTTAATCTGTTATATTTAGTGCACATTTTTATATATGTGCTGTATAAATATCTTTAAAATACGAAAAAAATGCCCTATTATGAATTATTTAAGATTTAAATGTCTATATACAATTTTTTTTTGTGTTTTTTAATAAATTTTAATTGGGTTATGTGAATTTTGATAAATTTAACCACCAAAAAAAGAATATCTGCTTTTAAAAAATCCTTTTATCCAATTTTTTCGTGTTTTATGATAAATTTTTATTGGGTTATGTGAATTTTGATAAATTTAACCACCAAAAAAAGAATATCTGCTTTTAAAAAATCCTTTTATACAATTTTTTTCGTGTTTTTTAATAAATTTTAATTGGGTTATGTGAATTTTTAAAACATATAAAAATTCTAAAATAAACAATTTATTTCTTTATAAATACTTGAAGCGAGATATTAAAGTAAATTTGTAATTTCAGCTGCCCGATGCCCAGAAAGGATTGAAAAAAGTTCAACTGAACAACAAAAATTGATTTATTTTAATGGTATTGTGGTTTAGTTTTATACAAATATTTATTAGACTAATGGAATTTTTAAAATATCTTAATAACGATTAGCAATAAAGATTTGTATGACTTTTTTTAATTTATAAGAAGATTTAAGAGCATCACTGAAATCTATGATTTTAAAAATTATTTTTATCAATTTATAAGAAGAGGAATTTAAATATAGCAATTATAATCGATATTACCGGGATTAATAAATATATATTGAAAACGAAAACTGTGAAAATATGATTTACTTGCGAATTTATGAGAATATAACAAGAACAATAGTATGGGTCATAACGTGGATATAGATTATAGTAAGTCGTATTTAAAAAAATTTTGGAATATAAACCGAAGCGATGCATGGCAAAACAATGAAATCACAGAACATCCTTGAAGGAATATGAAAGATGATGATATATTGAAATATGATAATGTATTGAAAGATGATAATGTGTTTAAAGATGATAATGTGTTTAAAGATGATAATGTGTTTAAAGATGATAATGTGTTTAAAGATGGTAATGTGTTTAAAGACGATAATGTGTTTAAAGACGATAATGTATTTAAATATGATAATGTGTTTAAAGGATGCAGTGCATTGAAGAATATCTTATGTTATTAGACAGAAAAGTTATTGAGCTAATATGTTCTTTTAAGCAATCTAAAATTTGCTTAAAAGATTAAAATAACTATAATCAAATTTACTATGAATAAATCTTTCTGCTTTTGATGGTCTTATATTCAGATCACTTCATAAAAATTATTATTCATCTGTTTTTTATAATTATATGCAGTTATTGAATGATATAAATTATTATTCATTAATTTAGATGGATTACGTAATGTATATTATATTTTATTGATTTTTGTGTGCATAAAATTATTGTTCACTAATTTATGCGGATTTCTTGATTCCAATTACATTATATTGATTTTATATAATGTTCTTTTTTAATTTAAATAAATATTTTATCATAAAAAGAATTAAAGAATGCATAAATAAAATTGATGAATAAAATTACTATTAACCATTTTAAAATATACAATAAACATTTAAGTGAAACAAAAAAAACCTTCTATTCAATTTTCTGACGCATTTGTTTCATTTCGTTATATTAATAAAAAAAAGAAGCCCAACCCAAAATGAGTGATACGAATGGTGGAGCGAGTGATAAAGATAGAAAGCGAGGAGATGACCACAAGCCAGATTTTAACAACAGTGGAAGCAATTTGAGTAATAAGGAGCGTATTTTGAGTGCTTTGAGGAGTGAAGGAAATGATCGAGGCAAGAAGGTGCATAATAATGATAAAAATTATATTGGAGATAAAAGACATTATAATAGTAGCAAGAATGCTGGAAGTGATGGTAAGTATGTTCGGGCTAATAATAATGACAATTTTAGTGCAAATAATAATGAGTATGGAAGAAATAGTGATGGTGGAACTAAGTTTGTCAGAAATAGTCAAGTCTATAATAGAGATTTCCAAAATTATAATAATGAGAATAAGTATTATAAAAATAATAGCAATAAATTATATAAGAATTGTCAGGGCTATAATAACGATAATAAGTATGGTAGAGATAGTGGCAATAGCTTATATAAGAATGGTCAAGGGTATAATAATGATAATAAGTATAGTAACGATAGCGTAAATGGCTTCTATAAGAATGGTAAAGGCTATAATGATAATAAGTATAGTAACGATAGCGTAAATGGCTTATATAAGAATGGTCAAGGTTATAATAATAAAGGTGATCTTCAAGGTTATAATGATAGGGATGATGGTTCAAGTTATAAAAATAGAAATATTCAAGGTTATAATGATAGGGATGATAAAAGTTATAATGATAGGGATGATGGTTCAAGTTATAAAAATAGAAATATTCAAGGTTATAAAAATAGAAATATTCAAGGCTATAATGATAGGGATGATAAAAGTTATAACAAGGATAACAATAACAGTAGATATAATAGAGACAATACACCTATACATAAAAGAAATAGTGAAAATTTCAATAGCATTAGTACTGATAGTGGAAATTTCAGTACTAATGAGAGTAGTAATAAGCAAGATTATGAGATATATGTTTTCACACCTAAAACGGATTTTAAATCTACGGGTCACAAAAACAATTACAGAAATGATAAATGGGACGGGTTTAGAAAAAACTCTAAAGACTTTGGTTGGGATTCAAGAAACTCATCTAATAATTGTGGTGTTCAAATTGATTTTGATGAAGAGGTTCTTGATGAAGCGAATTATTATGTAAAGAGCCATGAAAATGAAGATAAAAGTGAAACGGATCCTTATACTAGTTTTAGTATTAACACGATCCGTAACACCAAAACTATTAGTATTGATAGTATTAATACTAGCTGTAGTACAAGCAGTAGTATAAATAATAATCCTATTAGTTCTAATGCCAATAATAAACTTTTAAATACCAACAATATGGGCAATAGTAATAATATAGTTAATGGTGATAATATAGGCAATGCTGATAATATAGGCAATGCTGATAATATAGGCAATAGTAAAAATATGGGCAATGGTGATATTAGTAACATTAGTTTAAAAGGATCGAATAATATTGATGTTAAAAATATGGGCAATGGTGATAATAGTAATATTACTCTGGAAGGATCGAATAATATTGATGCTAAAAATATGGGCAATGGTGATAATATGGGCAATGGTGATAATAGTAACATCACTCTGGAAGGATCGAATAATATTGATATCAAGAACTATGATGATAAATATATAGATATAAAGTGTTCTGATACTTCAGTAATACCTATCGAAAAGTTCAGCAGCTTAATACTAAAATCACCACACACCCGCAACTATCTTCATTCAATGACCCCAACAATTATCCAATCATTATCGATCCCCGCCATACTAAAAAACAAGAATGTATTGTGTCGTGCCCCAACTGGAATAGGAAAAACACTAGCATTCCTCGTTCCAATAATTTGTAAATTAACGCCTCTAAACAATGAAGATAAGTTTTACATATATAATAAAGAAAGAAACAGAAAAACGTGTCTAAGGGTGCTTATTATCTCCCCTGTTCGTGAACTAGCAATTCAAATCCACAATGAAGTGATAAAACTGATAGGTGAAAAAGATTCACATTTCCGATCTGTCTTGTTGTATGGCGGTACAGACTTCCAATCATCTTCTTCTAAAATAAAATCAGGATGCGATATTCTCGTTGCTACACCAGGAAAACTATGTGACTTTATTGAAAAGGGTATTGTATGCCTTCAAAATGTTAAATACTTCGTGTTGGATGAAGCTGATCGTATGCTTGATATGGGATTCGAAAGGGAAATGACATATATCAAGCGATCTCTAGGAAGAAAGAGTGAAAACGGAAAAGATACGTTTTTTACATACATGTTCAGTGCAACATTCGATACTCGTGTAATGAAAATCGTGAATAAGTATTTGGGTGATGACAAAATTGTTATCGAGTTCATTAATGAAACAATTAAAAATATTAAACAAAGTATTGTTAAAGTCAGAAATCGTGATGATAAAGATAAAATCTTGCTTGACCTTATTGAGGAAATATCTTGTAAAGAAAATGATGTGGCAAGAATACTCGTCTTTACTGAAAGGAAAAGAAAATGTCGACAAATCGAAGAATTAATTCTAAGACGCAGAATTACTTGTTCGTCTTTGAATGGTGATAAAATTCAAAGTGAACGGGAACGAGCTTTGAAGTTGTTTTCTGAAGAATTAAAACCTAGAAAATATGATAATTCCATTGGTAATGGTGCCTCTGTAGTAAGAACCAATAGTAGCAATATTACCCTGGGAAAAAATAATGATATACATAAGGCTCATAATTATATTGATAACAGGAAAGAAGTAAAGAGAAGCGGTAATGATATTAATAGATGGGAGGAATCAAGCGAAGAAGAAGTTAAGACCAAGAACTATAACGAAAATAATAAGCCTAAAAAGGGTGAGGTAAGGGTACTTGTAGCAACATCAGTAGCAGCAAGAGGCTTAGACATTCCAAATATAACCCTTGTAATAAACTATGACATTCCAAAAAATATAAAAGATTACATCCATAGAATCGGAAGATCTGGAAGATGCGGAAAAGAAGGAAAAGCAATATCTTTATATTTAGAGGAAGAAGACTGCCTAATTAAAGATGATTTGATTGGGGTTCTCAAAGAAAGCGGAAATGAAGTTCCTGATTTCTTAGTTGATAAAAAACAAAACTATGAAATGAGTCGTGGTAAATATTATTCTAAAAACACTGGAAATAATAATAGCAGTAATACCACTATGAAGTTTAGGCGTAATAACATAACCAGTAAGCATAATAATGATACAATTAGCAATACTAAATGCAGTGCCGATAAATATGACGATAAATATATTGATCATAATGGCAGTAAGTCAATGAGCTCTAAATATACCGATCATGATGATAAAAAAAATGTGATAAATAATGATGAAATAATTGACAAGATAGATAATTTGAAATTGAATGAGAAACCCCAAACCGAAATTATAGAGGAATCTAGCAGCGACTGCGAAAAAAATTGGCATAACTACTAATAAACCAATTTATCAATATAATCATGATTACATATCTTTTAAAACCATGTTCTCACCATATCTATTGTTTTGTCTTTTTATTCTAATAGTACCATAAAAATTTTATTACTCGGTGATGCGAATAGACCAGATCAAACAAAAGATAATTGAATCTATTTCACATATTTATATAAAAAACATCAGACTAAGTATTTTTTTGCCCTTGATTTATAATTTATATGAACGGTGTGCTGTAATTTCTATTTGTAAATATAATTCATATGATCATGAATTTATGTGGAGTATGCACCTTTATAGAAAAGTGTATTTGAACCTTCCTTAAATTCTAATATTGATCCATATTTAAAAAAAGGGCTTTAATTCTGTATTTGCAAGATACTTCGTGTTATCACCAACAAAAATACAATTTTTATCTGTGGGTTAAGTTTCTTCTTTTTATAAATTTCATCTATTGTTTTAGACAGCCAATTAGGAATGTTGAACAATGCCTTAATACATATTTTGAAACCTTCCCTTGATCTATCTTCGTCAACTGTTCTTTTTCTGTCAAATGATATTATCACCAATTATTTAAATATATAAATAATACAATACTTGGATAAACCCACTAATCTTCCTATAAAATTCACAATAGCAAACTAATTCATACCCCTTAAAGTATATTTACGGAAGATGTCGATAAAAAACTAAAACCTTATGATAATCGACTTTATAAGAACTGTAATAGATAAAAATTTATGGAAATACACTACTTGGATAACCCCACTAATCTTCCTTAGCAATTCACAATAGCAAACTAATTCATACCCCTTAAAAATATATTTACGGAAGATATCGAGAGATAACTAAAAGCTGATGACTATCGACTTTATAGAGATAATAATAAATTATGGAAATACACTACTTGGATAAACCCACTAATCTTCCTTAAAAATTCATAATAGCAAACTAATTTATGCCCCTTAAAAATATATTTACGGAAGATGCCGAGACATAACTAAAATCTGATGATAATCGACTTTGTAAAAAAATAATAAATTATGGAAATACACTACTTGGATAACCTCACTAATCTTCCTTAACAATTCACAATAGCAAACTAATTTATACCCCTTAAAAATATATTTACGGAAGATGCCGAGACATAACTAAAAGCTGATGACTATCGACTTTATAAAAACTATAATAAATTTTGGAAATAACTACTTTGATAAACCCACTAATCTTCCTTAAAAATTCATAATAGCAAACTAATTCATACACCTTAAAAATGTTTTTACGGAAGATGTCGAGAGATAACTAAAAGCTGATGATAATCGACTTTATAAAAATTTATACAATACACCAACGAACATTTTTAAGAATAAAAGTCAGCAAAAATAATAAAATGTGCAAACATTTGTAACGCTGAAACGAAAAAATCTAGTTTAAGTATACAGTTTATAAGGAAACATTCTTTTGGGGATTTTTAGTATATCCTAAAATTTACAGCCAATATTCTTATAAATTATGGCTTTACTCTTTCAAGCACATATATTATAAAATGTTAGGGAATATCGGTGAAATAAGAATTATAGTGGATGTGACAAATTTTTAGTTGAAATAACTAGTGAATGTCGCATAGAAGCTGTTTGATTCTTGGCATAGTAAGCTTTATAGTTGCCATGACGTGGAGAAAATCCTGATGTTAGATTGATATTCTGACATAATTATTGTATAATTTATCCTGATGGCTGGAAAGGATATAATTTGGCGAGAAAATATTGTATGATATATGATGGTATTTTATTTCATATATATTTGTTTTACCCTTATATTGAATATAAATACGGTTGAGGGAAACTGTGCAGGTGCAAAAAAAGAAAGAAGGGTGCATTCAAAAAACAAAGAAAATCAAATGCCTGTTTGTTGAAAAAATGATATAATTCTATTTAATTTGGAAATTATTCTGATTCTCACCATAATTTGTGCAGTCAACGTGTGCATAAAAATAAAGGGGCGAAAACTATATATAAGGGCTGACGTCGATAGTGTAGTGAATTATTGGATTCCTATTGCATAACTACATTGAATCTTTTTTTTATTCATATTTTTTTTAATATGATTTTAAAGTTTAAAGCATTCTTTTCAATGTATTGGCCTTACTGTATTCGATTATAAATAAAAAAATTCTTGTATATTAGAATAAACTGTTTAGCTTATCATTAGTTTTATGTTTGACTTAATTTTTTTGCTCTTTAATTGCTTCATATTTGGAAACAAAGTTATATTTCAAGTTTGCGATCATTATAGAATAGTTTTAATTTATTATGGTATGTTTCTTACATGATATGCACATAAAAAAAGTAGATTTATATGTTTTCCATGGTTTAAATATATTTTCACTATGATGCAAAAGGTATTTTTGAATATAAACGATATTATTCAAAATATTTGGGGTTTAAAAAACATTCACCACACATAAAAACATCCTAATAAGAAAAAAACAACCTCTTTTATGTTCTATGTATTGAGCAAAACACTAAATACATCAAAACTTTCTGTTAATTTTTCTGTTACAGAACATAAACGCCTAATATGTAATCTTAAAAAAACACAAAAAAAATATTTGAAAAATGCCAGACTGTTCCTTTTACATTTCTTATTTATGTCAAACACCAGTATATTCATTCATATAAACACAAATCTCTTTTATATATAGTTTTTTTGTCATTTATTTATGTTAATACAATAACAAAAAGTTTGTGCATATAAAATATTTTTCATTCGTTTGAATTTTATTTATTTTGATTATGTTTTGACATGTCTTTGAGACAATTTATTATTATTATTGTGTAATATGATGTTTCTTGCATTACAAATCAAGTTTTATAATTTTTTGTTGATTTTGACGCGTGTGTAGTATATCTATTTCACCTTTATAAAACATGCCAAATGACGATTACATTCAAATAAAATATAAGCGGGCTTCGTCGATGGAAATTCTATTCCAAAATTGTGTTCGAGATAAGAAAGTAAAATATTTCGAATTTTCATTGGATTATGATTTATAATATTATGATTCAGCCTATAAAATAGGAATGTCTCAAAGGTTTTCTATTGATAGCCCTTTAATGTATATATAAAATTGGTAATATAGCCCATTATGTTAATATGGCGGTTCTACAATTTTAATGCTAAATTTCACAATAGATACCTCTTTTCTGTGTCTTTTTTTAAAATTTTGTCAAAATAATCGACCGAAAAAGACATATTGATGCAAAATGTTGATAATCGGATTCACATTTCATAAATTTACTTATTTCTTAAAAAATATTTGTATTTGAACTTAACTTTATCGGTATCAATTTACTCCTAATATTATGTGCGATTTAAATTAAATGAAACATATGAATTAAAATCAATTTTATTTTTCAGAAATATTGCATAAAAAATATTACCTCACTCTATAAATAAAACCTATGAATTAAATCAATTTTATTTTTCAGAAATATTGCATAAAAAGTATTGCCTCACTCTATAAATAAAACCTATAAATTAAATCAATTTTATTTTTCAGAAATATTGCATAAAAAATATTACCTCAATCTATAAATAAAACCTATAAATTAACATCAATATTATTTTTCGGAAATATTGCCACACGCTATAAAGAAAACCTATAAATTAGCATCAAAATTGTTTTTTAAAAATATTGCCTCACTTCTTTTGAATATTTCAAAAATATATCACAAATATTCTATAAATATACAAGGAAATGTTATATATAATTATTTCCCCTGTACGTTCTAAATCATTCAGAATAAAATCGGGATTTCATTATAATTACAAGCAATCTTTATATAAAAATTCTTGACACTCTTTAACATATATCTCTATGAATAAATTTTTTTTTTATTCAACTACTATTAAAGCCAAATGGTAATTATTAGATCGCAACCTTGTGAAAAAGTCGATTTACTATATTATTACCATTATATTGTAGCATACGGTAACCAAAAACACATTTTCTGAAATATGCCTTCGAAAGTTCATGAAAAATATTTTATGTAATATCATCGTATATTTATATTGAACTATTTATAGATTGCCTTAATAATTTCTCTGATAGTAAAAAAAAGCATTAAATTACAAAGTAAATAGTCCTCAATATAAATATTCAATGAACGATATGTTGTATTTCTAGATTTATAGAAAATAAATTACATTTTTTTACAAATTATATTTAATTCACAAGTATATTGTTCGTAACCTCTAGTTTTTTTAATTATAGATTTATCAAGGCTCGTTATTTTTTATTTAAGGGTTAAGTTTCTTTTTATCTATTATATCTATTGAGATGTATGTCAGCCCATTAAGTTTTTTTCACAGCTCGATGATACATCTTTTGATACTTTTATCTGATCTATCTTCGTCGACTGCTCTTTTTATCTCAAAAGAATGAGTTCAAACGTCTTGAATAGAAAAGCTGTAAGCATTTATTTGGTATTAAATTCGCCATTTTATTTGAAATACAATAAACAGGGCATTTCTGTACATTTATTTAGCTTAAAATTTCATATTCCTGTTGGAAGACAATAAATAATGTTTCAATAAAAAGGGAATATATTTGAGAACATATTACCCCATAAATACGCTTAGAAATCCTATAAATTATTTCAATTTTCTATTCTTTGATATATGAATGTAATTAGATTTTTAAAAGGGGGAATATCTGTGAGAACATATTACCGCATAAATACGCTTAGAAATCTCATAAATTATTTCATTGTTCTATTCTTTGATTTATGAATGTAATTAGATTTTAAAAAGGGGGAATATCTATGAGAACATATTACCCCATAAATACGCTTATAAACCCTATAAATTATTTCATTGTTCTATTCTTTGATTTGTGAATGTAATTAGATTTTAAAAAAGGGGAATATCTGTGAGAACATATTACCGCATAAATACGCTTAGAAATCTCTTAAATCATTTAATTATGAACAAGATTTAATATTAGTAAACGTTTGAAACATTTCAGTTTAATATATATCTTCTGACTCGAGTTTAAAATATTAATCTAAAGACGCGTGGTATCCAAACAACCATATCGATCTTCAGAAAGTTTTTCAATCAAAGAAAATATTTATAAAATCATACAGCTATATTTTTAAAAATTATTTATTTAAAAATTTCCAAATTAAATTCTAGTTAAAGCTATTGCTAAAATTTAACCGTTTTCGAAATCGGTAAAGTTTTTAGCCCGTATCTTATGCAAATAGAATTTTTTATTATTTTAAAGTAATGCAACCGTTTTTGATCTATGTTTGTGGGCATAGTAGTTACTATTTTTATAATTATAAACTAATGTTATCTTTTGTCTTTTTTGTTTTGTGGACATAGATGTATCAGTATTTAGATTTTCTAAATTATAGCCCCAAATTTGTGTATAAATAACTTCGTAAAATCGGGCTATTATAAAAAAAATACTGCTTCTGTTTGAAAAAAAAATTACATATCAATTCATAAAATCACCGGTATTGTCGTGTTTTATTTTTTCAATATTGCCTATTAATGAATTCATGGTAAATATATGCTTTTGCATTATTTTATCTTTGCACAAAAAATGGAATTTTTTCAAAAAAAACATTTGTATGTGTGAAATTCTATTCAAAAAAAATTAAATATATTTTATAGAAATTCTGCATGCAATAATCATTTTATAAAGGGTTTTTGAATCAATAAAAATGTATTCGTTGTTTGCCTTTTTAATTTCTAAAAATCAATGGCTTGTCAAATTTTACTTTTCTCACTGATAATTATAATGTTTTTAAGCTATAAGAACTGTCTGTAATGATTACTAGGTGGATTTAAAGTATTTTTAGGTTAAATTTATCGATCACCTAATAAAATCAGTTTCTAATATTTTTATTTATATATTGATAAAAACTTTTGAAGAATGTATTGGTATTATCATATTGTTGCTAAAATAATATATTAAAAATCAATTATGCGCTAAAAATAAAACTTTTAAATTATAAAAAAGTAATTTTTATATGATAAAATTGACTGTAATTTGACAAAAATTGACACTTATGTTATAACATGGCACGGTGTGGTGACACAAAATTATAAAAATAAGCGAGTAAACGCTAATTCATTAACTGTATCGAGGCATACATACGAAATACTGAATTGACAAAAAACCTTCAATTGATAGAACATGGTTTTGAAAAATTAAGAAAACCGAAAGTCAAAAAACACATATCGCACGGGAAATCAAGTGGTTTGTGCACGAAAACAAAAACTAAAATTATACCATAGCCCAAAAAGAGAGATTCGGTATACGTTTTGTAAATTCAATTCCTAAATTAGGAAAAATTCACATTTATTTTACTAAATAACAAATGTGTATAAACCATATAAAAAAATTACAATAATTTTATTGATTAGGCAGGTGTATAGACAATACTAATAAATTAAAAAAATCTTAATAAGTAAGATAAAATGAATAATTTTTATTTGATATATAAATCACATGGAATGGTTGTAATTAAAGTTATTTTTTCGATTATTCTAGATAAATAATGAATAATTTTCATTGAACATACAAAATCCCACAGGTAATAGTAATGTATATAAATAATGTATTATAATCAAACTGTTAAAATAATATATGATATTGATTATTCATTGAAATTATAGAGAATAATAGTGATATAAAATATTTCTTCAATTATTCTAGATAAATAACGAATGGTTTTTATTTTTACATAATATCATGAATAATATAAATGTAATAACATAAGGTTTTATAATCATATTTCAAAAATAACGGATGGTTTTTATTTTCACGTAAAATCATGAATAATATAAATGCTATATATTAGGTTTTATGATCATATTTCAAAAATAACAAATGGCTTTTATTTTTACGTAAAATCATGAATAATATTAATGTAATAGCATAAGGTTTTATGATCATATTTCAAAAATAACGAATGGTTTTTATTTTCACGTAAAATCGTATAATAGTAATGTATTAACAAAATGATTCGAATCCTCTAAAATCTATAAAGAATATTTTTAGTTTAATTTTTTGAGTAAAGTAATGGAGATTATTAATAAATGAGAATAAGCATTTTGAATTATCTATGATAAATATTTTTTATTTATTACAACAATAATATGGTGGTGATGTTAGCCCCCTTAAAATGGAAGCCTTGCTAGAACGAGAAAGACACGTCCGATTATCGAAAGACGAAGGTGAAATGACAAAGCTGATGTCAGAAATAGTATCAAACTGTAAAAACGATGCAGAAATAATAACATACATCAAAATCCTATCCAAAAGAAAAGCACAGCTCAAGAACCCACTAAAGCACACAATAAAAACACTATATCTAAATAAAACCGAAACAGAATTGAATAAAGATGATTTTATCAGCTTTTCACATAGTCTTTTAAAAGAAATAATTGAAGGAAAGCTCCATTTAGAAGAAGAACGCTTAATAGTGACCAAAACATTAAAAGAAATTTATGAAAGATCGGGAAACGATAAAGAAGCATTGAATGTAGTTTATAATGTACCTGTAGAAGCTTTTAGTTCAATTGATGAAAAAGAAAAAATAATGTACCAACTTGAGATTCTTCGACTGTGTATAAAAAATATGGATTGGACCAAAAGTGAAATTATTGGAAAAAGAATACGACGTAGTTATTTTAATGAAAGCAATGATTTTAATAGTGAAATAATTTTCTATCAACTTATGATAAAAGCGACTCTTGGCCAACGAAAATTCTTTGAGACAACACAGTATTACAAGAAATTAATCCTGAAAGATCATACAAAACAAAATGAGAAACTGCAACAATGTTCTTTTTTTGCAATTATTAGTGGATTTTCGCCTAAGCGTGAGAATTTTATTGACTTCTGTGTGGAAAATAAGGATAATACTGAAAAAATGCGGGAGATTCTGAGATTGTTTAAGTCGAATGAAATAATTAAACGAAACCACAGTGAAAAATTAAAAGATATTGATTCTTTTTTGGATAACTACAGAAATGATTTTATTACAGCAATCGATAGCCATAATTTGAGGGTAATTAATAGGTTTTTTACTTCTATTAGGCTTGAAGATTTAAAAAATATTATGCAATGTAGCTTTGATGAGTGTCTTGACAAAATTTGTATGTCTGTTAATTCTGGGGAAGTAAAATGTAAAATCGACCAAGGAAAAGGACTCGTCACCTTTCAAACGGAAAAAAGTAATGAAAAAAGCGCTAATATTGGCGCTGTTCTTGATAAATTGATCAAGATTAATTACATGATTGAAAAAGAAAACCTCGAAATCTCAAAACTAAGAAAATAAAAAATTGAACGACACGACATTATTTCTTATCTTTATTTTATTTCTATTGTATAATTTATAGTATTACTATATTTTATTATTACTATATTTTATTAAACTATATTTTACTTCTATTGTATAATTTATAGTATTACTATATTTTATTTCTATTGTATGATTTACAGTATTACCATATTGTATATTATTACTATATTTTATTTCTATTGTATAATTACTAGTATTACTATTATTTTATTAAACTATACTTTCTTTACATTGTATAATTTATAGTATTACCAATATTATACTATTACCATATTTTATTTCTATTACCATATTTTATTTCTATTGTATAATTTATAGTATTATCATATTTTATTTCTATTGTATAATTTATAATATTACTATATTTTATGCTATTACCATGTTTTATTATTTTATAACCGATTGGGGCCTATATAAAAACCTTGCGATTGAGAAAACCCTTGAATTAAATGTCTATAAAAAGGTTTTGCACACGAGAAATCAAGCAAAATGGGCTCGATAAAAAAACTAAAATTATAACCACAAGTTTAAACCACAAATAAATATTTTATTTACACCATTCATAGATTATAATTCACTAAAATATAATTTTCTGGGCTTTAATTATTTTTATTTACTATTATATGATATATAGTATAACAGATTTGTTTTATTTTTAATCTATATCATTTTTTGTTCTATTTTTAAATAATTTACAGTTTTACTAGATTATTATTTTTTTTACTATTATATTATTTTTGAGTGTTGATGATTTTTTATCTACTATTCTATTTTTATTTTTCTGCATAATTTTTTTTGATAATATTTTTTTATCTATAAAATTTATAGTATCAGTATATTATTATTTTTTTTACAATTGAAATTTTAAATTCTATTATTTACAAAACTATAATTTTTTTTGCAATACAAATTTATTTTATTTTATGTTATTATGCTATTTTATAGTATATTTTGATTTTTATCATTATATTTTTATTCTTACTAAAATTGATTTTAAGATGTACTTGATACAATGCATGATCTAATATTGCAATTTTTATTAACTTTTTTGAAATATAACAAACTATTGCTTTTTTATATAATTTTTTGGTGTTGTATAATACAAATTCAATATATACTTTTTCTTTAAATTTTATTTTCTCATTTATATGGTAAGAAGAACATAATAATGTTAAAAAACCTATATAATTCAAAGTTTATTTAATTAACATATTCTTCTTAGATTTACATACAATCTTTTTTTATTGTTTATCAGTATATCACCTTTTTTCACATACACCCATAAACTTTCTCTTTTTAAAAATTTTCTAATATTAATTCTGACCAGATATATTTTTAAAGCTCCTTTTTTCTAAATACCTATTCGTGTTTTAATGCACACTTAATGCCAAATCTTGTTGTATATTATACCTCTCTTTTACAAATTTCCTTTTAAAAAATTTTTTATGTGTATATTTTTTTATAAATCTCCATTCATCTTTTAATATATACTTTGTATACACATAATACCGCTTACTTGTACTTTTCCTTTATAAATATTGCTACTATTTTTTTTGTCTTTCCTTCTACTCTTTATGTCCAAATTATACCATGAATTGTCCTCCTTATTTTTAATCTTAATAAAGTTTTTCATCTTTCATTTCATTATACTGTATTTTTATTGCCTTATATTATAACATATAGTAATAATAATTTTGATCTAATACCATGACTCTCCTTACATTCGAATCCAGGAGGTTTACACCACAATCTTAAAATGCTTCAAGATAATTCCAGGATTTCTGTGACGCTACAATTATATGTTTAAATGTGATATAAGTATGAATGTGCATAATTCTACATCATCAAATGTTCGTAAAGACAACGCTCTTACGAAAGTTAAATTTATATACTTCAACAACAATCATAAATTAGATAAAGGTAAAATTATTTTCTTGATAAAAATAATGGTAGTAAGGAAGATAGAAAATATAGACTTCCTAAGAACTAAGAAAGCACTTTACAATAAGAAAATAATAAAATTTTATGGTATCTACACTGCGGTCTGTGCTTATATTACCACTAAACACCCGAAACCATGTGCGATATAGCAAGGATACTACAAGCTGTACAGACGAGCTATGAAGAACTGCTACAAAGGCAAAAAAAAATATAAAAAACTACATATCTATATAAGAATAAAAATTTAAAAAAAATATACTCGTGAACCAAGAACTACAAGATAACGCAGAAAGAATGGAAAAATAGAAGAACGATGTGAAAATTTTTAAGGAAAGTCATAAGACAACATAATAAGATCCTGATAAGAGGTTAGCGTGCTTGAAGTGATAAACCAAAAGAGGAATTAAATATGAATATTCTAGGAAGATAATAGGCAATATGCTAAGAGTAAGGTATTTTCAAAACAAATGTTCACTTTAAAGTTAGCAGAAGACAATTCTATATTTCTATCAAAGAAACTGCACAACCTGTAATTAAAGCCGATAAAAAAATTATAATGAAATTTGGACAAAAAATAAAATTAAGCATGCAACTTTGGAGAATATCTGCATAAATACGCTAGGAGAAAACAGCTTGCGATGATTTTATTTATATAACCGAATTCTACGATATGTTAAATTTTTTATCAAACAGTCACTCTGCTGCATACGAAAAATTTAAGAAACTTAAACATAACATAAACTAATAGTAAAGCAAGAATGTCAGAGAAAAAAAATAAGAAAAGGAAAGGTTCTTTTCTGAAGTCACATACATGATACCAAAACGATAACTTGTTAATGGATCAGAATTAAGACCCATAACATATATGTAAAACCATAGAAACTAAAAACCAATCAGTACAATGCTTCTTCAAAACGACGTAGAATATAGAAGACTACTATAGGAAAATCAATTCAAAACAGTAAGAATAGCACAAGGAGCTGCAAAACAAGCTATTATAAACGCTGCAGCTAAACCGAGTTATAAGACATCTTTTTTTAAAAAACAAATTTGACTCAATTGACCCACAAATACTTACTAAGCAGTTTAAGAAATTTCGACATGCAAGAATGGTAATAAAATTTATAACTAAAATCATAAAAAAAAAAGGAAATATATGCGAAAACATTAAAAAAGAATTCTAGAGGGTGAAAGTTTACCACCGCTTTTATGTTTGTGTATGGATCTGATAAGTCGAAGATTGACTCGAAATTGCCTAGAATTTTAATCAATGTAAAAGACATAAAGTTCCGAACTAACCACTTGCATTTTATCTATGACCTTAGATATTAGCAAAAGACGACCAAAGCTTGTAATATATGTGAGAAGCAATTTCACAGTTCTTTGATAATATATGAATAGAGATAAACACAAACAAATAGGCCAAAAATAGTATTTTAAGCACAGAAATAACAAAATTAGTAGAAGTTTAATTTTAATACAAATACACTTGAAATATTGGTGAACTATAACCCAAAAGTAAGAAAAAATACAAAGTTTTTGTGAAATTAGAGTGAAAACTTTCAAAAAGGTAAAAAAAGAATACAAGAAATAGAACAAAGTTATTGTGAAATTGGACAAGGAATAGTTGAAAAAGTAAGAAATAAATAAATACAAGAAATAGTAAAAAGGTTTTGTGAAATTAAACTGGAAATGGTTGAAAAGGTATAAACGAATACAAGAAATAGTACAAAGTTATTGTGAAATTAGACTGAAAACCTTTGAAAAGGCAAGAAATAGTACAAAATTTTTGTTAAATTATACTGAATAGTAAAAAAGTACATAGGTAAATATTCAATATTACTTATTAATTATTATATAGGATTACGACAATTAGAACCAGAAGATTTACAAAAAAATTATATATATTGATAATAGAATTCTATTAATAAAACAAAATAAATCTACAACAAATATAAAAAGCTGGATTGTATATAAAAAAGTAAACTTGGACGCGGATTAGAAAATTTAAATTATGAATCAAAAATAATACTGCGTCAATTATTAAAACAGTATCACAGAAGAAGAAATATCTCCTAAAAGGTGTGCCTAACTGACAATGAAAAATAAAAACCCAAAATACTTGGTTTTCATCAACTAATATTTTTTGGGAAAACGAAAACTTAGAAAGTGGACACATTAAATGCTCAAAAAAATAGTTTAGTATAAATAAGATTCAAAATTTGCACGTCATGCAAAAACTCAACACTATTATTTTATGTTTTCGTGAAGTGGCTATAGTACGGAGATAATAGACCATCAGAAGGAGGAAGACCATGATTAATACAAGATGAAACATATTTTAAGGAAAAAAATAATGTGCAATCACTGTAATGAATCCTTAGAAACAGATGATGATCTTGCAACAAGATTAAAAAAAATTCTAGGCCACGTTCACACAATGAGATAGTGAGATGACTTAACTTCATGCCACAAGAAAATATAGCTTTAAAAAAACAAAGAAAATCGCAGGCACTCAGTTCAAAAGATTATGGAAAATGAAAATGCTGTGGTAAAATTAGAAGCAAGAATTAAGACTGCATTAAACTTAATAGTGACAGACTTGATATATTCTTATATTACAAAAAGAAAATTAAAATGGTTTGATAGAATAGGTGTAACTATTATAAATTATATATAAAGTTGAAAACGAGATACTAAGCTTTATTAGCGCAGGAATTGTAATTATTATACAAGTGTAAGACAAAGATTTATCCATTTTATGTAACCTGGGATGGTTTGGTAACACAACAATATATAAGTTATATGATAGAGCTTGAAGTCACAAACAAATTTAGAAAATTATAAACTATAAGATTGTAAAAATCCTTGATAGAAAAGATATGAGATATAAGGGTATATATCCAAGAGTCAAATAAGTTTTATTGCACGGGAACTCAATCAAGTTAAGCTCAAAGAAAAAATTATTATTATAATGCCAAAATTAACCTATATTAAGTTTTATTTTGATTGTAATTAAATTTTTCAGATTTATTTATAAGTATTATCAATTTTATATTATAGTTGATCATAAAAATCGGGCAAAAAAAAATTTTTATTTTCATACACCATTTAATATGAATCTTTCATACATTAATGACACCCAATCCATAAAATTGTGATTCTGAGGCATATATCTAAATTTTGCATTTATATTCATTATCATGATATATCTCTTAATATAAAAATATTTCGCTATTTTCCGCTATCAATGTTTACTAGATTTTAGAGTTTAATATCACTCTTATTAGCTATTTTATACTAAATAATAAGTCGTTTTTATTGCTAATTTATATTAAACACATAAATATTCAGGGGTGTTTATGGCTTTCCACTATCTTGAATCAATTTCTTTCCTGATTATTTTGCCACGAAAATATGATAATTCTGGTTGGTCGTTTTATAAATCATGTTTACTTGTCATATCAAAAAAAAATTAAATGAAGTTTTATAATATTAGTTAGGATTAATTTCTTGAAATTATATTTAATAGGCTTCTTTTATGGCAAAAAATAATCTTTAAATTTATCATAAAACCTAATATCTCCATATATTTGCATAACAAGTTCTTCATCTTTTTATATAAACATATTATTGTGCTATAGTCTAAAATAAATTAAGGTAATTGAGGGTAATTATAGATGAAAAAAATAACTAAAAAAGAAGCGGTAGGTGCGCATATATAGAAATGAATGTAAATGGATGTAAAAATCATAATTTAAGCTATTATCTTATTGTTTATGTTGTATTTTCGGGTTACATTATGGTAATTCTGTTTTATCTAATTGAGTCGATATATTCAAAAAAGAGCATATTACAGAACCCGATACGTTCAATACAACAGAAAAACTATTTTTTACCATTTAGAATATGCAATTGTGATATTTTTTCGATAAATACTATAATTTCCTCTGATAAATGCAGTATCTAAATAATTAACGCCACTATTTTATAATAAATCTCATTTTAGTACAAATTCGCGCGATACAAATAATCGAGATGCTATTAGAATATGGTCAATGCAGCATAACTGAAAAACATCTATAAGTTTCTAGGTGACAGTTAGCTGTATAAACAAGCCTTCAACTGTCAATTTTTTTTGAAAATGTTTTATTTTTAACAGTTTTATACAAAGTAATAATATTTTTATGAATATAATAAGAAATTATGATGTTTTTTGTGTTTTTAAGTGTAACCCTGTGCATATAATGTTGGCTTAGATGCAATAACAGGCCCAAATTACCGTAAAAAAGATGAGATTAATATTTTAATAAATGTAATAAACTATAAATTTTTGTAAACTATATGATTTTATATTTTTACCCCCACTAAACACAAAAAAATTCCAATTTTTTTAATTACTTCACATCTTTAGCTATAATTCTGTCAATGCTAAATTTAACAATCAATATTATATAATGTATTCCCAAATACAAATAAATATTGTATTTTATAAATAATATTTAAGTATCCGTGAATTTTATATATCCTGGAATCTTACCGGCATTCCAATTTTTTGTATAATTTTGGTTATCTTTTATCTGATAAAATGCATTGATTACATTGATCAGCTTTTAATGATAAATATTTTTTTGACTATTTAATATAAATTGCAGATGTTTATTTCTTCTATACATGGGTAATTAAGGATCGGGTATCAAAAATAATGAAAATATGCACGAAGATCACTGAGAGGCCGTATTTTTAATTTAATTTATTTTTTGCAATTTTTAATATCTAGGAGTCTAGTGATAACTAAATTGTGTAGATCGCTAAAAAGTTTCAAAGTTCACAGAAAGAATAAAATGAAAAAGTAGACATATATACTATATTTGATTATAAAATTTAAATACCACAATCTAAAATATCATAATGTAATTTAGAATTTTGTTATTGTTTTGAATTTATATTTAATAACTCGAAAAACAGTGATTCTTTGTTTTCAGATGGGAGTAATTCAATACAAATTCAATTTAAAACGGATATATTAATAGATAAGGATTCAAATTATGATTTGTATTCTTGGGGACATAATCCATTACAAATTAAAAAAAAAGTTTATAAAATATTGTTTCAAAAATTCGATATTCTTACAGAAAAAATGGTTTTATATGTTTATTCATCGTTTAATTCATATAATAATTTTATACTGTGTTTCACTCGATTACAATCAAATATATGAAATCACAGATAGAGTAATGTATATAACGTGGTATTTTTGGTTAATTAAATGATTTTCGTATAAAAAACCGATTCTGATAGAATCACATGATTATAACACGTTGATAAGCATAATTGAACAATATAATTAATATTATTCAAAAGGTAAATAATGCCCTCAAAGTTTTATGATATTATATTCAATCAAGGTATTCTATAAATTTTATTGCAGTATATTCACTTAATTCAGTGAAAACCTTTTTGTTTTTGCTTTTTTAGTACTGAGTTTTATGCCCACACTAAATGAACTTACAATCATGACGACATATATTTGCAATAACTTATGTTGAAATTTAATATATTTCCACAACAGTATATAAATCTATCTCAATATCGAATTTGAAATTATTAAAATATATTTGCTATATTTTACTGATGTTTTTAGCATATAAATGATCGTGCATATATACAATTTTTTACACTTAATTTTCTTCAAAACAACATTTACTTCAACAAAAATTCAATTATGAAATGCTTCGAAGTCATTTTTTAGTTCTATAATAAAAATAATGGACTATTTTTAGAATCGATTGTTTTATGAATCATTATCTCTAATAAAATTATTTATAATTGCAATGAAAAATATTTTTATTATATTTTTGTTTATGTTGTAATAATAGATTTAATTTTTAGTGGCGTGTATTCATCATCTTTTTTCGGCTGATGGAACTATTATATTAATAGAATATTGTTATACATTAAATTAGAAATAAGGAACACAATTTATAGTGGCGTGTATTCATCATCTTTTTTTTCGCTGCTGTAACTATTATATTAATAGAATATTGTATATACATTAAATTAGAAATAAGGAACACAATTTTTAGTGGCGTGTATTCATCATCTTTTTTTTCGCTGCTGTAACTATTATATTAATAGAATATTGTTATACATTAAAGTAGAAATAAGGATTTTAATTTATAGTGGCGTATATTCATCATCTTTTTTTCGCTGCTGTAACTATTATATTAATAGAATATTGTTATACATTAAAGTAGAAATAAGGAATTTAATTTATAGTGGCGTGTATTCATTATCAACTTTCGGTTACAAAGTAAATTTATTTTAATCGGCCTTGAGGACATTTAGGAAATATAAACGTAACATCAACCCTACTCACTATAATATATATCATTATGATATATTACTGGGTTATAAAAGCATTTTTAATGTTTTTTGCTGAAATTCCTAGAGTTTCCGCCTTTTTATAATATGAAGTATAAAAATACACCGAAATGTCAATAAAAAATTAAAAAATTATGATAACAAATATGGAAATGTGCATATTTTACCATGTAATGTTTTCATTTAAGGTTGATTTGGGAATAAAAAAAAGAGCTTTTTTGAGACATTAAAAATATTTTTTCTATGCTATATAATGCTTTATATTGTATGTATACGATTAAGTCTTGTTATGGTGAGAATTAAGTTTATATTATACAAAATCAAGTGGTGAATCATATAAACCTTGCTTCAAAAAATATATAATATGAATAGTTAAAATTTTCTTTAACTTTACTTCAAAAAATATATAATGTGAAAAGTTAAATTTTTCTTTAACTTTGTATAAATAAAATAAAGTATTGAAATAATGTTATGCTGCTTCAAAAAATATTTAATATGAAAAGTTAAAATTTTCTTTAACTTTGCTTCAAAAAAAATATAATATGAATGTTAAATTTTTCTTAACTTTGCTTCAAAAAATATATAGTATGAATGGGAAATTTTTCTTTAACTTTGTATAAATAAAATAAAGTATTGAAATAATGTTATGCTGCTTCAAAAAATATATAATATGAATGGGAAATTTTTCTTAACTTTGCTTCAAAAAATATTAATATGAATAGTTAAATTTTTCTTTAACTTTGTATGAATAAAATAAAGTATTGAAATAATGTTATGCTGCTTCAAAAAATATATAATATGAAAAGTTAAAATTTTCTTTAACTTTGCATCAAAAAAAATATAATATGAATGGGAAATTTTTCTTAACTTTGCTTCAAAAAATATATAATATGAATAGGAAATTTTCTTTAACTTTGTATAAATAAAATAAAGTATTGAAATCATGTTTTATTGATTCAAAAAATATATAATATGAATAATAAATTTTTCTTAAAGTACTTTATTAAATCCTTTTAGATAGTTAGAAATCCTTTTTAAAAATAAGTTCAGATAATTTTATCGCGTATTCAGAATTATCATTCCATTTTTCAATGGCTTGGAGTCCTTTTGAGACCATATCTTCGAATTTATCGGCCATATCGAGAAAATATTTACATTCCTTGTTAAAAGTTCTGCAATTACTTATGATCAAATTCAAATCGGACATAAATATTTCCATAGAGTACTCTTTTTCGTATATTTTCTCGTCGATGTTGCTTAGAGACATGGGATTTTTAATAATTTTGTGGTATGTAGGGGCTATTTCTTTGGTTACAGGGTAATAAAATACATAATGGATTTCGGAGTCAGATGTTAGGTATTCCATGAGAAATATTTTTTTGTATGTGTCTTTTTTGTGTAGCATTAATAGTGTTTTGTGGTTTATTTCTTTTATTTCTATATTTTTAGACTTAATTTGGATCATTTTTAGTATTATTGATTTGAGGTATTCAAGTGATTTTTTGATTTCAGCTATGTTTTTTAATGTTATGTTGTGTATTATGTATTCATTTTTAATTTTTTTTACTTCGGTTGTTGTGTTTTGAGCTATTTTTAGTCTTTTAGGGTCGTTTGTTATGTTTTGTGGTGTTTTAGATTTTTTGATTAGTTTTTGTATTTTTGAGAATCTGATATAATCCGTTTTTAGAATTCTTTTGTCAGTTTTTGAAGGTTCTGTTTTTCTTTTTTTGGGGGTTTGTGATGTTTTGTAGGATTTGATGAGGTTTGTGAATGAATAATTGTTATTGATTTTATTTATTTCCTCGTTTTTCTTATCGTTGATTTCATTTTCTGGTTTAGAATAGTGTTCATCGATATCTTTATTTTCATTATCCGAATATTCTGTTATTATATTATTGGTCTTATTGTCAATGTTATTAATTTCATCACCCATATTATTATTTGTCTCATTATCTGCATAATTATTTTCATTATCTACATATTCTTCTAATATTTTGTTTGTCTTATCACCTGTCATATTAGTATTGCTATTTTTATTCTCATTGACTTCAATTTCATTAATTTTGGATTGATTGTTAATAATCTCATCAAACAAATTACCATTATTTCCTGTATCTAGGCAATCAATATTTATTAGACTTGTCTTTTCCACAAGATTGTTATTGTTTAAATTATCTTCTATAAAGTTTTCCCTCTCGTTTACATCTTGATTATATCTCTCCATCATTTCTTTTAAGTGAAATTTAGATATATATAAAGATTCGTCGAATTTTGATTTATAGGTGCATATTTGTCTTTTTCTGTCCCACGACACCCAATCTTTTTCAGGCATATCTAATAGCCCTAGAGTATCGTAAAATCTGTTACTTATCATGTTAAAGAACATTCCAGCATCATGAACAAACTTTTCAAGTAAATCCCTAGCCATTTTTTTGTGGCTTTCGTTTGTTTTTTCTGATATATCGTCGTTTTTTATTTTATTAATAGTGTCGTTGCTGGGTTCAAATATATCCTTTTTTTCATTGTTATTACAATCTTGTGATTTACCAGTAATATCATTTACGTTTTTTTGTAAATTATATCTTTTCGATTTTATTTTTTTTGTTATTCCTATTTCCTTGTCACAGACTTTAAGATTCTCTAAATTATCAATAATGTCACAAATATCATTTGCTATTATTCTGTTAAACATAAAATCGCAAAATCTTGGTTTCATATTACGTACCTTTAGAATAAACGAGGAGTTAGTTTCACAAACCATAATTCTTTGTCGAATGATTGGGGTATTTTTGAGAATGGGATATGATCTTTCTACTTTTATATTGCTGTTAAATACACTTTTTACTGTTCCGTATACAGAACTTGGCTTTGTATTTTTTTCAGGGTCGTGTGTTGAGCAATATGAAATTCCATTTTTTAGATCGAAATAGTATCCATTGTTTATTCCGCAAGTTACGTGATAATATTGAGTGCATTTTAGGTATGCGCATGTTGTTGTTTGACCTTTTTGGGCGGAGCAGAGGTAACAGCCTCTAGATGCATATTTAACTGTCTTTCTTTTGTTATATGCTTTGGTACCTTTATTGGATCGATTGTCTGACTCTTTACACGATATATTATTGCTGGTTTCCTTATTTAAAATTTCCGTATTTGTACTACAGACATCCTTTTCCAATAATTTTGAAATATTGGGCGCGTCATCATTTTTAATAGAAATCTCTTTGAATTCTTCAATTGGTTCCATAAAAATGGTATTGGCGAATCCAACATTTTCCAGAAACTTGGCGCAAATTACATGACCGAATCTTCTCGTTCTGTATACAAATTTATAAGCATTTCCTGTCACGTGGCAGAATTTGCATTTGGGCATGACATCGCCAAAAAACAGACACTTTCGGCAGAACCATAGCTTATTTAAAAAGAAAAATAAATGGTTTACCATGTCTATTGTGCTATAATTATCAATATTTGGGATTCCGTAACAATCCTGATGAACTGCTATGTTACAACCGTTGCATTGTATTATTAGATTTGTAGGTGTTTCATGGGAAAATGTGCATATATCACAAAATATAAGTGATTTTGGTTCGGTATTATTAACCCAATTCTTTAATTTGTTAGAATATTTAGCTTCATCCAAGTTATTATTTATATTACTAGTCAGATTATTGTCTGTATTATTAATCATATTATTGTCTGTAATATTACTTATATTGTTGTCTGTATTATTAGTCAGAGTATTTTCTGTATTATTAGCACAGTTTATATTATTTTCTGTATTATTAGCACAGTTCATACCATTACTTATATTATTGTCTGTATTATTAGTCAGATTATCAGTACTATTCAGGTTATTTCCTGTATTATTAGCTGTATTATTAATCAGCTTATTGTCTGTATTATTAGTCAGATTATTGGTACTATTAAGATCATTGCCTATATTACTATTACCAATATCTTCAATATTGCCTATATGATTATTAACATTTTTAGCAGTCTGAAAATTACTTAAATTGCTACCCCTGATATTACTTGAATTGTTAGCCCCATTGTTAGCATCATTTTGACTGTTACTACCACTTTTATTGGCTCTATGTAAACTATTATTAGCATTGGTTACAACATAACCATTCTTTTTATAGTATTTTTGACTAACACCATTTCTTTTATCACAATTTTTCATTGAAGGTCTCCCTCTTCCTTTCCTAACAGGCAAATTCTCTTTATCTAAAATTTCCTGCATAGCAATTGACCGATCACCAAGAGTCTTTACACCTTTCTCTTCATTCAAATAATAAACATAATCACTATAGTAAACACCAGGATCTTCATACTTAGTACTGTACAACTCACAAGAATATTCATCCCTGTAATACTCATGAATAAGCCGGATCTGGTAAAAGCGCCACTCTTTCCAAATTCGATCCATCACTATTTCATAGATATCAATACACAACGGCCCATAAATTGTATTAAATGATGGATTGTTCATTAAATACTTCTCGAGAAATGTTAAATCGTCTAGTGTTGCACAATAATCTATTCGGTCTAGATCGTTTAAAGGTGATCTGGGATCTGCGGGATTTATCTCATTCGACTCTTTGTATTTTCGATTTTGTCTCTCGTCTAGCTTGACTTCTGCTTTTGATTCTTTTAATAATGCTTCAAATGTGTCTCTAATCCGTGAATAGTTCTTTGTTGATGCATTCTTAGCACTTCCTTCTTCATTATTAATATATTTTTTATCACTATGATTACATTCTTTATCACCATTGTTAATACATTCTCTATTACCATTGTTAATACATTCTCTTTCACCATTATTAATAATATATTCTCTATTACCATTATTAATATATTGTCTATTACCATTGTTAATACATTCTCTTACACCATTATTAATAATATATTCTTTATCCCCATTATTAATAGATTCTTTATCCCCATTATTAATACATTCTCTTTCACCATTGTCAATACATTCTCTTTCACCATTATTAATGCTACTTTGGTTCATATTGGTAAGTTCCTTATTAATCTGGTCATTTTCAATGTTAATATGGTTAGTATAGTCATTATTACCATGATTTGTATTTCTGCAACCATCATTGATACCATGATCACCATGTAAATTTACATTATTAGCAATACAATCACCATTATAGCTATTTTCACAATTTTCATTTCCTAAATCAGTAATATTTTTAATACCATCACCAGTATTCACTCCATCAAAAATTTTCTGCTCAAGAACAGATCTCGGCACAAATTTACCATCTGGCCCTCTACGATGATTATTGGACTTACGCCTATTAAAAACATCCTCCTTTGAATCTTTCTTTCTCTGATATATATTCATTTCC
Organism: Rhyacophila brunnea; assembly: GCF_057557595.1. Taxonomy (NCBI): domain Eukaryota; kingdom Metazoa; phylum Arthropoda; class Insecta; order Trichoptera; family Rhyacophilidae; genus Rhyacophila; species Rhyacophila brunnea. The sequence continues at coordinate 380,415 of NW_028233338.1, read as the reverse complement.
ATCTCTAAAAGATCTTTTCGATGGTTTATAATATCTTCTTTCGTTATTTCTGCATCTAAATCAAGTTTGCGTGAACTCGATAGACCTGGATATAATGTTTTATAACTTTGCTCTTCTCGCGGCTTTTCTTCCATCTTCTTTTATGGATTCTAAAATTTTGGTTTTTAAAATTAAATTTATTCGTGTTAAATTTCTTTAAATTGTTATAAAAGGAACAAATTAAAAATTATCAAAAAAAGTATTTTGATAAATGTAGTTTTAATAAATCATCAGTATTTTGGTTCATAGAGAAGTTGAGATTCAAAATTTATAAAAGAAGTATTCTGTTAATAAATTATCTGTATTTTGGTTCATAGAGAAGTTAATATTAAAAATTTATAAAAAAAGTATTCGGGATAAATGTAGTTTTAATAAATTATCTGAATTTGGTTCATAGAGAAGTTAATATTAAAAATTTATAAAAAAAGTATTCGGGATAAATAATGTTCTAATAAATCATCATTTCATTGATCCATAGAGAAGGTAATATTGAAAATTTATAAAAGAAGTATTCTGTTAATAAATTATCTGAATTTGGTTCATAGAAAAGTTAATATTAAAAATTTATAAAAGAAGTATTCTGTTAATAAATTATCAGTATTTCGGTTCATAGAAAAGTTAATATTAAAAATTTATAAAAGAAGTATTCTGTTAATAAATTATCAGTATTTCGGTTCATAGAGAAGTTAATATTGAAAATTTGCAAAAGAAGTATTTTGATAATATAGTTTTAATAAATAATCATTTCATTGATCCATAGAGAAGTTAAAATTATAATAGACCTCTTATTTATAGGTTATTTTCGATAATATAATTTTCGATTTTCTTAAAGTATAACGTTTTTGATTTACCATGGTGCACATAATATATATAATCTTAACACTATTATCTTCTCTTACTCTTCTCAAGAAATATTAGTAAACGGTTTTCCTAAATTCTATAGTTTAAAGATATGCCACAATTAAGTTTGTGGTTTCGAGTTCTTTTAGGTTTGCGGTTTTCCTTTTTTCTATAGTTTAAAGATATGCCTCAATTAAGTTTGTTGTTTCGTGTTCTTTTAGATAACTTTTATATTATAATTCTACCACATTATTCCATGTCACGACATGTTTTATATTTTTTGTCTAAAAATTACTAAAAATGGATTTAAAATCTAATTAAATATTTATTTATGTTGATTTAGAAGCAAGTGCAAGACAAAAATTAAACATATGTTATAACTTTGGACGGTGTAGCAACACAATAACAAAAGTTATCTCAAAGAACTCGAAGTAACTTACCAAATTGTGGCATATACAAACTTTGTGATCATGAAAAACCCTTGAACTAATAGGTCTTGAACAGAGGAATGGTATTAAAGAAGACTTTAGAGAGAAGGAAATAGACGAAAATTGAAATACGCATTGTGCGCAGGAAATCAAGCAAGTTGTGCTTATAAACAAAAAAAATTATAACGATAAATTTATCAAAAAAAAATTAATAATCTACTATAAGAAACTAATCTGAAATTAGAAAAAGAATATTTTTTTTATAAACAACTATTATCAGTTCCTAAACAAAATAAAGTATCAATTTTTATATAAATATTTATTGATTACAACCTATAGATTACCCCTATAATTTGTTTTTATAGAAAATTTTAAAGTTTTTTTATTACTAATTCAAGGAATTTAATTTTATCGAAAAATTTATTAACTACAGTCTATAGAGTACCCCTATAATGCGTTTTTATGTCAAAATATAAAGTTTTTTATAGTTGATTTAATAAGTAAAATCAACTTTTTTTATAAGTAAAAAATCAACATACCAAAATATTTAATTAATTAAGTTTGAGAGTACCTCTATCATTTATTTTTACGTGTAAAAAAAGGTTTTATTCGAACAAGTTTAAGAGGTTAAAACTGAACTTATCTAAAGCTTGATCAAATAGTGTTGGTGAATACATCTATCATTATCTAAATACAAACGAATATTAATAAAACCTTGTACAAATAGTTTTAGTGTTTACAACTACCATTATCTAAATACAAACGAATATTAATAAAGCTTAACTACATAAATGCTTGTACAAATAGTTTTAGTATATACATCTAGAATTATATAAATACAAACGAATGTTAAATTACAAAAAAAAAATTATAAATAAAAAGAAAAATAGCCGAAAAATTAATTTTCTAATAATAAATTCGTAAAAATATTATATCCAGACTACAAAACCAAGACAATATTTCACTAATTTTCTAATAATAAACTTAAAAAAATATTATATCCAGACTACAAAGCCAAGACAATATTTCACTAATTTTCTAATAATAAATTCGAAAAAATATTATATTCAGACTACAAAACCAAGACAATATTTCACTAATTTTCTAATAATAAACTTAAAAAAATATTATATCCAGACTATAAAACCAAGACAATATTTCATTAATTTTCTAATAATAAATTCGAAAAAATATTATATTCAGACTATAAAACCAAGACAATATTTCATTAATTTTCTAATAATAAATTCGAAAAAATATTATATTCAGACTATAAAACCAAGACAATATTTCATTAATTTTCTAATGATAAATTTAAAAAAATATTATATCCAGACTATAAAACCAAGACAATATTTCATTAATTTTCTAATAATAAATTTAAAAAAATATTATATCCAGACTACAAAACCAAGACAATATTTCATTAATTTTCTAATAATAAATTTAAAAAAATATTATATCCAGACTACAAAACCAAGACAATATTTCAAATTGTAATTAAGAAATTTAAGAATTTCAATTCATTATACAAGCCAATATATATAATAGACAAAATTTGAGTTTAACTTATTAATTTTATGTATAAGCCCACCATAAATCATTGAATACGGCCGATTTTTTTATTAAAAAAAATTGTATTTGGACCATAAAATAATTTGTTTCTCCGTACACAGCTTATGATAGTAGGCGCATAATTTTTTTTAATATCTTTCCAATTGACTTACAGAAAAAAAAAATTTGTGATATGCTTAATTTATAATCCACTCACAATAATTTTTATATTTAAAAACCAATATTCAATTTCAGATGGAAAAAATATGTATTTAAAATATATAGCGCCCAGAGTGGTTAAAAACCATGAAGAAAGTCAATTATGATATAAATTATAAACCTTGAATTATATAAGAAAAATATTTTTTCATAATCTCATGATAGTGTATGAAAAATTGACTACAAAAAAAATCATTTTTTTTTCTTGTGATGATGTTGATCAACCTATAACCCTTAAAAAACAAGTATTTTAAAAATTATATGAATCGAATATGTCAAGAAATACGACAAAAACAAAAATAAATCAATCTTAATTGTTATTCGGAAACCTTTAATATAGATTATATGCAAACACAAGATTCAACATCCAATAAAAAATATTTATAAAATAATTCGGGATTATTATACCATGTGTTTAAGAATAAAATACTGTTTTCTACGTATGGTCATTAAACACTGTTTAATGAAAAAATATTATTATTGTTGGATATTCATCATTCACGAATAATTTAATAGTTAAATCTTCATCAATTTGATTTTAAAAGGAAAAATATCATCATAAAATAAATAATGTAAAAATGCAATGCTTTGTTATGGTGACAAATGAGAAGCATAAATATCATTATCTTGATTTCAAAATCATAAAACCTTTGTGACCATATTTTAGGTTTTGTCTTATTGAAGATTATAAATTTTTTGTACTTAATTCAGTTCTTGACTATTATTTTGAAGAACTAACGGTCCTTAATATATCCGGTTATTTTTTTTACGACACAAATATGTTTAAAAAATATTATAGATATTGTAATTCTATTTGTGTCTAAATTGTGTAAAATATATTCGCTTAATTCTAAAATAATCATTAAAAAATTATGTATTCTGCGGTAATTTTAAATTTACCTCTTGTCAAATTTTATTTTTTTTTATCCTGAATAAACGAAATAGAAGAGAAAATAAACAAAATGATTAGTTATTTAAAAAAAAAGAGTAAGTGTTTTTTTCTTTATTACATATAATAATTACAATATTTGAATGATTATAATGATTATGATTGTTTTGAATTCAATTATTTATCATTTAATAGGTTTTATAATTACATATACGAATCAAAATCTTGCAATGATTATGATTGTTGTTCATAAATTGTTTATTTTAAGTGATTTTTTAGGTTTTTTAATCTAACTCTATAATCGGTTTGTATTTATTGGCATTAAAAACTTGTGCTTTATTAAATCTTCTTATATATACGTAAAACAGCACTGTCTTGGTTTTTATTAATTTTTGTGTAAATTGAAAATTTAAATAAAATTTGTCTCTAGGTTTACTTTTTCAATGTCTAGCATTTTTTTAAAAAACAAAGTGTTTTTTTATTTTGGTGTTTTATCAACAAAAAATTCTGTTTTAGATCTGTATCATAGAAAGAAATTTATTCCAGACCCTTAAAGTATATTTTATAAACTAAATAATGTACTATAAATTTTATGAAAACTAATTGTTCTCATATTTAATAGCTTTGTCGCCGAATTTACACATCAAATTTATTTCTGCAAATATGAAATATTAGTTATCGTCGTTCTATGAGCTAAATCGGTATTAAAAGCGGGTTTATATAATTTTATTGAATTCAAATTATTTTATGATCGTTCTATGAGCTGAAGGAGAATTAAAAGCGGCATTCATATAATTTTATTGAATTCAAAATACTTATCGATTGTTCTATGAGCTGAAGGAGAAATAAAAGCGGCATTCATGTAATTTTATTGAATTCAAAATACTAATCGATTGTTCTATGAGCTGAAGGAGAATTAAAAGCGGCATTCATATAATTTTATAGATTTCAAAATACTTATCGATTGTTCCATGGGGTTATTCGAACTAAAAGCGGTATTCATATAATTTTATAGATTTCAAAATATTTTTAAACTGTTCTATGAGTTGAAGGAGAAATAAAAGCGGCATTCATATAATTTTATCGAAATTAAATTTATACCTATGATCGCTATAAATATAGTATACTAAAATGTAGTACACATATTTGTGTTCAAAAAAAAACACTTTAACTCCAAAAAGCCTATGTATATATTAATAATATCCCCTTTTCCTCAAGCACAAAGGTATTTTTCATAATTAACTTTATATATCTTTTTTTTTGCAAATTACCAGAACTTTATAGGATAATTCCACACAGCAGATTTGATTTTTTAATGTTTAAAGATATAAGGATACTGCTAATTTTTTTCAAATATTTTCTAGTTTAAATTGTGAAATTATTAACCTTTCATTTTAGAATATTAAATTGAATTTAAAAAATAAAAAAGCGTTTTTATTATATGAAAATGCACTCAAAAATGCTATAAAAGAATTACAGACATAATTTAATAAAAAACTATATCTTCTATAAAGATAAGGTATTTGCACCAAAGAGCATTAATAAAATACAGACCAAAGTTGTCTTTGTTGATAAGAACTTTCTAAACATATTACAATTCTGATTCCATTATATAAAAGACATCGAGTTTCTACTTATTCTTTCCTTCTCCATTTCAAGTTTATTTTGAAGAGAGGATTCTTTGCTTTTCTTCGCATCCAGATCGCCCAGTTGGTTTTTCAACGAGGTAAATAAATCATCGAGGCTATTCAATTCCTTTTGGTACTCACTTATCTTAGCCTCTGTTTCATTCAATGACTTAGAAACATCGTTATCTTGGGACTCATGACTCTTCAGCCGTAGCTCATACACATTTCTTTCTTCTTTTGCTGTGACTGCACGGGATTTAAGATCATCTAGTTGTTTATACAAATGAGAAATCTCATTATTTATCAATCTAAGACTTGCATCCGTTTTGTCTCGTTCAATTTCATATTTTTTGCGGTTATTTACTAAATTAAGCTTCCTATTTTTTAGTATAATTTGATTTTGTATAATTGATTCATATTCATTTCTACGATCAGTAAGCTTTTGATCAATTGAAGTTAGCCTTGATTCGACATCAAATAATGAATGCTCTATCTTTTCATACCTCTGTCTAGATTCATTTAATTTAAGATCTAGAAATTGTATTCGGGCTCGATTTGCATCGTTGATATTATCCTTCTCTTTTCTAACTAGATTCTTTTCTTCGTCTTCGATCGTAGGAAACAAAGGAATACCATCATATATATCATCCTTGTCTGGTGCTTTTGGATTACCATGGTACATATGATCATTTTTGAAATTGTCTAGGGCTGGTGACCATGGTTCAGATTCGGAAAAACCCGGATTAGATCTAAATTTAGGGTTGAAGGCGTCATTTTCTGGAAAACGAGTGTTATTTCTATTATCTGATAATATCGGATCTCCTCCAGATTTTTGATCATTGTGATAATCACGTGGGTAATTTTTGTAATCCTTTTTGCCTTGCTCTGGTGGTGTTTTAGAATCATCGCCATAATCTCGTCTGCCTCGAGTGTTTGGTTCACCATAATCTTGTCTGTCTCGAGTGTTTGGTTCGCCATAATCTTGTCTGTCTCGAGTGCTTGGTTCGCTATAACCATCGTCTCTATTCTTTTGTTGGTTTATAAAGTCTCTAGGAAATTCCAATATTTTTCTAGGTGGTGGATAATTTTCTTTCTTAGGCTTGAATTCCCCAATTTTTTCATCTTTCCTGGAATCATCTTCAGGATTGTTTCTATTATTTTTTTCTGGGCTTTTTTTATTATCTATATCATCATCTTTTTTATTTTCTCGCTTGGGCTCATTCATTTCAACTTTTTTAGAAATAACATGTTTATCTCTTAGGCTCTTAAGGCTTTCTAATTCCTCTTGTGTCAGTCCAATATCATCTACTATCACGATTTTGGCAATGATAATAGAAGTAAATATTATAATCAGGTTTGCCATTTTTTTATTTATATTTTGAGGTGCCAGTTCTTTCTTGCTTCAAACTTTATGATATTCGTTTTAATTTTGTGTTTTTAAACCAATGAAACCGTGATTCATAATTTTAATTATGTTTCTAGTTTGGCATCAAGACGAAAACTAAAATCAAAAAATTGCTTTTAATTTATCTCTTCATTTTATATTCCACCTTCTTTTTATGCATATACTTATTATTTGCATATTTTTGTAATTGGCGCAAGTATCTTCTATCCATAAAATTTTTGATAAAATTCACAGTTATAACTTAATTAAATACATCTGTTTTTTTATCCTTGAAGATAAATAAGTGTTTAACGCCATTTTATAATCACATATTATCATTATGCGAATCTAAGAGCGGAAAATAAAAGTGTGATTATTCCCTCAAAATTGTAAATTTTGCCAAAAGAATTTTCTATAATTTTATAAAAGGATGAATTAAGTTTAAAATGTGATTTTTAGATGCAAAATTATTAGAGTATTTTTACAAAGAGAGCTTTTAAAGAAACAGAAATATCAAATCGAAAAATAAAAAATCCCTGTGATATAAGCAGTATTACGAGGTTTTATTACGTGAAAGGATCAAATATGGCCATATATAATATGAAAATAGCTTTTCAAATATATCCTATTCCTGCTTAAATTGCATTATTTAATATTATTGCCTTTAAAGATTCAAATTTTATTATTAGAAGTCCTATTTCATCGCAAATAAATTATTTCTGCTTGAGTTACTCTAATTGATATTATTACCTTTAAAAATTCGAAAATAAAATTGGAAGTCGGAATGTATCCAAAAATATATAGGCATATGCTTTTTTACAATAATTGATATTATTACTAAAAAAATTTAGATTTTATTATTAGAAATCCTCATGCATCCAAATTATATTTATGGGCTTCTGCTTGAATTACGCTATTTTTATTATTACTTTAAAAATTTAGATTTTATTATAAGAAATCCTTATGCTTCCAAATTATATATGGCGATCTGCTTGAATTACGCTATTTATCATTATTACTTTAAAAATTTAGATTCAATTATAAGAAATCCTTATGCTTCCAAATTATATATGGCGATCTGCTTGAATTACGCTATTTATCATTATTACTTTAAAAATTCATATTTTATTATTAGAAGTCCGAATGCAACCTGATTGGATATATAGCTCTTTATGGTAAATGTATTTTTAGCGATTTCCTCTTAGTTTTATTTAATAATATTATATATTTTCCAGGTTTCTATTATATATATGGTTCACTAATGAGGAATGTAACTTATCTGATTCTAGCTTAATAAACATTATATCGTGAAATTGCATATAGCATTCTTGCTCTGATATTATCTTTTCGAACTTGACCAAACCCCAATAAAACGATAAAAAATAAATATTTTATTTTTAATATTGAATTATGTATGTTAAAGCTATATATTAAATTATTTTATTTATAAAAGTAGATGATCTATTTCATATAAATAATTTCGACATTAAAGATTAAATTACATGATAATATCATTTTATACAAATGAAAAACCAACAAAAGAGGACAAAATAAATAAACAGATGTTCCTAATCTCTTTGTATAGTATTTTATACAAACTATCAAACAATTCTAAATATTTACTGATAAACGAAGATAAGACAATGCCAGACATTGAAATAGATTGCCTTTTTTCACGGGAGACAGACCATACAGATGTGACCAGGTTGATGTTTCCGTATAAAGATGTATTTAGAACAAATCATACGTCAATTATAGGCCTAAAAGAACGTGTAACCCTTGTTTTAGAAAGTGTTTCAGCTCAAAATATAAGTAATCTCATAAATTTATTTTCAGCCTTTTACGATGTTAGAAACGTAATTATTTTAAGAGGCGGATTTTTAACACCAATATATGATTATAAGCATGTTTTTGAAGAGAAATTCAAAAATTTGAGATTATACATTATGCCTTCAAAGGCCTCAAATATTTTTAGACATAAATATAATCCGGATACAATATATGTATGCAAATTTTCTAAAATATATGAAAAGGATTTATTTCTTTTTGCAATTATATGTATGATATCCACCATTCTTATTCTATTTTTATATAAATTTTGGATATTATGGGTTAGATATCAGGCAACTACAGAGCCTGTTGTTTCTAAAAATGTGCTTGATATGATGAATACATACAAATTTATAGATATTGATGAGAATCTTAAAGTTCATGATATGTGCTTAATTTGTATGGAAAAATACATAAATCAGGATGGGGTAAGAGTTCTGGTATGTCGTCATTTTTTTCATACTGCTTGTATAGATCCGTGGCTTACTCAAAATAGTTCAAAGTGTCCCTTGTGTAGAAGATCACTGATAATAGAAGTTTAAACACAATATAATATTTTACAAAAAAATATTTATTTGAATTTTTTATATTTGACGGATTAATTTTCGCATAGAATCAAAAAACAGTAAGATTAGAAAATGACACATTCTAATCATTTAAAAAAAAGTAATGGATGTATTTTATACGCGTGATTTCATCAATTTAATAACAGACAACAACTTAATTTTTAAAACTGCCTTTTTGTAGTGTAAATATTTGAATACTTATAAAAACAAATTTTAGATAAAAAATCGAATTTTCATATATTTATTTTCATTGACGTATATTATAGAGAAAAACACTATTTTGGTCGATTTGGATGATGTAATTTATAAATATATTAATAAACCTTGTTCACAATGTAATATAGCAATTTATTTGCAAAAAAAACAAATGAAAAGAAAATTGCTTCTATTTTTTTATATAAATTCTTTATATTTATTTTCTAGCCAAAAAAATAATTTTTTGTATTTTTTATGTAAATTTTTCTATAGAAAAACAAATAAAAAGAAAATGGCATCTATTTTTTTATATAAATTCTTTTATTTATTTTCTAGCAAAAATAATAATTTTTTGTATTTTGTATATAAATTAATTATAGGAAAACAAATAAAAAGAAAATGGCATCTATTTTTTTATATAAATTCTTTATGTTTATTTTCTAGCAAAAATAATAATTTATTTGTATTTTTTATATAAATTTTTCTATAGGAAAACAAATAAAAAGAAAATGGCATCTATTTTTTTATATAAATTCTTTATATTTATTTTCTAGCAAAAATAATAATTTTTTGTATTTTTTATATAAATTGATTATAGGAAAACAAATAAAAAGAAAATGGCATCTTTTTTTTATATAAATTCTTTATATTTATTTTCTAGCAAAAATAATAATTTTTTTTATTTTTTATATAAATTTTTCGATAGGAATACATTAAACATACAACATCATGGAAAGAACACTGTGTAAAAAAACTCTAATTCGAAAATTATGTTCTTATTGAGGTTATTTAAGCATCATCTAATAAAAGATTCTTATCAGAAATTTAAGTTTCTTTTCTGTTATAATAAAACAGCCATAAATCCCCTTTTCTTCATACAATACTGCGATGATTTTATGGTTTTTATTTTAGCACAATATATTTATAAGTAATAGATCAGCGCTGAATATTTATTCGCTTCATACAGTACTGCGATGATTTTATGTTTTTTATTTTACAGGAACACATTTGTAAGTAATAGAATAGTGCTAAATATTTATTCACTTCATGCAGCACTGCAATGAGTTTATAGTTTCTATTTTACTAGAATATATTTGTAAGTGTTAGCATTACCATCAGAAAAAAAGTGATATTTTATAATATTTCGAGTATTTACATGTTTATTTTTATGATTTATATAATTAGCAAAATATGGATATTTAGATTTGTGTATTTTTAAAAAATATTACAGAGTAAATTATTTTTATCAGAGCTTATCGAGATATAAAAATAATAGCTTATTGGATTTTTATGAATTTATACCTACCACTAAAGCTAGCATCCATTTTGTCAGAAATATGCATCACTTTGGAATTATGTTGATTATGTGAGTTATTTTATAAAGAGAAAATTAAAAAAATTAGACAGAGCGTGTTTTTTTATATTTAATATAAAGGCAATTAATAATATAATTTTTCTATTTTAAATATTTGGAATACAAAAAACATTTATCGATATATAAAAAATTATATGTAAAAATACGATAATCGATATAATAATAAATTATATGTAAAAACACGATAAAATAAGAATAAATTATATGTAAAAACACGATAAGATAAGAATAAATTATATGTAAAAACACGATAAAATAAGAATAAATTATATGTAAAAATACGATAAATCAATAATTATGTAATTTATTTATAAAATCATATTAATCTCTATATTTTTGAAATACAATGTATTATCGTAGATGCAAGAAGAGTATCATAATGGGGAAGTAGATTAATTGAGCTAAAAAAAAGGCAATGTGGCATTGATATTTGTTGAAGGCACAAATGCACAAACGTTCGTTTCGATTTTAAAATTTTATAACCGTCCTATTATTTTATACTACAGAAAAATACCGTATTTAAATATAAAAAATAGAAAGCTAATTGTCTTTATTACAGAAAAAAATATATTTTATGTTGATTTACTTATAATCGATGATTTTATACAATAAGTAAGTTTCAACGAAAATCAGAAAGTACAATTTATAAATTTATTTCGATGACTTAACATCCTTCTTAAAATTAATTTCGTTGTGTAAATATATTCTTTCATGCATAAATTTGTGTGATAAATGTAGACTTAAAAAAACGAATTTATTTTTTTGTGTATATAATAAGAAAATTGTACTTAAATATACTTTCAAGAACCACTATTTAGAATAATTACATTTTTTAAGCCGATAAAAATGTGATATAAGGTTAATGTATTTTTTTTGATTCAAAGACTATTCATCACTGTTAAACTATAAATTTATACTGATATGAATATTTATAAAATCATTTTTTATAAATTTCAAGCGAGTTATTTAGATTTTGTACGTGGAAATATATTTTTTTAGAGATGATAATATTAGGTATAATCTTTTAATAACAACTCAAAAATATGTTTATTCATTTTCCACATTTAACAAATATCATTTTTTTAAAGACAGACTATAATTGTTTATAAATTATCTCTCACTTTCAATGTACATTTAGATTTGTTTGAAAACACTTTAGATTACATCATTTAAATGATTAAATTTTGTTTATAAATTATCTCTCGCTTTCAATATCTGTTTAGATTTGTTTGAAAACACATTAAGTTACATCATTTTAATGATTAAATTTTTAGATAAATTGTGAGAATGGGATATCTTCCCTTATATGAATTTCTTATTTTATATATGAACCATTAATTGTGATCACAAGAATTATAGGATAAATCTCAAATAAAATAAGTTAAAGGTTAAATAATCATTTTTAAATTTATTTTGCTTATTTTTTTTTGTATGCATCAATTTTAAATTGTTCATAAACTTTATTTAATATCCGAATTAAACCAATACATAAGTTAGTTTAGAATGTTCAGATATATTCTAAATTCATTCAAATAACGACAGATTAGGTATATATTTGCAGAATGAATGAAACAAAACTTTTTTTTAAATAGAAAGAATTAAATACAATATTTTGATTATATGTGCATTTAAAATATTAAAATTCAAAAATATTTTCACAATATAAGTTGATTATTTGCTTGGTATTCTACATTTTTAAGGGATTTATTTTTTTATAAAATAGGGACTTATCAATGTTTTATTTGTGATAATTATGATTTCTTTTTAAAAGAAAGTATTGATATTACAAACTATTGAAAAATCACCCCTAATCAGAGATATGGTTTTTATCCAGATACTTTTGTATTTACTTCAGATAATACTTTTTACGGTAAACGATATAGTATATCTTAAAAAAGAAGATTTAAACAGCGAAGAAACATTTCTTATATACATTTTTTATGAGAGACCCAATTATAAGTGCAAATACTGCATATTTTTTGATCGACTTATAGAATCCTGTGCTGAAAAGAACATAGTTAATATTAAAAAAATTAATTTCTTTTCTGATCCTTATCTCGCGTCAAGATTTTTTGCATTTACATATCCTACAATAATTTGGTATGAACACAAACGATGCCATTATATTGATACGGATATATTTGAAGATTATATTATCAATAAAGATAAAAAGTATAAAAATGTCAATTTATATATTGACCACACTAAATGTAACAGATGGTATAATAATCCAGGATCATTGGCTATTCGTATATTTTCTATTGGTGGGTTTCTTTTTTTTAAAGCATTATATGGACTTTATGCTTTATTCGATAAAATTCCTTCATGGGGATATAGCATTATTATTGGAATTGTGGTTTCTATGATGATAATAATATTTATTAGGGTTATCACTGGGGCTGATGAGTACGAAGAAGACAGTAAAATCAAACTTGATTGAACATGAAATTATTGTATAATTTATTATCAATTTTTCTGTCTTTTTGAATAGAATAAAGTTATTAAATGAATATGGTCCAATATCTTAAATTTTTATAAAAAAAACACAAATTGCTTGATTTTATAATAATATAGGCTAAATACATAATTATCATATATTTTACAAACTAGCTTATATTTTTTATTGGCTATATATAAATAAATATTAACATGGGTTAGAATGATAAGCGAAGAATAAATTAGGAAGTTGTTGTGTAAGTGTCGAAAATGCATCCTAAACATTGAATAAACCCTGCTTCGTTCAGCAAAGATATAAGCAAGTGTAGAAAAAGGTGGTTACATAATTAACCAGCGACAGAAAGTAGATAGAATCACATCCCACTTTAAATCGATAACCGCATTGTAAAACAGGCCAGATCCGCGGTTATTAAACAAGATAATGTGAAGAACACCACCGGGGCTACATCAGATAAGCAAAGATTTATAATATTCATAAGCGTTCTTAATAAAAAGAGGGTATATACAAGTAAATAAAAAAGTAAGTAAATTCGCAATAATTTTTTTGTGGGCTAATTTTATTTCTGGCTATTAGCTATTAAAATTTGTTTAAGAAAAACATTGATCTGTATTATATAAAGATTTGATAAACACCTTTTAAACTACATCATCTTTGTAATCATCCTCAATATATCTTCTATATATAAGTATAGAAATTTATATAGTAATATTGATTTTTGGCTATTTAAATTTGTTTAAACAAAACTCGAGATTGTTATATGGCGCAGATTTTGAATTATCTCTTCTAACTAAATCATATTTACAATATTTCTTTATTCATCTTCTTTCGAGGCACATTCTTTGTGCTTGTACTTCGGATTTAGTTGGCATCTCTAACTATTTTATATATGAATTATGGTATTTTGTTAAAAAAATATAACACATAACAAATTATCAGTGAATTTATAAAGAAAAAACAAGCCAAGCACTACGTATATTTTTTATAAAAAAAAACTGAATTCATATATCATATAATTATGTGAATCTGCATTATATAGTAATAAAAAAGGAAATTAAGATCTTAATTTATATTGATATCATAGATTAATTTAATATATGTGATTTTGTTCTAATAGACCACGTATTTATTTGATATATTTTATTAAAGACATATTTTTAAGCATTTCAAATAAAACCTCAGATATAAAGTATGAAATACACTAGAACTACTGTTTTAGATTATATAGAAGTATTTGAATGCAATTGTTATAGTGAGTTACTTTCAATTCTTTTAATCACCTATTTTTTTATTAAGCGAAATCCGAATATTTATTTTCTATAAGCTAAAAAGTCGATCTAAAACGCCCTTACTTTTTTTTGAAATTAATGGTGACTCATAAACCATTTGACGATGAATATTTTAAAAAACAAGATTTTTTTTCAATTATTATTATTAATAAAGTATGGTAAAAGTATCATATACGGATAAATTCATTCATTTTTTACCATATTAATGCACGAAGAACCCGAACCTTTTTTTATGCAAAATATGACAGCCAATATATTTTCGCACGTTTTACACAATATAATGTTCGAAAATAATATCAAAGCGAGAATGTAGAGATACTTTTGTTTTTCTTGTTAAATTAGCTGTAATTTATTTTAATTACATTTTATCCTGTAAAATAATATAATTAAGAATATAAGTGAAAAATTTAAGGGACAACAACTTATTAGAAAATTATCATCATAAAATAATGAGACAAAAAATAACAATGCCATAAGCAAAAACCATAACTCTATTATTGAACACAGAATAATTTAAAAAATTTGATGCATTAAATAATGTAATTATTCTATGTGTAACCAATTAGAGAATCATAAACCAAATAACTAAAGATTCAACATACAAAAAACCAAAACCAAATAAAGTAATCATTTTGTGTGTAACCAATTAGAGAATCATAAACCAAATAACTAAAGATTCAACATACAAAAACCTAAAACCAAATAAAGTAATTATTGGGTACATAGCCAATTAAATAATTTATTTGTTAAAAATTGAGCCCAATAAACAAATAAAAGTCACTCGAATATATAAAATAAATAGTTTAAATATTCTGTACGTAGCCACTGAACTAATCATGATACAAAAAAACTAAATAGACAAATAAAAAAGTAATAAAACCGTACAGATAGCTAAAAAAAGAACAGACAAAGGGGTGAAAAAATTTTAAATAAAGAAAGTACTGAATTTTAACATAATAGATACTAAAACAACATTTTTTTTTATAAGAAAGAGCCCACATACATGTAGACAGATGAAAATATAATAATTAATGATTAAATAATACACAAAATCTCATATACATTAGATCGAGAATATAAAGTATCTGATCAGTTAAACAAATTTCAAGCTGGCGTATTCGCAGTAAACCAAGATAAATGAAATGGAACTAGTGATTATAAAAATAAATTTACTGTAAATACCAAAAGAGTACTTTAATTATATAGGGAATTTAAAGGTGTCTTTTTGAAACATTTTGAATAATAAATAAATTGAAATCAATAAAATATTTACTATTATAATACAAGATATTGCACATCCGATATTTTTTTTCCGTGCATTTGTCGGATTTATTTATATTTTATGTGTCAAAATAAACTTTTAATAGCTCTACAGAAAGACCGTATTTATAAATCTTTAAACCCCACCCTCTTGATAATAATAACTGTGCATTTATTCGATAAAAACACATTAGTACTTATACATTTCAATCCCACCTTCTTTATTTTATTCTACTGTGTATATTATCCCATAAAAACTCAATAGTTTAAATATCTATCATACCTTAATATTTGTGGGCATGTCATCGTGTTCGTTACTATTCCTATGCCTTAATATTAGATTTATGACAAACAATACTGTTTTCTTTGAAAATAAACAAATTTATTATGTGTTTAAATGACTTTTTAATGCGTTTAGAGGCTATTAATACAAACGTAATTCTATTGTATTTTGTTCTTACCAATACACTGTAAATTTTCTATGTATTATCACCCGTTTTTTATACAAATAATATTTAAGTTGAACATCTGAATAACGATTTTTTATTCTATTTTTTGCATGTTATAAGTCGGTTATAAAAAAAATTCCTATATTTGAATTTCCTCTGTTTTTTTTTATTTAAGGATGCCAAAACTTGTTCAATTTAATTCAAGTATTCTGTATTTTGTAAGTAATCAATCAGTTGATTAAAACCTTTATTTTTTTGCATCAAAACTAAATCGACATTATGTATACAGTGTCGCACAAATAAACCAACCAAAATACAAATATACCCAATCAGCGTTCATATTTAAACACAATTTTTTTCTGTTTCATTGGAATCTGAAAGCGAAAATATATGTTTGGATATTATATCTATACAAAATGTTGTCAATAATAATTCTTCTTAGTGTATTTCTAATAAGGAAGCAGTCTTTTAAACTATATCTACGGTAAAGTAAAGTTTAAAAGGATACTTTGACTTTAAAAAAGAAAGTTTCATTATTTTTAAAAAAAAATGTTGAGGTAAAAACATGAATCCATCTAAAGATTTTCTAGTGCATGCATTTTATTCCTTATAATATTTCGAAAGACGATTAAAATATACATACTTTTATTTCCCTAAATATCATATACATTCTTCTTTTTTATTTTTGTATAAATACATAATAAACACATTCTCAAATGTCATTAAATTTTTTAATCATGTTTTACAAGGCTTCAAAAATCTCCAACTTAATAAATATAAATATATACAAAAGAGTATTTTCATATTAAAACTATAAATAAATTCAGATGTATCATTGGTAGTTATAAATCATTTATACAATGATAGTCAATTTAAACTAAATATCGTGTTATTGATGACTATGAAAGAAAATAATGGCACATCTGAGTGCAAAATCGACAAAAATAAGTTATATCTTCATTTTTTAAAAGTTTAAACTTTACAATATTTTATACAAGGCCATGATAAATCAACAAACAATTTCCACATATTTATGATTAAAAATTGCTAAAACTATTAGAATATTCCAATTAATGTGATTTTCACGATAAAAATATATTTGTATTGAGTCAAAGTAACGTAGTTTTTTTTGTAAAGGCCAAATACATTTTGCTGTCACTTAACTTAAAACGGTGACATTTAAAAACTTCTAGTAATAATAGTTTTAGTTTTTAAAATTTCAAAAAAAAACACATAAAGGCTTTTATATAATTACTTTAGAACTAATTCGGTGAGTTTTAACGTTATATTTTAAATATTTCATGATATATGTAACTTATTGAAAATATTTCCCACCTAACCGTAAAATAAAATTTCTTTTACTTCAAATAATTGATAAAAATTCGTCTTTAATTTATATTTGGATTTCATTTTTTTTGCAAATGTTATGGATCAAAATTTTTGTTCCATGGAATAAACAGGCAACAAACACATGAATCTTTCTATAAAAATTAAATGTTTTAATGTATTTATATTATAATTGTATAGTATAAAAATAGAAATGCATATCAGAATATTTAATTTTAAGTTACCAAAAAAAGAAAAATAAGGCCCAGCTTTTTTTTTCAAAGAAATACATAAAATTTTTAAAAATATGCACTATAGAATCTATAAAACAGATACTAAATAGAAAATCATGATTTTCATATTCATGTATTAAAAATTTATAATATAACCTTAGCTAAACTTGTTATGTCTGTTCGCCCACCAAAGTAATTATTAATAATACAAAATAGTTTTTCCGCCTATATAAATTAATAAAAAAGAATTTAAAAATATAATTTACCATATGAAGAATTATAAGTACCTAAAGGTTTTGATACACGAAAAAGGATTTATTCGGCAATTTGTTTTCTTTCAGACTTATAAAAAATAATGATTTATTCAAGACGAAAACATTAAATTTGAATAATTATTATTATATATATTTTTAATTTTCATTATTATATTCTTATTCTTTACATTTTGAAACTTTAGACGATTGATTAAAGGTATCTTAAAACAGTAGAGTATTGTGAGATTTTCGCGAAAAAATAAATGTTTATGAATATTTGTGCTGTTCTTTAGAGCGATAATTTCTATTATATTTGAGTTAAAAAGCAAATTCTCGTCTTGTATTTTTATTTATTAGATGATTAAAAAGGTTACTATAAGTAAAATGGATAATTATCGACCACATTAACTTTAATATGTTTCATAATCATAGAAAAAGAACCGCTGCTTCTACTATTTCACTTTTACAGAGCTAGCACATGAAATTCAAACTATAAAAAAAAATATTATTTGTAATTTGAATAGTCTTGTATAAATTTATATGAATTGCTTAAAACATATGTATAAACCAAATAAATGCATACATATCCTTATCAATCATAAACCGCTATGTTATACCTATGTAAATTTGAATAACTTGTGATTAATAATTCCAAAAACTATAATGAATGAGAATATAGGTCTCAAAATGGTATATATTTTTGCTTATGACTCGTACCAAATACCGAGATTCATGATAACTTATATTTTACCCATGCAAATTTTTTAAAAATATAGACTAATATTTCAATTTAAAGGTTTTTAATGAATATTATCTAAAAGGCTGTGAAAAATTAGGAAGAAAAATAATTTTAAATTATAAAAAATCCATAACCATGTAAAATTGAAATAAAACAGCAGAGAATTTGATCTTTTAATATATAAAAACACAGATTAGATATGGAACGAAAATAGATTTTTTTTATCATTTTCTTTGTGGGTTTATTAATGTTTTTATGGATCATTTACATTTAAATAGTTATAAAAGCAGCGTAATGTTATAAACAAGTAAATTTCGGTAACTATATTATCTATTTCTTTTTATACTGGTGATTTACTTAATAATAAATATTCTTAATACACCTTTATTATGCCGTTCGATATTCTTAGATATTAAAATTTTAAAATTTTATATGGTAAGTTACAATTGTTCTAGAACGAAAGAGCTTGCTTGTATCTGATTTTATGCTTAACATATTTCGCATTATATTTTAAAGAGTTTTCATGTGAATCTTGAATATTATAAACATTATTTACCTTTCTGGGTTTTAGGGGTTCAAAACCAATGATTTTTCATGGTTTTTTATTTTTTTAAAAAATAATTTGCCTAAAATAAATTTATTATATATTTAAATTTCTCTATCCCATCCCTTTAAATTATATTCAATTCAAAATGAAGATTGTGTTAGCACCGATGGTTTATGTAACAACACCGCATTTCAGAAAATTCGTACGAATCACTTCCAAAAATACCGAACTTTGGAGTGAAATGATAGTTGATGAAACCGTTATAAATATGCCGCGCGAACAGCTCAAAATAAAAATGGGGGAATATGATGGAAACACGGTGATACAATTAGGTGGATCAAAACCAGAAAAATTAGCTTTAGCAGTTTATAAAATTAAAGATTTATTTGGATACACAAAATTTAATTTGAATTGTGGGTGTCCAAGCTCAAAAGTTATAAAAGGATCTTTTGGAGCGGTGCTTATGACAAAAAAGGGTTTAGTAAAAGAAATCATTAATACAATATTTGAAAAAACAGGCATTGTGATTTCCATAAAATGTAGAACTGGTGTAGATGATCAAGACAGTTTTGAATTTTTTAAAGAATTTGTGGAAGATATTTATTTAAATACACCGTGCCGAGAACTTTATGTGCATGCCCGAAAATGCATTCTTTCTGGATTTAGTACTAAGAATAATAGAACAATACCACAATTAAGATACGATTATGCTTATAGAATCAAGGATATGTACCCAGATATGAATGTGTATCTTAATGGTGGAATTAAATTTCCTTCTGATCTTAAACATTTAAAAAATCTTGATGGTGTTATGATTGGAAGACAAGCTAAGAACGATATTTTTGTATTTGCTAAATTTGATAAATATATTGCAAAAGTTGATGAATTTATTGGCCTTCAAAACAATGAAATATCAAAATATGATATTTTCGAAGGTGATGGCAAATATGAATCTTTAAAATTTAACTTGGATCAAATTACAGTGGGTGAGAAAATTGAATATATCAATAAATATATATCTAACTTTGATAAAGATGAGAAGATGAAAATGAGCCATATTTTTCCACTAGTAACTGCGTTTCATGGTGATCGAAATGGAAAGGCATTTAAAAAAACTATTGATAATATTTTGAAGAAGAAAATGAACTGCGGTGAGGCTGAAGAGGAGATGCAGAAAACATTCGAATTTATTATTAGTACACAAAAAAATCCTTTACAGGAAATTTTAGATAAAAGTTAGCATTGGAGAATATATTTATTTTAAAATTACACAATAGCACTTTATTAAATGATTTTTTTGTTTCATAATGTTTTACATTTTTGTAAAAGCGGGGAAAATAGTAACATTATTATAAGTAAGAAATGAATATAAAAAAATATATCGTAACATAATAAATCCTTTATTTATACCTAATTTTGTGGGTTAAGTTATTTAATTTTATATAATTTTTTTTTTGTGAATCATTTGATTGGTTATTTATCTGGTTATAGAAATGTAAACTTAAAGATTTTTAGTTGATCTGTTTTCTTAAAACATATCTAAATTTACAGAAAAGCATGATTTTCAGTGTATTATTTGAATTTCTGGAAAAGTTGCACATCGTCCTGCTACTATTTAATCAACTGAAATGAATTAACAATCATTATTAAAATGATTTTTTCGACAAAAATTTATGACTGCCATTTTAAATTGCAAGTGAATAGCAAATCTTTACAATGATTTTTATTTTTAGTAATAATAAATAAAAATTTGTCATGTAAAGGATTCATTCTGAGTATTTTCTCATCATTAAATAAATCGAGATTACTCGTAATGTTTTTTTTCCACATTATTATACCTCTTCGGGTTGGTTTTTCTGATTTACAATCATTTGCTATGCAATAGTGTAGTGCAAGATAAATCATTAGCTAAAATCTTTTCAGCAAACATGCCCGAATAATAAAATTTATAGGTTCATTTGATCCAATAAAAACTGAAAGAAGAATATGCATAATATAGGATTCTAAAAATGATTATTTTAGTAGAAGTATTAGCCAAATAGTTTTAAAGAGCTAACCAAAGCGTTAGTAGAATAATCTTACATTTCTGAAAATGAAATTAACACATTAATGAATTTTATTTGTACATTTTTGTGTTACTGATCATTTTTATGTTCAAAAGTTTGATTTTAATTAATATTTATCTCAAAAACTGTTAAAAATCTCTTTTCATTTACCTTATACGCTAAATAGTACGACTTGAAAGTGCATTTATCTTATAATTCATTTGCGAACTCATTTAATATTAGCTATATGACAAATTTATTGTATTCTAGCTATCATATAATTCAGTTTAAAACCCCTTTAATATTAGTTATATATTAAATTCAGCTATCAAAATCTTCATTATTTAAGTTTCAAACCCTTTCTATTCTAGTTTATCTTATAATTCAGTTTAAAACGCCTTTAATATTAGGTATATATTAAATTCAGTTATCAAAATCTTCATTATTTAAGTTTCAAACCCTTTCTATTCTAGTTTATCTTATAATTCAGTTTAAAACTCCTTTAATATTAGTTATATTATTAATTTATATACGAACTCTTTTCATATAAATTGTGTGATAATTCATTTGCGAACTCCTTTAATATTAGTTATATGATTAATTTAAATAAGAACTCTTTTCATATAAATTATGTGATAAATTCATTTGCGAACTCCTTTAATATTAGTTATATGATTAATTTAAATACGAACTCTTTTCATATAAATTGTGTGATAAATTCATTTGCAAACTCCTTTAATATTAGTTATATGATGGTTCAGTTGCGAAAACCAGTTATATTTCAGTTTCAGACCCTTTGTATTCTAGTTTATCTTATAATTCAGTTTCAACTTCCCTTAATATTAGTTATATGTTAAATTGATTTGCGAACTCCCTTAATATTAGTTATATGATTAATTTATATACTAAAACCAGTCATATTTCAGTTGTGAACCCTTTATATTCTAGTTTATCTTATCATTCAGTTTAAAACTCTTTAAATATTAGTTATATGATAAATTCATTTGCGAACTTTTCCATATTGGTTTTGTGATAAATTTAGTTTTATACTTATGCTTTGTTAAGCAGTTAAAAATACCGGACGAAGTAGAAGCATACATGCAAGCTCTCACACTCCGCAAGACACTTGAACTCATCTCATTTGAGGGAAGAAGAGCAGTTGATGAAGATAGATCAGAGGAAGGTGTCAAAAGATGCATCAAGGAGTTGTGCAATATTCCCGTCACTCTGAACACGTCTAAATAGATAAAATCGATAAAAATAAAACTAAGCTATAAATTAATAAGAATTATACTCGTGCTATAATATTTAAATGATATATATCATATTTAAATTATATTTATCCTGAATAATCTGCAAACTTTTTGTATAAAAGTAATAGATTAGATACAGCTTTAACCCCATACTATGATATTTTATGTATAAATATCTGATTTAAAAAATTTATATAATAAAAGGGATTTGTTTTTCCCCTAAATTTTCATGTTTTCAGCCACAAAAAGTTATATTGCTTAATATTTAAAGGTACAGCATTCTTATAGTCATACTTTATACATCTTCTTAACTCAAGACTTCAATATTCAATTATATTTATAATACCATTGTTTGTGAACGTTCTTCTGCTTCCGTTGGTAATTAACACAATTAAACTATATTTATATTTTAATATGTGGCAAAACCTTTTCTATATAAGACATGTACTAAATATCTGATTTTAATATAAGTACATCTTCGAAATTAGCTATTTACCCTTTTAAATATAATTTTTATGCTTAGTGCATTATGAAATTTGGAAATATATAATTTTAATGAAATTAAACTTTCACTATTAAACATAAACTAAATTTAACACAACATTATTTTTATAATCGATAATTGTACATCTGTAATTTTTTAACATTCAGCAATAATAGCTTAAGAATATTTTAAATCCACTGAAATATTTGAAATTCTGTTGATTATGATCATTCAATTTCCAAAAAAAAATCATAAAAAGAGGAAGCCTTTAAAAAAGATAGTTTTAAGGGGGGAATATCGGTTAATTAAACATTATGATTTTATCAAAACATATTTATGAATACGTTATAAAATATTACAATAGGTATATGAAAATAATCGCCTTTTATTTTATAAGTTTAAATATTGAATTATACATCTATCATATATTTAGGAAGCGATTATGAAATAACATTTTTATAGCTTTGAAAAGAGGAATTCCAAGCAATGCTTTAGACACATATACAAACTATATCAGATTCGTAATTACAATCCACTATTATACCTATCTTAAGCGTTAACATCTAATTTCCATATTAGAAAGATTTTTCTAATATTAATCATATAAATTTAGTAAAGGTTAAAAGCATGGTGAGATGTTTATCTTTAAAATCATGTTTTTTTATTTAGATAACAACTAATGACTCAATATTTTGAGACAAATAAACATAAATGAAAAAAAAGCTATAATTTAGAAATTTTAATTAGCCCATAAGAATTCATATTGAAGATGACTTCAGTTCAGTGAACTTAAAATACAATCGTAATAAGAAGCAATAAAACAAAAAACGTCCTCGTTATATAATTTTCAACAGGAGAATAGTAAAAAAGAATCTATTTATCTTTAACCAACGAGCATTTTTTTGTTGCTTTTCTGATTTTAATATAATTCTGTTCGCAAAATGACAAGATGGCCGAGTGGTCTAAGGCGCTACGTTCAGATCGTAGTCTTTCGAGGCACGGGTTCGAATCCCGTTCTTGTCAGTTATTAATTTTCTGTTCCGCTATGTTTGCTTTGTAAGCAAATTTTACTTTTTTGATATCTTCATACAATTCTTTTTTAAATACACTATAGAATTTTCATTTGGTATATAAATGTATTCAATCAGTTTTTCGAAAATATTAAAAATAGTACAATTTTATTTATCATTAAACTTTAGACATTTTAACTCTTTCATTTGATAGAAGAAACCTAGTTAATGAAGATGTATTAATGAAAGGTGTCAAAAGATGCATTAAAGGATTGTGTGATATTTTTAATGGGTTGTCTACATCTCAGTATATGTAATTAATAAAAAGAACAAACTTAAATCATGAATAGAAATTTAATTTATCAATAAAAAAAATATTTTCCCGTAAAATAAACATATAATACAGTTCGATAAAGATGAAAGTTTTATAACAAATATAAACACGATAATTTGTTGTATGGTCTATAATACACCTTGTTTTAATTTTAACACAACAATTCAGCCAAGAAAAATATATTATTATCATCGAAGAGTATATTTAAACTATTGGCATAATTATTTCATGGCATTAAGTTTATAAAAGAGTCCTGAAGAAACTCTTTCGTTGCATATTTACACAATATTATAAATATTCATAAACTTTTTCAAAGCGGACAATATTTTTATTCATATATTTTCGACGGCATAAGAAAATACTTCAAATTTATTCTTTATCGAACCGTTTCACAAACAAAATTATAGATTAAAGAAAAATCATAATAAATGACTTATTACAAAATAATATAAAATTTATAATTTTAAAGACCAATACCGTTAATTATGTTAATAATACCAATCTTTAAATCAAACGTTTTTTCATTTATGGTAATTCATACTATCATCGCACTATTTAACTATTTTACCATATTCTAGTATGCCATACTCTATAATTTAAGAATTTTATTGCATACATACTTGATGAGTGCATAAAACAAGAAAAAAATCATTTCACCTAAAAGAAGAATTGGCCCTAAATGTTTTTTCTTTCATTTAATTTTACGTAATTTAATATATGTCTTAGAATATTATCATCGTGAATATAATTCAATATCTCCAAATAAATACATTCTATGCAATAATCAAAAACAGAAGGCTCAGATGTCCTTTTTTTCATTATTTTATTTATAATTGAATGAGAATAACCCAAATGTGAAGCAAAAATATAAAAATTAACGGAAAAAAATAGCACATTAATATTATTTTCTCTAATCATTCATATCTGGTATTAAAATCTATTTGTATTTCTAATATTTATTAATTTTAAAATAAAAATAAAAAATATTCTGCCTGTTAGGATACTTACAACACAATACGATTTTAATTTATAAATTATTTAGTTTAAGTATACATTCTAAAAACTTCTTGATATATTTCGAATAATTTATAAAACGTCAAAAAAGGTCAATACGTTTCAATTTGAGCCCATCAACATGTTAATGCTTCTAGGCAGCATCCAATCAATACAAGCATGGCTTAAATTACTTCAACTTACATTTATTAATTGTGTGGAGTCTTTTAAACATCATCATAATGTTCAAGTTCATAATCGATGGTATTTTTTTCCGTAGATTTGTCTACTATTGTTTTTTATATCTCTACAGCTATGTGATATTTTGCATGTTCGGAAATATAAACATGCTCTCTGTGTAATTATTTGAGCTTTCAATAATCTCTATCAAATATAAGAACCAATTTTTGTAGAATTTCATTTTGGTCACACTTTTGTGTGCAATATTCAAAGAGTAGGGCTTGTGATAGAGCTTTTACAGATAATATACACTATAAAAATCTTTCTATTTAGTTTTATTTGTTTTTTTTTATTTCTTTGAATATATTTTCAAGCATTACAATAATTCACTAATATAGATTAAGACAATATTTATTACAATAAATATATTTGCAAACCTCCTCTATATTACCCCTTAATACTTTCTGATTTAAGTGTCTAATAAATCCTATTATATAAACTATGCATATACATATTGTTAATTCTTTGGTCAAAATCCTTGACCTTTTTATATAAGAGTTTCATTTTTTTTCGAACCAGTTCATTTATTTGTATAAAACATGGTAAAAACCACCATAATCAACAATTTTTGATGATAAATTAGTCTATTATAGTCATTTAAATCCATGCAATTAAACAAACGATTTATATTTGTAACTAATATTTCTCAATACCACCTTCTATTATATAATCTTTAAAATAATTTTAGATGTATCTTCTCATTTTAGGAATTTTTATTTTAAATAATTGCTCAATCCTATTGTTGTGCGTATGCTTCAATTTTGAAGCCTAAAACTTCAATATAAGACTTATGGCATTTGGATTTCATGTATTTCTTTTAATAAAGATTACCATCATGTTTTATTACCTGCTAAAGGGTAAATTTAATCTTTAGATATTCATGTTAGAGCAATCAAATTTTTTTTTACAGGAAAAAACGATTTTTTTCATGCATATTATTATTTCATCATTTTTAAAATCTTCCTCAATGCATCTTATATTCTCTAGGCTTATACATTGAAGTATTTTCATTATTCTTTTATTTGTGTATATGCTTCAGATTCCATTAGCTTCCCGGAAAACCTTAATATACGACTTGTCTATCACCGTTAATAGGGTTATTTTTAGATATAATTGTTGATTTTAAGCAATTAAATAGCTTATATTCACAAATTCAAACTCGAATTATATGAATTATTTTAAAGAACGCATTTGACAAAAAAAGGGGTCTAATACACACAAAAATATATATAAAGTAATATGAATTTTATATAAATAATTGATGAATATTTACTGAGAAATTTTTTATGTAAGGTATTACTTATTTGATATATTTAGTTATTTTTAATGATATATTCATGCAACAAGAAGTAAAGAAAAAAATATTTTCTATGCAATTAGTATTTTTTAGCATAATAAATATTTTTTTTCAACAAAGATTAATAAATATGCTAAAAAGTATATTCGAATTCCCGTTCAAAAAATTATAACCCTCTTAATTATGATGTCAGAAAGTAATTATTGAACATGACGATTATGTCCGATAAAATATTTTATTAAATGTTTATAACGAAAATTCGGCTTTACAATATCCAAATTTTGTATGTTTGCGGGTATTTTTCAATTAAAAACAATAAACAATGTGGAATATAAGCTCATTTTTTTTGATTTATTTTATTTTGTTTAAAAATTGATCTACATTTGTCTACACAAATTTTTTTTGAATATGTTATATTTTAATAAAACCTTTATTTTTCATTTTTAAAGCCTTATTATATCATAAGTAATAATATAAAAAATAACCCATGTATTTTTAAATATATTGAATAATATTCGACCAAGGATAACCAAACTTCCAAATAAATATCGATAATTTCATAGAAAAGAATAAAGCCCTATTTTATTCGTATATATTTTTGACTTTAAATCATTTTAAATTATAAAAAAAAATCTCTGCATATATATTGTTATAATTTTTTTGATAGATCTATAAATAGCTCTACTGATGAGCAGGAAGAATCTTTCAAAGGCATTAGGCACAAAGTCGATCAATCAATATATAAATTTATACATATTTTCTTAATTATGTTTTAAAGAGCTAGATGTCACAAACGAAACCCATAGACAAAAAAATAACATCAAAAACACTTGAATTTGAAAATATTGAAATAAAAAGATTTATAGAGTAAGGTAAAGACGCAAATGTGATTATATAGAACGAACTAAATAAAACCAAAGTAAAATTAAAGGCTTTACTTGAACACTTATTACCAGTAAAAATACAAAAATGAGAAAATTAAGATAAAATAATGCTATTAAAATGGTCTTGACTTTCGTAAAATGTAATTTAAATTCCACACACAAACAATTTATGATAGTAATGAATGTAGAAGAACATTCTGCTTCCATACCAATATAATAACGAATTAAAATACATTTTTAATTTTTTTTATAAGATGCTATCAGTGTTCTATAAATGATGCATATGAAAGGGTTTTTAATTACATTCAAAATTATTTTCATAAAATTCTTAATCAAATAAACGCGGCGTGGAAGAGTCAAAATTATTATATTTTTCATTTGATTTTCTATATTTTTCTTTTATTTGTATAATGTTTTTCTGGGCTGTATTTTTACGCATCTTACAAATACGAAAAACACCAAAAATAAGCCATCTTTATTATGAAATTATAATTATTTTGTTGTTTGATGATAAATAAAAATTAAAAATTTCGGCTAAGTGATATAATTGTTTGATCTACCATCCTTTTCTATTTATAATGCATGATTTAAATATATAAATTTAAATATCGTGCATTACAGAATGCTATTAGACAATTAAAGTTTCAGTTCTTATTCTTTTTCAAGGATTATGCAGGTTTTTACCATTTTAGTCAACAAAAAATTATGGGTAGTAAATCTATATTTTTTGCACCTTTTTATCTTTTTGGACATGTAGTATTTAATAATTCATAAATGATATTTTTGAAAACGCCACTATTTATAAGTGCGAAATGTGGTTTTAAAGTTATATAATTTGTATTATTATCGTTCCAAGTAATTTTTTTTAAAGAGAAATGGATATTTCCAAATACAATCCTTTACCTTTCCTCCGGACATATCTTTTTGCCGCTTTATATATATATTGTAAAGAAAAGACCGGGTTACACTGTATTTAAATAAAAAAAAATTAATCTGATCTAACACAACTAATAATTAAAAAATTTTCTGCCTCTGAAATCATAAATATAACAGTGTCAAAAGAACAATATATAGTAAAAAATATTGAACGACAAAAAATGGTAACAGGGTATATTTAAATAAAATTTCAGCGTGAAAATAATAAGATACTGTCTTTTCAGAGGATTTATGTCGACAGATAAATTGATTATGAATATTTAAGAGGACATGACCATATGGAAATTTTAATACAACAAGCATAATAATAATTTCCAAGAAATTTAAAGAGGTAATAATAAGTAAATAAAAAATTAATAACCCAATAAATTCTAATAACTATATTCATTATTATTAAAAAAAATTTCCAGTATTTCAAATTATAAATTTCTTTAAAGAAAGATTTCAAGCTATACTAAATCGTTATTTGACTAAATCTGGAAATAATTTTCATATATTTATGGTCTAAATTAATCCTGGAATTCCAGTCATAATTGAATTTATTGATAAGAAAATTTTATTTTTCATCTTATCCCATAAAATGGGCTTACTGTATAATAAGGCAAAGAGATTTCTTCTATTAAAACTTATAATTTTCCTTGAAATGGTTTTGAATTCAAGAAGAATTTCAATTCTTTTAAGAATATTATCTAAGATCAATGCTTTACGCAAATTCATAGGAAAGATAGGAATGAAATATTGTAATGCTGACAAAGATAACAAAATATCAAATATTGCTTTTATTATGGACGGAAATCGTAGATATGGAAAGAAAAAATGCATTTCCGATTTATCTTCGAAAAAAATAGGTTTTGAAAAGATGATTGAGATTGCAGAATTCTGTTCGGACATGGGTTTAAAAGATGCATCATTCTTCGCTTTCTCCTTGGCCAATTTCGATCGTTCAAAAATTGAGGTTGATAACGTTATGAATCTTATAATTCAGAATAAGAATCGATTAACATTTCAAGGTAAGAACAAATTCTCGCCCAAGGTCAATTTCTATGGAAGAAGAGATATTATTCGAAAGGATATCATTGAAACTTTTGATCATATAATGCAAGAAACTAATTTTAACAATGATATTAATTTAAATGTATTTTTTGCATACTCTTCTTCTGATGAATTGAGAATGAACAACGAGATTTCAACATTTTATGATAAAAGGGTTGATGTATTGATTCGAACTAGTGGTGAATCGAGACTAAGCGATTTTCTTTTGAAACAATCTTGTAAAGGTTGTAATTTATTCTTTTGTAATGAACTCTGGCCTGAATTTTCGATTCTACATCTATTTATCATTGTATATAAATCACACCTTGAAAACAAGTATCTTACTAATAAAAAATCATAAATTTTTATTCATAATTTTGATGAACTCTGGCCTGAATTTTCGATTCTACATCTATTTATCATTGTATATAAATCACACCTTGAAAACAAGTATCTTACTAATAAAAAATCATAAATTTTTATTCATAATTTTGATGAACATTGGTACATATCTTACTAAAAGCTTATAACATCAGCAAATTTTTTTAGCCATTATGGCTTTGAAGAAGACAGATAAATTAAAAATCACCACGCATGACAAATTATTTGGTATCATATAAAGTGAATTTAACAAATAATTATCTAAGTAACGTTACATGGTAAAATTTATAAATAATTTCGCGTCTTTTAAAAAATGCTACATCCGCTAATATGTATATTTAGATTGCGATTTCTTCTTAAAAGATATTTTAAAAATAAAGGATTTTTTTCCCTTGTGTGGCTTAGTTTATCTATCGAGTGAGTATCTATCATGAGCTCTAAAAATGTTTCTAGATTTTTGTTCAAACTCTAATTTAGAGTAATATTGGTAAATAGAAAAAAATAGCACAAAAACAATGTGCATTCTAAAAGGGATACAACATCTATTTCTAGTAATATTTTATAGGCTCCAGAATAGGGCGCGAAAAGAGATATATTTATAACGTCGAATCGGGGGCGAAAAGAGATATTTTTATAATGTGATTTTTCGCCTAGAATAGATATAACCCATAGATACATATTAAAGTAAATTGTTTTCGATCCTATAAATTACCTCTTCTCAACAAATGAAATGATTCGAAAGTGTGTAAAACACTCTGGTTCCATTTTAATGCAATTTTTTTTTAATTTTAGTTAAAAACCTATTATTTAACAATATAAATAATTCGAAAGGGTAGATAAACTATAAGAATCTTAAAATGTTAAATAAGAAATAGTTTATTCTTAAACCCATAAAATTTCTTTATGTAGTCCTTAACATTCAAAACCATACGTAGCTCGTTTTCTGCAAATTCTTAAAATCGAGTGATTGCAAATACACAAAATCTTATAATTGCACTTTATTTTTTAATACCGTAATACTTTGGTTTAAGCGTCTATCTTGTCAAGTTAATATCTAATGTAAGGGTTGAATTGTCGATAATCAAAAGAAAATACTATTTACATTATTTATACGATAGGAAACTATATTAGAGACACTATTTGTAGAGGTATTAAAATGGGTATTTGAATTCTTATGTAAAAACATGATGGATTTTATTTAACTGAAATCATTTTAAGAATAAAAAATAACAATCATTGATCATTCTGATAAAATATGAGACGAATTTGTCGATTTTTAGTTCATTAACCCGTATAAATCTTTTTTTAGGAAGTTCACTTTAGACCACCAGGAATTTTTCTGATCTCATGCACCCCCGCGTGTTTTCCTTCACATTTCCAGTAACTAGTTTGATCTCCGTGGATTAGACTTATAACATCAAGCTGTAGTCAATATAGAGAGTATGACTGATTCTCTATATCTCCGTTTCTGATATATTATGCTACCACCACAAATAATATACACTTAACCATATCCTTGATGGAGGAGCAGGCTTTATTAATTTTCGAGGCACTCTATGGCGCCTTAAACAGCAACCACAAATATTAATAAATAAATTTCATGGTTTTTTTTTGTATTTTACCATACCCGACCCTTTTCGGGCTTGCCTCGTTTTGAGTACATTGAAATAAATATAGACATTACGTTACGAATGGACCACGAGTCACATGTTAAAGCTTTTCACAACCAACATGACACAGAACTATTTAATAAATGCGTGTAGAATTTATTTTCATTTATCTTATGGCGAAGTTTTCTAAAAATAATAAGAAAAATGTCAAAAAAATTATAAAATTCGACCAAAATTAAAAATAGATTAGGAATATAGTTTTTTTTAGATCATAATGTGTTTACATCTTTTAATAAATTTTGGTTGAATAGTTATAAATTAATGAAATAACATGGCTAGTGATTTCGCACTAGCTAAAGAAAATGAACAAATTACTTTGTCGAAAAATAAGACATATTTAATGTCTGCCATAAAGAAAAATGTATTAAAGAAATTAGATGGAGCCCTAGAAATTTGTATTTGAATTGCGCTAACCATGATGAATATTATTGTAAATAATCTTGAAAACTATTTGTTTTTTTCTACATTATTTAAGACACAAAATTAAGTATTTTTTGATTGAAAAGTCAAAGATTTATATGCTTCATTTAAAATATTGCGGCAAAAAATAATAATACAAGAAATACCGGAATTGGTCAGATTTTGTAGAAATGAATTAGTACATTTAATGCAATAAGAACAATAAACTGGTGCGTGTTTGGCTGGTATAGAGAATTAAAAAATGAAATAAATCCATCATATATGGTTAATATGGTTGTAGCGACAAAAATTAAGCTTTAGAGAAAATTTATAGCATCTCTGATCATATGCACCATTTACGAAATTTTTTTCAGATTCACAAAAACCACAACTTCTGTTTTAAATTGAAATATTTTGAAAAGCTCTTAATGATCACATAATTCCTGTATACTAATTTAGCTCTTCGCTTGGGCGATTATATTAAACTTAGAAAATCAATAGCTATATAATAAAAAAGTAAATAAAATTATCTACTTTGAGTTTAAAAATAGTGGTATACTTTTATCTTCATTTTAATATGATCTTTTATGTTTTGTTCTTAAATTATTCTGGCCATGGCTTTATTTTTTATTGAAATTAATAGAAGCAATAATCTGTAAATGCCCATAAAAATAGTCTTAAAATATTTGAAGAATCTGCACTAAAGTATAGTGATTAGCACAAATAATTTTTGGGAAGCGCCAAATTTTAATTTAAGTAGATTTTATGATATATAATAAACCAACAAATTCTTCAAGATAACCAGCCGTATTTATTTTTTAACTTTTTCAAAAAATTCATTTTATTGAATTCATACCACAAATAAACAATTGCATGGCCGCTTCAAACCAACTGTATAGGATAGTCAAGGGCAGATTTTAGAATATCTTAATAAAATAACTATAACCATGATGAAAAACCACCGCATTTTATATATTTCTAATACAGTTAGTAAAGGTTTTTTTATAATATACCATAAAAATATTATTTCTTTTTATTTAACGCTAAAATTCTATTTGCAAATAACTGATAATTCTTTCTTTCCATTAATCAAGAAAATTTTTAGTTTTATAAATTTCTTTAAGTGTTACTTGTGCATTTTATATCTTAAACGCTTTTATAATTGTAATAATTAGATATTGTATAAAGTATATCACGTTAAGAGCTTTTTAGATGTTATATAAATTATTGTCTCGTATAGATACTACACATTTAAACTCTAATTAGGTTTCAGAATCGCAAAAAAATGCAGTTTATAATAGAGATTTTAAATAAAAAAAAATTTTAGCTTTCGTTTTGAAACGTTAAAAGTTTGTGTGATGTATCATTGGTTTATGCAGTTGTAATCCAATATAAATCCCGAAAAAATAGCGCTTGTTTCTTTAATCACTGTTTAATACTTTTTAAAAAGATAAACTAGTCAACTAATTAACTTTGTGCCAATACAAATAACACAATGGCAAATTTAATTAATATATACTTTAAAAGTGGACAACGAATATCGAGTGAAATCAATAAATACGATGCATAGAGAATGTTTAACATCTTTAGGATATTAAAATACAAAAAAAGTATCCAGTGTGTTAAGGTGAAAATCTTGAACTAGCAAAAATCTGTGGGTATCGATTTTATCCCCACATTAAATAAACGAATTCAACGTTTAACAATTTTATCTACGATTAAACACAATTTTTTTTATTGGCAATAAATATCTAAAAATCTGCTGATTGTGCACTTTAAAAAAATATAAATATACAAAATTTTTCAAGAATTATGAATCGAAATGATGTTTGCTTGGAGAAAGAATTGCTCAATATAAATTTTGTATTGAATAATATTATGTACAAAGTGATTCAAATGACAAAGAATAATGTCCTGGATAAATTGAAAAGCGCGCAAAATCCAAACGAACTCCAGAAGATATTACAAGATGAAAATATAATTGAATTTCAAAGTAGTGGTAGCTTACTGTGCTATAGAGACATAGAAGTTTTATTATCGCATCAAATCCTAAAAGAATGCGATCGTTTGGCAAAAACACATCCTTTAATCGTCAATTATTACCTCATGAAACACAAACTCAAAAATTTAAGTTTTCTAATAAATTTGAAGATCCAGAACCAGGATATCAGATCTAACCATGAGAATCTAAACCCTTTGGGGCTGTTCGATGAGCTCTATAGCATTCAATTTAGTAAAAATGAAAAGTCGGACTGTGCAGAAATGTGGAATCTTTTGCCATTAAAAAATAGTATAACGATTAATGACATTTTATATAGCCTTTTTGATAATCACATACTGAATTATTATGTTTTTAAGTGTTTTTTAGCAGAAGAGTTTCTGATAAAGTACGAGTTAAAGGGAACCGGATACATGAAAAAAATACTTGAAATCGAGTCTAATATAGACTTGATAAAGTTTTTGATACAATGTCTAAAAGACAGGAGGAATTATGATAATGATTTTATTGATTTATTTTCAAAGAATAGCGGATTTACACTTACACAGATCAAAATATTAACTCAATGTAAGACAGTGATGGATATTGGCGATTGTCTCGCGCACTTTATAAAACGAAAAAGCTTACATGGCTGTGACGAACATGGTATAATGAGGATACTACATGATGAAAGAAAACGAATTCTTTGGGGGGCGTTTGATAATGATAAAGACGATGCGATCATCTATTCTTTTTTACAATTGAAGTGGGATGAACTGAAACAAATAGGTGATCTATCAAAAAATTTATGCAACAATTTACCTATAAATGCACCACCGGGCCATGAAGATGATAAAGAACATGTTCTCGATGATACGTCTGATGAACCTGATGATAAATACTAAATACATTAAAAACATGAATTTCTTAAAACGCATCCATATTTGACCATTCTAATATATGAATAATATTAAAGTAATTTCTATAACAGAAACATTATTTTTTATTTATGGGGTAAATTTATAGTCGTAATTTTAGTTTTTGTTATCAGGCACAGCTTGCTTGATTCTCTGTACGCACAGCGTATTTATACTTTCGGCCATCTTCTCCTTTCCAAAGTCTTCTTCAATACCCCACCTTCTTTCGAGACCTGTTAATTCAAGTATTTTTCTCAATCCCAAGGTTTGATTATATGCCTCAACCTGGTTCGCGACATTCAATTTATTCTGGTACCTTTTATGATATCGTGTCACCATACCTTCCCATGTTATAACATATGGGATCTATAACAGAAAAATTATTTTTAATTTATTTAAATTCTAGTAAATAGATATAACTTGTTATATATCTAACAATTTAATAATGTGTAATTCAAAAGACAGCTATAATGAAGATCTCGCATCATAAAAAATATTTAATTTTTTGAAGCAAAATATAATTTTATGTTTATGGACCTGCGTTTTTTTAAAAAAAATTGGAAGCCAAAGGAGTAGATAAAAATAACATAGTGTAAAAAAGCCAGAGATTAAATTTAAAAATGCCAATTCAAATGTTTAAATTGAAGGAAAGATAGTATACTTGGCTATAAAACTTATAATAATCCTCCAAAAAGTTGGAATTTCTCATAAAAGGGTATAGTATGTTCTAATATAAAATATTACTTTTCCTTTTCTTCGCTTTTTTTTGACTTACAAGTATTTTTTACTCTAGATCAAAGATATTTTATATTTCACCGAAAAATTATATTGTATATTATTTCTAAAATCAAATGGCGTTTTGTGGTCATCTGCTTATTTCTTATATAAATAAATTATTTTTTAACATCCGTTTTAATCCTTTTATACCCATCTATTCTCGAGGAATTATCTGTCAATTACTTGGAATTCTGGGTTTAAGACTTATCAACAAATCAAGCTTATTCAAAGCTGTCAATAAATAAAATAAATAAAAAATAGTAAAGAACCTGAATATCAATTTAAACAATGCATAATTAAATTTGAAAGAATAAAGCACAAAAATAAAATTGTGGAAAAACAACGAAATTATCGGCTTTTAAACGAATGAAATAAAAGTTTAAACATTTTATCAAATTTATAAACTAATTTAAAATAATAGGGGTGATGGGTAGATAAAGAAAATATAACCATTGGTATTAGTCTATATGGATGGAGCAGATTAGATATAAATATATTTAAAGGGAGTTCATACTGCAGAAAACAAACCTTTAATATGGTATTATAAGCAGCAAATATTAATATCCAAAATAAAATAATGGACAATATTTTTTAATATAAAATAATTTATCAAATAAAATAAACATATTTTTTTGGAACAGAATAGAAGCAAATAATTACAAACCTAACGTGGAAAAACAAAAAATAAATTAAAGTATTTTTATGTATACATGAGAGAATATTTTTAATTTCATTTAAAAACCGATATTTTGTTCTATAGATTGTCTATGCTGAGCATTGAAAGTTTATGGAGGCATCAGAATATTATTTATGTGTCGTATTTTACAAATTGAGGATTTATAATGTTTTTTATGATACGGAAGATTTCTATGTTTCAGTATCCTTTAGAACTATAATAAAATATTACCACATGAACTAAGAAAACGGAATGAATAGTAAAATGATGATGGTGATGGGAATATAAGAATAAAGATCATTATTTGGCATAAAATTTAATAAATCATATTTGATTTAACTTTACGGTGTTAGTTTTTATTTATGTGTACTGTTTATTGATTTTAAAAGATAAAACGGATTTTTTTCCCACTAAAGAATAATAATGTATTTGGTGTTTTCAGTTAGTTTGAATTTTATGGTTAAATTATTCTATTTATGCATTTTTAAAGTTGTGCAATATTCCTTATGGGCTGACTACCTCTCAATAGAGGGAATTAATAAAAAGAAACTTAAAACATAAATTTTAAAAATATTTCATGATTAAGTATGGGTCAAATTAAATATATAGCTAAAAATAAATTTGATCTACAAAACAATAAATTCGATCAAGATTATTTTCGAATTTTAGTATGGCGTTAACATATTTGATAAAATAATTACGATAAATATTAAGCGACCATCATTATTTTAAACTTTTATAATGGCGTTATGATGATATTGGACAAAATCATTGCCAAAAATATTGTATATTTCGCAACATCACTTTTAAGACATTAAAAGACTATTAAATTGGTAATATTATTTTTTTCATTATCAATTAATCTATTTAGAAACATATTTTACTTAACATAGCTCACACCTTTATTAAAGACTATTAAGCTCATGATAGTATTCTTTTCATTACCAATTAATCTATTTAGAAAAATATTTTGCTCAAAATAACACACACTTTCATTAAAGACTATTAAGCTCATGATATGATTCTTTTCATTATCAACGAATCTATTTAGCAACATCTTTTGGTTAGCATGGCTAACTCCTTCATTAAAAGACTATTAAATTGGTCATATCATTTTTTTTCATTATCAATTAATCTATTTAGCAACATCTTTTGGTTAGCATAACTCACACCTTCATTAAAAGATTAATAAGACCATGATAGTATTCTTTTCATTACCAATTAATCTATTTAGAAAAATATTTTGTTTAACATAGCTCACTTTTTCATTAAATAATATTAAGCTCATGATATAAGTCTTTTCATTACCAATTAATCTATTTAGAAACATCTTTTGCTCAAAATAACACACACTTTCATTAAAGACTATTAAGCTCATGATATGATTCTTTTCATTATCAACGAATCTATTTAGCAACATCTTTTGGTTAGCATGGCTAACTCCTTCATTAAAAGACTATTAAATTGGTCATATCATTTTTTTTCATTATCAATTAATCTATTTAGCAACATCTTTTGGTTAGCATAACTCACACCTTCATTAAAAGATTAATAAGACCATGATAGTATTCTTTTCATTACCAATTAATCTATTTAGAAAAATATTTTGTTTAACATAGCTCACTTTTTCATTAAATAATATTAAGCTCATGATATAAGTCTTTTCATTACCAATTAATCTATTTAGAAACATCTTTTGGTTAGCATAGCTCACACCTTTATTAAAGACTATTAAGCTCATGATATGATTCTTTTAATTATCAATGAATTTATTTAGAAACATTTTTTGGTTAGCATGGCTCACTCCTTCATTAAAAGACTATTAAATCGGTGATATCATTTTTTTAATTATCAATGAATTTATTTAGAAACATTTTTTGCTTAAAATAACTCACACCTTCATTAAAGACTAATAAGGCCATGATATAAGTCTTTTCATTACCAATTAATCTATTCAGAAACACCTTTTGCTTAGCATAACTCACACCTTCATTAAAAGACTTGCAAATTGGTGATATCATTTTTTTAATTATCAATGAATTTATTTAGCAACATCTTTTGTTTAGCATGGCCCACTTCTTTATTAAATTTACCATCATCATTTATATCTTATTATTGAAAAATTGGACATTCTTTTTTAAATACCCCCATCGGCAATCATTATACCCACTAAAATTCTTATTATTGATTTTGTCATCTTTCGTTCAAAATTATTAGCATCCAATAACTTTTTTATTCGATTTTGAATCCCTTATTGAGATGTACAATACATCCCAAAGATTACAAGCACTTGGCTCAGTTACATTCAACATGACGGTAGCTCTTCTTGCAGCAACAGCCATAATATACCACGCAACTCTTAACTCACCAGTTATGTCAAACAAAATCATTATAAAAGATATCGCATCAAGTCAAAAAAATCCATTCGTAAACTTTAATCTTAATCTTGATTTAAGAAGCGAATTCAAGAATCCAGGACTGAAACAAATATTTACGTATTTTAAGATTGTATATGCGGATAAAGAAGAAATCATATGGTCACAAATTGTGCAGAGACAAACACCCAATAAAGTGTTTAATAAGGTTATTCAGAATAATTATAGGTTTTCACCGATTACAGAGGGTCAAATTGTTCGGTTTGAATTGAGAGGAAATTATTTCCCATATGTTGGTATTATTCAAGATAAATTACTTGGCATAGGCCAGCTTGAACTATAATTAAAGTCCTTATCGTATAAATATATTTTTAATCTTCATTTAAATTTATGCCATAAAACTCATTTTTATTGACTATTTATTTTTTGAAATAATTTTTTTTTTAACACCTTTTTACTCTGTTCTAATTCTTTTTTGAAATAATTTTTTTGAAACTTTTTTACTCTGTACTAATTAAATGCATATTTCTTTTGGCTTTCTATATAATCAAACAATAAAAATATAAATTATTCACATGATATTACTTATTTACGGCTTAAGTTTCTTTTATCAATTCCCTCTATTGAGAGGTATCAGTCCATTGGAAATATCTCACAACTCCATGATGCTTCTTTTGGCACCTTCTCCTGATCTATTTTTATTAACTGCTTTTCTTCTTTCAAACGAGTTTAAGTGTCTTGCAGACCCACATTAAAAGTAATTAAATACTCAAAATCCGTAAGGCGTCCTCGTGGTATTATGATGTCTATTAATGCCACGTAGATGCTAGGTTTCATGCCCAAAATGTTAGATGGATCTAAAATAATTTTTTTTTTTGAAACACTTTATTGTGGGGCTAATACAACTTGACTTAATTCTCGAAAGAAAAGGCAAATAATAACAAATTCAACAACAATTTGAGAGGATGGTGATGTTTCCCAGAAAAAAACTTATCAGTGAGTTGTTTAAAAACCAGTTCCCGCTTTTAATTGTATTCCGAAAATACGAGGCTTATCGATTTCTTTTCACAATATTGATCTTGATTTTTTTGTATATTTAAATACTTACTCCTTCTGAAACATTTTACATCCATTTTAGAAAAATATATTAACATACAAAAAACATTTTATATTATAACGTCAAGATCCCAATTAAAAAATTGCATGGATTGAGTAAATCAGGAAATTACTTATGCGAACTTTCAATAATGATTAATATACATCTCTCTCTAAATAAGTTTCAAATTTAAACTAAGTCTCAGTGTAAAAATGTTTTAACTCGATACTTGAATACCTATATTTGTATAATAAAGGGATAAGGCATTAACGTCCGTTTTATTTATAATAGATGGCTTTAAATCACATTATGTATAATTTGTAGAAATTTCAATACGAAAATCTATGCGTAAGAATATTTAATACTTTTGTGTTCATCGGAAAATATATAAAAAAAAATGTTATAATTTAGAAAATATTTATCATATTTTTATTAATAATATCATCACAGTTCACAAATTTTATTGATTTACATAATATATTTGCTTTCAAAATCTTATGAAAGTAAATAGTTAAAAATACAGCAATTTTTTAATTTTTATTTGAGCTTTTAATTTAATGATTTTTTTTTCTCGGTTTTATTTTCAATCATAAAAATAAATAACCAATGAAATAAATAAAAAATGGCTCTTTGACTCTTTCTACTCCACTAACTGCCCGAGGTTAGTGGAAAGCGGGTAAAACCCATTCTAAAAACGTTTCAGGTGAAAAAAATAAAACTCTACAGCTAAAAAGGCTTTCGGCTTCATCTAATATGATGATTCCAATAGCATATTTGTTGAAATTTTCTAAGAATATTATATCTGGTTTTAAGGGCAGAGTGGTGCGAATTTCCGACCCAGAATCTTCAATTTAAATGATTTATGGTTCTTATATTCTTTAACAAAGTGCATAGCTATATTATAAAACAGGTATTTAGAGCCACCTCGCTGTAGGTGATACGATAAAACCGATAACCAACCCACTGTAAAAACTGAATGCCGGTCCACAGAAAAGAAAAAATTTCGGCTATAAACATACACATGTTGATACTGCAGAAACTAATTAATGTATTTGCTAACGCCTAAGAAAAACTGATAGCCGACCCACAGAAATGGAATACTTTCGGCTATAAACATAAACATGAATGGTACCAAGAAACTAATTAAGGGATTAGCTAACGCAAGTGCAAGTTATCAAAGTATTTATTGGCATTATAAAGATCTTTAGATGAAGCGGAGACATAGTTGCCGATGTCAAATTAAAGCGTTTACCTTTTTTTGGCATATAAATATTACAAAGGCGATGTCTTGCTCTAATCACCGAGATCGGGCTAATAGAATATAAATGTATGCCATTTTCAAGTATTTGAAATATTAAAATTTATAAGAAAAATTATGATCAGAATTGTTATTTTTTATCGCTAAAATAAATATACATGGTGTTAATAAAATGATCGCAAAATCACAATCTGTCCCTAGTTTTTATATGTTGCGCAATTAAAATCTATAAGTTTTATCTATATTTCTATGATCAGAAAGAATTACATATTAAGTGAAGAAACCCAGGTATATATTAAATGGCCTAATATTTTGTTAATTGATAGAAAATCGGATATTATTTATGTTACATATATCTTATAAGGCATACTTATATGCATAAACGTTGTTTATTTTATATTTTACCGTCTTTTTATCTAAATGAAATTATATATCTTTTAGAATCAATATATGCATTCGTGTGCTAATTTTAAGAACATAAGCAACATATGTTTTAAATGTAAAATAAACATGGTATCAGAATCTTATAAATATACATCAAATTAAAAACATTAATTTTTTCTTACTTTTATTGAACTTGATGACTTATATGGAGATTTAATTTTTCTAATTTTCAATTAAGCATATAAAATGAACCACTGGCACTGCCGTTTTATTTTTTGCCACGGAATCCGACAAAATCCAAAATATAAAATTTATGGTAAATATGTTACATAGAACAGATAAGAAGGTGCCCTTTTATGGATTTCTAAATCCCTAAAATGTCTTATTAGCCATCTATCGCATAAATAAAAGTATTTTTATATATTTGTTATAGCCAAATATGTGATTTAGAAAGTCTCAAATGCTAAAGTAGCAACAAAATTTTTATATGGAATATTCAAAAATATTCCATATAAAAATTTTATTGTATTAAACGATAAGTATTATAATTTTCTTTTAAAAACCGAAAAACACTTACAGTTCCAGCTTATAAAGATAAACGCGAAATTCTAGGTTACTGGGATTACTCGGTTTTTTACCTTCGTTTTTTTATCTGAAAAAAATGCCTTTAAACATTTTGTGATATTATCACTTCAAGGAAATTACCAGAAAAATATCAGAATGCTCGAGGGCTTTCTATTGATATATTATATTGAAAAAAGTATAAAATTTTGTGAATTGGAGTATGAATTAACAATATCCTAATTCATTGTGGATACTTAGCAATATATATGATTATGGTTTTTTTATTTAATTGTTTCTTTAGATTTTTTGAGGGTATGCGAAAAAGTTCTTGGCACAGGCAGTAGCAGAAATTAATAGATTAATACAAGAATGTCAGAAAGTATTACGGATATTTATTATTAATTGACATATATTATGCCTTATTTTATTAGTTTCAGATATTTTTATCGGTAAAAATAAACTTTTATACACTTACAAGCAGTTTTATTCTTCGATATATTTTAACTATTGTTATAACTTCTGCTTTTTACCCCATCATATTTATTATTAATATAATACCTTGTATTTATTAGGACATTGGATATTTATAGTGAAAGCTCTGGCAGTAATTCGAAAATCACTATGCCTGTTAATTTTATAAATTCTTTTATTTGTATTAAAAATCATGCAAATTTTCTACTTTATCAGTTTTCAAAAAAATATTTGATTTTTGTATTTTTTGTATATATGAGTAGATGTCAGATAATATCTCCTATAATTCAGAGCTATAAGATATGAAACACCAAATAAAACAAAAATGTCATTTTTCAAAGAAAATTAAAAATAAAAGGTATTCTATAATATATCCATGTAAAGAAATTCGAGTAAGGAGAATTTTTTCAGAAAATGAACTAGGTTATCGAAGTAGCAAGGTATGATTGAAGTGTAACATTCATAATATAGAGTAAGAAAAGTATTGCATATTATTTATCGGATTTTGAGGGAACCTAGGGCTATGAAGATAATTGAAATAAATTAGCACGTTTACTTTTATTATCGACAAATGCATTCATAAAATCATTTTGCCATTAACTTTTTAAATTACTCAAAAATATATTTTTAAATTCAATATATTGTTTCAAAAACGAAAACATAATAAAATATTTATAAAAAAATTACAATGGTTTGGTATATTCTATAATTGATTAAAAAACGGCATATAAATACAACAATTATATATGAACATGAATATATCTAATTAAAAAAATTTCGGTTGATATATGTAAGCAGCTTCTTAAGTATTTTCATGAAAAAATACAATTTTTTTAATTATAAAAATCAGAAGTCTTTTCTATTTTTTATTTTGAAAATATTCTTTATTCAATCTTTGAAAATTTCAAAAGTTTTTTTTATAGTTTAAAAAAATAAATAAGGACAGCGCTATCAAAATATAGGTTTTCCGGTGATAAAAAAATAAAATTTTCAGCATATTTACGTTATGATCATAAATTGATTAATGAATTTCAATAAAGCCCATATAGGCGAATAATAGATCAACATGATCTAAAAAAATATGGGAACACAAAACCAAATAAACTAAGAAATTATCCATAAAATTCTCATAACCATCAAAGACTGTTGGTTTTATAAATTATTTTACATAATGGTTTGCATCATCAAAAATTATAAATTTATAAAACTACCTTATATATTTAGCTTTTTCTGTATTAAATAGTATTAGACTTTGTAATTGAATTTTTAGCTTACGGAATTTCCTTTAAACATTTTATAAGAATTTTTATGTGTTCAGAAATTTGATATTTTATTCTATGATATCAAATTTATTATTGGAAAGCTACTTTCTATATAAAAAATAGCTGTTTTTTAATTGATTAATATTTTTTATTTTAGAACAAATAAATAATGGATGAATGACAATGATTCTATAAAAATTTAACGAAAATAGGGCTGACTGATAAAATATTTTATATCTACATCATCTTTGTAAACTATAATAAAGGACGAAATAACCAAATATTAGCACCTCTGTACAGCATTCTAGTTGTTTTTTCACCATTTGAACGCCTTTATTGCTTTC
This sequence comes from Rhyacophila brunnea, assembly GCF_057557595.1. Classification (NCBI taxonomy): domain Eukaryota; kingdom Metazoa; phylum Arthropoda; class Insecta; order Trichoptera; family Rhyacophilidae; genus Rhyacophila; species Rhyacophila brunnea. The sequence goes on along the minus strand of NW_028233338.1, from coordinate 335,856 downwards.
TTATGTTTGATATTTTTAAAGCTAAGCATTTATTATTGCTGAAATCGGGGTCTTCCATTTTCAGAACTATTTTTTCATGAAATATTGCAATATAAATAATATGAAATTCCCTTTTTTACAACATATGTATTTTTTAATATTTTGAAAACATTTTTCATTTATTTGTATCAGTATTTTATGCTCTATTTATTTTTATTTTCAGACTGGAACGGTTTATGTATCAGCATATATTTTATAATCAGTTATCTTTTTCGAGAATAAGGGAAATGCAAAAAATAATTATAAAAAAAAATTCAAAGGCCAAATTAAAACGGCGAATAAGAGCTAGAATTTTATGCTAAAAAAAACAACAAGTATAAATAAAAACGATGTTTAAATATAAACAAAGGAAACAGGATATTATGTGTATAAATAATAAATTTTTACACGACTATGAATTATATGAAAAAACCAGTAAAAATATTTATGATTTATAATTTATAATTTAAAAGATATAGGTATGTATATCTAGATAAGCCTTAAAAATCTAAAATCTTATAATTGATATTAAAGTTTATCGCAGAATTTTTTACACACAATATCACAGAACAAAATTGAAACACTAATTTTTATTAATATTAACTTATTAAAATATTTTATAAATAATATTTCAACGATTTTTTCACCATAATTGATATTTTTATAATTATTTAAAAGTATCTGAAAGAATTGCAAGTTTCTTGACAGATTAGAGGATATATTCGAACTAATAAGGAAGGAACCGACCGATCTATAAATTTTGAAAGAAAGTATGGTTATAGAAGAATATTTATGTGAAGAGAATTTGGGCAAAATCATCAATATACGAAAAAATAAGAAATTAATATATTAAAGTTTAAAAAAACAAAAATTTACATATAAATATAATCCTTTTTTCTCATATTTTAATATTATGTTCAGCTTTTAACAATCAAAAATATACATATAGAGAAAATCAATCTTGATTTTCGGGATTTTAGTTATGTTAAGGATTAAAAAAACATAAAATTATCATTTAAAATGTAGTCTTTTTTTGAAAAATTCTAATATTATGTAGAGGCCTAAAAATTTTCATAAAATTTAATAAAAAGAAATCTTTTTTATAATTTTGATTATCTTTTTACAAAGAAGTGAATGCATTTAATTACAATTTTATGTCTTTTTTTCTTTAAGGGTCGAAGAATGAGTTTTGTATTCCAACAAGCATGTGAAAAAGACAATTGTCATATCTGGCAATAACATTATTGTCGTGTTCAAAAGCCACAGCGAAACATTTCCATGCAATATCCAGTACATTAGACATCATAGAGATACAAATATAAGAGGTGTAGAAAATCCAAATTCGAGATAAAGCGTCTCTTCTCAAGAAATTTACGAGTGTGAAGGATTCGTTTATCGATGATCTCAGACCAAGAATATTACATAGTATAAACATATAAATCATTTTTATCGACAATATAGCTTCGGATGTCATTTTAAAGCTTAGGGGGCTATTTGCTCTTCGACCGATACGAATTTTTCTATTTATGAGCCTGCACTTACAGGTTCTGTGTAAAGCCATTTTTGAAACATCGTATATATCATTCATGAAATAGGCAGTTGATGTGTTATTTAGATACATTCCCCCAATGGTTGTAAAACATGTTAATATTCCCATCATTAGACGCCTTAAGCCACCTTCGATAGCCCTTCCATGGAATATTTTACAGTTTAATCCATCGAGATTATTTAACATATTTTTAAACGTTTCAACCATAGCATTTCGTTTTGAACCATCGAATAAATCAGACAATATTATATCAGCGACCCAATAAGAAATCAAGACATTAGAAAGTCTATAATTAAATACCAAGACAAATATTGTCAATATAATTGTGAGAATCCGCACATGTTCATTCATATGGGACATATCATTATAATAAATCAAGAATAAAGAGCTTGAGACTGATACATAGAAAATAATAACAAAAGCCAAAGATATTTGAAATATTCTAGATAATATAACATGAATAGCTTTTCTAATTGAAATACGCACACAGAAGCTTATTTGATAGTAAGTCAGAAATAGAAAAAAAGCAATGATGAAACAGGAAACAGATTGAAGGGGGAATCTACCATAATATTCCATAAGCATTAAAAGATTCGGGCCGATCCAGAAAGCCATCATTGTGGTAAAGACTGGCATCATGTAAAATAACAGAAAAGTTAGTAGCATTATGAGTATCGATGTTGGAAGGAAAATGTTTACAGCATCTTTTAGATAGACTGAATAATACAAAGGTGTCATTTTTGGTATGTAAAATGTCTTTAGAAATATTAAGGTTACGTTTGAAACTATATATGCCATCAAAACCTTTTTATTGCATTTTCTTTTTGTGCTCTTTATCATTTTTCTGCTCAGGGGCTTGAATATGAAATCAGCAATATCTTAGATTATTTATATATATTTCTGATTCGATTCTAATCTAAGACAAAATAATAAATCACGTAATAAAATAATGAGTGGTATATATTTAAATAAATTATAATATTTATTATTCACAATTAAAATATTGCAAAGAAATTCATCGGATTATAATTATCAAAAGGAAATTGTGCCATTAATAAAAATTATAATGTGATTGATTATAGATAAATATAAACGAAGAATTTTAGCGGTATTCTGATAATTTAAAAGTAAATAATTACAAATTCCGTTATGTCGCAAAAAATAATTGATAACTATCAAAGATAATATTAATCCAATAATTAAAAAATTTATTTTGATTTTTTGATTTTATGAAATATTTATTATGCAGTGTTTTATATTTCAACAAAATCATTTAATATATTTTTTGTTTACGGGAAATTATAATATTAAATTTTATATTCTTGTCGCACAATACTAAATAATATATTTTTTATTTACAGTAAATTTAAATATTAAATTTTATATTCTCGTCGCACAAAATAAAAATGAATTTCAAGAAATGTGACTATAATATTTTCCCTTTTTATAACCATGATTTTATATAAATTAAAAAATAGCTTTCATATCAAGAAAAAATTTATGTAATTGAAATAAATAAAGATAAATGAATATATAGAAGTATATAATACTAAAGAAGCAAAGAATAAGGTCATTACTGTAAAAAAAAAGGATTTTAAACACAATAAATATGTCATATCAAATGGATTTAAAAAATATTTTAAAAATTATTTTACTTTGCATTTTGGTTTCTCTATCAGAGTCTCAAAATATTTTATACTTTTTGGATATTAAATAAAACTTTTTGAACCTTAATTATAATTCCATTCGTTATTTTATTATGATTGATATATTCAACGCTCTAAGTTTTTAATGCTATAAAGAATATAATTTTATTTTCAATTAAATAGAATTTCTCTTGTGTGAAAAAAAAATGCACACTTATTTCTGAAAATTATTTATATTCAATCACTTTTTTAGCACAACAGTAAAAATGATTTTAAAGCAATCTTAATAAGTAAAATACTATACGTTTTCAGCATATTAAGTGCTTCAGAAAATATTTAGCAGAATAAATTTATCTATATATTATATCTTATAGTTCTAGTTAAGCATAATAGATCCTTTAAAAACTATCCCGACATACAAAAAAAATCTTAAAAATATGATCCACTACACCGATGCAGCATAATATCACCATTTTAAATTTTTAGCAAACGAATTTATCACTAAAATATATCCAAAAGTTCTAGTTAAGCATAATATATCATTTAAAAAGAATAATACATACAAAAAAATCAGATAACTATATTTCACAAGACTAATATAGCATAATATTACCATGTGAAATAGTTAATAGAACAATTAATTTGTAATTAGCATCCAATAGTTCTAGTAAAGCATAATACATCCTTTAAAACCATAATACACGTAAAAAATCTTAAAACTATATTAGACAAGACCAATCAAGCATAACATTAACTCTTACAAATATAGCTTCAAGTTTTTCTGTTATAATTCTAAAGTTTAATCATATTTTTTTAAACAAATTGAACAAAAGTCTATGATTTTAAATCGCATAACATGTCTAAATATACTATAAACATAAATAATTTTTACCTAAAACATAGAAGTACTTATCAAAGGTTTGATACACCCTACTTTTTATTTTTTCTGAATTATCAAAAACAAATTAATTTGCTAAAATAAAAAAAAAATTGTGGCATAGAAAAAATTCAGCTCGATAGTTTACAGATTTAATAATGAATTCAGAAGGCTATGAAATAAATACAATTGATTCTGAAATAAAAAGCCTTTCTAAAAGAGTAATTTTTCATAGGCCAAATCAATTATTTATACCTAATAAATATAGAGATTTTTAGTTATGCTTGTATATATCAGCTTGTGCATATTAGAAAAAAAATTTTTTTTTTAGATGTTTTGCATTTGCATTTAATCAAAAAGTGGTCCAAAGATATGAGTTCTAAAGCTTCAGTTTTATTTTTAATCATGTAAATTGTGAAAAATAACAAAACTATAGCAGTAATATACAAAAAAAATATAGAATAATAAAAAAAAATTTGCAATTAGAGTATTAATTTATTTAAATCCAAGTAGCATATTAGAATAATGCACTAAAAGTCCACCTATATTCTAATTAAAATCCATTGTTAAGTAAAAACCATTATATAAAAATCTTTTTTTGTTGATATAGAAATCAAAATATTTCCGAGTGATTGTAATATCATATCTTTTTGTTAGAGATAGAAATTTTACTAGCAAGACCATTTAACTTGACATACCAATTCCATAAAATTATACATTGCATTTCACACATGATCAAATGATTGGCAAGCTTAGAGCAGGAGACAATATGAAAAACTTCGCTTGCAATTTTTTATAGAGTAACCGCATCTGATACTAACTTACAAATTATTTGGAAGGTCGTTGTACTATGTTGATTTTTTTTTATGAAAGTTTGATGCGTGAGAATCTCATCACATTTTCTTTTAAATCACAAAAAATTAGACGTACAACAATGTATTCATGTCATTAATTATCTTAATAAATCATACCACAAAATCTGCTTGAAAATATTTGCATTCCCTTTTTTTAATATATAAGATTGTAAATAATCATATGTATAAGCAAATTTATACTATCAGGCACACATTCATTTTTCGATACTCAAAGTATTATTTGCACAAAAAATAGTGTATATAAAATTTAAATTATTTATTAAATTAATTTTAAATGAATAAATTTTAAACAAAAGATATATGGGAACTAATATTCATGATTTATTTATGGGTTAAGTTTCTTTTTATCAAGTTATTCTATTATGACGTGGTCAGCCCATTGAGAATATTGCACAACTCCTTGATGTATCTTTTGAAACCTTCCCCTGATCTATCTTCATCATCTGCTCTTCTTCTATGAAATGAGATGGGTTCAAGCGTCTTGCGAAGTGTGAGAGCTTGCATGTATGCTTTTACTTCGTCCGGGATTTTTTACTCCTTAACATATGGGGACTAACATAATATATTTTAATTTAAAAGGTTGTTTTTTTAATTATTTTCTTATAGGCTAAATCTAGGCTTTGAAGTGGTCTTAAATTGTAATGTTTCAATCCCAATAACAATGTTATTATATCCAAAACCTTTTTGAATGATTCTTGTCCTTTTAAAACAGAATATGAAGTTTATTATACATGCAATATGATTGTGTGATGTAAATTAGAAATATAAACTTCTTAATATAAGATTTATGGTATTTTTAGTGTTAAAAATTCAGTATAACACTTAGATACTCTTCTTGTATTTGATTTTGCACAATTTTTTTTTAATTAAAGGGTCTTTAACAGATAATTTCATAAATGTAGTAATTTTAATATTGGCTTCCGTTCCAATAGTTTTTATATAAAATAACTAAGTAAATAATCAATTTAAGCATTTTTGATCATAACACCTTTAATTAAAATAATTGTTACGGGTTTATCACCAAAAATGAGCTATATAAGCTTGTTAAGATTCCTTATAGCATTAAAAATATCGAAAATTGTGCATATAGGGACAAATAAGTTTATTTTTTGATTTGAAAATATCTTGTGGGGCATAAAAAAGAACAATTATGTTTAGTCTAAATTTTTTTAATTTTGCCTGATCATGTTCGCTGTAATTTATTAAATATGTCATTGATATGACAGGAACTAAAATATAATATTTTATTTAATCGGTTAACTTTGGTAATACAATTTTAGATTTTCAAGAAGCTTAACTTTATTGATTTACTGTGGGCGCATCATATCTATACTCTTGACTATTTTCATTTTTCTTGCATCTTCTTAGATACCTCTCCCTTTTTCAAAACCTATTATTTCAATTATTTTCCTCAATCATGTAGTTTGGACACATTTCTTGATTTGATTTGTGACTTAGAGTTTTTTCGGGTGCCTGAGGAAAAAAATAACAGACGGTAATATACTTTTTTATTTACCTTTATCCCTTAATTAATTTAATTAAAAAATTTGGGGTACGTTGGCTTTATATAAACATATCATGACATTAGAAACCTCTTTAAATTTTTCGTGCAACAATATACTTAATTATAGTTACCAATAATAGGTTTTTATATAAAATCTATATATCATTCTTTGAATTTATTAGTATGATCTTATTTAATTTGTAGAAATATCTTTTTTTTACCATATATTTATGTGCATAACTACTATTATTTTAATCTGATTATCTTATTTTATACAACTATTTTTACATATTTATTGGAGTTATTTTGGGGCTAAATTTATGGTTATATTTTTTGTTTTCAAGCACGAGTTGTATGATTTCCCGTCAGCACAACGTATTATAACTCTTGGCTATCTTATACCCACTGAAGTCTTCTTCAATACCACACCTTCTTTTATGACCTATTAATTTAGGGTTTTTCTCAATCCTAAGGTTTTTATATGTGCCTCGATCTAGTTCGTGACTTCGAGTTCCTTAAGGTAACATAAATTATTTATTTATAGGGCTAAATTTTATTTTACGCTGTAAGCAAGACTTGAATGATCTCTCGTGCGCATAGTGTATTTATACCTTCGGCGATATTATACCCACTGAAGTCTTCTTCAATATCACACCTTCTTTTATGACCTATTAATTAATGGTTTTCCTCAATCTTAAAGCTTGTATATATGTTACAATCTGGTTCGTGGCTTCGAGTTCCTTAATGTAGCATAAATTATTTATTTATAGGGTTAAATTTCATTTTACGCTGTAAGCAAGACTTGAATTATCTCTCGTGCGCATAGTGTATTTATACCTTCGGCTATATTATATCCACTGAAGTCTTCTTCAATATCACGCTTCTTTTATGACCTATTAATTAATGGTTTCCCTTAATCTTAAGGCTTGTATATATGCTACAATCTGGTTCGTGACTTCGAATTCCAAAAGATACCTTTAATATCGATATATTATAATTTTAAAATATTGCTTCATTTTATAAATATAGTCCTTTTAATTGTAATTTTTTGTTAATACATAAGTATTCTTCATTTATGGCCATATTTCCATCGATATTTTTAATTTACATTATTTTCTTATATTTTATTTTGTGTTAATATAATTGATTCCTTATTTTGCAGATGAAAAAGAACAATGAATATTGGCGTGATGTCCAAGATGTAATGAAACTAGCCAGTTGCACAGAGTTAATCGCCAAGGAAGCATTGAAAAAGGCCAATGGTAATACAAAAGAGGCAATAAAAATAGCTAAAGATCTAAAGACAAACGAGTTATATGTAGGTGGTGGTTCATCAGGACTTGCAGTTCTAGCACCAGACGAATCACTTCTAAACCGTATAAAAAAGCTATTCTTATATAAAAATGGAGTAAAAGTAGACGATAAATTTTATCCTTTTAGTGATCCAGGAAACGAAAGACTAAAAACAATGGTGGAGAAAGGTGAATTCGATGCTACTATTTTGGGAGGAAAACCAGGTGATGATGTTAAAGTAGCATTCTTTGATTTTAAGGATAAAGATTATGTGGATGAAAATGATGAACCACCTCAAAAAAAACGTGAATTGGGTGTTGGAAGAAAATTATGTGACAGGCCAACAGAAAATTTCGAATTACCGCCAGATATCACATTTGGAGGGAATGATACTATTTCCTTTGCTATACTCCTAAATAATAAGAGAACACGTGTAAAAATTGGATCTGAAAAGAGCGTAAGCGATATTATTGAGTATATTAATGTGAATTATATATCAGGAAAGAAAATATTTTTTTCGAGTGATGGTAAAAGAATTGATGATCGTGAAAATGTTTCAGTTTTGAAAAATAAGCTTATTCTTCTCGACTATGAATATAAATAACAATGTCATATAATAAATGTCGTATATGAATTCAACAGAACAAAATTATGTGTTTCTTATATTTATAATTTCTAAAAATAAACCTAATCTTTTATCCAGGAATATAATTATAATTCATATCATAAAGTTGTGGTGTAATTTTTTATTCTGGGTTGATTTGATTTTTGGTATTTAAATTCGTTTAGAAAAACTTGTATTTAAATTCATTTAGACAAACTCGTATTTAAATTTGTTCAGAAACTCATATTTTAATTTGTTTAGAAAATTTTTTATTATTCTGCAGAACAAATTCGCATGATATATTATAGAACATATTTAATTTCTCTGCAATTCACCTATTCCTTTATTACTTTTTAAATCAAGTATTTTCCTCTATTATATTGTTTGTGTGAACGCTTCTGCACCAGTTGGTATTAATATCTCCTAAAAACGGGTTATGGAAATATTAATACAAAATCAAAACATATCCAAAAAAAATATAATCCCCGTAATATATTTATTTAAGGGCTAATTGTTCCTTTAACTTTTCATGTTTGCTGGCGCACAACTTTAGATTGCTCTATATCACAGATTTTCTCAATACTCTTTTTAACAACATAATCCATATAGTCTTCCTCAATACATCTTCTATATTCAAGTGTTTTATTCAATTCTATTTTTTTCACATATAATTCTGCTTCTGTGGCATTGCTAATTCCTTAATATACGAATACATAATTTTACGAACACACTTTATCATAAGACATACAAATATTTATACGGAATAAAAAAATTCACTTGAAATTGTATCTTGTGAGAAGAGGATGCTGATGAAAAAATATCAGAGGAATATTTCAAGAGATAGCTTAGGTGTTTTGGAACTTTCCTGATTGGAAAACTACTTTTGGCTCTAGAAATAAATGGTTGACAAAATTAAACCCATAATAAAAATATCTTATATGGAAAGTAAAATGCACCTAAACAAACAAAAGTTAAATAACTAAAGTATTTTGCACTTATTTCTCTAAAGATCTGTTCTGCTTGTATATACATAATTTATAGAATTTAGTTGCAAAATATTGATATAGGCTAGAAAGATTCCAGATAACTTACAATTAAAAAATTTATTTTTTATTTTTGTGCTTGTTTTATTTCTTGTATTAGGTTTTTAGTTTGATTTAAAAATACTTGAAAAAGCTTAGAAGGTTTGTCTATTTTGAATTAAAATCGACCCTTCAAAAATGGTTGAGGTGCCAAACTTTGGTATTAAAATCGAGTTTTCAAATTGTAGAGGAACGATAGAAATAGAAGGTAAAAGACTTAAACTTAATCTACCAACAACCACAAAGTATATTATACTAGAAGAAGTTTCCAAGATGCAAACAAAGGATACACCAGACAACAGATTCTATTTACGAATAGTAACCCAAGAAGACTTCATAATAATTTTTAAGACTGCGCAAATACGGGATTTTTTCAAATCTTTTTTATTTTTCAAACAAGAAAAACAGAAGAAATGTCTGAAAAGCGGAAGCATTATGAATGATGAAAATGAAGATTTAATAACTACAAAAGAGCATAACCCATCGGAAAGCCACCAAAATGTTCTTCTGACTTCACATATTGAACTTGAAGCACTCGAAAACACAAAATCTTCACTCATTGAATTCTTGTCGCATACGCCCGTGCTTCTTTCTATTTTCGAAGAAATGAATTGCAGCCTCAACCAATTTTATAATTACCTCAAATCAAGCTTTTTTTACAATATAAAAAACGAAAAAAATGTAATTGATCGTTTTCTTAATGAAAAGCTAAGAACATATAAAGCTCCAGAAAATACATTTGCCACACGCATAAATAATTTTTCTTTTATGAACATCAATTTAAAAGATTCCGGTCTTGATGTTGATAAAAGGCACTTTCAGAATAATACAGAGTTTCATCCACAATTTATATCTAAAAAGCCAAATATTAGAGTAAAATTGAATGACTTTAACTTTCCTGATAAAATTGAGATAAAATGTAATTCGCCCATAAAGCCACAAGATTCTGTTCCTGCTCGCGATTATGATAAAAGCATCCTTTCTATTTTATTGGCTTCCTGTAAAAAAGTATATCTTGGGAAAAAAGAGGGCCGCAATTTAAGAATCTATGCTTTAGGAATAGAGGAAAAATATAAAGATTACCTCAGAGATGAAAACCTAGAAAGTTTCAGATCGAGCAGATTTTTATAGCTTAGTCAAACCAAAATTTTACTTTTCCACTTTTAATATTTCGTATGATAATATTATTAAATTATTATTTGTTTTAATATGAGTTTTTTTCATTATTTCTATTGCAATAAGATAACAAATGAATAAAACGCTCTTTGATTATACAGAATGATATCATTGAATTATTATTTGTTTTAGTATGTGTTTTTAGTAGAAGTATAACAAAGGAATAAACACACTTTGATCATTTCAGAATAATATCATTGAATTATTATTTGTTTTAATTCTTTATTTTTAGTAAAAGTATAACAAAGGAATAAACAAACTTTGATCATTTCAAAATAATATTATTTACTTTTAATTTGTTTTACTATGTGTTTTTATACATTATCTTTATTGCAATAGTATAACAAATGAATAAAACACTCTTTGATTATGCAGAATAATACTATTCAATTATTTTTTGTTTTAGTATCTGTTTTTATTCATTATTTCTATTGAAATAGCATAACAAATGAAAAAAACCCTTTTGATAAATGTAGAATAACATCATGGAATTATTATTCGTTTTACTATGAATTGTAATTATAAATATTTATTGGAATAGTATTGCAAATGAACATTTCACCCTTTGATTATTTTATAATTATATTATTAACTTTTAATTCGTTTTAGTATGAGTTGTCATTCATTATCTTTATTGAAATGTATTACGAATGAATAAAACCCCCTTTGATTATATAATTTTTCTTTAAAAAAAACCTAAATCCGATAAATTTTTAGATTGCAAAATTACCATTTATTAAAAAAAAATTATTAAGATGCATTGGAATGAATAAGAAACAATATAAATTCAAAACATATGATATTTTAACCTATTTCCGATATAAATATATTTTTTTATATGTGGAAATTTATCTACTATCATTGTATCGAGAATAAAAACTTTCTAACACCGTATAAAATCACACAGCACATATAATATATTGGCCATTTATGAAAATTTCATTTATATGTTCAATATAAAATAGACTTGCAAGTGAAAATACAATCCAAATGCTTCTTTTGCTTTTTAAATATCTTGTATAACATTTTTTGGTATAAACTTGGAAATTTTGTGCATAAAATAACTATTGATTGTGCGAAATTATTCTTGTTATTTATATTTGTAATTAACAAAAACTATTCATAAATTGCTCCGAAATATATCTAAATGTGAAATATGTTGGTTATATATTGTTTTAATTATATAAATTTCAATATAATCGTTTTCAGTGTTTTTAGTCTGAATATAATAATCACAAATATCTTCCGTTGATGTTTATTCACAAGAATCTTTTGTTATGAATCTATAGTAATCCCAAATAAACTATATCACGTCAAACATAATATCATCCACGATTCGCTGTTTTATAAATATAAAAAAGTTATTTATAGAAACTTATGTGTTTTATTTCTATAAAAATTGCCCCTTTTTACGATACACCTATATTTGCTTTTTCTTTTAGAATCGGATTATCATTTTTTTTTCAGAAGAATTAAATGTTAGAGAGTTTTTTTTTCCTAAATCATCTCTTTTAAAAAACAACTATTTATTATTCAATGTTTGAATCTTCTGCTAGTACTTTATGCAAAAAACATTTATTTTTGAAAATTATTTCGGTTATTTTAGACGGCTACTAATCTGGAAGTCAAAGCGTGATATTGCAGGCATGTTTACTGATATGAAAAATATTATAAAATTTAGCCTTTAAACATCATATTCACTACCCTCGAGGTAACATAGTGTATATTTACAATAAAATCTAGCGGATTGAAAAAAATCCATGTTCAAAAAATCCAAATGTTGATTTATTTATACAACTTCGACAATACTTGCAACCTCCCCATACAGTAGAATTTCATCGTATTTCTATCTACTGAACTCGTGTTACATGCTTTAAGGCATAAACACTCTTATAATTACTAAAAAAAGATTTTCTGTAATTTATGAGAAAATCTAAATATCATCAATAAAACAGGGTGCACAGCTTTAAAATTTATTCATACAATATTGACGGAAAAAAACATTTTATTTACTAATATGTCGAGTAGACTTATACTCGTAGAAAAGAAAAGTGGAAATAAATTTTGCATTCTGCTGTATTCTTCTGCTCATACTTTTTTTAATAATCTCGTTAGTTTAATAAAAAACGAAATTATCAGTTTACTTATTATAAGGCTCAAATAATTGCCCATTATTTCTTAAAAATTTAATTTATAATAGACAAGTCACAAAAAATCTTGGTGAATTACTTTTTGTGCTCCTTTAGATCAATCCAAGTGGCAATTTGTCTTTGGCCAATGCACATATTAATTCGTGTTTAAATATGCTTTCTCTTTAGCTTTCTGTACCCAGCGTACAATCCTAAGCTGTTTTTCTGCTAAAAATTGCTTTTTATTTCTTCTAGCTGCATATAGTACGTCGTCTGTAAGGGGCTAGGCCTATTCAGATTATATATGCAGGTTACTCCTTGAACTTAATTAAATTACGATTAATTTTTCCGATTGAGTATGTGGCCCGTAGATCGAGACATTATACCTCGCTCTAATCCTATGACAAACATTTTCGACAATATTCATATACTGGTGTATTTAAGTTATACTTTTTTTTATAGGTAATTCTGTTTTTATTCTGACCTCCAGCTTTCTAGTTAGTTATCTATAGTACAATTTTTATTAAATTCTATCGAATGATATAACACTTTTTTTCCTAATCAACATATAGAGACAGTTTTTATGATGTTTCATTTGTTTCCCACCACATTTACCATAAAATCCACTTTCTGCATTATAATGGCCTTCATTCCAATTTTATTCCTGCATAATTTATTTTAAGAATATTTTTCTATTTGCAAAAATGGGTATTAATAGTTATAAGCATATCTTTTCATTTATTTTTTTCTTTAAAGGCCAATTATATAATAATAAACAAAATAAAACAATCCATATTCATAATTGTTTTGTGCAGTGTGAATATTTTTCTTGGTATTTTAATTTTAATATAAACTGGCAAAATGAATTACTATATAGCAAAAAATCCTAGTAAATTTAAATAAATTTATAAATATTTAATTTTTTTAATTCTGAGAAGTAGCTTTTTTTATAATTAAATATTTTTTTTAGTGCTTTCATCATTATCCAGCCGTGTATATTGCAAGATTTGTGCGATTTTAGTCATATTTTTTGTCTACCTAATCACTTTAAACCCCCCTAAAATTTGCTTCATTATTTTGTGAAATGGCACCTTCTTTGTTTCTTTAAGACTCTTATCTTGATCTTAAAATTTTTCGAATATTTTAAAATACATTCATTTGGATTATATCAATTTCCGCCTTTTACAAATATGAATTTTGGTTTATGTTTTGTTACATATAATTTTTTTTCAAAAGTAAAATAGTTTAATCTAAAGAGCAGTCTAGCCCACTGCTTATCCACATTAATTTTGCCTTCGATATTTTTATCAGTTATAAAGACAAAATAAATTTGAACTTTGGGTTTTATAAAGTTACCAGTTATTTTCCAACCGACGCGTAAGCCACAATTTATCCCAAGAGACTTGATTTACTGCATTCTTGAATGTATGGTTCTTTCAACATAGTGAATTTTTATAGATAGAGTCTATGATGGACATTGTTCAAGCGATATCCGTCTAAATTTATGAAATGATATTCGTTTCTTCTATTTCGATTTTATGTGAATAGGTTGTGCTTTTTTACCTTCGTAGTTCTATTTTCCTAGGTTTTCCATTTCCCTTTATTTTTGTAATATCTTTACCGGATACTTATGATGGATTAATTTTATTTTTAGGTTTTTATAGTTGAAAAAGTAAAAATTTAGATTGCACTAGAGAACAGACTTCGCTGATACTCTTTTACACCTGCAATTTTTTTAATATTTTCTTTTTAATAATAAAAAGAATGAAAAGCATCTTGAAATATGTATATCATAGTGAATTTGCTGAAATAACATGAAAATAAAATACTAATTATTCTAATATATAAAAGATAGAAATAAAAATATAATTTATATTCAAATAAAAAAACGTTAGTTGTTTAGAAATACTTAAATTGAAATTGAATCATAAAAACAATCAAAAAAATGCGATTTCATTTAACACATTACAATAAAAATCTATACCTACAAATAAGAAATAAGTTGATGAACTCTTTATGTTATAAATTCTACTATTCTAGACTTTGAAATTATTTCTAACCATCGAAATGTTTTCTGTTGTCTTGTGTCTGTAATCTATTTGCCATTATATTTAAGATACATTTGATTCAGTCAAAGTTTAATTTAAAAAATTTATTAGATTAAAAAAATATTTAAATTTTTGAAATATGCCTTTAATGTTTTTCAAAAACATAATATTATATAAAAAAGGTTTTTATTTATTTAATTCTGGTCCGAAATTCAATAATTAAACATTAGTTTTATATCAAAAGATATTTTCGATAAATATATTCATAAAAAAATAAGTGATAATAAAATCCTTTTCAATTTAAACCGTACACTTTTACAGCATTTTCAAATTTATAGGGACTTCCCTTTATCAATTATCATTATGCCAATTGTCATATATTTGGGGTTTTTTTAATAACAGTAAAAATATATTTGAAATTCCAAAAGAGCTAAAATTGAACTGTATAAATTAATAGTGACCCTTTTAATAGTTTACCAGTTTCTTATCGATTTAAAAACAGTTTGTGAAATTTCGGAAAGATTTGAACCACAAAAAAACATCCCTTATATCTTTTTAGAATATATAGAACCACAGTTATTCTTTGTTATCTCTTATCATATACATATAGATCCTTTGGAATTTTCTACGATATTTCTTAAAAAATTCATATTTATCTTTTAGAAATACAAACTGGTTTTTTAAAATTAAGACAAGAAATTATTAACCAAAAAAAAATCTAATCTATAAAGTTAAAAACAAATTTTTTTATCTATTTATACCATTATAATTTTTATACACATGTTTCTGATGATCTTATCATATATAATGAAAAACCAAGATAATAGAGTCACACAACAAAGAAAACGAACAATATAAATGCATTTCATGATTAAATAATGTAAAATGTTTATCTCAGAACAAACATTAGTTTCTTATTTTTAGTTTATATTTAATGATATTGTAGTTTATTTTTTAGCTCATTCCTTATTATTTCCATTAGATACTTAGATTTGCAAAATCAGTCATTTTCTAATTATTGCAATAAATATTGCACGACTTTGCTTTTTTTTCAACGATCATATTGTTCGAAATTATATATTAGAAGCACCGGGAATCATCAGAAATATGTACCTTTGAATCACACAATTTTGCTATTATAAGGGGATAAAACCCTTAAAATTTCTCTTTTTAATATATTTGCACACGTACTAACGTGCATTTGATGATAAAAATTTCAAAATTTTTGCGTGAAGTTATTTTATAAATAAAATATTGGATATGCATAAATTATCGTTTCTTTGACCAAAAAAATTGCATTATTCAAATAAAATTTGATGCATAATTTAGCTTGTGGATATTTATCTACGGAATTATAAATTATTGTTATCTTTTTTCCAATCAATTTTTGAGGTTATAAAAATATAGATGTCGCCCCACATATAATGTTTAATTATAGCACAAATTTTTTTCACTGCAACATCGTCGTCTCAATTTTATTTACTTGAATATTTTGAAGCTAGCATCTCTCACTTTTTAAACTATTTTCAATATCTTCAAACACTCAGTTAAGCTGTGTTATATAATTTTTATTTTATGTTTCTACAAGGTTTAAATGTTATTTTTATACGACTAAGTTCAACATTAGGTAAAATAGAGGATATAAATAAGGAACAAACCGTGTTATAAACTTCTATTTCTATTTCCTACTCGATAACATGAATACCGTGCTATTTTATATAAATACGTATACCACTTATTTTTGCTGTTTCATTATGTTAATATTTGTATAAGTATTAAAAAATAGAACATGTATTGAAGTTGATTAAACACTAGAGATCTTTGTGATTTCTTTTTTTATTTATTTTGAATATGTTTAAATGATTATCTTCTATACCAAATTAGAAATTTCAAATTTATAAATTGACAAGCTACATTTAAAATACATTTTATATGTCACAGAATATCAAAAAATTACAAGCGATCACTATTTAGATTCTTCATGCAAAAAAGCGATTTGGATAATATATAAGAGCGTTGTAAAAATATACATATTAATCGTTTTAAAAAGATAAAATTAACAATTAAAAAATAGAAAAAATTTCACTTAGTATATAAATTTATATGTTTATAATTTATCATCCATTACTCGTGTACTTTTCATGGTTTATTTTGATCATTCTATATTTTTTTACCTCTCAAAAATAGTGAAGAGATCGATTTAAAGGCGTTCAAAAACAGTCTTGTTTTATTCAATATAAAAGTTTCCACATTCGGCATGTGTAGATGTATTTAAAACAGATCATTCTTATACATGTAAAAGAATAAATACTTTCCATTTTAATATTATATAATAGAAATGCTCTTTAAATAAGTTCAAAATCGAAACCCTTTTATGAGTGGTATTTACAATAGTAGCGTATTCAAATTGAAATTTTCTGGTAATTTAGTTACTCATGAATGCATCTTCGATACCACGCACAATCAGACCTTTTTTTTGGGGTTCAATATCGCTTCGTTGGTCACATATATTTATATGACTTTGACAATGAAGATTCGAAAGCCATAAGAAGTTATGGGCATACAGATAAGCCATTGAAATAAAGGGCCAAGAGTCCCAGAAGATTTAAACCGAATCGAGCACCTTAAAATAGAAAGGGCCAATCATTGCATGGCATGGTATGTGGGTGATGCAAAAAACGACGAATCACCATTGCATTTAGGGTTTTAATTTGCGTTAGTAAATAAAATACCGGTAACTATGCCCGATTTATTTTCTTCGCCGGTCTGATCAGAACAAAAATAAAGCTTGTACTTTCTTGCATTTTAATAATGCAATGGTGGTCTAAATCAATTTCATTGGTTATTTCATGTTTGCCCAGATAGGATCAATTAATTTATTTTGTTTATTTATCACCATCATAATATATAAATATTGTAAAAATATATGAAAGACAAAACTAGGTGTCACGAATCAGATCGAGGCATATATAAGAACCTTGGGATTGAGAAAAACCCTTGAATTAATAGTTCTCAAAAGAAAAGAAATTGAAAAGGACTTTGGAGTGAAGAAGATAACCTAAAGTATAAATACGCTGTGCGCGCAGGAAATCAAGCAGGTTGTGCTCGAAAACAAAAACTAAAATTATAACTAAAAATTTAGCTAATAAATAAAAAATACTTATGGAAGACAAAATCACGGAATATGACCTATTGGGAACATCAAGAGAGGGAGACCTACATTTTTTCTTTATTAAAAAATCTCTAAGTTCATATGACAAGAGTTTTTTAATAAGTTAAAAATAAAACTTTGTAGCCCTTGGACTCTATTTAGATTATGAGAATTATCCGCCTTATTTCCAGGTAACAAAACCAGAGGTGCGCTTAGATAGGAAAGAAATACAACTAAAAGTTCAAAAAAAAGAAACTAAAAAACGTAATCGTAAATAAACCTATATGATAAATTACCTTCATTTTTATAAACAATCTAAGACAATTTTTTTATCTATGGGTTAGTTTATTTTTATCAATTTTATCTATTTAGAGTAGTCAGTCCATTGGGAATATTACACAACTCCTTGATCCATATTTTGACACATTCCCCGATCTATCTTCATCAACTGCCTTTCTTCTTTGAAATGAGATGAGTTTAAGTGTCTTGCTTAGCCCAGTCAAAATATATATTTGTAAAATGTAAAATTTATAACACCAACTATTTCATCTAGTATCCAAAAAATAGAATATTATTTATGAATATTATAATATTAAAACGGCATGCTACTAACACTGTATAAGATCATCTATCTTTCATGGTAAGAAAATCTGAATTTCGGGTTATTTTGATAGTTTAAACGGCACTTTCTGAAGATTTTTAGATTATACCTTTTCATTTGAATATCAGAAACGTGGTATGTATGAATACTGGGTCATAATCACTAGCTTCGTGATCTTTTTATATTATAAAATAAATTATTAATTTGAAAAATCATTATCATAAACATAAAATTAGATAATGAAGTCTAAAACTGTTATAGTTGTTTTGATTTTATTAATAGATCACAAAAATCAAAAAAATGGCAATTAAATGGCATTATAGATGCAAAATTAGTACGATTAATATATATAAAATTACTTCTTGACATAGAATAACAAAAATATTAAGATTTAAATGATATCCATTGATTTTTTATGTAATGATTATAGATAGTCATTCATTTATGTACATTTTTTTTTAAATTCTAATTAAAAAAAAACAAAATTTCAAAAAATTTCATATTTAAGAAATTTAGGTTAGCCATTGATCAAAAAATCACATTTAACACATATATATACATAATTAAAGGCCGCGTAATTCTATTTTATGATAAACTACGGTATTATATGCAGTTTTTTTATAGTATTTTTAAGCCGCGTTTACAGCATGCTATATTCTTTTTAGGAAAACCTTCAACCATGTTATCATAAAAAATGCTAAAAGTAATGCTTATAATACAATGAAAATGCATCGTATTTAGTAAGATGCAAAAAACAAACATGTTTTTTTGTGTATACTCATATAAACATTATATTATAATTTATATTCGAGAAAATATTGAGTCATATAAAAAATGGTTTAAGTATTATAAAAATATATTTAGAATATACAAATTACAAATATATAACCTATCTTAATTTATTTAGATTTAAACACGGTGCTTTTTGATATTATTTGTGAACCTTAATAAATAATTTTCTTAAGTACAATTCATGTTATCGATATATTTTGCTTAGATATTCGCGTCTATTGAATCCTCAAATCCATAAATTTATTACGAGGCAAATGATTTTCTTAAATAATTAGATCACAAAAGAATATGATTTAATCAGGCCTAATTTATATGCCTGAATCGAGTACTAAGTGCATATACAGCCTCTGGTTTAAAAAAAATTTAAAGCAGAAAAGTGAATAAATAAAAATACAAAAAGTTAATTAATATTCGTATTTTTAGCAATAAACAAAAATAATTTTTAAATATTAAAAGCCTCGAACTTTATTAATTCTCAATATATTCCACATATGCAAATAAAAAAAGATATACAAATGATATAATATTTTGTATTATAAAGAAAGAAAACAGATAATCAGCCGCATTAAATAAAAAAAATCAATTTTTTTGTAAGCCAGAGCTTGATATATTTTTATTTAATCTAAATAATTAGTAATTCAATCATTATTTCTTGTGTTACATTGTTCTTTACCATCTAAAAAAATATACCCGAATTTGAAAGAGAATGGTAATTTAGTTTACAAATCGTGTTTCGTTATAGACATATATCTTCTAATTTTAACGCAATAAAAGAATAAATCAGACTTTATTTTTTGTTCTAAATCATTTTAAAGCCAAATACGGCTTATAGTTTTTCTAGTTTTTTCATCAAAAAAAGATTTTACTGCTTCGAATATCTTACCCTGATTTTATTTACATGATGGAGACCAATATAATCAAAAATACGTATTGCTATAATAAATGCCGAAATTATCTTTGGTATGTTTCTTTTATACTGATTAAAATTAAATTTCAGAACAGTTAATTTTAGAAATCGATTTGACTATATATTACATGTAGACAATTGTGCCTTGATGCTTTTTTTTTGTTTCTTAGTTCAAAAATTTCAAATAATAACAGATAGTATCTGCATATTATTTCTAAATCAAAAAAAATCTAAATCGTTTAAAAGAATTGCTACTTATAATCATACATGCTTCATAATGAAAAATCTATTTTGTATATTTGGTTATTTGATTTATAGCTTTTAAAAGTTATAAATGTATAAAATATTCATTTTCATATGAATTATGGCTTTATCTAGACACCTCATTCGATCAAAATGCTCTTCTATTTATTTTTGGTTTTTAATATGTTATCAATACCATATCGGTTACTGGATACTATAATCCGATAAATAGGCATCAAGATTGACATGAAACATGATCTATTAAAAAGAATAAATCTCGTATAAAAATTATTGTGAATGAATTTTTTTGTGACTTCACTTATATTGTTTAGTAACTATGCTTTTACAAATACAATCTTGAATCCAGGACTTACACCAGACCAAGAAACAGCATTTAAGTTAGATCCGGCTGCAATAAGAGCGGGATCATATCCCTATTATTAATGTGGTCCTTTTTTGTATTTGAATTATAGAAATGAATTAAAAAACAGGTTATATAGATAAATGTGACTCTTTTACTTTTATGTATTTATAATTTTATTTTAAATATGGGGGCAACGTTAATAGATTATTAATTTATGGGCAGTGTTTATAAAGAAAAATTGTGTTATACAAAAGTTTCGTGTATAAAGGTCTTTTAAAACGCAAAAAATAAACTTTAAACATCCTAAAAATTGATTTTTTTTTAAAAGTGACGTTGCATAATTTCTTTATCATACAAGATATGTTATTCTTTTTCTCAAGAACATCGCACTAATAACTTTATTTTTGGGTTTTTTTATTAAAATTTTGCGCAGTTTTTCATATAAATTATATATGCGCAATAATATTTTAAGCTGAAATACAGCAATTAATATGCGTGATATAAACAAAGATGAAACAAAATATCTATCAACAGTTTAGCTAAATGTATTGGAAATTTAAAAAATATATGCATTTTCAGCGTAGAAATGCAATGCCACCATAAAATATATCTAAATAAAATCTAAACTTCTAGGGCATGCATAATAGTATTTTTAACCTTAGTTTTCTATTACATATATTCATTTATTTATTCCCCAAAACTTCATTCTGTAATTTCGTAATAAAGTATTTAGACATTAATTATTTGGAATATAATAAATGAATTTGGACCAGGAATAAAACTCAACTCTGGTTATATATGCGATACAGATTCGATGGCTTGAACAAATTTCACTTATTTTTTATCTGCACGTTGCACTATGCATAAAGCCAGTGAATTAAAGAGTTCAAAAAAAATTAGAAACAAGGTAGGCTGTTCGTGCCAAATAATATCGCATCACAGCAAGAATAAATGAATTTGAAATAAAAATGAATTAAAAAATATTATGAAAAATTAGTTACGATTCGCTGATTTCCTTCTGTAAAATATTTCATACGATATACCTGATGATAATATATAAATTTTGGATGAATAATTGATTAAATATTCTAATAATATAAATATAACTCCTAAATTTAATAAAAAATATAAATTTCAGTGTTTCAAAATTTTAATAAATTTTCAAAAGATAAAAATTAATCACGTTAAATTATTGATATTGATTAATAGGTAGACTGTTTCTCTGCTATATTTGATATTTTTATATTCGACATTTGCATGCTTACAATATTTTCAGAACTGTAATGCAAAGAAGACACTATCTTTATATTTTATCGATTATAATTAAAAAATTCAAAAAGATAATATTTGATTCAAAAGTGATTATCTTTTATAAAGAAATTTGTCAAGCCGAATTTAATATTTTGAGCTATCCCTTTTAAATATGAAACAAAATGAGAAAAATTCAGCAAAATTACCAATTACGTTATATAATTTATTAGATTTTTATATATAGAAAAATATACAATTTTTAAATTTTAAAAAGGCTAGTAGTATAAATATAATTGATTCTATATTAATCATAGACATAAACACCCTTTAATTAAAACCCACTACAGCCTGTTCTATATTATAAAAGACATATAAATATATAGTTATATAATCTTGAATGAATTTTACCATTATTATGACATACATTGGTGTACGTTTAAGATGAAAAATTTCTTTTTTATATGTCTAAGAAAATTTATAGCTGTATTCTCAATGTGATAGTATCGTTAAGAACTTCAATATAACAGTAAATTTATTATTTATTTATTAAATTTTACAAATATTCGCACTGTTAAACATATTTTATAAAGATTTAGATAATTTTTGAAATATCTTCATCTATTTACCTTATATAGTAAATTTACAGTTTCTCTACTTTTGGTAAAAAAATATCATTTTTTAATAAAGTACAGGAAATATTTAGCAAAAAAAAAGATATTATATTTTAAAAATAGAATATTCAGCTTGCAGAATGGCAAAAGCCCCTCCATCTTTATAGATTATTTAAACATTATTATAATAAAATCATGGATCATCTGCCTCTATCAAAAAAACAGAATTAAAAACCCTTTCTTTTATTTAATTCGTCGAATATAAAAATAAAGCACAATTACAGCTAGTTAAAATCTTTTCAAAGGCCGAATTTGACGAGTTTTGTCGGTACTTTATAAATGATTAGAGGTTAAAATATCGAATTTTTCTTCCAATTTAACAACAAAAGAATTTCACATATACTTAAATATGCGCAATACATACCAACAAAAGCCTATGATTATATTTTTGTTTTTTCTCTTATTGACTCAAAATGAATATCTTATTATTTAGATGCCATTTGGAAATTCAACAACTATTTACTGAATTTGATTGTTAAAAAAATACGCTTTTTCATAACTAAATATATTATATTTACTAGATAGTACCG
The DNA here is from genome assembly GCF_057557595.1 of Rhyacophila brunnea. Lineage (NCBI taxonomy): Eukaryota > Metazoa > Arthropoda > Insecta > Trichoptera > Rhyacophilidae > Rhyacophila > Rhyacophila brunnea. The sequence continues at coordinate 312,545 of NW_028233338.1, read as the reverse complement.
TATATCGTGGGTTTCTGGCATATGATGCTGATAATATAAGCTGAAACAATAAAATTTTTGATTTTTACACAATTTCAATATAATTTTTTTTTGATTTCATTAAATTTAGATGACACAAAGCTTATACAAAGAATTTTGCTTGTAGATTTATTCTCTAAAAATTTTTTGGATTTGATACTTTAAAGAGTTTGAGTAATTCGCATTTAGAACATCACACAAATTTGTTATTACTTTTAGCCTTTATTTTTTTTTAGCAAGAGATGTATTATATATTTTTACATAAATTTCAGAAAGCATTTGATGACAGATTAGTTGAATAAAAAAAATTATTTCCATTTAATATATATTAAAAAAATATGATTTACTGTGGTTACTTGTTTCTAATTGATATTATTTTTACAAAATTAAGATTCGAACCGAAGTCTATCTTTTTTTATTTTATGTGTGCTTTTGAAAGAAAAATTTGCTATTTTGACAAATATATTTTCTAAAGCAAAATTGTTTATATGGATGCAAATAAAACACCGGTGTTAGGATTCAAGATTTCGCACCAGTAATATATAAATGTGGGATAAGTATTTTTATTTCAGCAGGTGCATTGGCGCAGGTATGTATTTACAGTTTAATATGAGAGAAATTGATTTTTTTAATTTAAGTTCTAAATTTATACACATAAATTCATGGCCAGGTGGTCGTTTGGGTACAAAGATACTTAAATTATGAAAAAAACCACATCTTAGCAGTAGAAGATGGGGGGAAAAATTCTTAAGAATAATTCTCTTTGTACCGTTTTTTATAAAATATAAGTATAAACATAAAAAGTATATATCCTCATAAAATTACCATTAAAAATAAATAAAAAAATAGGAACATAAAAAGTTTTGAAAAGTTAGATCATTATCGAATAGAAAACATCATCATAAAAATTACATTTTAATATTTCTAATCGAGATTGTATTTTGGTTATGATATGGGGGTCTATGTTTTGTTTTTAACTAGATTTCAGCAAAATCCGAACCAATCAAGTTTGCTACTAAGGAGTCCACATTTTCATATATCTATATAAACGCATTAATAATGTATTTTTAAACATAATTTTGTATAAACGTGTCTAAGTCTTACAAAAGAATTTCATATAACCTATTCTTCAATCAGATGAAATAGTAATTGGATTATAAAAATTATGATAGATTATATAATTTTACAACTTTCTATATATATTCATCAACTTTAATATGATTTTTTAAATAGGTTTTTAGGTGTTTAATCTATATATAACTTTTGATTTCGATATCTTAAAATAAGATGATGCTTCAAATTAAAATATTTGTGCAATAAGCATTTTAAATTAATTTTAGAAAGGTTTTTTTCATTATAAAAAAAAATATACATAACTATATATAGTTATTTACATATATTACAACATTCTTATTTTTTTTTAAGCCCATAAAACATAAAAATAAATTTATCTGCAATAATCCATAAAATTTGTGTGGAAAAAAGATTAGATTCGATACATAAAAATATATTACTTTGTGAATAAAATATGAAATATATGATAAATTTGTTTTGACATTATTTTTTATTTTAGAAGTATATAGATCTGTCATATAATTTTTAAAATAATATTTTAAAGCATATTTTAATTGTTTCTCACATCTTTCTTGTAATACAAAATAATAAAAAATAGAAGTAATGGTGAAATTTAGTAATTTAAATTTACATGCACATATAAATTTATTTTATAATAATTTAAAGAATTATCTTGTCTAGAAATATTGAATATAATTTTATTTGAATATTATGCACGATAGAGCCCTTAAAAATTTTATCCACAGAAATCATAGAATGCACAGTGAATATTTAGTATTTTTATAATTATTTAGCTACGAAAAACAATAATATATATGAATATTTAATACACTTGAAAGATAGAGTTTCATGGTGAAAAAAATTGTACAAAATTTATTATGAAATATTTAAGAATTTCACACGCCGTTTAAACTTATTTACCTACACGATGCATTTCAAAACTTTATACAAGTATTAATATGCATTTATAAACTTATATATATGTTTTTCTTATACCCGAATTGTAAAATTTCAAAAAAATGTTTGATTGTGCAAATAAAGTTTTAGCCTAGTATGAATTATTGCATTCTCACCCAACAAGCGATGATTGGTTATATGTAAACTAAATCAAACAGAACGAACCTATGATAATTTTGTTTTATAAACAGCCGTTTTTCTTTATAAATACAATTGAACTTCCAAAAAAAGAATAGATGAAAGAAAACTATCAATATTCTGTATTTAAGAGAAGGTAAAAAACATCTCCATGAAAGAGTGATATATGACAATGTACAGAATAAAAAAGTTATATCTAATTGATTGGCTATAAAAAACAAAGTTGTATTTACAAAATCAGATAGACAATTGAATAAAAAATCTATCGTTTCCACTGCGAATCCGTGATTTGTATAGCTGAATTATCTAAATGATATAAATATGAAAAAAAAACCAATGAAGTAATAAATTTTTCACTTGTACAGGATAAAGAGATCCCCCTCACAGGAAAGTCATTATTGCAACATAGTAAAAAAGCATTTAAAATGGTTAACCTAAGCAACAAAATAAAAAGATTTCATTTTAAAACGAAAAGAGAGAAATAATGGAGTGGTAAGATATGACCGTGTAATATTCGTGCGAAATAAAAGTCTCTAAAAATCAGATAATATCTCAGTCACAAAATAAAATTTTATTTGAATTAAAAAAGAGAGAAATAATGTAGTGGTAAGACATGACTATATAATATTCGTGCGAAATACAAGTTTCTAAAGTCAGATAAAATCCAAGCAACAGAATAAAATAAAATAAAATAAACTAACTGTGGTGAAAAGAAACTAGAATAAACACGGAATAAAGAATAACACGAAAGAAATGGCATTTCGTTGATGAAGAAAATTTATTTCAATAATTATTAAGAAAATACCAATATTGATAACGCAACTAATGTTTTTAATAAGAAGATATGAAAGTTTGATTTATTATAGCTAGAACCTTTTCTACTTTACAAAAGAATAGCACGATAGTATGTCACAGTAACAAATTTGATAGTGTGGATATAAAAAACTTAAGTCATATATATTAAGGTGTTAGGAATGTATGCTAAAGCAGAAACATACCCACGAATAATAGGATTTTTGAAAAAAAATATGCGTTAAAGAAGATTGATTTGATTGGAATGTATAGATGATTGATCAAAAGTGGTATAAAATAGGTTTTTTTTATAGAAAAATCATAAAAACAAATAAACCCATAAAAATATTCTTAATAAAAATACGACTATAGAAATATTATCATTCAATTCATAAGCATATCTCAAATTAGATATCTTGGATCATAGCTTTTATTAAAAAATAGTGAACATGGGACAGAAATATATAAATTCAAAAGGTATTATATTTATTGTAGGTTAATTTGATATATAGCTCTATTATCTTGTTCACTAAAATTAAAAATAGCATTTAGAACAGATTTGGCTGATACTTCTTTCCATCTCGTCATCTTTACAATCTTAAAAAATAAAAATTCTTCACTGTATTAAAAATTAAATTTTTTCAATACTATTTATTGAGCATATGCTTCCATTTCAATTTACATCCCGAATTCCTTAATATAAGACAAATGGTTTTTTGTAACCACCCCATTCCAAGTTATAACGCGTGCTAATATCCGTATTAACCATAAATAAAATTCTAATAGAATTTACTTTATTTATTTATGTTTTACTTCTATTACCTTTTAGGAAGTTCGCTTTATACTAATAGGAACTATTGCTTAACTGATGCGTCTCTCTGTGGAACTCCCCCAGCACTCATTGTCACCCGTAATCACCGTGGATTGGGCCCTTTATCATAGGCGGCAGTCATTATGTGGAGGGAATGAGATTCTGTCTACTGTTCATCGCTAAGAGTTACAGTTACAAACACTCTACACTTACCTATATTCTTGCTGAACAGTGTGGGATCTTTTTCATTCTGGAGGCACATTTCAACGGCTTACACAGCCACCTCCTATTTCTCATGGCTTGTCAATGCTTTATGGTTTATCTTAGATTGTTCACTGGCCGCCCCCTTGGGTATTTTTCTTTAGAGTAAATTCGTTTCGGAAATTAGCGTGGGGCGGGTGTAAGTGGAACCCGCGACCCCTCACTCTGGGGTCCGACTTGTAAACCACTCAACCATTCATCATAATAAAAAGATATTTATTATTTTAAATACAACGGTATAAACTTCGATCATTTTGTTATTAAACAAAGTATGGTGAATTTAAACATGATTAAATAGAATTACTAATATTTAGGATACAATAATAATCTATGGTGAATTAATAATATTTGAAACAAAAAATCATATAGTTTTTTGTGGTGAATTTGTCGATCAATAAAAAATCACACTTTCTAAAAACTCAAAATAGCAATTATTGTCTAGCCAAGTTAAGGTTTTTTTTTGTTTAGGATAAAATAAATTTGGCAAAGGATGAAATTTTAAATTGCCGATAATTTTAAAACATCAACTTACTATTTCAAATTTTCGAATAATTATATAGGGACAATCCTTATTTTAAAATATATAATTTAGCAATTTTTTTAGATAAATGTTTTGAAGCTTTCTTTTTTTTTGTCCACGTAAGAATGAATTTTCTTGTTGTAAAATTCGCATCAGCCAAAATTTTTAATGTAAATATAATATTATTTAAGTATTATACAATTTTTGCAATATATTTACTTTTCAAAAAAGAATTATTATTTTTTATTTTTAATCCAACTAATAATAATGAGATTAAGCCATGTATTTATAAATCAGAAAACCAGTTTTTTAAAATGAAAAGATTCTGAATCATTTACAGTGAATACCTTTATATTTAAATAAATTATAAATTAGAAGAAAGAACAAAGATACTCAAGTTATTAGAGACATACTATTTTGTAAGAAACATATTTCAGTTGCGGAAACAAATCAACACGTATGATAATATTAACTTCCCTTTGCTTTGACAAAAATTAATATTTTTATTGAATTTTTTATCGAATTAATTATCAAAGATTCCATTATTTTTTGTATTTTTGATCAACCCTTAGAAACTTAATATTATTTCTGGATCATATGTCAAAAAAATTAATTAAAAGACCATTTCATTTAATATCAAATACACAAACAAAACACCAGTATTACAATTTTATGCAATATCACTATACTAACCCTTTCCCAAAACCACCAAATTCCACACAAATAAATTAAGCAATCTTATCCAAATAAATATAAACCACGACAGATTTTAACAAATCCCAAAACCATCTAAGACTGTCTTTAATAAATTAGTGTATCTATAAATATGGATTCTTTTTTTAGAATAAATCATGAATGACTTCAGTTTATATATTTTTGTAGATTGTGTGTATGCACGATTTTTATTTGAGAGTGAGATCTTGTGTGAGCGGGATTTCAGTAAACGTGCTTTATTTTTGGATAAGTTTTTGTTTTGTAGTAAGTGTGGTTGTGTTTTTGGAAATAATGGCTTTAAATGTTTATGTGAAAAGACAGGCAATATGTATTCGTGTAAGTTTATTGTTGTTGATGATACTCATTATTTGTGTAGTAAAGAAAGTTCAATTGAGTATAATATTGCTAAATTATACAACTTAGAAGATTATAACACTATATATAGTAACGGAATAAATATAAAATCTGATCGAGCCATAACATCTTATACAAAAAACCTTGAAGATGCCAGCACTGTAAATAGTAAAAGAATAAATATAAAATCAGATCAAGAAATAACATCTTATACAAAAAACCTAGAAGATTATGAAACTATAGATGGTAACAGAATAAATACAAAATCAGACCAAGGCATGATATCTTATGCCAAAAACATAAAAGATGCCAACACTGTAAATAGTAAAAGAATAAATATAAAATTAGATCAAGGAATAATATCTTATGCTAAAAACCAAGAAAATTTCAATTTTATAGATAAAAAACAGGATCATAGAAATATAAATTCTGTTGTTCAACCTAATTTAGTATATTCAGAAACGATATGTAAAGCAAAAACCAATCATGGTACATGTATAATAGATTCAAAGAATTACTTAGTGGAAAAGGATAATAATAAGACTAAAGAATCTGTGGACGAAGATAGCAGTATATCCACTATACATACAAATGAAATGAAAAAAATAGCACAAGATGATTTGCAAAAATCCGACAAGATATATACTTGCTTTTTTAAACAGAACAATGTTAAAAAACGTGGCAGAATTCTAGATTTGAACAAATACCCTATCAAAAACAACGAATATATTAAAGGCATAAGTAAAAATATATATTATTCTCACGATTTAAATCTAGTAAAAAAAGGTGAGCAGTGTAAAAATCAAAGTGAATATAAATTAACTTCAAATAATATTCAGCAAAATGGTCTTCCATCATCTTTATTTTCTATAGATCCTAATACAATTTGCAAAAATATTCAAAAACACAATTTTTGCCATGAGTTCATAACTACAAACATCTGTTCACATTCTAATGATGTTTTGTGTGGGTATTTAGGATTAAGTCAAATCTCAAAGTTTTTGGTTCATGAGAACGGTATTTTTTATGAACTAAGTGGTGATGCACTTGAAGAAGAGACGAATGAATACAAATCTAAAAGATCCACAGAAACTAAACATACAATGAATAATTCGTCAAATATGTTTGAAAATGAATTACAACAGGTTTATGATCTACAGGAGGTAAAAGACGCATGGAAATTTATATCATCTTCTAAAGAAAGTACCAAAGAAAAAGTTGGTTCTTATTCAAATATTTATTGCCGAAAACACATTCCAAATATTCTAATACAGAAGAATTATAATGGTGATTCTAGTTTAGACGAATCACTTAAAATTTTAGATATACATAGTAAAAAAAATAGTGATGGTGGCACGAATTTAGAAGAATCATCGAAACATTCTATTACGTTTAGTAAACATAATAATAGTATATCTATTTGTGAAGGAGCATTCACCAATACTAATGTACCTACTAAAGCTAATGATAATTTGCCTTTTTTAGAAGTATCAGTCAGAGATTCTAATAGACTTACCAAAAAGAATATTAATAGTGGCTCTATTTTAGATGATAAATTTAAAAATTCAAATACACTTATCAATAAGAATATTAACAGTGGCACTATTGAACATGGAAATGAAATTTGTAGTTTAGATGCACGTAAATGTAAAAATTTGAATATAACAGAAGATGATGCAAGATTCATACAACACGAAAATGAATCTTTTCACCCAAATACATCTGAATGTACTAATATTTGTAAAATAGAAGATCACGGTAAATCAATCGAATATACTAATATCCAGAATAAAGATAGAAAGTCTATATACACATGCAAGAGTATCAATAATAGCAAGAGCAACCATTCCAGTGATAATCTGAAAAAGAAAACAGGACCATCAACCACAACCCAAGGGCCAATCCGAAAAATCCAATTTAATATATCCACGAAATTAGCATCCAATTTAGACAAAACAGAGCATAGTAAAGTATATGAAGAAGATTGTAGCCGATTATTCGAATCGATGGGTATTTTAGATAAAAGTGATGGAGCTATGAATGATGTAGTTAATAGGTATAATTTACAGAATGAGAATGGTTGTTTGGTAAATTTAGGGACGGAATCGAATTTGAATGACTTTAAGAGTAATTTATTTAATGATTTTGGAAGTGGTTCAATATATTCTGCTGGGGGAATGTATTTGAATGGTATATTAGATGATAATTTTAATGGTTTAAATAACATTGATCTTGATTTATATAATACTATATCAGGTAATAATTTCAATTGTCCAAATAAGATTGATCTTAGCTCTAATAATATGTCATTAGCAGATAATTTTGATCATCTTCTAAATATCAATAGTTTAAATGATAGTGGTTGTACAAATAAGGAAGAAATTGGTTATAATATTGATAGTAGACCAATACTTAATAATAAAGTAAATAATAGAACTATTAATGATAGGCAAATAAACAATAATGACGAAACGACAAGTGACATTAAAATAAGACAAACAATTCATCCTCACGAAACAATTAACAACACAAAACTTATAAATAATAGGGGAATGACCATTAATTCGGAAAAAAAAGAAGATATAGGTAAATATGATTGCATGAAAATAACTAATTGTGAATTAAAAAATAGAGAAGAAGATATAAGTAAATATGAAAATGGAGAACTTACTAGTAATCCCACACAGATCCTTATTGATCACAACACATATAAAGAAAAAAATATCGGTTATGACATTAAATCAGCTTCCCATGATGATTTAAAAAATAATAATGAAGATTTGCAAGGCTCTGAATATAATATCTGTCCCAAGATGTATAATTTAAACAACAATGATGTATTTAATCCTAATACTCGCATTAAATTCAATCCAAATACTCGCGATACATGTAATCCAAATACTCGCGATACATGTAATCCAGATAATAACGATACATGTAATTCTAATACTCGCGATACATGTAATCCTAAAACTCGCGATACGTGCAATAAAACAGGTTTTCACCGTTTTAACACTAATAATGGTAGCATTCATCACATAGTTCCATTGAGAAGCAGTAATTATAAAGAGGGGCTATCTAAAAAAACATTATCAAATAATAATGAAAATCGTTGTGGTTCTAGCACAAATTTAACAAAAAAAAATTTAAAAACCACAATCGACACCATTATAGATCACAGCATGAAAGATAAACATGCTTGTAAAAGATTTGTGACACTAAACCATGATTTTTTGTTTGTGGCTTTCAATAACCACAAGATCTATGGTTTGGAGTATATGAGAAATAATGATAACGGCAATAATTTTTCGCATATTTTGTACTCAAAGAAACAGTTGAACGGGGAATTTGATGATGATATGAGTACATTTGATGTAGAGAACAAGATAAATGAAATTAATTTTCTTTTAACAGATAGAAAATGTAAAAATGAAGGAAATAGGTTTGGAAACATCGATATTCGAGTTAAAAGTAAAAGAACAGAAATATGTCATGTCGATTCTAGAAATCGCAAAGAAGAAGTTATTCAACCAGCAAAAAAAGATACTTTACATGATTTTACTTTACATGATTTTACTTTACATGATTTTACTTTACATGACTATACTATACATGACTATACTATACATGATGATACCATACATGATGATACTGGGTATGAAAAAAAACAAAAATACAATTCGGAAACCAAATTTAGTTTTCCACGATACCTAAAAAAACGAAGTAATTTTGAACCTATATATAGTGACACGGAATCAACAAATTTTGAAACAGAAAATATATATGATAACGATGGTGTTAACAAGAAAGAGAAAGAAAATATAGATAAAGTACTTAGCTTTTACGATATATACTTGCTTAATAATACAAAGAAAAAAGATTCAATAGCCCTTGATAATTTTATAAATAGTATTGATTGTTGCGCTGATGAATTAAAAAGGAATATCAGACATCTTAAACCTTTAATACATAGAAACCAGAGTAACGAGTATAAAATTAACGATAAACACCATACCAATGTCAATAATTCACATGATAATAGAACCTCTATTGATCTACTCTTTCCTAAGACCATGAAATATCATAATGATGTGATTGATAGAAAGTATTTAAAAAGTATTTTTACTGAAATAAAAGATAAATATACTATTGAAGAAAATAGTACAATCAATAATCATGATATAAATGTTGCAAATTGTATGGGAAAACAATATGAAAATCCGTATTTGTCATGTTATCATTCTGAGAATAATAATAGTAATAATAATCATATCGATTGTACATATAATAAGAAAAATCACTTCAGTTCAAATTCATCAAAATACCATTCTGATATGTATAATAGTTATATAATGGGCACAAATGTTAAGGAAAATCAATTTGAAAATCCAAATCCTTCAAAATACCATTCTGATATGTATAATAGTTATAATATGAGCACAAATGAATACAAAAACCACTTAAATCCATCAAATTATCATAAAGAGGATAATTTTGATATTGATTACAATAAACCAGCACATCAAAATGGCTTTGCAACTACAAATCAACCTAGTTTTATCCATATGAAAGACAAAAATCACAACACCATGTATGCAAAAGCAGAAAATAATATTTATTGCCCATCTTTTTTTGAGACAAAAATAGGAAAGATTGGTACTTTTAATCTAATAGAATCCAATACGAGAAACCATGATATATATTCTAAAGAAGAGTCAAAATATAAAATCGATGAGAATTTTATTGAATATGGGAAAATTAAGGACGATGATAAAAAGTATATGAGTGAACATCTGTATGATATAATTAATAATACAGAAGAAAAAGGAAAGTATGCAAAGAAAAACAATAATAAAAATGTACATGGAGATAAACAAAATATACTGGCTAGAAATAAAGAAAATATTGAAAATAATATGCATATAAAAGATGGATACATGGGTTTATATGATGATTCATATAATAAGGAAAAGACTAAGATTTCTCAAGATTCTACAAATAACATAAACCAAATTCCGGAGGATGAAAAATATATAGTTTGCAACAAAGAAAACCAGATATATGGTAGTAAGCTAGGAATTATAAATATTGAGAATCAAAGTGATACTGATAAGAGCATATCTAGGCTAGAAAAAATGAGTACTGTGCATTTTTATAAAGAAAACTTAAGTAACATCAATGATAAAATAAAAAATATAGAAACAAACAGTATAATAAATGAAGATCTGCTTGACGAGGAATATATTCACAATAAATATAACCAGAAAAACAATTTTCCTATAGATGATATGGACAAGGAAAGAAATATTGATGAAAAAAAATTAAGAAAAACCAATTCGATAGGTGTTATAGAGGAATATCATAATAATTTCGAGAAGAGAGCCAATACAAACATTGATGAGTGTAATATTGATTTTCAAACTAAAATTGATAATGCCAGAAGGACTACAAATGACTGTAGTACAAGAAATTTTGAAAACATGATATATAATACCAGAACGGCTACAAATGATCGTAGTACAAAAATTATAAATATGAATGATAATGCCAGAACGAATATAAATGATCGTAGTGCTAATTTTGAAAACATGACCAATAATACCAGAACGACTACAAATGATCGTAGTAATAATTTTGAAAACATGTCTAATAATACGAGAATGACTATAAATGACCACAGTACTAATTTTAAAAGCAGTATTGATAATACCAGAATGACTATAAATGATCATAGTGTTAATTTTGAAAACTTGATTAATAATACCATAACAACTGCCAATGACAATTTAAATAAGTTCGAAAAGGGGATTAATATTGGTGATAATAATAAAGAATATAAAAACTTCCCAACGACAATGATAAGTAAGGTTTATCCTGCCTCTGTATTTACATCGCAAATAATGCCATTTATAACCAAACAAATCTTCAAAGAAAAATACATTTACAACCCAATAAACAACACATACGTTGAAAAAATGACATCATTTCCACCACCCCAAAAAGAATTAGACTTCAACATAATAATATCAAACATAGAAAACAATATGGACACACGAACAACATGTATGATAAAAAATATTCCAAACAAATACACCCAACAAATGTTAATAGAAATGATAAATGAACACCACGAAGGATGCTTTAACTTCATATACCTTCGTATGGATTTTAAAAATAAATGCAACGTTGGTTACGCTTTCATCAATTTTGTAGACTGCGAATCTGTAATTTCTTTCTATAAAAAAATTAATAATAAAGGATGGAAAAAATTTAGATCCAATAAAATAGCTAAACTCACTTATGCTAGTATTCAGGGTATCGATAATTTGGTCAGAAAGTTTAGAAATTCTAGTATCATGTTCGAATCTAAAGAGTATAGGCCTAAAATGTTCTATGTTGATGGACCAATGAAAGGTAAAGAAAATAATGACGGTATAAACGAATAGATACGAGTCAATAGAGAGAGTTTGAAAATATTATTCAATAACGAGCTTATATACGTAGATTAACAACTAAGAATAATTAATTTATAAACAATTGAATAAGTGATGGCAGCGAAATATTATTTTTATTGAAGATGTTATACAAAAATATTTAATAACGAGCTTATATATTAGATATTAAAAATGTAATAAAAAATTTTAAACTATTTGATTATATAATAGCAGTGAAATATTATTAGTTTATAGATATAGTTATACAAAAAATATTTAATAACGAGCTTATATATTAGATATTAAAAATGTGATGAAAAATTTAAACCATTTGATTATATGATAGCAGTGAAATATTATTATTTTATAGATATAGTTATACAAAAAATATTTAATAGCCAGCTTATATGTGTAGATAAAAAACAATAAATAATAATTAATTAATAACCAATCGAATATGTGATTTTTATGAATTGATAGGCAGGTATTTAAATATAGCATAAAATAATAATAGGAGAAGTAAATGACTTACAGTTTAGAAAAAACCGATTAAATTTTTTTATATAACATAAAATAATTATCAATTTTGAAAACAATATTGATAATTCCTTAACGTTTAAAAAATGGCAATAGAGAATACCATGTTCGAATCGATCATTAAATATGATCAAAAAAAGGAAAGGATAAAATAGTTGCTATGTTAAACCATTAAATCAAACGGACATTGAATAGCAGCGAAAATTATAAAATAAATAATGAGAATTATTTATTTCTCGAATATTAGAATAATATGCATTGTTTTGAGAACAAGGTTTTTAGTATATTATTTATATCCAATGGCTCGTAAAAATTAGCAAAATTGATTTGAGCCTGGACTAAAATATAAAAATTTATTTCTTTAGTCTTCCTAGCATATTTGTTGATTTATTTATTTTAAAAATCGTCAGTAGTAAACCTTAAATTCATTATTTTTTGTATTATTGATGTTTTTTATTCAATATTTATCATAAATCTTAAGATTCAAGCTTATATCGCAAAACCTTTTTTATAAAATAGCCATGAAATTTATTTGTTTCTATGTATTGTTAGTACTTCGAAAAAGACATACTCATTTTAAAACAATTCATTGAATTATTTTTGCCCTTTATGTTATCACTATTTTCGAAAATGCCAACGAAAAAAAATTAAGAAATCATTAGTTAGTTTTAACACATTAATCTTTCAATAATCAAGAAAAACTTTAGATGATTCTATAAATGAGTGTTATCATAAATGTGTATGCAAGATAATATATGTGAATTTACTAGTTGGTTTTATCTTATCGATATTTAAATAACCAAGAAAAACTTTAGATGACTCTATAAAGTAGTTATATCATGCATATTTTTTTATAAACAACTAAGTATTTACTGTAGATCTTATCTATTATTATATTAAACTAAATAAAAAACTTTAAATAGCTTAATAAATCAGAAAATCAGACAAAAAAACCTTATATATTTTATGATATTAGCCAATGAATCGATTTTACAATTGTTTATGAATGTGGTCTTCTTATGCTTTATGTAGTTTCATATTTTTTGTAAATATCTTTATCAGTTTATATTATAAGCTTAATTTATGGTATTCACAACAACTATTTTAATTTTCTTTAAACTAAAAATTTTCAATTGTTTAATTGCGATATTTTATGATATTTCTGAACACTCACGCTAAAATGTTATTCCAAGTATTCAAACTATATAATATACATAAAAAGAATAGAAATCTATTGATTTATCATTTAAAAGTCCAAAAATTTTTTTTTAGTGAAGTGGTGTATTATATAGGCTTCTTATTAACATTAACATTAATATCGATTAAAATTACAATTATGCCAATAGCAAAAATTATTTATATTTTAGGTGAAAATAGAAACATATTCTACATTCGTATTCGATCTATATCATAAATGTATAGGAAATGAAAAAAGAATTATTATAAGACCAAAAAATCGATAATGAAAAAATATATTTACTGCCCATTTTTGTTTATGTGGACAAACGAACTAAAATATAGAAACCAAAAACATGATTGAAATTCAATCGGTTCAATTTATACATTTTATTTCATAATACTAAAATTTAAAAACATATAAATTCTTACTTTAGTAATGTGTATATTAGCATCTATTGCAGGGTTTTAGCTAAGCCACCCCAAATCATTTTTTTATTTTTATAAAATAAAAAAAAAATCGTATATGATCCCCAAATTCGATTCTTAAAAATTAATATTTATACGTTTCTAATCCTTTACTGAATCACAATCGACTAGCGGAACTCTTTCGTGTCTGATTTTCGCTATTAATTTGTCTAGATTACCCTCTTAAAGATAAAAAAAACCAAAACCAATGAGATACTAGAGGATAATACGGAGAAGTATTCTGCCACATTCGTTCGGAAAATCTTATAATCCAGCCTTGTAAAAATAAAATCAATGTAGGTAGATTAAATGGCAAAAAAAAGAACCCGTACTTATATCAAAAGCACTAAAAATATGCCCCATATTAAAATTTCAAAATATTATAATTTATTTGATTGTATTTTATCTGGTGTAAATAAATAAAAAAAGTCATAAAAGATTCTGGTTTTGATAAGAAGAACAACGTGTTTTGCGAAAATTATTGATAGAAATGGGGTAAGAATAATTTTATCGGGAAGCAAAAATAATATCAGTGACCATAATACGATTATAGAGCCGATGGAAGTAAATATATTCATAGTAGAGGAAACAGACTGGGTTTCATGTTGGTGCTATGTATGGTAGAGAGAATTGAAATAAGAAAAATACGACTTTGTACGGGTATAAATCGCAATACAAAATACGAAAACATTAACAAATATTAATTTGTTCTTCAAAATTCAAAACTAAGTATTGATATCCCGAGAGGCTATAAAAATTTGTCTGCATATGGTTTATATCATAAAACAGCAAATCATAGCTTTATGCTTGTGATTCATGTAAACAAGCAACATAACACAATTAAAGGCTTTTGTCGCAATTAAAATCATTGATAACAAAAAATTATGAATACGAAATAAAAATTACATTCTATTCATTATTCTATTATTATTACTTTTTTATTAACTGTTTGCCGTTACCGAATTATAAGTTTTTGTCTAATAAAAATTGGGTTTTAGAAAAATATTTCAGGACAGGTCGTTAAAAACGCATCTTAGGGCTTAACTCTTGCTTAACCCTTAATTATAAAGCATAAAAATAAAAAATGTAGAATTTAAACTAAAAACACCGTAAAAAATATGAAGTGTGGTCCTAAACTTTCAACATTATAAAGACCCAGCATCATTGTTGAATAAGATTTACGCCAGCCTAATCTTTGCCCTTCAACTGTATCTAAAATCCATATTCTGTCTATATTTTTGACATCGAATATTTGTTAAAGAATAAAAGTTCAAAACGCATATTTTTTGAATTGGTGATCCAATTTCTTACTGTCGTTTAAGTTCTCTACTGAAAATTTTTTGTCGCATCATAAAATCATAGCTGTAAAAAATAAAGCAATAATTGGTACAATTCTTTACCTTCAAAAATTATATTAATAAAAAAACAGTGTGATTTTAACAGTGTGTTTCTTTGAATGTAGCTGTTAGATTTTGTTTTTATCTAGATAATTTTTTTTAATATAGATATCTCAGATATTTTTTTTTATTCTTTCGATTGTATTTAGTCACCATATCTGACATTTTCTTTAGTAAAAATATTACAAAAAGTAAATTATGCAATGGAGACATTTTATATATTGAAATGATCACTAGGTATAGATACAATTTCATATATTATGCTTCAACTATCATATTCGAGAAAAAAACACTTCAAATGATAATTTATAAATTTTTTTATCTGTATGGGATTAAAAAAATTAAGAAGATAAAATCTTTTAATTTATTTCAAACATAATGAGCTCTTATTTTTGTTTGCTTTGTCAGTTAATTTAGGGATTTCCGAGATATCAAAAACATCTATATTTTGTGTTGAATCATTCATATTCTATTGTTTATGCCAATATTTTAGACATTAATTTTTTTGTATTTGTAACTTGAGCTTAAAATATAAAGTATTAAAAAAAAATTTCCTTTTTTGCAGATAAAATATAAAAATTTATATTTAACATTATTACATTTATTAAAACGATAAATTAAGATTATTATATTTATTAAATATGACTAAATTTTTACTTGTAATTCTCATATTAAGTATTTATATTCATACTCGTAACATTATAATTTTTTCGAATACTTTTTTGCAATGATATAATTATTTTTTTTCTTTCAATTTCTTGTCGACAAACGTAGTTGTTCCATCGTAGAGATTTGATATTGTCATAAAACATAATTACTTGTTTAATTGATTTATATATATTTTATTTATAGTATATGTTTTTTTATCGATAATGTATGATGTTTTCCATAAATTTATGATTATATTATCATTATATTTTTTTTGCTCTACATGGAAGCTTAATATTTAAATATAAAAAAAGATACAGTGGTATCAAAGTGTAAATAATATTTTATGAACATCTAAAAGTTTTAAGAATATACATAAATATTTTCAATTCATTAAATATATTTATAATTTGAACATGACTTTAAATTTATAGGATTGGGAAATTTATCGTTCCATCCATAAAATTTTGTATTTAATGGCTGTTTTTATGTTTCTATTATGTAATAAAATATATTTTTGCAATTATTTTCGATTTAACCACATATTATTATTTGTCATCTGAATAGGTCC
Source organism: Rhyacophila brunnea (assembly GCF_057557595.1). Lineage (NCBI taxonomy): Eukaryota > Metazoa > Arthropoda > Insecta > Trichoptera > Rhyacophilidae > Rhyacophila > Rhyacophila brunnea. Next base: position 295,675 of record NW_028233338.1, on the reverse strand, counting down.
TTACCTGAAAAAACAATGAATTTTATTTACTTTTTTTAAATACGATTTTTTCGATCAGTTAATTCTTAACTAACGAAAAGGATTTATAAAAGAAACTAAAAAGCTCTGTTTTTTCAATTTTCACAAATTTTTTTTTTTATATACAAAAAATAATTTTTGAATTTTTAATCGTATAATTTTAATCAATTTTTTCTATTTATAAATTATAAGAATTAAAGGTTGTTTTTGTTATATGTATATTCGGTAGTTTATATCCCTATAATTCAATATATTCTTTTATTACTTTTATGCATATCTATACGGAACACATTTACATACAATAAATTTATTGTTAAAAGAATTCTCTAATCCTTGATTTCGGCGTATTTAATACGAAAAGCATATTCATAGGTAATATATGATCAACCCAAGGTATGTCTATGCATTAGACAATCAACACAACACCTAAAAATATTTCGAAAATAAGTTCCTTTTTTTATTTTAACTTCTGTATTATGAAATTTGTATTGGCAACATTAGGCATTTAATTACAGTTTCTAACGAGAAATATAAATGATTTATGGAAAGACCTTTTTTTATAATTACTGACCATTGATAGCTTTATACTGCAAAAAGTGACATCAATTCAATCCAAAAAATGTAATTTTATGAAAAAAAATATAGTTACTTCATAATACCTTTAAAAAATAGAAATGGTGTAAAAAAGAGTGTAATCATAGCTATAATTTGTAATAAATAAAATGATACAATTTAAGTTTCTATACTATAAACACAAATTCAGATTCCATAGCACATAAATTGTACTATATGATCATGTGAATATAATTATTGTTATGTTTTATATTTCTTAAAAATTTTATTGAATAAATTTAATAGACAAGACGTCTAGACCAATAGTTTATTAAATAAAAGTTTAAAAATTTTATTCCGTGTGTGAATTATAGGGTGCAAATATCAATAAAGGGTAAAAGATCATAGTTAAAAAATAACAACTTTAAATATTTTAATTTTAGGAGAATACATTCATGTTATACCAATAAGAAAAAAGATTTGCGTTTTATATTTGACCACTTAGAGCTTTAAATTTTACGAAGAAACATCCATACTATGCAAACATGGAAAAAAGATTACTTAACATACACCAGAAATAGACTCAGTTGTTTCAGCCTCATAATTAGTGTATTTTTAAGTTAGGAGATTTATTTTACTGGTGTCATCCTAGAATCTCTTGCAGATAGGCGGTATATGTTAACTTTTTGATAATTAAAAGTTTCTCTACAAATAAAATCACGGTATTTTTTTAAAAACACTATAAATTATCTAAACAGATTTTTTGAGATAATAAATTCTTTATAAAAGTTATATTATAACGAAATATCAATATAATCTGCCGGATGTACATAATACCCCGCAATTTCTGATCTTACCATAGTTTACGTTAATAAATACAGTTAAAATGTAAATAATTATATGTTTGATTGTTTTTTCAGAAAATTTTCGAATAATTTATAAATATTTTGAAATTTTTAGTTTATGAAAATTTATTTCAAAGTTTTTCCGACTAAAAATTCAACTACCAATTTAATTTAAATAATGTATGAATATTAAGAATGTATGTTAGCGTTTAATAAATAAGATATTATCAAGATATAGATTTTTTCGCTTAATTACTCTACATTCAGATTATTTAATTTTCACGAGAATTTAGAAATAAATAAAAAGATCGAATTTTATAAACCAGTTTTTTTCTTTATGGTTAATTTTTCAAAAGTAACGTAAATTTGTTCAACCTAATCGTTGAACTGGATTTTATAAAGCTGTTTATTTATTTTTAGGTTGATTTATTTTTTAGACACTTAAATTTGTTCAACCGAAAATCAGGGTTGGATTTTATAACGCTGTTTATTTATTTACAGGATATTTATTTTTAGCTCCAAAAGTTGTTCAACCAAAACTCAGCTTTGCATTGTTATTGCGCTGTTATTCTTTTTATCTATAGCAACTTAAATTTATTCAACCAAAACTCTGGATTGAATTTTATAAATATAAACTTTTTTTTTATCAAGGATTAAAAGATTTTGGTTTTTTTGTATTTGTTCAAGCAAAAATTTAGAAAGCTTTCTAAACATAATTCCTTAATATTTCGTTCATCCACATGATCTATGCAATCTTCTTCTTTTAAGACTTATTAATTCAATAGTTTTCCTTTATTTTTTTAAATATAAATTGTTACGATAAGCAATCTTTCGTAAAAATAAATTTAAAAATTACTATTTAAGATTATTTTATTTGGCAACTCAAATGCAGCACATCAATAATAAATTCTATAAGCCTAAAATTTAAGTGTCTTAAAATCGAATTTATAAAACTCAAATATTCAATTAATTATCCCATCAAATCAAAATGAAAAACTTTGAGCCACGAAAAAATTTATTATTAATTAAATCAACAGGAGAAACGCCACTAATTTTCAAAGATATCCAAAAAATTCGATCACAAGCATTCGTATGCCACACCAAAGAGAAGTCAAATTACTTTGATGAAGGAATATCAGCTGAACATCTTTTAATAAAACGAGATTGTGCATTATTTATCCAGTATGTATCCACTAGAAGCAAAAATCAAATGAAAAAGCTTAGAGCCAAAAAGAAAATAAATGCAAATATGGATAAGACCACAAACGATTTGAATAAAATTGAAGGTGATATTGAAAAGAATTTAAATACAATAAATAATAGTGGAATTAGTTCAGATCAAAAAATAATTATGGGTAGACAATATAATGGACAACTAATAGATTTAATAGAATTTAAGATCAACGAGTTTAAAAGTATGTTCCAGATTTTAAAAGAACAACCAAATATTCATGCCACTGAATCGAATTGTGGATATTTTACTGTTTTCGTTGGTGTCGAAAATGAACGGACAGTAAATTTGTTGACAGATATCTTTTCTCAAAAGAGTAATGAAGTTTGTCTTGAGTTCATTAATTATGCTTTGGTTATTAAACAAATAAATTCTACTGTGTCTGAAGAGAATAAAATAACTGATGATCCTGAGAGACAGCCCGCTAATATAGCTAATAATGATACAGAAATCAACATTGAAATAAGTTTGAATTTGATTAAAGAGAATGAATTAATAAGAACAGGACCAATAATAAATTTAGGCATCAGTCGTTCTTGGTTCTGTGCAACTGAAATTTTCAATAAAGCCTGTGAAAGAGAAGATGTTAAGAAAAAGAAAAATATATCTGTCAATGAAATCAAAGACACTATTGGAACATTACATCTGGAGAAACAAGATTTAAAAGAAATTCGTTTGAAAAAAGGAAAGAAGTATCGCAGAGTAGATCTTAAAACAAACAGTGATACACCTAATGATCAATAAATTTTCTATTATTAATTTCATTAGTATCTTTTTAATCAACATTTCGTTTCATAAACCATATCATTATGTTTTTTATATGATTTATTAAGGTTAAACATTCGAAAAATATTTTTTTTATTTATGGGTAAAATTTTGATTTGACTTTTATATTTCCTCAAACAGATTGTGTAATACAATGCGTGTGGTAAACTTCATCAATATCTTTTACTAACACCTTCTCTGCCGTATCCGCATTGATACCGCTTTTTTTCTCGAGACTTATCGGCTTAAGAGTATTTCTCAATCCCATGGTTTGCAGATATGCCTCGACTTCGTTGGATATCACATGTTTTTTCAATAATTCTTGTGGAATTTTGTATCCACCCATCACATGTTATTACAAACATAACATATAGAATGTTTTATGCAATATAATCCATGTTTGATGCCTTTTAAAGCAATATTAAGGTTGAATTATAAAATACTCAACTTCGAATCTTAGTAAAATTATTGAAGTTTTGAATTCACCACGCCCATTGGCATTTTCAGATCATAAAACTATCAAATAATACCACTTATAAAAATACACAAAAAACAGGTAAGCTGTCACATGTCAAGAGAAAGCCTTTGCTTTATAAAAATACCCTTGTTTTGGGGCTGAACCAACTTAATTTATTACACAATTCAAGCGCAAGTTACCAAGTAAGTTTTTAGCATGAGGGATATGTTTTACCGAAGTGTTGACACCATTGACATTATATATTAAGATTTTTCTCAGCAGATATTTTTTAAAATTCTTAAAGTATATTAAAAATAAGCCTTTTAGAAAATAAATTTCTTTATTCAGTAAATAGAATGGTAAAAAAAATTCTTTCTTCCATCATGATATGAGATGCAGTGGTTGCAAGATACCATAGCTGCATATTTATAGCTTAGAGATACAAACAGACAGAAAAAATACGCACAAACAATAGAAACGAAAAAAACACACAAAAGAATAAAACTTGAGACAGAATATGTATTGAATAGACTTTCAAAAAAATAAGTTAAAAAGAGAAATTTTTAAGTTTTGCACCAAAAATTTAGACGGCAAAAAAAATGAATTTATACATAACTAAATTCAAGATCTCTCTAGTATAAAAGATACCCAGGAAGAATTTCAAGATGACAGGCAGATAGAGTATATAATTATTTTGTTATTAGAGCAATCTACAGTTATAAATGAACTAGTTAAATTGCACAAATTCATTTTGTCCACAAAAATTTTTATAAAATGCACACTAACTAGAAACCGCCAAACAATGACATTATTGTATTAATCAGAATTTTTATAGTTTATTGACTATCATAGTATAAAATCAGTAAAAAACAGACCAAGTCTTTTATTTTAAGAAAAATTGGTAAACAAAATTTATTCATTCAATTTTTTACATACGGCATATTCATACATCTTCTACTATTTCTGCTTTTTATATGAAATAGAATATTTATACAAACTTTATGTAAAGGAGTTAAAAACCCCAGACGATGCAGAAGCAACATACAAGCTCTAACACACGGCAAGACACTTGAACTCATCTCAATCGAGAGAAGAAGAGCAGTTGATAAAGAAATATTGCAGAAAGGTGTCAAAAGATGCATCAATAAGCATTGCAATATTCCCAATATGCAGTCCACGTCTAAATAGACAAAATTGATATCAAGAAGATTAACCCATAAATAAATAAATTATGCACGAACTTTGCATTTGAAATGAGCTTAAGATGTTAAATAGAGTCGAGGCATATTTTCAAACTCTAGGATTGATAAACAATTTTTACTGAAAAGTATTGAGAGAAAAAATGGTGCTTATGAGAGTTTAGCAGATATATAAATTATTAAAATCATTGATGAAGTTTACACCAAAGATTGTATCTCACATTCTGTTTGACAAAATAGAAATATCAGATTAAAAATTAATCAAATAATAAAATTCATTGGAATATATTTTAATTGACATGAAAAAAAATATTCATATGCTTTTATCAGCTTCACAGTGTCGATAGCTGATTGTTTAGTTTTTGTATATACTATTTATATTTTTGCCACGAAAAAATCATATGGAAATTATAATTACAGCATAAAAAGCAACATTTTGCTGTATTAAAAAAAAGAACAGCAAAGTTAAAATTTTGAAAATTACAATTTGATATAATGATCATTATATATTTTATGAAAGAACAACCGAATTTATATGTGAGATATGGTGTATCTAATTTGCATCAATTTTATACCCCGTAAGATAGTCAGCAGATTTTTTATATTTTAAAACACACAACGTATTTTTTGATATCCTACCAGATATATTCACATAAACTTCTCTTCTTCTGGCGAATATTATGAATTTAAGCGTCTTAAGATGTGTAAGACTTGTATGTATACTATACTATAATAGATATTAGTAGAACTATAATTTATGAGGAAAAATTTATTTTTTGATTTTAGCTTTAATTTTATATAGAATACGTTAGTAATAAACGTATAAATGACTTTTTATTTAACGGTTGATATTGCGATTATCAGTTTTGATTTTTGTTGTAAGAATAAAATCATTATTTTGCGTATAAATTGCGCATCTCTATTGGAAAAATTTCAATTCAACTTGTATCTTCTTTGATGCATTTTAATTTCAATATCTTTTAGTTCAAAGTTTTCCTATTCTATGGTGCGAACAAATACCGAGATATTTATATGACTTCTATTTTTCTTATAAACCATACTTAAATGATATTATTTTACTAATTTATCACATGCTACTTTAGAAGGCTTTATCTTTGTCTTGCAGTTGTATATATTAGACATTTCAAGCTCTAGAAAATCATGTTTTATTATTTATCTTTTATTACTGAGTTTATATAATCAAGCTGGTTACACTGATTTATTTTAAATTAATTATTTTTTTGTGTTTTTTCATATTAAACATATAAGGTTTTCCTAAAGAAACATTAATGTCTGTCTATAATCAGCATCTACTTATTTTCAAACAGCTTAATTTTACTATAATCTCTTGTACAGAATGTGAATTTTTTTTAGTAACCATGTATTCTTACTAGCATGAAGCGAGCACATCTAGGTATGTTATTGTAAAACCTTGTGTGATATTAGCCTAGTCTGTTTAAACTGTTTTTATGTAATCAACAGTTTTTAAAGAAACTTTAGCGTAAGTAAATATAGTTTTTCCATTAAAAATATGCCAATATCCTAGATGCTGCATAGACATGCTTTTTTAATCCAATACTGCAATCAACTAATATACAAATATAATCCAGGATTGAATTTTTTATCACGCAGAAAAGTTTTTGTTTTAGTTTCTGTAATGTTATATTACACAATAAACCTTTTTTTTTTGTTTTTGATACAATACTTAAATGTGCACTTTTAAAATGTTGTATTATAAAGTCAATTAATGTTATTCAAGAAAAGGAATACGTGTTTTGTATTTTAAATTTAAATCTTTTCTGGGTTATTGTCATTCTTTCTACGATGAATATATATTTTAACAGCAGCTGTAGCTTTTCAAATTTAAAATCAAGGTTTATAAATAAGCGTCGGAGATAATTTCTTTTTAATACAATCAATTTTTTTTATTTACTTCTAGATCTATTTTGTTTTTATTAATAGGATTTTAGATCATAATTTATTTTCTATAAATATTCTTGCCCGAATTTCAGTTATCATGCATATCATGAATGGGCGATATTCCAAATTTATTTATTTATGCATTAAATTTCCTTTTCACAGCTGATTTTTGCATTACACAAAGCTTTGTATCTTTTTAGAAATTTTTTTATACTTTTGCGTGAGTTTGGGTTGTTGTTTTTGAGTTTTTATCCTCAGCTCATAAAAGGTAAACTTTATCGTATTTTTGTCCAAAAATGTTGCTTTACTTTTTGTATGTAATTTTTTTGATTTATCTTCATTCCTATGTAAAAACAGGGATGCTATTCGTGTCATTTATCTAAGATTTGATCATTATTTTGCCAATATCTGGAAGTCATATATATAAAAACATGGTTGCATCTTTTTAGTATGCCATCTCAGATATAAACTTCGAATAATTGAAAATTTTCTTCTATTTACCGATTCTATAAAAACCAAAAACAGGTTTAGTTATAGACATTCACTTGAATAGCTTCATTATAAATATTTTACACTAACATTTTTTTTAGAGCTTTTAAAATAAATTCTAGTATTTATAGGCTTAGAAATTTTTTTGATAAACCATTATTGTATTTAATGTTTATTTTTAAGTTGTGTAATTATTCAGATATTTACTGAATTAAATAGTTTTTTTAAATCAAAACATGTAAGCATGATTAGTCACAATAGTCGGTGTCTACTGCGTTTTTATCATCGCCTGTATCTTTGCGCGTTGTACTCTAATGACTAATTAGGATTTGATTTTAGATAATAGACATTTTACAAGCTACTTCTCTTTAGAGAATAATCCGCACAGCCTTAGTTTTTGGTTTGTATCTTTTTAAAATATATGTTTATATCTGAACGCTAATCCATTGAAAACACTTTTTTTAATACCATGCATCATACACATGAATAGAAACATTCTCTTTATTCTTTTTTTTTGGCGTATTGTTTTTACCATCGCGTATAATACTGAGCAAAGGTTGGTCATTTTCTTGTTAAAATAATCATACATTCTGCTGAATTCAAGGAAACCCAAATTTGATAGGAAAATCAAAGCATCATATAATCCTGTTTCTTAAATAAAGTAACTTCTTACGTGTTTTCCATGATGTTATGGCGCATATATAAGTATTTAAGAAACATCCATATGCGTTAATTTTGATCAAATTTTTGAACAAAATTATATTATACCTATTTCTATCGTTTTAATTATAGGTTGTGGCTTATTGGTTAGAATATTTGAAAGATTCCATTGTCTAATATATACTGATCATTTATTACTATAAATTGGCTCTCATTACATGATGCTCTATGCATTCTCTGAATATTCGTATCTTATCACTATTTATATTTGCTGCTATAACCATATCTCTTTGACCAATGAAGATGATGTTTCGATATTCTAGAATTTTATTATGATAATTATCACGCTTTATCTATTTTAAATTTTTTTTCTGTGTAATATTACAGTTTGTTTGTTTTAAGCGTTTTCACATCCATGTTTTATTTTTATTTAGAGCTATAATTTTTCTAAATAATTACTGGATAAATGCTTATTCTTTATAGATTTTCTTGTGCTCCTTACTCTATAACACATGTTAATAGGGTTGTAGTAAGTTATATATGCAGTGATAGACGTTATAATATTATCAGAATCTATATTTTAATCTAATTGTACATCAATTTCATACTCTATAGAAGCTTATAATCTCTGTTCCCCTTACCCCATTATTTTCACAGACAGTTTTTTTTACTGTTATCTTGATTTTAACTAGGTGATAAAATATAAAATTCTTTTCTATGTTGGTAAGCTCTCTTCTCTTTTATTTATTTGCTGTAATTTTCGGACTTGTTTTGTAGCCCTCACTGTTCTTTGGTTTATTTGATGACGTAACCTTTATATTTAAAATAATTATATCATTTATAAACAGCCTTGGGATCGAGAAAAACCCTTGAATTAATAGGTCTCGAAAGAAGGAGGAGTATTGAAGAAGACTTTGGAGAGGAGATTATAGCCGAAAGTATAAATCAAATATGCGTACAGAGAATCAAGCAAGCTGTGCCTGAGAACAAAAACTAAAATTACGACATAAATATGGCCCACAAATAAAAAATATGTTCATATATAAGCATAATACTGTGCTGTTTCTAAATTATTGTCAATAAAATGTCGTTATTCTTTGACAGCATTTTACTTTTGACGCGATAATCTCTAAGATTTATTGGTCTGAATCCGAAATTCTATTCTTGTTGATAAATTTGTTTATAGTAGATTCGTATTACGATTTCGTGTGCTTGTGGTGGTTCATCAAGTTTTTTCTAATTTATCTTATAAAATCAGTTTTAAATGTTTTATCTAGTTCAAATGTTGCTATTTATTTATCTCCAATATTATAATATTATTCTTAAGCTAAACCAATAATTTATTATATCCTATGACCATGCAATTAATGATCAGGCAAATTTTTGAGCCAAGAAATACGTCAGTAATCGGAAACAAGAAATTTTATCTCTTTTTAGTACTTCTAGAAAGTATTGCATCAGAAGAATATTTGTTGAAGATTACATATCCAGAAAATGAAATGAATCAAGATGATAAACATATTCTAACTTTTAAATTTGAAGAGAAGGCCTACAATAAAACCATGTACAAGAAAGATTACCCACAATGAAGTATAGTTGATTTTGAGATCCGTAGTTACCTAGTTAAAAATATATTCTCTATATGTAGTTCAATTAAATCCATTCCAAATAAGAATTTATTGGATTATACAGAAGAAAATAAATGCATGGTGATTTATTTGATAGAATTCTGTTATAGTTCTTTAATTAAAAATGCACACCGGAGAGGAAGAAATATTGAATTGCTTTATGTTACAGAGAAATACGACATACTATTCTATAATTTAGGATGCAGAATTTATGAAATCTATTCTCTATTATGGAATAAATCAGATATTCAAAGTATTTATACACTTTTTATCGATGAAAAATTATCAGAAAAGAATAAAGAGGAGATTTGCCAGAATATATTTAATATATACGCTTTTCTTAGAGAATTTATGTATTCTGATTTTTGGTTGTTGCTTAAAACAAAATTAGAGGAACATTCTTTTACAAAAGTCGATATTGCCTCTTCAAATCTAAGAACACAACAATATGAATACTTTGATTTGGATATAATAAAACATATGCAATTTGATGCTAATAATGTTCCAGAAATTTTTTCGGAAAATATATTAAAGTCTATGATACAGAATCTTCTAAAAAAAATAAACATTCCAAGTGTCAATTCCGATGAAAATAATAAAATAAATGACAAAATGAAGTTATTTTTTCACATTGATCTAATATTAGTTGAAACTCGCTTCCATTATTATGTAAAAAAATGGCATTGAAACACTTCAACAATATAGCGAGTTTTTAACAAAAATATACAACGAAATCAAAAATATACAAGCAAATAATAAATTAATGGAAGAATACTTATTTGAACCCATGATGAAAACGCTATTCGAGCCACTTTACATTCTTCTTGTAACTTTACAAAAAGCTTTCAATATGATAACGAGAACATTGAGGTTATATTTGTTCCTGATATGATAAATGCCCGAAAAGAGCTTGATTTTCATTTTTTTGCAGTAAAAAAACCAACAATCAAATTTTCGAACAAATATTTAATTCTGTTTTTGAAGCATGAATGGGCATTGCAACTCGAATACATCACGAAACAAGTATTTAATTTTTTTTTATTCAAGATTAAATAAGAATAAATTTTTTTGCCAACTATTTTAGACTACAGCTCAATTTTGTTTAAGATATTTCTTTTATTTATTTCATCATCTTAATTAAATAATAAAATCATATTAAGAAATAAAACTCATTCTTTATGTCATGAATTTTTGCATTAATTTATACCAAAAACTATAATAATTAATTTTTTTTATTATATTTTGACGTTACAAAAATTTTGCAGATATAAATTATTTTTGTATATGATAAAACTCATGGTTGGTCTAAAAGTACTTATCTTCAAACCTTCTCAGAACATTTGTAGCGAAATGTTTTCTAAATATCATTTAAATTATTTTGTAGTCTTTTTAGATGTTTGTTGCAAAATATAAAAGAAAAAAAAACAAATTACTTTTTTGCATAATTCATAATATATTCTAGTTCATTTATAAGATAACTATTTTATATATGTTTCGAAAAGCTACAGAATTATAGATGGCTTTATTGAATTCATTATTTCATATTATGAGGCCGTATTTTATGGTTTAGAGATGTATAAAAATTATTAAAAGTTAACATTATATACGCTCGAAAATATAAGAAAAACGATACGTGCATTAGCTCTTAAGACATGAAATATTAGAAATTAGCAAAATCCACAAAAATCTTTGGTTGAGTAATTTAAACATTCGACTAATAACCTTAATTTATCTTTCTAAGGTAAGAATTTTACACACTTAAGAAAATTTAAAATCACTATCAAGTAATTTAGATTTCTTTGGCACAATTAATACAATAAAAATTGATAGATTTCGCCAACAAAAAAGAAGCTTGGGGCTTTAAACAATTACACGTACATGCCGCTGAAACAAATTGACTCAATTCATTACAATTTTGGGTCTTTATTAGTATGATAGAGATGTTTTATATAGTAATGCAACTATAAATGTGTCAAATAAGATTCCAAAGCTTTTTCTACTAGATTACACAAATAATTTTCAAATAATATTATTCAGCCTAATTTTTTCTGGAAATAATATAAGATAGAAATAATTTATATAATTTGATCATTATATATTAGAATAAATTCACGTATTTTAAGTTTAAATCGTAAAAAATTTTTTTTTTGTTAGATCTGAGTGATCTTTTTAAGGGCGTCTTTGTAGTACGATAAAATTTTTTTTTATCGATCAACTATGAGATATTATAACAGAATACATAAAAAAAGACAACAAATAGCGCGATTAAAAATGGGAACATAAAGCATTTATACATTTAAATTTAGGTTAATGATGGTCAAAATATTATACAAAAAATGACACAATCAATCTATCATTGAGTTATTTGCATAGAAAACTAAATACATCGTTATATTTTTTTTGAATGCAAAAATCGTGTTTTATATGCTAATTTCGTTCTTTTAAAAGAATTTTGATGTGGTTTCATAGGGTAAATATGCTATAAAATACAAAAACTTCATCGTCACGCAATTAGTTTAATAAATGATAGCAAACCACGTTGTCAAATAAATTGACAGGATAACATATTGATACCTAAATAGTTGTTGCAATAAAAGCAGTAATTACTATTTTCTCTGTTCATATGTATGAAATAAACTATTCCTAATCATCTAAAAAATAAGGAAACTATAAATTAATATTTTTAATCTAAATTAGTAAACATAAATAATTTTAATGTGCATTAATATCATCCAATTCTTGATAATGCCATATAGAATAAAAAAAAAGAAATCTTAAGTATAGAAACATCATTTATACCTATATACTAGAAGAAGCTATAATATGGACGTTAAACACTAAGAAAAGACTAAAAATACTCTGAAATATAATGTTTTACTTACTTGAATAAAAAAAGCACATGTATTTTTAAACTTATGAGATTGTAGATATAATTGATTTTTAGTATAACTATATCAGTGGTAATATTTTTTTTTGAAAATAACTATACTCTTTCCATATCTATATTTATTATCAATAGTTTGTATCATAAATAGATTGAACAATATTTTTTTTTTGATAAAACCGCAAAATTAAAACTGCCAAACAGAATAAAGGCGAAAAATATTGTTTTTGTCCTTAAAAAAAATTAATTATTGTGTAAATTAACTGTGTTTTTTAAAAAAAATTCAATTTATATAAAAAATGTTCACGACATACTGATAAACAAGTATAGTCTTTCAATAGAACATATAGTGCAAAACTATATATAAAAAACATTTTGTATGATAAAAATGACCAATATTTAGCCAAAACAGCCCAAAATTTAAAGTTTGTAATATTGCTATGCATAAAGCTTCTAACCTTCTATAAATAAATAAACTAGCATATTAATAAATATCTAACAACTAAATAAAGTTAATAAGAACATTGTAGATTTTTTTGGTAATTAATCTAAGAATTAAATTTTCGAACAATTTAAATAATGTAATTTTTATAAAAACATAAATCAAGTGCGGAAAATCGTGAATAGAATTAAAGAAATATCAAGATATTATCAAATTGAAGTATTAAATACAAGATTAATAAATTGAAGACACAATATTCAGAAAAATTTAACAACCACGGCAAGATCCTGAACAAACTAAAAATTGTACATAATGTTAGAAAAAAGAATAAATGATATCAATGATTGAAAATAAAACACAAAAGAGTCTAAAAAGATACCATTCAAATAAATACCAGCTTAAAGTCGACAAAAACAACCTTTACATTATTCTATAGGAAAAACGCGGCCGAAAAATTGGGAGACAGAAAAAAATCTATTATTTTGCGAATAATAGTGTCAAGACATGAAAAAAGATTGTTATTATATATTGCAATGCGCTAATTTTCCTTAAAAAACATGAAAAACAGCTTTATTCGGTTTTATGGTTCTGAATACGTTTATCATATCACCCTAACTATAAAGCCGGTAGATATATGAGAACTAAGAACTAAAACATAGAGATCATAATAAAACTGAAATCAAATATACGAATGATCTATGAAATGATATGTCTAGAAAAAAAATTCTTATCTGAAAACAATAAACCTTTTTATTAAAACATATCATCGTGAAACATAATAAAATTTAGATATAATTACCTATTTGTATATAAAAAAGTAAGTTCTAAATTTTATTATGCAATACTGACAAATTTTAAACTTTTTTTGTTTGATGTATAACTTGAAACAGTTAAATGTGCTTAAAAATCCACGGAAAACCTTTTAATAAAAAGTACCAATAACAGTGAATACAACATATAATATTCCTAGAATTTGATTTTATTTGATAGCCAATGAAACTTTAAGAGATTTTTAAATCCAAATATTTAAGAATAGATTGGTTTCTCTTATAGTATACACACAAAATATGGTTCAAAATAGATAACAAATAATGCAAGGGAAATTCTATATATTAATAACCATTGAATATTTAATGTTTACCTTTAAAATTATATATCCAGTTTGCCGAGAAAAGATCACATATATTTTTGTTGCTTTTTTAATCAAATATTTACAATATAATAAATCAAATCCCAAATTTTTTGTATCGACAAATATAGTTATTGAAAAAGATAGTATGCTAAAATAAATTACAGAAACAGCAGAAAGGTTTTATTAAAACGCAGTAAGATTTTCGAAATCAAAACAGACAAATTATCACAAAAAATGTATATAGGCCACATTTATAGGGGAAAACATTAATATATATGCTAACAAGTTAATGAAAATTATAGCTCTAGAACAAAGTTGGAAATAATTTAAAAAATTTTATATGAAATTTTAAAACAAGGACATTATTTCTATGTTAGAAAGCCAAGCGCCATCAGACAATTTATGTAGATTTATATATTTGCGTTCATATAAATGAATTTTCATCTTGGTTCGTAGAACTGGAAATCTGATAATTAAAAAAATCAAATAGAAATAGAAAGTAAATCTATTTAAGTATTAATTAAATTTCAACTAAAAATCATACTTTATAGACTCTCGAACTGAAAAGTGATAACCAATTAAGATTATTATAGATAAGTATATAACAGAGGAAGAGACATGAAAATTATTGATGAAGTTTTCATAAAGTTATCTAAAACACGCCATGCTTGAGAAATATGTTAGTATGATCGTAAATTTTCCCATAAATAAAATAATCAAAATAAAACCGCATAAAAACAGAAATATTGTCTTATAACTAAATTTAATTGGCAATGGATAAGAATAGGTCATGGGTAAATGGATAAAAGTATACTTTGAAAAAACAAAAATAATTTATAGTGAAAGAGGCGCACTTTGACAGAAGGGCAGTAAAACTGTTAATAATCAAGGAACGCAATATCTACTTGCTCTAAAAAGACCAATACAACTAAAAAATTATAATATTACATCTAAAAACCATTATAAAAACAAAAAAAGATAAGTTGTGTTAATAAAAAAAAGGAGCTATATCATAACAAATAAAATTATCCAAATTATAAGGCATAAAATCAGAAAATGCTCGTAGTAGTTAAAAAATCTAGATATAAGATATAAGATTTAATATATAACATTTATAATTTATTCACAAATATAATATTTTATTCAGTGAAAACAGGGAACCCAAAACTATGATCAATCAAAAACTAGCCCTAAACAGGGCGAGATTGCGAAATGATGATAGGGCAATAATAGACATCATAGTATTTTAAAATAGTAAAATTGTTGTATTTCATGGCGGTATGCATAAAATATTTTAAAATACAAAAAAAATCAGCCGATGCAAATATAAAAACCA
The DNA here is from genome assembly GCF_057557595.1 of Rhyacophila brunnea. NCBI lineage: Eukaryota > Metazoa > Arthropoda > Insecta > Trichoptera > Rhyacophilidae > Rhyacophila > Rhyacophila brunnea. The sequence continues at coordinate 280,117 of NW_028233338.1, read as the reverse complement.
CATTGAAATATAACTATAATTTGGCTAAATAGACAGAAAAAAAAAATTTAAAGCCCTAAAAGACATAAGATATGTATAAATAGAAAAGAAATATATATTATACGAAGTATAAAACACTAATAAAGGTGAAAAAAACGTAAAATACAAATAAAAACCAGAAAGATATCCGATTGCATCTAGTTTATATCTAAATATAGTATAAGATAAAATATTTTTATGCCACACTAAAATGTTTTTGTAGCACAAATTATACACAGAATTCATATGACCTTCGAATTTATAAAATAACAATATATACTTCAACCCAGTACAAAATAAACGTTTAAAACTTTAGTATAGCTAAAACTAGAAATGGATAGATTCATAAGATACGAAGAACATCTTATCAGTCATAAGACGTTATTATGAAATATAAATGGCAAGCTTGAAAAAAAAATAACAGTAATATTACCCATATAATAATATATTAAATAATTTTAGAGCATAAATGAACCCTCCTAATTAAATAACGTTTTTTGTTCAAAGTTTATTTGTGCAAAAAAACAAGGAGAAATTCATGGATAATATTTTTAGAAAATTTTGCACTGTTCTAATATAGCTACATTTCTTATTTATATTTTATAACTAGTTTGTATGTGTCAAAAAATTTTAACTTTATTTCAAAAAAAGCTAGAAGATATAAAAAATATTTTTACGACTAGCGCAATCCAATTATAATGGTTTCTTATATTCTAAAAACATTTAATTTTTTGCGAATAAAAAAATCTATGATTTATTCAAAATAAAAGTTTTCATCTTAATCTTGCAAATTGACTTTAGATTACAAGATAGAGGTTAATAAAAAGTCCATATATTCAAGGTCCTTTATCATTTTTGTTTAACAGAATATTTAAGAATTTTCATTAAAATTTTGCTATTAAAAGGTAAAAATTATAATTAATTTATATTAAATTTCTGTTTTCAAATCCAAAATCAGTATATATCAATATTGATATACATATTTAGTTTTTTATTTTTTCAAAGCGAAAAAGAGATAGAAACATTCCTATTTTACTAGAAATACGTATATCTAGATTTTTTTATAGACCTTTTATAAAGATTTTAATGATGCTTCAAATCACGTAAATTTATAGATATTTCAATAATTTACTTTAAATTATACTTTAATTTTAAAATTACCTAAAACATGTTTTTTTTTCATGTTTCAGACATCGAAACATCTTAGAAGTCTTATGGTCAGATTGGATCCGTAAAATGTAATTAATATAGTTTTTTATTTAAGCTTATATGTTTTCTAGCTCCTCTATATAACTTTTTAACCTACACATATGTCTTTTTTTGTCTAATTGGTTTTTTAAAAATTTATGAAGTTTTTTTTTTTAGTTGAAAAAAGTTATGTATTACCTTTTTAGCATTCATTATAATCCTTTATATGTCATTTAAAAAAGCAAAGCAAAGAAATTATATTTAATATTGCCAATGAAGCATTTAAAATATGTCTCTGCATTTTCGAAGAAATATTGCATATGTTTTAATTAACATATTTTTTTTTGAATTTATAGAATCTTTTTTTTAGAGTCTTATTTTTACATGGCGAAATATAAAAAACTAAATGCTATTTAGTTCTTCTTAATGAGTTATTTGTCGTTAAAAAGACTCATAAATATTTACAAGTAAAATTAAAAAAGCATCTAAATTATATTTCTAAATTTTTTTTATAATACTATATACAATATTGACATAAAAGATCATATTAGCGGCGTAATTTTATCTTTTAATATGAATTTTTTTTAAAGTCGCATCTAATCCTATAAATTTTATGATTCGACGTTCTTCGAAATTGTATATGATCTAAGGACACTTATATAGAATACATAAATCACTGAATATCAGCTTTTACTTTCTTTTTATATGTAAAGTTATTAAAAATACTATAAGAAATAGGATAAAATTTATTTCGTATACGCCTTATATTCTATACCATCACTACAAATTTATAAGTATAGCCAAATAAATATCCTATTGAATCCTAAATCCATTTGTAATTAGCGCTTTAAGGTTATTTTATAATACATTAATCCGCATTCATTTTTTATACGGTAATAGATGTATTATTTGTGTTTAATTTATAATAGAAATACAAAATACTGATGCACAATGTAGTTTTCCGGCGTTAGAAGTAAATTTATGATGGTTTACTGAATAAAAAATTTTAATTTTATATAGAAGTATAATTCTGTTATATTTTTAAGTAGTTTTGATTTCATAATGCCTTATTTCGGAATTCAATAATAAAGATTCCCATTTTTTTGGATTATGTTTATAACTTGTATGATTTGGCTATATTTATTTTGTAGCGAAGTGATATTAGATATAAAATTGCCACTTTACAAAAAATATAAATTCCGATCTTTTTTTCCAATAGATTTATCATATATAACATAGATCTCTATCGCCTCCATTTCAAAGTACTTAGCATTTTTATACACTATATACGTACATATTTTGTTATATCCACGGCACGTAAAGCTTGATGTAACTTACATTTATCATATCATTCAATTAATAAAAAGAAAAATCGTTTGCACAATATAAAAATGCATTTAACTTATATAAGAAAAGATCCAGAAATATGATTTTTTCACGATATGATTATGTCTCTTTCCTATATCATACATTTAATAACGAATATAATTGCTATTTTAATAAAAATAATCAAATTAAATACATTATATCTATAATAATTTTTTTTTGCATTAAGAGCAATTTTTATTATTTTTGTATGCACATTAAAGAAAAGATGATTTCTTGGAATAATCAGAATAAAATAAATTTAAGTTATCTTAAGAATTTTGCTAATTTACACCACCATAACATCTTCTTATGCCCCCAATATTCATAACATCATCATATCGACATTGTGGGCAATAAAAAGAAGGATCATCATGGCGTGTATGATACACTGAAATCAATTTAGAAGCTCTATGTATTGCGCTTTTATTCGCTGTGTTGTGATTACCAAATTTTAGATCGCATAAGTATGATCGTTTCACTATTTCCTTTTCATGTGCTCCTTTATGTGAAATTGTTCCAGCAGCACGGAGAAGCGCCTTTTCTTGTCTATTTTCAGATAAGAATGACTTGTTTCTTAAAGTTATGGCAGGGAAGATTTTGATCAATAGCAACAAAAATTTGTATATTCTTATCATAGTAATAATTTTTGAACTTTTTTTTTCAAACCTTTTGCAATACATAAAAGATAAAAATTTGACATTTAAAACATTTGGTTTTTATCGATACATTATCATCAGTTTTATTTTTTTAATCAAATACTGCTTAAAAAAGTTCATAGATAAATCAACGTAAACCTTGTAAAAAAAAATCGTCAGATGAAAAATTTCTTGTAAATTACCTATTAAATAGAATAAAAAAAAATAAACCTAACTTTCAAAATTTGTAAATATATACATAAATAGAACTAAATTTTTACTTACTTATTTTTGATAGTATATTATGAGATTTATATACTTATTTAATAAATTTTGGAGAAAGTTTAAGGTAATAGTAAAAAACAGGTGTTATCTTGATGATCATAAGAAAAAATTTGAACAATAAAAAAACATTGGTTAAAATAATCATTTTTATAGAAATGAAAAATCCTACTAACTTTTTTAATATCCCGATTTTTATATTTTTAAACATATTTTTCGCTGATATGGTTCTTTTTTATTACTAATTATTCGATACAGAAAAATATAAAACTTGTATTTAGTGTTTCTTAAAAATAATATATAAACTGCTTATCTTATTTTCGATTTGAATAAATCGCATAGAGATTGTTTTGATATTCATATTAAAATAAAAATACAGTTGATTTATTTATCCTGAAAATGATTAACATATTTTTCTTCCTACTATAGCATGAAGAACTATAAATAAAGCCTTATATGTATCAATTTGTAGGATATTCTATAAAATCACTGTTTAAAAAAACACGATTTTGCATACTTGTTAAGTAATTGACCATAACACTACATAAACACGAAAAATCAATGTTAACAGAGTAATAATTCAAAAAATATATTCTTTACTCTGAAATATTAAAATATTTAAAAAATATGCAAAGGATATTTTCATTGTGATTATTGCTTATATTAATAGAAAAATAATTAAGAGAAAGTTTCGTTGGTGCAGGGTGGTGAAAAATTATTGTTACAAAGGATAAGAATTATCAAAAGGATTACAATAGAATAAAAGCTTATTAATAATCTTTATACCAACATAAGGTGGTAAAGCACGGTAAAATATAGAAATTAGAAACAAAATACAAAGAGTAATAAGAAAATATATCATAAAGTTATTAAAAAACTAAGATAGCTTATTAAAATTGAAATAATAAAATGTTTTTAATCGAATTGTGAAATTTGCGAATAGTTTTTTCATGATAGAAACGATGATTTCCATTTTTAGTTCAATAAAACACAGAATTATATTCTGATATTAGAATAAACAAGCTAGTATATCACACAAACCACTACAATCATAAAAATATATAAATAAAGATATAACATCAATAATCTATAAAATTAAATATACCATCAATAAAAACTTTATTTTTTATACATACAGGATCAAATTACAAATAAATTTCTGTTCCGATATATTAATATTATAAAAGTGGCGATCTAACATATAAATGCTTGTTATATTATCATAGAATGTTTAATTGTTAAATCCTAGTTTTTTAAAAATATATGTATTTTATGAGCAAATTTTTAAAAATTTATCGATCTAATACTTAGGGAAAAACAAACCACTTATATTTAACATTTCACTTATATATATTTATAGTTCATTAAAAAGGAAAAATGCATTTTTCAATAAAATTACGCTGGTTATGTGATTTAAAAATATTTCAACTGTAAAAATTCATACAATAATTGATATATTTGTTTCTTGCGATATCTATTTGCTTCCAGAATCTATATTCCTTGCAGCATAATAGAATAACTTTCTACATATAATAATCCGTTTTAGTATTATAATTTATTGACACGGTATAATAAATAACTTTTGCTATATTTACTTTGGTAATTTTTTTTATAGTAAATTAGAATAATTGTAAAATACCGTCAGAAGTAGAGCTTATTTACAAAAATATAAATTTTGGGTGATCTAACGTATATTTGTTCATGCACAGAAAATGCGTTATAGAATAATGAAAAGATGAGGACAAAAGTATGCATCAAATCTGTTTTTTTGGTGTCATTTATAGTTTTTATCATGCGAATCTACAGCTAAAGTAAAATAAACCCTTGAAAGACAAAAACTCGTATATTTGCCAATATTGTTAATATTATTGTCTTATTTCATTATTTCATTATTTTGAAAATACTAACTGAAGTAAAAAAAACAAACAAAATAATCTATTAGAAAAAAATGATATTGATAGCTATGCAAAAAAAAACATATTGAGATGAATTTGAATAATGAATATGGCTAATAATTCTATATTCACGCAGTTTTATAACAAACATGATTTTTTTTGCAAGCTTATTGGGGTAAAATCACATTTTATCGCAAATAAAGTTAAATAGGCAGAAAAATACTTCGTAGTTGTTGCATTTTTAGTACATTTTCATGCTAATACATACTTTTTGAATAAGTATATATCAGTTTTTATATCTCTGTTTTCCTTGTTCATTTTATTATAATACGATTATATCTGTGTATAAATATTTCTTACATGGTATTTTTATATATTTTAAACAATCCGGTTGAAATTTTTTTAGTTAGTAATAATTATAACGTAATATAACTTTTTTGAACCGTGATGGTCTGGGGTTTCTTTACGTTATATTAACATTAATCATTATATAATTTCTAATTTAAAAAAATAATACAATGATGGAACTTTCTTATATAAAAGTCATCTTTTTTTTTGATTTTAGAAAAATTATTCTAAAACCTGGGGTATCCCTTAAAATATATAGTTGCGAAAGCGACATTCATTCTAGTTAGTTGAATAACGATTGTTTTTATAATAAAAAAAAACCATAAGAAAGTAGAATTTACCAGAATTATAATCTAATTCACATAATTCTCGCTTTAAATCAAATAAGTAAAAATTAAAAACGTATTTGAAAATGGTATATAGAAAAAAAATCCCAAAAAAGTTTCAACCTATAATGGTAATTCATTATAATAATATATTTTTTTCATGAATTAAACACGCAAGATTTGTATTAATTAAGTTGAAAAAATAACATTGTTGATAAAGAGATTGGTATAGATGCAGTTAATAGGTTGTTTTCTAAAATAATTAATGGTTTCAAAAATAAATAAAAACCATATAATATAAAAATTATTATAATAAAAGTATAAAAAAATCGGTGTAATTCAGTTATAATAATAGATTATTATTATTATTTTAAAATATTTATTGATCAAACAATAATAAAATAAAAACATATAAAACAACTTCATCAGCCTGAAATACATAATACAGGATCTACTGATAGATGAAGAGAGCATAATTCAATTCAACTATTACTTCATGAAAGATTTGATTTAGTTTGTACCTCATAAAATTTTTGTAAAATGTAATTATAATCCTACATCAAAATAATATCTTATGTTTCTTAAATTGAATATTGATGTATATTAAAATAAAATCACAACATAAAAAATGCAACCTAGTATCTGTTTTTATAAAATCTTAAGTTCAGAAGAAAATAAAATTACAAATTTATATTTTATATAGTATTTAAATCAAAATTTTATCTTTAAAAATAATTTACATCTATAATTTCGTAATTATATTTTTAGTATATAAGAATATGTATGGGTTGGAAATAATAACAGATGACCACCTTCAAATTTGATATATAGGCGGTTTTTTTTCCCTATGCATAATTTTTTTCCATAAGAATATTTTATCACTCATTTAGTACTTTGGTAAGTTAAGTATTTCCTTTTAATTCTTATATTTACAGATTTTCTATTCACACAAAATCCATATAAATAACGTAGAATTCTATTATTTTTCACTTCATACAAAAAGCACTATAATTACATTTGTAGCCATTTTTATCAATAACTATTTTTTTTAATTTTTTAGAAGTAAATACATAATTTTTTTCACATTTTTAAGTTTCTCCTTATAAATAAATGCATATAGTTGTATATAGATGCATAAATTATAAGGTTTTATGCTAATGTCTGTATTTTAATTTAAGAAATTTTTATTTCTAAAAATATTTTTTCAAATTTTTCCGTAAAAACTCAGCCCATACCGCTTATATTAATATTGCTATATTCTTGTTGTATCTTATACACAATTTGATATGATATTATAGACTTTGAAAGTCTAATATCTACAGTAGAATGATGAAAATGCTTGCAAAAAGCAAGAATTTATAATCATAAATATTAAACACACAGCGAATTTATATTCAACTTATCAAATTGTTGTAATCTAGACATTGCAAATGTAATTCTCTCAACTAATCAATCGAGTTTGTCTTTTTAATATTCTTTTAGCTTTACCTACGTGACAATTATTTTGATACCTTTAGCCATTAGTATATTTAGATACGAAAATATGATAAATTTTGGCATTTTTTGCTGTGTTCTTCATTGCGTGTAGTCTATGGTTATAAAGAAAATTTATAAAAATCCAGTATTAATTTTTTTTTGAAATAAAATCTTCACACAAACTAAACATAACCTGATCATATCATACAAAATACATTTTACAACCTACAAAACACAGCACATGAATACTGTAGATGATTTAGACATCGATCATATTTTCATGTTTCAGATTTTTTTAATAATGCTATCGTAAATTAAACGCATAAAAATAAAAGAATCGATATTTACATCCAGCACGTTTTATATATTTTTTTCTGTAGTAGTATAATATACGCCTTTTAATATTCACAAAAAAATATTAGAAAACGTTTAGCATTAATGATATAAATACAAAGAAATTATCACGAAGAAACTAAACAATATCAATAAACTTTAAAGCATTTTATACAATAAAAAAATAGAAGGTAGTTTATTTATGAATTTTTTTATAGATAAAAACATTATGCATACAATAATTATATCTATGATGATACATTCCATGTCATAAGCAACACCTTCTATATAGCCATAAGAATTTATAAAATTATTTGCGCTAGCATAGTCTCTGCTAACACAAATAAGATGAATATTTATAATAAAAACATTTATAAAATATCAAGATGTATTTATTACTATAATAGTTTATATCACAATAGAATAGTAATCCTTAAATTATATGTTGAAGACTGATTTTCACCTCTTTTTTTAGTACGCATTCATTGTAATCCACTTTAGTTTTTTTTTGATTAATGTCGAAATCAACTTTTGGTTTGAGGCGTAGTAACAAAATCGATATTTATAAACCTTTTAGCCATTCAAAAAAAACACGTATTTTGGTTAAATTGAATCTTAATAGCGATGAAATTTGCTAAATGACAAATATAATGTAAAATAATAAATAAAAGAATTTTTTGTTATGATGCAAAAATAATGCCTAAGAAAAACCGTATAATACCAAAAATTGTTCAGCTCATAAATTATAAAATATATCGTATTTTGTACAATTAAAGTGACAACCTACTAATGATAAACATCAAACTTATGTAAATGTAATTGAACAATTCTAATTTATATTATTCTGAAAATGTAATAAATTTATATATATTTCACAGTTGAAATTTTATCGATAAAAATTAAAAAACCACTTAGTAAAAAATAATTTTGAAGTGGCCACTTTGGCATAAATTAAGTTACAACCAATATATTTGTATCTATAAATTTATAGTTCTTATATAAGTTATTTATCGCATGTGTGCCTTAAAATTGGTAAATCGATCCCCTAAAAAGAATCAATTATACCACACGTCAGAAATTAAGGATTCTAAAATGCACGTCGAAGTATAGCTTTAGAACAAGCCTTGATTTTGAGAAAAAAATAAAGAGTTAAGATCTCTTGTTCGAAAAAAGTCCAGATGGATTCTAAGGGTGTAGCGATCGAAAAAATAACAATTATTATGGTTTTATGAGAGATCTAAAGTTTTGGTGCAACAAAAGTATATGACCAAAAACAAACATACACGTAAATTAATATTTAACAGAAAATCTAGGATAAAGTAAAATTCTTAAAATAAAGTATTTAAAAAACCATCTTTCCTAGCGAAATTTTTGTGCAAACGGAGGTATTGTTTTTATTTCAAATTTTTTATTTTATATGCAAAAGAAACAATTTACGATTTTTTCTATCAATAGTATATTAATCGCACAAACTAAGAAATTTTCAGATATCATATTTTGAGAAATTAAATCTGATTTTGTTTTTTTTTAGGAATTAAATGACAAAAATTGAAAATTGCTATCTGGTTGTAAAAGTTACGCCTTATACTTTTAAATATTTTTTCAGTGGTGAGGAGGGTTTTTTTAGTCTACTCAGTGATACTTAATGACATCCGAAAGTTAAATGGTCTTAAAAATTATCTGAAAATATCTAGAATTAAGTTTTGTTGCGTTAGCTATGTTTTTTAACTTTTTTTCAGAAAAATATACATATTTTATTCGAAATATTGTACATAATATATAAAACTTTATGATTTTTTGTGCTTTTTTACAATTAAAATATAATTTTTGCGAGTTACTTTGTTTTTTATGCACCACATTCCGTAAAATCTATATTTTTTCAGCATCTATCAGAAAAATCAATTATATAATTTCAAAATCGTACTTATACAGAATAAATACTTTTAAATATTTCATTTTAATTGCAAAGCGTATATTACAGATGTAAAGTTCTTTTTTCTTATGTAATATGAAGTTTAACCGCTTAAAAGATTTTTAAATATTAAAACTTTATTCATTGATAAAAATAGTTGTTTCTACTTGGGGTATACTTCAGAATATTATAAATGATTGAAAAACACAATTCTTATAGAATATCTCATAGTTTCAAATTACCACAATATATAAATTATCCAAATTGTCATGGAGAAATTTCAAGAGATAAACGCATTTTTTTATTTTATATATTACTTATCATTAAAAAAAAACAAATTTTTTTTTAATAATTTGTAATGCATATATGCTTTACTTCTTTAAGAAAAATTCAGAAACATATAAATTTTTATTTATAATGCTCAAACTCTTTTTTATAAAGAAGACTAGTATATTTTTGATTGTCCCGAAAGGAGAAAAACATATATATTGGTCAACCAATATTTTAAAAATGGTTCGTGAATAACTAACAGTTTTACAGATATTTAATTTCATTGTATATATATATAAATAACGTATTTATCATTGATAGTGTTGTGTTATATTTAAAATCCATCATATGATTTTTTTATTTTATTTGAATCATTTAATTAAAAAAAAAACCAGGATTGAAAAATAAAAAATTTTCAGCATTCACTTATATATTTTTGCGTTTATATGAGCATATAAGGAGTTTCTAATTTATAGGAAATATTTTAGCCTTGAATTAATATTTTTTTTATAAATTTTGTAATATTATAATGTATATATATTTATTTAAGCAGGGGAAGATAATTTAAATGTAATATAACTTTTTTTTATATTTTCCAACAACATTCTTTTTAGCACATAGAGTCATCGTGAATTTTGCCAGCTTTCAGCTGTACACCGAGTTTTTGTATCCTTTACACAAAAAAATAGATGATATTATATAAGATAAGTATAATAGTCTTTATAAAATCCTTTTTTTAAATATAGGCTAAAAGGCGATTTTCAGATCTATTTTTGCTAAAATGTGAAATATATTTTTGTTTAGTGTGATATTTAATAATCAAAGATGTAAATAAAATCGTGCATACGACAAAAAAAAATATATTAAATATTTTGTTATAATTACATACATTAAAACCGCCTTATATATAATATTATTATAAAAACAGATATAATTACATCAAAAAATTTTATGGTCGAAATGAAGGCAAAAAATGTTCAATAAATATTGAAGACCAACAGTATATTTATGGTTCCAATCATCGAAAACAAATAAATACACAAATTTAATAAATATACGAACTCGCACCAATCATTTTGTGTTTTTTATTTGCATTCGAGTCGCCCGAAAATGTAAATGATATATTAACCTTTTAGTTTCTATTCTTTAACATGATATAAGGATTTCCAATAAAATATTTAAGGAATAAAACTATGTCTCATATGTATACACATATGATTTAATTATCGACAAAACTAAATTACCTAAAAAAGATTCATTTTATTATAAAAAAGGTATTCTTCTTTATAATGATTTAATTTTCTGTATGATAATAAATAATAATAAGTATACAAAGGAAAAATATGCCTATAATAATCTTTACAGTAGATATTTTTTGTTGTAAAAACAATGATGAGCAAGATATTTTCAGTATAAATACAATTTACTTATATTTTAGATAAATATATCTGAGCATATCATTGTATTATTGTAAATCATTGGATGTTTATAGCGTATTGTTTATATTCGAAATTGTAGTTTAGAAATTTTCTTTTTAGAGTTCTTAAAAATATTTTTGCCCCATATTAACTATTTTCCATTATTTACTATTTTAATGTCTCTATAAAATAAAGTTGGTTTTCCATATGATTGTTTGTGCGCAGTTTCGAATTTAATGAAATACTAGCTCCATAATATGAAGTTTTTGTAAATACTTCTACAACTGTGTTAATATACAGTATTTTTTTTTGTATTTGTAATCAAATGAAATTTAATATTGAAATGTAAAAACCATATAAATTCTCATTTCTTTTGTCAGCGCTGATAGAATTGAGATTTTATTTTATATTAAAAATGATATATATAAATATAATAAAAATATATATTAATAAGATTGTTAAATATAGAAAGTACGACATCTTAGTTTGGTTTTATGTACAAATACAAAACAAAAATAATACCATTTGCAATAAATTGATATATGGTGGTACCTAATTTCATAAAAAATATGTAAAGGAGTTAAAAATCCCGAAAAATTTGAAGCACACATACAAGCTCTCATACTTCCCAAGATACTCAAACATATCTCATTTATGAGAAGAAGAGTAGTTGAGAAGATGCATCAGGAAAAGTGTTAAAAGATGCATATAGGAGCTGTGAAATGTTCCGAATGGGCTGACTATGTATCAATAGATGGAAATGAAAAAAAACATAACTCATAAATAAAAAATAAATACGTACTATCATCATCGAAGTAGAAAAGCCTTTATAAGTATAGAGTTTGCCTAACAAATGGTAAAAACAGGTAAAATATATTTAAGTACAATATTAAACAAGTGCATTTTTAACTATATTTAATGCCATTTTTAAAAAAAAATATATTAAATTTTTTTATTTAACAATTATCAATCGGTAATAATAATATAAATTCATACGATTTTTTTATATTTAGTGATGAAAAGAACTTTCGGAATGATCACAATCACAATGCCAATAGTTGTGACCTCTGTCGAATTGATAATATATTTTCCAAGGCTTAACTATATCACTGCTTTTTTCGTCTTCGCTTCGGTGACTCCTGTTCGATAAAATATTACTGGTGCTGCCTTCGTATTTACCTAGATCAGCAACATCTTCGAATATACTATCATGCATATTATAAAAATTTGATGTGTTTTTTTTCTTTTTGCTGACATTCGATTTAAGAGTTGAATTGTGGTTTAGATTCATATGACACAAACCATTTAAAATACAGTCGGGTCCAGATGGATATGGAAGTGTTTCTAAAATTGATGGTACGCTGAGGATATAAATTGATTTAAATAACATTTCCAAGATTATCATTGATTTACGATCCAGATAATTATTTAAATTATCTTTTAAAACATTGTCTTAAGATATTATCTGCCTGTGTCTTAGACGTTTAAAACATCCTTACATTAAATTATCAAATATTTGTATATAAGCGACATTTAAGGCATAAAATTCGTTCCAAAACGTGAATTATCCGTAAAAAACGTTTGCAAGGTTTTTTTAATGAAATACTTCTAAATATATGTTTACGATTAATCTAAAAATGCCTGTATATCTTAAAAAACATGAAAAATGTGCCGGAAATGCACAAATCTTATGTTATACAGTGTAATATGCCTTAATTGATTTTTGTGGATTAATGAAAATAATTTATTTCTCTTGTGTAATTTAGTTTTGAATTTTATTATATTTAATACTGACTATAATAAATTAACAGCGGTTATTATCAAATTAAACCAATCATTTTTATAAGGACCGCCACAAATACAATATTTTTTTCTTTTAATTTAGCAAGTTTTTGATCTTTTAATAAAATAATTTATTCAAAAAATAATATCGATAGATAAAACCTTGTAATTAAAGAAAAAGTTTCATACGTCATTTAATACATTTGAAATCGATTCGATTGGGTTTGGCGTTTTGAAGCTAGATGGTTACAGCAACAATAAAACATTTCAATAATATTTTTCATTTTTTAATAAAAAAATAATTTTTGTGTTGACCTTGTAATATGTATTTGCAACCAAAATTATACAAGTAAAATTCTGAAGCTCTTTACATAAAATAATTGCAAATCTAGATATCAGATTTAAAATTTCTAAAAATTTTATTTCTGAAAAAATAATATTGTGGGTAAGAATATTTGTGTAGGTACAGTTAAGAAAATTTAAAATTTTATTAGTTGATATTCATTGGAAATTTCCTTTTTTTTCACATGGATCTTTTACAGTTTACTCATCAAAATTACTTAGGTTTTAATTCGTATAAAAAGATCTTTATGAATCCCTATAGCTGTAACCGAAATTAAAAAAGAAGGTGGGATTTTAATATCAGATCAGATAAGTTGGAAAGAACGAAAAATATGAATTTTTATAGATTCAAATTGATGCTTGATGTCTGATATAAAAAATTTCAGAAATAAAAAATAGGCAATAGACAACGTAATATATATTTATTACAGATAAAGGTTATAGAAAGGATCATTGTATGTGTGAAAATTCTAGGAAGATATACATAAAATTTGGTAATGATATTTCAACTATATATGCAATATAAATCTCTGTGATTTTGGGCAGTTTATAAAAACGTATTCACATCTATTATTTTATTGTAAATTCATCGAAATCAAATATTTTTTTTTTTATCTATTCTATCCACGATATTTTATACTTGACCAGTCTTACTTAGCTTATAGAGAGATATCTTGAATAAAAATAAAATATATAATTTAAAATAAAAAATTATATAAAAACCAAAGAATTTTTGTAATTGTTCTAGTATTTTTTCATTCCGATTTTAAAGTATTTTCTATTTCACATTAAGATTGATAAATTTTCTGTTTTAATTTGTAGACATATTCTGTCACATATTGGGGTGTCATCCCTATCGAGCCAATATCGACTTGATTGCATGCACTTAGGTCCTGTTGCCGTTGTATTTTGTTATAGATTCATAATTAAAGTATATTAAAATCCGATAGCTATTGTTTACTATATGTTAATTTCAATATTTTTCTGCGTCGCATGCTTAAGTAGGCATTAAAGATCGGTTCTGGTATGTATTTATAGCCTGAATCAGATGGATTTGTGCATTTAGTAACATAAATTAAGACAGAGATCAAATATACAGACTTTACAGACTTCACAAGAAAATTTCCAAATTAAGCCCATTTCCAATCAAACAAATAAAAAAATGAAATACTGATTTTCATAATACAAGAAATTTTCAATGTTTTTGTTATCACGAAAACTTATAAAATCGGCTTCAACAAAAAAAAAACAATGTTAATTGTTGTATAAATAGAGAAAATACAAACATTACGTTTTTTTTTCTATGCATCCATTTGACTTATATTTTATTCTTGAATATTTCATGCGAAAATACATATCAAATATAATTTCATTTCAATGATTATACAGCGTTGTTGCCAGCAAAAAAACAATTCTAACCATATAAACATCTGATGTAATTTATACGCACATAACATACCATTGGTTGATTTTCATTTGAATGAAACGTAATAAACATCAAATAATTAAATTTGCTTGCTTTTATGCACAAGTTTAAACCTTTCCATATATATGCTAATTTTTCTAGCAGAAGTATAGATTTTTTCTGTTTATTTTTTCAAAAAGTCATATAAATAAATTTATTGTATGATTAGTCCACACATTTGTCGTTTTTTTTAAAGCACTTTATACGAGAAATTGATACTAGATTCAATCTTTTAGCACATTTTTATTTTAAATTTAGCGATCGAATTTATAATATAATTTATATCAATTTACTAAAGAACCTTATTTTGCAAAAACACAACACAGAGCCAATATATATGATATAACTTGGGCTTGTGTGTTTACAAAATTTCAATAATAATATTTAAGAAGTATAAAATCCCGGATGCAGTATGTCATACATACAAGTCCTCACACGTCGAAAGACAAACAAACTCGTCTCATTTGAGAAGAGAAGAGCAGTTGATGAAGATAGATCGGGAGGTAAGGTTACAAAAGATGTATAAATTAGTTGTGCAATACTCCTAATTTGCTGACCATGTCTCAATAATAAAGATTTACAAAAAGAAACTTAACCCATAAATAAAAAAAAATGAGAAATTAGTAGTGATAAGCTTTTTTTATCATAATAAATCTTACTTTTTTTCATCGTTCGGTTTATATATCTAGAAAAAGCGTATTTTTATATAATAAATCATATTAATATATCAATATAACGCAGTAATAAGAACTTAGAATAAAAGATCTGAACGAAAATTGTAAGCAGTTTCTATCATTCATAAAGATATGTTGTTGGGATATTCAAAATCCTATTAACTCGGAATTAAATGATTAAATTTTCAAGCATTAACTTCAATCAGATTTTATAATATAAAGGCTCTCACAAAATGATTTGATAACCACATTTGTCTGTTTTTTAAGTATCTAGAATTTGAATTACTTACCCAACTTTTTATGGATATAAGCATCTTATTTTTTTATTTAGTAGTGATTTTAACATAATTTTTTGATGATGTCAGATTTTTACTGCATAAGACGAACCTCAAGAGTATGTACCTGTGAACAAATAACTCTGTCGATTTTTCTTTCCATAAAATGCAAAAATTTCAAGGTGTATATTACATTTTAATTTACAATAAGCTGCACTATCTACCCTTTGTTTTTAGAATAAAATATTGTTTGAGGGCTTAACTAATACGAAAAAAAAGGTTTCTAGCAAAAATAATCAATAAAATTCCTATTACCTTGTTATGAGTACATTTATTGCACTATATCTGTGTGTTTTTCTATAAATATAACATCGTAGAAGAAAATATTTGTGATTCAGAAGGTTTTTTTGCATAATGTAATGTCTATAAAAAATTAAAAAATATCAAAAAGGTTATACATAAATCAAGGTTTTGATATTTAAAGCAAAATATTGGTACAAAAGTAGAGGTTTTTTTTTGCATTTCGTGTTTATATGTCAGCACAAGTTTACAAACAATAATAAGATTTTCGTTACTCAATTTTTTGCAAGTTTATATCGCCAGCATTTTTTTTATATAAAATAAACTATAAATTTATAACATATAAATTTATCAATATTTTAGATCTAAATTTCTTTGAAGTTTTATTTCGAAATCGAGAATCTTCCACAGATTGTATATAATATGAATACGTAATAAGAAACTTTATGCACATTTGTGACTTTTTTTAAGATGAGACATATATTATTTTTCGTATATTCTTCATTAAAACTTCAAGAAAAAAGTTTATTTATAAATTTTGAATTTTTGAGATTATCTAATATGATTTTCTATGATATTTATCTTTTAATCGCCATTTACAATGCTTTAAATTTTTGAATAATTTAAATGATTTAGATTATAGATTCCGAAATCATTTTAATTTTTCTAACATCACTCGGAAAACCTTTCGAATAAATCTAAAATTGATGAGTTTACCCATAAAAATTTATTTACTATATTAACCCTTTTACAAACCGTTTTAAAATAGCTTATATGAAGAAAAGAAAGAGTTTATGGATTGAAAAACTAGAAAAAAATAAGAATGTTTAGATTTGCAACATAATTGTGGGATAAAAATATTTTCATTATATCAAAGCAATAGAAACAATTGCAAAATAAAAAAATCAACATATGCGTTACGATCAAAGTAAATCTAGAATAAGAGTTTATTATTAACATTTTCAATATGTTTTTGCTCACATTTCTATATAAAAAGCTTAGACATCAGCTATGTATAAAAAAAATAAATTCACTATAAAGATACCATTAAAAAAAGTCCTTCAAAAATAATATTTGCGAAAAAGGAGCATGGAATGATCGTATTTGATATTACTTAGGGCTGTACATAAAATATAAAAGCTGTTAGTGGAATACTTATAAGTCAAGCTTTTATAATAAGTTATAAACTTAGAGCATAATTGTTAAAGATGAGCATATAAATAAATATATATTTACACATTTTTTATCTCAATTGTTTTATATTTTACCCATTTTATATATAAAATAAACTATAAGTTTATCAAACACCTAAGTAATCCGATGAATAGGTTGCTAATATTTTTTCATCACATCTGAAAATCCTCAAACTTTTATAACAACCACAAACTTATTAAAAGTTTATTCTAATTTTTTTGTAATAACGTTATTACATATTACGAGGATGCAAATACCTTCAATTCATATTCTTTATCTAAATGATCTACTTTTTTTATTCCGGGTTATAATCAGTATAAAAACTTTCTAAGTATATCGACCAAAAAAACATACAACTTATGTTTTAATTGAGAAATAAAACAAGATTATAGAGATCATCAAGATAAATATCTATGGTGTATTCGAAAGACCAACAATGAGAAAATATTTCTTTATATATTGTATTAATAAAATATAGCGAATATGATCTAAAATTTAAAAAAAAATACGAACGAGATTAGAAAGCCTAAAAATTACTTAATAAAGGTACAATGTATCCAAGTACTCATGCACTAACATTACTTATAAATAGTAGACTTTATGCTGGTTTCTACACTATATAATAGTAAATTTCAACATACTTATATTTTTTTAACAATTTTTTATGCTTTACAAATTCTTCATTTGCCGTCTATCTATCTATTCATATATACTGCTATCATGTGAAATTTACTATCTGTTTAAAATTTTATTTTAAAAGGTTATGCATATTCATATATTGAAAATTATAAAACATGTTTAAAAACATAATATATTTAAGCCCCCAGGCTATAAATTACACGCAAACAAATCCTTACTTATTAAATTTTGCAGCATGTTAACGTACACAGAAAAAAATAAATATTTATAAATATTTTTATAAAATTTATTTCTGTGACTATTTTCTATAGAATCGTATCAATAATGTCATATATTTTTAACATATATCATATAATATAATTTTAATGCCTTTAAACCTTTGTAGATCACATAATTAATGTTTTCGGCTAGTAAAAGTCTTTTATTTTGCTTCCAATTTTATACCTGGTCGCTCTAAAGTAAATTTCAAGCTGTAATAAGACACCAGTATGATTTTTGTGCTATAAAAATTTTATTTTTAGGTCACTATTGAAATGTAAAATATTTTTACGTATCTATACTTTACCTTTAATAATAGATATGAAACTTTTTTTTCTGATTATTCTTCTTCTTATTACGAACACGATCTCTTGAGATATAAAATCCAATATGAAATATTGCACTAACCTATAATTCATCTTTTGACACGTTGCCTTAATTCATCTTTATTAACTGCACTTCACCTATATAATATTATAAGTTAGAGTGTCTTTGAAGTATGAGAGCTTATATATATGTTACATAATCTAAAGATTACTTTTTTGCACTGCATAAAATCATTTAAAATTTTATATGATTTTGATTCGTATTTTTGGTACTATGAATAATTTGGCAAATAATATCTATATTAAAAAAATTACAATTGTATTATAAAAGCTTTTTAGTGCAAAAAGGATGTTTACTCATATTTAAATAATGCACTTGTAGTTTCTTAAAACATTTAAAACCTTATGAAAATATTTTATTTTTGAAATTATCTTTCTAGTTAAGATTGATAGGCGATATGGAAAAAATTATTAATCAAAAAAATGAAAAAAAAATAAAAATAACATATGCAATCTATATCTTTAAAAAAAGTATTTCGATTATTGCTATGGAAAGATATTTTGGTTTGGAATTAAAGATTAAACACATGATTACATCAAGCTAGAGACTTTCAAAAGATATAAAAAGCCCCTGAGTATATATTTTCTAAATAAACTTCCTATTAAC
Organism: Rhyacophila brunnea; assembly: GCF_057557595.1. Classification (NCBI taxonomy): domain Eukaryota; kingdom Metazoa; phylum Arthropoda; class Insecta; order Trichoptera; family Rhyacophilidae; genus Rhyacophila; species Rhyacophila brunnea. The sequence goes on along the minus strand of NW_028233338.1, from coordinate 260,726 downwards.
CAAGGTATATATTCGCCTTTTGCTCATCGTTTCAAAATAAAATATTTTTAGGATAAAATCTGCAATAATGTTAATTAAATTTATATTTTTCTTACCAATATGATATAATATAATCAATATTGCAAAGTAAGAACATATAGGTTATTTATTTGATGCTCGGTAATAGATTAGAAGAAACCTTGAGACTTAAATTTTATGACTTTATCCTTAAAATAAGATAATAAGGTTTTTCACAGAAAAAATTGCATATATAAAGTTTATGCAGTAATAGATAAACAATTATATTTTTAAAGCAATTAAAATTCAAAAACATAGTTGAACAAAAATATCGAATCAAAAAATCAATAATATTTTATTTTATGCTTTTTTTTAATTTTATATTCTTGTAATTTCTTCTTTTTTGAAAATTGCTGTTCTTAAATCGCAGAAATATTGATTTAAATCTATTGTATCACCGAAAATATTTTTTGGGTGCCTTTTATTTTGTTCAATGATTTCATTTAGCTTTCTTGCATAAATCGGATCTATTCGAAGAAATCCGACGTTTTTTTTGACTTTGGTATATTCCTGAAATTTTGCCTCGTCGTCTTCAAAGATTTTCATAATTCTACGAAATTTGTTCTTTGATAGATCTACTAGATCTAAGTTAAGCTTCTGTTCATAAGCACGTACAAATAATTTCACGTCTTTTTGGTTGTCAATCATACCGCCAAACTTGCTTCTTGCATCATCAAATGAATACATTCGATTTACTATAATTTCTTCCCTTTTATACGTATATTGTACATTTTGTACACTTAGCAAATATCTATTTAGAAATTGGTTTTCTTGTGTGGTTTTCATAATATTTATGCATATTTGTTTGTGTTTATTTTTATTCTCAATTTTGAAACACATTGATTGAAAAACAATGCAAGAAATACGACTATTTTCTATAGCTTAAAGGGAATCTTTTGTATATTGTTTTTTTACAAAAGAAATAATACATAAGCAGCAAAAATTCAAAAAAGAAAATTTTTGTACAAGAGTACATATTTATTATGTAAATGATTAAATAAATATAACATTTGTTTAATTTATAAAAATTTTTATAATTTATAGTACATTATTGATCTTAATCTTGATTAAAATCTTATTGATTATAATACTCATAAGTCTGAATAAGTTTTTGTCATATATAACTGAAAATATGGTCTTAACATACTAGAAAAAATTAATTATCATTAATCAATTGCAAAAAGCATTATTATAAAGTAATAGAATAAAGCTAACTTAAAAGTCATATAAAATATCTGATATTTGATATTTGTGCATGAAGAGTGGGATTTTTATGAGAAAATATTAAATTAAAAGAGGTAGATATTTAATTAAATTAAGAAATTATCTTTTTTATATTTGATTATCGAATGTAAGAACAAATTTATACCTTTATATTACACTTTTCTATGGATAGCAAACATTTCTTCTAAAAATAACTATATCTTTATTAATGAAATAAAATTCGTATTTTTTTTGATAGAGACAGCAAGATTTTTAGATCTATTTTGATTTTATCAAAAAAAGACAAAATTTTGGGAATAAATAATTAAAAAGTGACAACTCTAATTTTTTTACATTTCAAATACAATGAAAAAAAATCATGCGGTAAAGTAAGCGTAGTTCATATAAAATCAAAATCAAATTAATTTTTTATTTACTGTTCAATTATTACATGGTATTTTAAGTCTTTTTCACTTTCGAATATTTCACCCTTTATAATCTAAAAATAACATAAGAAAGATAATATGACAAGAAAAAAATAGAGAAAGTGTTCATTTAATATCGGAAAGACTTTGTTTAATATAAGTTTATAGCCAAGAATGATATAGTGTACGCATATCCAATGAATTTTTATTTATCCTATTAAATTTATGATCTGTAAGTTTCTTCTAAATTAGAAGAAATAAAATGTTTGGGATCAATGAATAGACAACAGAAATAATTATAAAATATTATATATGATTTTTAGATATTTTTAAAGTTGTAGGCCTAATTAGATATGATTTTTTTATGTAAATTTCACTTCGTCTGGTGTATTTCAAAGAGCAAGAAAAAATAATATACCGAGCACTAACATGATAAGATGAAGTTATAGCTAAGTTTATAGCATGTAATAAATTTATGATTTGATAGAACTAGAGGGGATTAAGATATCAAGCCTTTTTTTTTGAAGATTTTTAAAAAACCATCGATTATAATAATTTGACGTATTTTTTATAAGATTTCAAGACTAACATTTTTTTATCAAAATTTTTAAGATTAAGTATAAGAATTAAATGCAGCGAATGATACAAAAAAATTGAATAGGTATAGAATGACAACATATAAATACCTTAAAATTACCTAAAATATCAGTATTGTACATAATTTCAAAATAAATCAACATTTTTTTTTACTAAATTGAAAATATTTGAAATTGATTCTATATATTAAAATAATTATAAAATTATGGTACTCTAGGTTTTTTTCACAGAAATAAGCTATGAAAAAAATTAAATCTATATAAAATAAATAGAAAGCTAGCATTTCTATAGTTTTTTTAGCATTTTAAAATATAATTTTGTGACAAACATTACTTTATAGCTAGAAATTTAGCATTAGATGCTCTGTTTTTTCGCAGATTTACGTTTATCTATACGTAAATATGATTTATGTCTAGAATATTTTATTATTTTTTGACTAGAATTGCTATGATAGGGTAAAAAAATGTAGCGCGTATTTGAAAAGCGTATTTTGAGCTTTATCAAAATTTTAACATAACGTTTTATATTTTTTTTACAAAAATCTATTTATTTCGTTCTTTTGAAAATTCTCATGCCTCTTTCTAAATAATATCTATAAAATTAGCAACCCAATTTATGTAAAACCTAATTTAATATTCGTAATTTGCAGCACATTTTTAAATATTATAACATTCTTTTGTATATTCTAGTCACAATTTAAAACCGAAATCTTTTTAGAAATGCGCCATTATCTATATTATAAATAGAGGTTTGTTACTAAACTATAGTTATTTCGCTCGTTTTAAAGTGATAAAAAAAACAAAGCCCATATAACCACGAAAGAATAAAAAAAATCGAAGTTAAGATGTTTTATAATATAATTTGGCATATAATGTGTTTACTAGATTATATTATTTTTCTTTTTGCATTCTAAAAAATAAATCTGAAATCCCCGAAATGCAGAAATTAAATCATGCATAGATGATATTCGAAAATATATTCGTTGGATTATATTTTAAGGAATCATGCGATAAAATTCTAATATACTTTTTTAATTCGTTATGGCAGATATTATATTCTTATCGGATGCTTTAGTAAAGATCAAATGATTTATAAGTATGTAAATAAAAATAATTTCGCCTAAACCGCTGAAAATCATATATATCGCCTTTGAATCAAGCTTTACTATCTTTTCTTAATTTTTAAAGAAAAAATAGATATATAGAAATACATATTTAATCTTAAATTTGTAATTATAAATGGCTAATATTTGTTAAAAACCGACAATTATGCAAACATTTTTTATATTTTCACAATATTTTAAAAGGAGTAAAAATGTTCATTAATTATTCAATTGTTTCAGGTTCAAAATTATTATAATATAATTTTATTAATGGTCAATCAATTCAATTTGTATTATAAAGTTTTATAATATTAATTGTATTATATTTAAAACACTTAAAAAATAGGCTTTTTTGACTATCGAAAAAATTTTTCATTTAAAATTCCAAAAAAATCTTTATTCTTTTTTGAAACAGCTTATTTTCCCTTTTACATGTTTCAAAATAATATGGTCTTTAAAACGGAATTATAATGAAAATTGAAAAACACAGAAAAACAAGGTTTTAATGAAAAATATGTCTTTGTACCTATATTCATTTATGTTAATTATAGCTTGTACCAAAATAGATCGTTTCGTAAAAAATTTATGAATAAAATATTTTTAATGTTTACAAAAACAAATATTGCATCATTTATATATCTCTTATATCAAAATATATTCTTCGTGATAAAGCCAAGAATTTCCAAAAAGCATATAATCAAAGGAGTACATTCGTAAATAATAGAGTATTCGCTTTTATATTGGATTTTCAGTTTTTTCAATTGAAATGGGTTTGAAGTATTTTCTTTGACAAAATTATCGAGCACGCAAAACCAACTGCAAAGAAATCTTTTTTTAGAAATTATGATACATACTAATAAAAAGAATAAAAATTTAGTTATGCATTTGCTTTATTAATAATTTAAATATGTAGGTTTCTTATAAAAAAATGAAAAAATTTATGATTATAAAAGATTAAGTATACATTATTTGCATTTCAAAGGTTTTCAAAAGAGAATGTAAAATAGCAAGAGATTATTTCTAGGGATTATGTCTGATTGATTCTTAATAGCAAATTTACCATTTTAGTAAATATATTAGTAGAAAAACAAGAGAATACATTCCAGACCCATTCAAGTTGACTACCATATTGTGATAAACGCTTAATTGTCATTTTATAGTATAGATTAGATTAAATAAGCACTAAAATATATAGCTATTTAAAGCATAAAAATCAATTCAGTAATCATATTAATAGCTAATCTAAAAAAGATATATAATAATTATAACCTCAACATTTTATTGTATAAAATATTGTAAATTTTGCTTTATTCTTTGAATTGAATATGTATTTATACATATTCGTATACCAAGAATTTTCGTGCTTTTAAATCACAAAAGGATTCTTCGTCTTCATATTCTCGTCAAATAGATAGAAATATATACCTATTCATAGAAGTACTAAAATTAAAAATTTTGAGACGCCTAAATAAGAAAACCACAAATTGTTTATAAACTAGCAGATATCTTGAAGTATTTATTATCAAATGCATTATTCGGAGTCAAAAAATTCACAGAAAAATCTGGAAAAGTGGCAAGTCTAGATGATCAGTATAAAGTGATTTAGCCATTATTTATGTGAAAATCCGCAGAAGATAAACTTAAAAATACATAAAAAAAATAGTATACATATGATAAAAAAATACTAATGAATTTGCTTTATGTTGAGGTAAATTTTCAGTATATTGAATGTAAAAATTTAGAAATTAAAAAATTAAATAAATATTTAAATCATGCCATCCTTTCAGAATTTATTTTTACAACTGTTATAACAATACTTATAATTAGCGATGGATAGACAGATAGATTCCATTCTACTTAAAAACATATGAGTGTAAATATCTGATATTGTTTCAGAAGGTAAATAAAAAATCCGTTTTCTAGAATATGATCTACACATCTTTCTAAAGCATATTAGGCTCGATATATATTTTGAGGAAAATCACTTTTTTTTTATTTTGAAAAGAGCAGAGAAACACACTTCATGTTTATACTAAGAGTATAAATACTTATAAAATATGGAACTTTAAAAATATTTTTAATGCCAAAATTATACGGTTTCCATAATAATATTTTTTAAAGGTATAATCTTGCTATTTTTATGCTTTTATATCATGTATAAGTAATTTATAGACAAACATACAAAAATGGTATAATATAATACTTCTCGTTTTTATTTCGTATATTGCCAATTTCTGTTTCTTATTTAAACTGAAAAGTAAGTCGAAATATGATCCGATAATAAGATAATACGCAATAATCCACTTTTTACATATTTAGAATGATCAAAAAAATAATATGTATAAGAATCTAGATTCACGTATCTTTATTTTAAAATAAGTTCAGAGATGAAGTTTTTTTACAAGTCGAATGCATTTGTAAAGCATACAAAAAATTTAATATATGAAGTCTGTTTTTTATTAATGATAAATGTTTATTTGTATTGAATATATGAAAATCATGGTATTTTTCACATTATATGGATAAAAAAGATTTATTGAATTTTATCCTTTTCAATTGCTGGATTATAAGTAGAACATAGTTTGCATTTATAATTTCTATATATTTTATCTTATAATATAAAAATCTATTATCGTTCATTTGCGGTAGATCAGAATTTCTTTTTCAATAAAACTTCAAAATATAATTTTAAATATGCGTACAGCCCATATTATCAATCGCGGATTATCCATATACGGCACATGATAATAAAAAAATTAAATGCAATTTGACGCTGCCGTTATAGAAGTTTTGGTAATCAACCATAAATTTATTTTATATGTCTTTAATTCCCAGACCTACCATTAACTCGATCCGTTAGATATAATAATTGCAAAAAGACATACTGAAGATACTATTATACAACAGGGTATATAAATAAAGGTTTATAAAATTTTCTTATTTTATAAGCAGTATTAAAATATTTGTGAGGTTGAGCTTATCTTTTATTGCATATTGAGGCAGGAAAAACTACGTTTTAGGATGTTTCTTATAAAATAGAGATACTAATTATTCCAAGCCACACAATTGATTAATTCTCCTAAACACATCTATTCTAAATGCAGTGGTTTATTCAAAATCTGCATCTGAAAAATTCCTATTCATTCATTTATTTGAGAGGTTTCATATGCAATATATATAATTCTTGATATTACAGTGGTTTTTCGCTTTAAGAATCTAATTTACATTATTTTATTTTTGCGATAAATTTATCTTCATGATTTTAGTTGTTGTTCATAAGCACCCTTGATTAATTTCTCTTGCGTATTTTTTATTTTCAAATTTGGCTATTTTTTCTTTTTTCAAGTATCCTTCAATGCAATTTTCTGTTCAAGGCTTATTGGTTCAAGGGTTTTTTACAAGTCAAATTTATATAAATGCCACAATCTAGTTGTTACATTTAGTTAAGAACATAATTTTAAACAATAATCATCAATGAAGGTTTTATTTCAATTGGGATATATCTGATGAATTTTATATAGTGATACGAATAAACACATTTCATATATCGAAAGTATCATATTATTACAATACTATGCATAAAATCAAAATTTCGCTTTCGAACGTTTAGTATTGCGGTAAAATCAACATTAAATCACTTATCGGATCAGAAAGCGAGAAACATAAATAAATTTATCCCTACAGTTTCTAAAAGATTGATTTATATTTAAGAAAAATTTTTAAAAGAAGCATGAATTTATGTGATTACAATATCCATTTAGAAAATATGGTAATATAAGTGGATAAAATATCAAGCGAATATTATATATATTATAATACCATCTTTTATAGAATCCAAGGTTGATAATAATGTTTAAAACCCTATATAGAGTCACAAATTTTTACACCTCTATCAAAATAAATTTTATTTTTTGATAATTTGATAGTTTATATATATATATATAAAAATCGGCTTTTTAATTTTTTTGACAAATGTTTTTTTCTAAATAATATGAAAATCTATCTTCCGCCTAAAATTTTCCTCTTTTTAAATTTATAAATAAAATTCCAAGATTTGATAAATATTTTTATAATTTTTGAGTGTTGATTTGAGGTAGATATATTAAAATTGGAATGAAAAACGACGTATAAAATTGATGTAAATCACACAAACTAAAAGGCTGATAATCTTATTTTGAGTCTAATCGTGTGAATAGCTTTGATTTTTTCTTTAAAAAAATGCGCGCTTGATTAGTTTTCTCTATTTATATCTTATACAAAAAGTCTGCTGTATATTATTCTATTACAGATTCTTCTATGGCTTATCTTTTTAAAAATTTTATATAGGATTATAAAAATAATAATATAAATTAAATAAAGAAACTTTTAATCATAGAAATATGCGGTTACGATGCATTCCAATAATATGAAGTCTAATGTGGTATATATTTCGATAAAAAATAAATTCATGATTATATTACAAACATAAATTTTTCAATAAATGAATATTACTCTATTGGACAAAAGTTTAAATATACATTCTGCATTGAAAATTTTATTATATAATCTATACTTATTCTTACATATATATATATATTTTGTGATTCTGCATTAACCTGAAACATAATATTTGTTTTTTTGTAGTTATTTTATATTTATATTTATTCTAAATGTTGATTGTAACTCTTTCAATCACATGAACTGTATTTTAATATATATATATAGGATATTTTCAAAGATTTTACGTGCATTTAAAATGATACAGTGTGTATTTTATTTCATTTAAAAATAGTTGCGTTCTTATCTGATCATTTAAGTTCGTTTCAAATTAAATTTTCTGTATAGAAAAACGAATGACTTAATTTTAGCTTGGAATTGTAGTGAATTATTATAAAAATATTTTGGGCTGCTTTTCATGCGTAAAATGCATATAAAAAATTGTGATTTTAGCTATAAATTTCACTGACACAATTTGTGTTTTAAATATAGCGTATATTTTCTAAGCTATAATTCTGAACCAAAATAAAAGTCACAGCCCGAATATGAATCAAATAGACTTTGTGTATAAAATGTAATCTTGAAAATTCTAATTTGTGTATTTTGAAGATTTACTGTTTAGAAAAAAATTACATTTTTCTATAATAATTTTAAAACCAAATATTTAAATCCGTTACTCACGTCTATTTATATACATTTTTTATTTTTCTTTATTAAACAGACAAACCTTATAATGCATGTAAATTATCTTTATAATGTCTTGTATTAGTCAAATTTTTTTAGACGTTTAAGTAGAAAATAAAAGCTAAAAGTAGAAATTTACATATGTTCTCCTTAAAAAAGGTACGATTATAATAACCAAAAACAAATTGTAAAAATGAGCTTTTTTAGCTAATTGAGACATGCTACGGTATATTAATAGTATGTGTTTTTGGGTTTGCATTATTTATCCTTTCTGTTTCTATAATCTATTCTGTTTTTATTGGCATCAAATTTTTTTTTTAAATGCCTTATGTTTGTTGCGATATAAAATATAGCATAAGTTGCTTTTACAGAATCTGAATTTTTGTATTTTTTCATAACTTTTACTTAGCTGTATCTGAAAAGTGGGTAAGTAGATGTTCTGATAAATAGACGGAAAATTTAAATTTCAAAATTCTACCAATAAACTAAAAGATGACATATTAATGTAAATCCATAGAAATATAATTATCTTTGGTTTTTAGACAAGAATTTTATGGAATTCGGTACTTTATCAAATAGATTAGATGCACATATATTATATTTTAGAGCTTCAAAAAGAAGAAATGTATGGTTTAATAATGAACTAACAATATTAAATAGAAAAAAAATGAGATTTCATTTTTTGCATTGTTTTTAGAACATACTTAATGTCAAATATAGCTTTGTATATTTGTGTTAAATCCATGATTAAACACATAAACTTTTAATTTATGTATAGAAAAAATTATATAGCTATAAGAACGGTATTTTATGCATCATTTATTTTTGTTTTGTAATTTTATTATAATTTCGATTCGTATAATTTGTTGAAAGTTGCTTTATTTTGTATAATTTATCGTATATTGGAACTTAAAATATCTAGATTCTCTTCTATAAAAATATTACCATGCACATTCAAAACTTTTATAAGTTTTATTTGTATGATTATATTCAGTTTATTGTTTTGATAATTTGGTTATTTTGTTTCAATAATGAGACTTTCCACCAAATTTTCCTCTATAAGTTTTTATATCTATTTTATTATATTGTATTATTATAGTAAAAAAGCCTTTTTATTATAATCTTTCGATAAATTCATTGTTCAAATAAGAGTTTTTTTATTCAGCTATAATAATTACAATAAAACAAAATTTTTGTATTCTTTCGTTGCGTTTCAGTTAAATTTTTGTGGAGTTTTTATAGTGTATTCTTAAACACATAATAAATACATCGAATATATGCAACTTATTCTTATTTATGATCATCTGTGTACGATATTGACTTTTAATATCTCTTGTACTCTATATTTAATAATGGTAACCTGGTTGGACCTTTATAAATTTTAATCATATAAAATTGTCTACTTTAATCTTTTTACAATTCGATCTAAATATATTTCCATACCTTTAGTTGCGTTATAAATGAAAATATCTACGTTATTTCTATTCAACAGAAACTTCACAATTTATAATTCATATACCTTTTTCCCATAAGGCTAGATTTAATGAATTAAAATATTTTTTTGGTATAAATCATATCCTATATAGTTTTTTTTTCATTGCAAAACGATCGAAATGAACGATTTATTGCGACAATAGACCTTCTTGTTTTTTCCTAGATAAAGCATGAAATTTTGTTTTTGATGTAGAAAAGACCTTGAAATATCTAAGATATATAGCCTTTAATTTGGTAAATTCATATGATTTTTAGCTTCTGAAAACTCAGCTATTTACAGTATAATTTTTTTTTATGATATTTGGCAATAATTACATATAGTATTTGTTCTTTTTGCATTTACCTACAACAATAATGTAGGTAGATTTAATGTTTTAAAGAAAAATGGATAGATTATTTGGTAATATCTTATAAAAAAAATATTAATACAATTTTGTGCATATATGGGCATTAAAATATTCAAAAGTTTTGCTGTCTATTGAGTCTGTATATTTTCTTTTATTTTAAGTGCTATTTAATATAATATAATAATATACATATATATTATAATACATTGTTATAACATGGGACGGCGTGGTGACACGATATCATAGAAGGTACCTGAAGGAACTAGATGTCACCAACCAGGTTGAGGCATATATTCAAACATTGGGATTGAGAAAAACCCTTGAATTAATAGGTCTCGAAAGAAGGAGGGGTATTGAAGAAGACTTTGGAGAGGAGAAGATAGCCGAAAGTATAAATACGCTGTGTGTACAGAGAATCAAGCAAGCTGTGCCTGAGAACAAAAACTAAAATTACGACTATAAATATAGCCCTTAAATAAAAATCAATATCTATTATAATACATTATCTAATTTGAGGAATAATAATAATGATTATTATTAAATACATTTTAATTCTAAAAACGCCATTTATTTACATATATGACAAATATACAAATATTTTAATTACATAATTAAAAATAAAATAGTTTAATAAAATTATATTATTAAGTTTTTTTGTGTCTATTGTATATTATTTTACCGTCATTGCATAATATTTAGATATCTAGTATATTCTTGATTATAATAAATTGGGAGTTAATATTATTAAAAAAAATAATTATTCTGACTCATGAGTATTCTACTAATCGAATTTTATTGTGATTTATATTAATAATGGATTATAAAATATGAATAATTGTATTGAAATTAGACAAATTTATCATTGTTACAGAATTTACATAATAAAGTTAATATCTTTATTATCAAAAGAAATTTTTTCATATTTAAATCAGCATTCGAGTAACCTAAATCTATAATAAAAAAACAATAATACAGGAAAAATTTCATATTTCTTGCATTGTTTTTCAATAAATTCGTTTAAAAATCGATAATAGAAATGAACATAAACAAAAATGCATACATATTGTGAGCAACTCACAAGAAAACAAATTCATAAAAAACTATCTGCTAAGTTTACAATATGAAAATAAAAAGAAAGAAATTTAAAAAAATCAAATGTTTAAATTCGAAAATGCAAGACGCACGTTTAGCAGCGAGATTGGCAAACAGAAAAAAATGAAATCTATTGCAAGTGCTTATGAGAAGAAACTAAACTTAAATTTAGTGATTCATCAATGAATAAATTCAGTAGAATCATCACAACATTTATATATTAAAAGGAAAAAGGTGTAAAATATTCCAAAGTCATAAAACAATAGATTTATTCGAATAGATCCTATTTATGCAAGAAAGCTAAATGAAATCCTAGAAAAAAACAAAAGACAAAAAAAAACACTTTCGGTGAGACAATAGATTTAAATCAATGTTTTAGAAATTTTCAAAAAAAGCTGGTTTTAACACCTAATAAATATAAAAAGTTATAAAATAATATATATAAAATTTTTAGATTCAATATTCTGGTCAACTATGTTTATGAATTTAAATTGCTTCAAAAATAAAAATCTTAGACCAAAAACAGTATAGATATTTTGAATGCATTTATGTCTGCGAAAAAACCACATTTTACTTAAAGTTAAAATGAACTTAAACTTCCCATTACAAGTTATCATCTAATTGATGACAATAAGGTTCTTAATTACATATATTTTAGATGTTGTGACGTTAAAATATTGTTTAACTATATCTAAATAGAAAAACATCTATCATCAATTTAGAGCACAAATAAAAGCTCTAACTTAATTATTTTCGAATATAAATACATTTAAAACTAGTTTTTAGTGTTTTAAAAGAATGTGTGTGCATACAGAGCAAACTCTGTAAAACACTAGACTTTATATAAAGTACACAATTTAATTACCTAATATATTTAACAGGGGTAAGAAATAAAACAAGTCTTGTTCTCATGGGAAACAATATGGTATTTTATCATGTCACGATTAAATTTGAATGTAAAAAGAATTATTTTTAGGTGAATTTTGAATATAAATGATCTATTTTACATAAAAGTATCAAAAATTTTAATAACACGAAGTTTTAAATTTACATGTGCAATCAAAAATAATTAGGTTTGTATACAATGCAGGGTTTTAAAAGCATAAAAATACTATGTAAATTAAGATACTAATTAGTCTAAAAAAAAATTAATCTCATTATATATGACAAATAAGAATTTTGATCAATGTATAATGGATTCTATTGTAGATATAGCTTAAACCAAGTTTGAGATTTTTAATAGAATATATGTTCTTTACTTGAATTTCTCATGATTATTACTATTTTCACCATATATTTTAAATATTTAAGATACATTTATAATTTATAATAGCCTTTATTATATTAGAAAAGAATATTCCTATAATATTAGATTTAATATATGTTATATGGGTTTATAGGCTGTATATCTTTTATCTAATAAATCAAAAAATTTATTCCAAGAAATGAAAATACCGAATCGAAAATATATATTTTTGTATGGCTTTTGTTAACTTACTAACTAAATTAAAATTATTAAAATTTGTATCTAAAAATCTATTAGTTAAATAACAACAAAATATAGATTACAATGCATTATAAACCTGATCTTATAAAAAAACATATCCACAGATATGTTTGATTTTTAAACACATAACATTAGATAAAATAAATGATCTGTTTATTGAGCTATCTATACAAAATAACATTATTTTTTTAGCAAAAAAAAGAAAATGAAAGCTAAATTTGAGCTTTAATATTGCAACGTTTAATATATAAATATATAAAAATATGCTAATTAGGCCCAAGTAACACTTATCAAATTTTTACGTGTTATAAACCTTTAATGTGAACATATTTTCTAGGCTGTTTAGTATGCTGTTAAAGTCATTTTTTTTTTTGCTTTTAAAATAAACCACAAAAAAAAATGAAAGTTTGTTAAAAGAATAAACTTATGCGAATAAAGAATAGATTGCATAACTTGATGCATAAAAACATGTGAAAAGAAGATTCTATATATGTAAATATTTGCAAAAAAGCAACGTGCTTACTTTAAGGGGTTTAATTAACATAAAAAACATTCGAATTTGTATATAAAATTTATAAGAAACTAAGAATCCAAAAATAAAAATTTAAAAATGGATAAATTTTATGTCTATAAATTATATTCATGCAATCGTATAACCAAATCATGATATATTATAAGTTTATGACAAATATAAAAATTATCTTTAATAATCTTTTTTTTATATTTATCAATCGAATAAAGGTCTAAAATATTCTTAGCTTATTTTGTTATAATTTAGACTTTGGAATATAATTAAGGTAAAAAAGAATGTGTTACAAGTGTAAAATATGATGCCCACTAAAATTTTCGCTTAATTTTGAAAAAAAAATATAAAATAATTTAAAATTAGAAAGAAATAAATCTACTTATATAAAAATGACGATCATTAAATTTACTCTGGGCGCTTCAGCTTTTATATTTGCCAATAACAGTTCGTTTAAAGCTTCGTTTGTTTTTACATATTATATTGTATAATCAAAGCTTATGTTCGTTCTTATAACATAATCGAATACCGCACACTTAGGCATCATATACTATTTGATCTTAGATATTATATGTTTTCAATAGAATTTACTAATTGTGAGCCTCCCAAGCCGTTTTATATGTCTCTGCTTGTGTTCTTCATCCCTTCTAGCGCAGAAATGAATCAAACCAATTCAATTATGCTAGAAAGTAGTGTTTAAATAACCAATCCTTTGTCAATCTTTTTTGCATAATTCAAATTTGGTACAAAAAAGGGAGGCTTGATATAAAATTGAACAAGCAAATCAAAAAAAAAAACGAGTAATATCTAGGATGCAAAATTATAATTTAATCCTAATTTTTTAATCAATAACAAGTATAAAAGAAGACTTTTATTATAATTGATTCTGATAGGTACATAAATTCTAATTTTATTTTTAAGTATTTATTATAAATGAATTCAAAAATTACACATTTCACTTAAAAATGGAACTGAAATTGTTTAATTCGAAGAATTATAGAAAATCATTGATAAAATTTATAATAATATAATTAAAAGAGTAAATTGTTTATAAAATATGTTATAATAAAAAGGATGTAATTTTGTGAATTCTCTAATATTTATGCGGTTAAAAATATAAATTAATGTTTTAAAACTTAAATTTTGCCTTACATATATTTCTTTATAATCTTTTTGATTTCAGCTTTTTTATATCTCATACTAGAATTTTTTTTTTTAAAATCAATTGATTACATACTTACATATCTATATATTTATTTATTTTTATGTATAGTGTCTGCTTTTAAATTATATTATGACCATCCTCGCTTATTGATATGCTTATGTACAAATAATCTTCAAGTCTAATTTAAATTTCAGGTTGACTTTAAGAAATAATTATTTCTTATTAAACTCAAGCAAAGAAAAGATAAAATCGACATCTCGTCAACTTATAAAGCTAAACTTGGTGTTTTAGATTAATATTTTATTTTATTAATTATGTTTTAAATAAGTGAAAAACTACAATTACATCAATATTATTTTGAATTCTATTCGAAGGCGGGTTTTTTTCTGCTTATTTTTTATAAAGAACATACCATTTTAGCATTTTTTGTTGTTTTTTTTTAAAACGTATTTTTTTGCCTAATTCTGAAAGTTTAACTAATTCACAAATCCGTTTTTTACAAAAAGTCTGCATAAAACTTGTACTTTTTTCATGTAGATCTATTTTATACTGTTTAAATTGATAAATAAAAAATATGATATACTATTATAATAAAAAAAATAAGCACACAATTTAATAGATGAAATTGATATTTTCTGTTTTAAAATATACTATAACTGAATTTATAAACCATATACACATATAATGTTACGAAAAAACGTGATAACTGTTCTATTTCTAATTATTTCATATATTATGGTATAAAAAAATATAAATATTTGACAGTGTAATTATCTGAATATACATTTTTGTCATATAATTGCATATAGAAGTTTGGAAAAAATTGATTAGTTTAAATTTACGAACAAATATAAAAGATTATAGGAAATCATGTTAAAAATCAGCCTTTGCTAGCGATTTTCAAATCTGTACAGATGTTTAAGACAAATGCCGCTAAATTTCATTTAAGTAAAAAACCATGTTAGTATAAATCAAGCACCACAACAAAATAAACGCTAATTTACTAGTTAAACTTGGTGCAGGTAAGTAATCTACATAAATTATTGCACTAAATATATAGAAAAGAACGTTGTTTAGCAAATTTATATATTAAAAAAATACACAAAATACATATATTTTTTTAATAATTTCACAATTAAAATTTAGAAGTGATGTATAATCTTCTTATTCCCCTACGTTTTATGAAACATATGCAATAAATAATTTTTGTCGCGCTTGTTCTTCTTTTTTTGATGGCACGAAGCTAAAATTTTTAATAGTATTTTTTTATAAAACTGCTATTATTTTTTCTTAAGTAAATATTAGTATTTTTGTGAAACTTTCAATAAATTCGATACACTATATATTATTTTTTTTTACAACAAATCCTTTTATTTTTATACACACAATGAAAGTTTTTTTTATGATTTTAGTATATTCCAATTCATAAACTCATATAAATAGTGTGAAATATGTTTGCGCAATATTTTATGCATGAAGATGCCTTTTTAATAATAATTTTTTTACCATAAATTTCTAAAAAACTATATATAATTTCCCATTTAATACGTTGATAAGGGTATTATATCATGATCAATATTTTATATCTATTTAAATTATTTGTTAACCACTATTATTCACTATTTAACGTTTTAATTCTATAACATATAGATCTCATGTGGTTTTTATTTAAACTGAAATGCTCTTCAAAATATTAATGGTGCAAGATTAACATAAACAATTATATATAATGCATATCGTTTGGATTGGCCTTTAGTAGAGTTTAAACTGTGCTGCAATCTTTTGACAGTACATTTAAGCAAAACTTAACATTATGAATAATATTAAATAATGTAAAAAAGTGCACAATCACTTAAATAAACCTATACATGGTATGATCAAGAACTTCTACCTTTAGTTCTATCCCTTTTCACAAAAATAATTTATTTTGTTTCGTAATCACAGTTGACTGAAAATAAAACATATTCCAAAGATGCGCCTCATATTTTTCTGTAATTTCAGAAAAAATTGGATTTTAAAAGCAAAAAATCACAAAACATATGTTATCATAAATGACTATATATAATTACCTCCATTTGAACTAAAATTCAGATTCCAAATCATCCACAATACGAAATGCTAGGTCTCATTCTTGTACTTTTTTTGAATAAACACGTAAATCATATATTAGATTTTAAAAAATATGTGGGATTTTATATTTGCATTTTTATACTAGCCGTCCTTATGCACCCAAATTAATGTGAAAAATTATGATTGCACACAATTATTAAAAAAAAATAAAACCAGCAAACGGAAAAAATTCTTACTTTCGATCGGGTAACTCATTTTCTATCTAAATATAAATCTTGCTTTTTCATATCTAGATATATAAAACATATCAAAAGTACTGATATTATTTTAAAACTTTCTTTAGCAATCAAATTATTTGCAGCCTAGTACACATATACAATAAATTGACACTGTAATATAATTAAATGCAATTTTGTGAATATATATGAGAAAAAACATAAGATGTACTTACTTATAATAAAAACATGCCAAAAATAAAATTAGATGGATTAAAAAAACTTATTCATTCATGTTTCTCTTTATTAAATAAAAGATTGAATTTCTGAATGTATTTAATAAATTTGGTTTAGATAATAACATATATCAAATTAAACCTTGATAAAGTTCATAACTGTTTTATAACATCTAAAGATTAAATAAATACATATCTGGGTTTTTAACGCAGTGTTTAGAAATTTAGATATGGCCTCTTTTATTTTAAAATATCAAAATTAATAAGAAAAATATTTATGATTTCCTTGTCATATATGTTCTATCTGGATATTATGGCCAAAAAACCAAATTTATCGTTGCCGGAAAAATACGCTAACATCAAATCCAACTTGAACTCTGGAAATTCAATAGATTCTCCGTATGATATCGATGACATGGCCTTCAAATTAAGTCAAGATGCAAACAATGATCCAATTATAAACGACTGGGTTAAACCTAAGAGCAAACCAGTATATGACACACCTAAAAATCCAGGAAATAACTGGTCACAATTGTATAGACCTGGATATAATAGCAGACCTGGCGACTCAATGGATGATTATAACTTAAACAAACAAGATTCACCAGGAAATTTGAACGAACCACAACTCGAAGACTCCGACCAACAAGATATGACGTTAAGTAAAGATGAATACAATGAGCCTTATTTCAATGATGAGATTTATGATGCTGATACCCATTTTTCATATTCAGAAAGTGATTTCGATGAGAATTGTGATACTTGCCTCGAATTAAGGGATGCCGAGATTGAAAATATTAAAAGACGAAATTCTAAGGATAGAGAAAAGGCTTTGAAAGATGATTTAAGAAAAAAAGCTAAGGATAGGCGAAAAAATAACAAGGAAAAGGGAAAAGACCATGATAAACATAAAAAAGATGAGGAACAAGGTAAAGATGATATCGATAAGTCTAATGAAAGTAATAATGAAGACGAAGAAAAGGAAAATGACGAACAGAATAAAAACGATGGTAAACCTAAAAAAAATAAGAAAAGAAAAAATAGGAACAAACCAAAATCAGATAAAAAACGTGGTAAAGATAAGAAACCAAATCAATCAAATCCAGGTGAAAATTCTGCTGATCCAGAAGATAATGATGAAATGGAGAACGATGATGAGAAAGAAGATCAAGCAAAAAAAAACGATCGAAAAAAACCAAAAAATAATAAAAAACCGAAAAGTCACAGCAAACCCAATAAAGATGACGAAAGAGGTAATGAGGAAGATGAGGAGGATAATGATGGTAAAGAAGAAGATAATAAAGATAAAAATGCCAAAAATAACAAGAAAAAAAAAGATAATGACCCGAATGATAACGAACCAGATCAAAGTAACGAGAAAGAGGATACAGAAGATAAAGGGGAAGATAGTAAAAGAAAAAAAGGGAAGAAAAAGCATGGTCCTAAAGAAAAGAATCATGATAAAAAGAAAAAGAAAATAAACCTTGACAAAGATGATAATATTGAAGATGACGATAACCAGAATGATGATGATAATAAGGAGCCAGAATCTAAGGACAAAAATGATTCAAATGAAAATGAAGACGCATCTGAAAATCCATCCAAAAATAAAAATGCTCCTAATAACAAAAAAAGACCAAAAAGAAGCAGGGGTAATAAGAGGAAAAAAAAACCTAAACGAAAAAACAAAAAAAAACCAGATACCAAATCAGATGAGGATGAAAAATCTAGCGAAGAAAAAGAAAAGAAAAATAAAAAATTTCCATATAAAGCAAAGATGGATAAGAATCACTGTAAAAAATATCTTGAATTTCTTAAATCATGAAAAAATGAATAAATGTTTTATATCAGAATTAATATTTATTTAATATATATGATTTTTTCTTCGTTTAATAGTAGAGATTTTATTATATAATTAGCGGCGAAAGAATTGTATCTAATATCATCTGATAATAGATTTATAACACAATTTTTATAACAAAAATAGATGATATATATAATTGATCTTTTATTTTGTTGTTTATGTTCAGTAGACAATCTTATGTGTTTTAAACGCAAAAATGATATTTATAGAGCGTGTGAATCTGTTACTTACTCCTTTAAAAATATTAGTATGCGTAATTTATAGAAGAAAAAGTTATAATGTAAGTATGAAAAAATTGAAAAGCTTATTCAAATGTTATATAAAACCAAAAAACATATGCAATTTCATAGTCTTTGCAGGTAATGTAGACTTTGTGTGTTGTATGGGAGAAATAAGTAAAATTTATGTGTGATATTAAAACTTTGTAAGGTTGATTTTATATATTTAAATTATTATTTTCCGGAGAGCAGATCCATGAGATAATTAATTTTAATTATATCGCAAATTACTATGATGAAAACTAGCTTTTAGCATTTTCAATGCAATATAAATATGCATAAAATTGTCAAATCAATATCATCAACATTCAGATCGTAAAATAACATAATTCATTAGTTCTAGAATATTTTAAACCAAATTAAAATATAATACTGATTATAAAATAGCCTAGAACATTCAATATCGAAACCATTGTATATGTAATTACTAGAGTACTTACAACAAATAAGATATATAAATGTAAGAAACTTCTTGATAAAGAAGTAGTTACTATTATATATATGAAAGTTTTTTTCTTCAATCTTTGAGCATTAAAAAATGCGTAATAGCATATATATGGCATACATTGATAAGTATCGATCTTTCATATAAGATTTTTTGAAATTTTCGTCAATGTTTTGCACTTTTTTTTAGCCTGTAAAATTTTACTGGTCAAATGAATCAAATATAGTTATACATTTCTTTTAAATGTACATAAAAATATTTATGCAGCAAAAAGCAAAAAAAGTATGATTACACGTAATCCTGCATATTTATGTGTAATTTTTTATTTAGGTCTAATGTTACGAGCCAATAAAACAAACGGAGCTTCCAATAATTATCATCCTTTATTCTTAAACCAAGGAATGCAGCTATCTCTATTTTGTGCTATATATCTTTTATTAGATCGAAAAATACATTGAATTTGCAATATTTATGCTGTTATTTTATTTGTTCTTTTTTATACGTTCGTTTTTTATCGAGATACATTAAACTAAAATAAACTACATAGAAGGATTTCTATCTTGTTTCTGCTATAAGGTCGTGAATTAATCGCAATAAACTCATAAATTCATAATTTTTTGAATAAATCTCATACACATAAAGAAAATTACGGGTATATATAAGTCATGATAATAATATTTCTTAATTACATAGAAGAATTAGTTTTTCACTCATAATACAGAAAGACGATACATTTTTTTTATATTTCAATAAAAACTTATATTTATAAACGAATAAATTTTGCGAATTAAGATTTAGTTTTTGCAGTTATCTATATTAAGTTGAATCTGGCATGTGTTCGAGTTTTATAGTTACATTATAATTAGTGCGGTGTATTTGGTATCTCATGTTAAACGAAATTCCGTTAAGAAATTAAAAGATTTTTTATCCAAAAATATACAACAGAGTTTGGATAATGATGGCATCAAGATATTTCATTCAGATCACAGAAATTATACCTTTTCTATATAAATAATAATAACCATACATAAACACAAGTTATCTAAAGAATAAGGAGAATAAAAATCCAATGTAAAACTAATATATGTAAAAAGCGTAAAAACACGACATTTTATATCTTGTATAAAAAATCCAATAATTCGTAATTTTAAGGCTATAAAAGGTTAGGTTGGTATAAAAATATATAGAGGTTTCAAAATACCCCACAAAAAATAATTATAAAAGTGTAAAAACATCCAAACCTAAATATTATATACTCAATCTTATACAGTGCACACAAGTGTTTTATTTTCATTTAAAAGTCGTTTTTTCTTTGCTCTTATGTCATATTTTTTTTTTATTTTGCATTATACGCTTAAAAAAGTAGATAAAATCTTATTTCGTAAAAAAAAAATTTAATGTTTCCTCTAAATGTGATAAATATTTATAGGCTAAAAGAAAACAAATTTTTAGTTGCGCTTACATCAAAAATCAAGTGAATTTAGTAAGGGTTATAATATTTTGGAATCTTAATATAAAAAAATTATTTTGATCTAAAAAATAAAAAAGCTTATTTATATAATTTCAACGTTATGAAATATAAATGTAATACATAACTCATACCTATATATAATAATATGTCTTATATCGATACCTTATTACTATCATTAAAGTGAAACAAAATAATGCACAGTTCAAAAATACCATGAAATGCAAATTTTAAAGCTAAAAGTATTCCATAAAATCAGTTTAGTATTTTTATTATATTATGCAATACAAATATTGCCCAATATAGTTGCATATTTTCACAGTTAGTAGCATAACAGATAAAAATAAATTCGTGGATTATAGATAAAAAACACACTAATATGATTTATTACGATATAATTTTATCTTTGATATCACTTTCATTTTTTTTTAGTTTAAGCTTTATATATAAATTCTTGTATAATATTTCGATATGGATGCATAAAGGTATTTTATGCATTTTTAATTGATCAAAAATATTTTTTTCTTGATTAAAAAAAGCAGAAAATATATACTAAAATGATAATTACAATGATAATAAAAAAAAGTCGCTGCAGAATATATTTTTGAACAATAAATTGAAATATCGTAGATTAATATCATTAAGAGATATTTTGATCAGGTTAATAGATTTAAAAATTTTTCTGAATTCAGTTACTGATAAATGATGTACCAATATGATTACCAGATTAAATTGACTAATTATCGAACACTAAAATAACACACGATAATCTAACTATGAAAAAAATAAAGAATAAGAAAAAATAATGTTTTTGAACCTGTTAATATCTCAAAGAAATCCTGCGCTATAAGATTACGTACATAACGAGCTTCTAAATGTAAAAAATACAACATTATACAAAATAGCAGAAAATCATCTATTACAGCATAGATTCAAAATCAAAGCATCAAATTACGCATCCGCTAAAAAAACACATATATAACTAAAATTACATATAATTTAAAGGTTTTTTTTCACTGCTTCATGGCTTTTAGAACACACATTGTTAGAATTAATAGCACATTTTTATCTCAGATGACTATTTCAATATTTGTAAAATAAAATAAAATTTTTTATCAAATACAATTTATTTAAGTATTTTTTTATGGGTTAATTTGATTTTTATCTTTTTATATTTCTCAAGCAAAACTTTATATTGCTCTATGATCATATTCGGCCATTATTTTTGCAACCCTAATAACTTACAATCTTTTAATGCATCTTCTCTTTATATGCAACTTGTTTTAATTGTTTATATCATTTTTTTTTGTTTATGTGTGTATGCTTCTTCATCTGTTGAAATCACAACTTTTAAATATGCAACTTGTTTTAATTATTAACCATTCATCCCATTTTATGACGTATTTTCGTAATTATTTGGTTTTAATACAAATAATCTGCTGATATTTTACGAAGATATTGACATTTTTTTTACAAAATATGAAATATTCATTTTAAGAATTTTATCAGATAATTTTTTTAAAAGTTTAATATAAACGAATGTGTTTTCATATTGCATCGTAACAATTTTTAAATAAACATAATAAAGCTTACAAAATTTAATTTAATAGCCCAAAAACAATATAAAAATGCTATAAATACGCAAAAAGAAAGTATAAAATTATAAATTAAAAGTGAATTTTTTTTTTATTTTACACCATGAATTTCAGAAACTGTTCCTTTTTTCACTATAGCAAATTTTTAAATGTCGCATGTTAGTTCAAGTCCTTCTTTTTTTAATATAGTAATTGTATCTTTTACTGTCATATTTAGTTGGATTTTGGCGTTGTGATCTCTTTTTTAACTAGTTTTACTAAAAATGTTATTTCAGATCTGTTTACAGTAAAATCACGATAAAATCATAGATCTGTCTACATAAAAAAATACCTAAGATGTAAAAATCATCTATATAACATAGCCATGTAATAAATAAAATTCGTTGCATTAAGTCTGTTTTTATAGCAAACTCGATGGTAAAACCATATAATGACGCATCAATAAAATCTGGCATGTATTCTTGATAATATAATAAGAAATTTTGTTTGATTTTCTTCATTGTGTAAAATTCATATTAATTTCATCAATAGACTTAAAAAAATTAACTTATTACATTTTGATTTTTATACTAGGGTTTACCTGCACATGACTATTGACTGCGAAACCTTTTTTTATGTTGTAAAAATATAATATTATATTGTTTTGTGACATTCGAACATATAATACCCCATTAAAAATAGTCAATCGCAATTTATTTTTCGTGTTTTATATAATTTATTTGTATAAAAACAACGATATTAGAATTAACACCTAAATCCTTGATTTTACATACTTTATTTGATATGAATATACTAAAATAGACTTAATTTTTGTTTTAATCTTCGTTTTATAAAACAAAATTATTGTAAATCAAAATATTTATGAGTTACAGATGTAATATGTCATAAAACGAGTTTCTATTGATATCTAAGCACAAAAATGGATATTTTTACCGAAGAATAAATTATCTCAAAGAATGAAGATATAATTATTAGATACACTATTGAAAAATTATCACCTAAAAAATTAAAGAATTGTTTTTTTTATGGAAAAAAGCTTTGGGATTCATCTAAAAAATAAAGAACTATTTGAAATTTTATGATTATATAATATAGTATGCAAAAATTATATAAAAAAATTATTATTGTTGAGAAGCGAAAAATACGCAAAGAACAACAGTCTAAATATATTTATTTCTGTTGTTCTAGAATTGACTACCCACTCATATAAATACTTGCATTTATACAGTAATTAACCAATAAAATACGAAGAAAAAAAATCATAAAAACTTTATTTTTTTTACAAATTATAGTTATTTTATAAATTAGATTAATATTAATGAAACTAATATAATTGTATTTATTGGTTTTTTTTATATGTTGACAGTTTTTTTCTACGTTATTTTATATCCAATATAAAAATATAATGCTTGTGATTTTTCAGCAATCAATCATAATAAAAGCCGCAAAAAGGAAAACTGTCATTGATTTGATATTTTTACTGTAAAAGGTGCATTATTGATACAATAATCGCATCAAACGTATTTATATACCCATATAAAAGACATTAGTCTTAGTTTCATAAAAGTGTTTTCATTCAACCTAAAATTTTTCCGGTATATACTTTTTTATTTTTTTATTATTCTTAGTGCAATTAAATCCAGTGAAAAAATATTTTCGAATTCAATTGAATTGCAGATTTTATATTATGATTTTTTAATATTTCTTTGTTCTAATCAAATCTTTAATTTAAGCCTATCACCTTCGCGTATTTAAAATAAAATTAGGTAGATACTAAAAAATAGATTTTAAAATATTTTTTAATGATAAATTATTAATAATTTCTGGATTGAACATGTAAAATACAGCCTCTAGTTAGCAATAAAAAATATTAAATAAAAAAATCACATGGTAAGCACATTTTTTATATACATATAAGCAAAACTTTATTTAATAAAAAGAAAATCGAGAAAAATTTATACATATGATATAACTAGAATATTTTATGTTATAATATAATACAAGCAGAAATAAAAATTTGCCGTATATAAGGTTTTGGTGATAATTTTCACAGAATTTATAACGATTTAATAATCTTTATTTGTAATTAATAATGAATAAGTAAAAAAAATATAAAAAGAATTAACTATTTAGGGCACTTTTTCGCTGAAATTATAATAATTTATTTATTTTATTGTATAATAATACACAATTCGTCATTTAAGGCATACAAAAAACACAAAAAAAGATTTATTGATAGCTCCAATTTAACAATGTTAAATGATACATGCATTATACCAATTCATGTTGAGAATTTGGCACTAAATAAATGCAAGAAAAAATAAAGTATTAAACGGCAGAAGATAGGTAATATGCAAACCGAAATACAATTTCAAGGCATAAAAAATGATATTTTTTTGCAACAATTAACGTTGAATCTATTTTATTTTAAATAAGTAGCAATTTATGATACAGAAATTTACATACTAATATAGCAACATCATAATTCGCACAAAAAAAAACATAATAAATTTATAATGCTTAACTTCATGTACAAAAGGTTATGAATAGAAATGATTAAACCATTAAAAATGCAATCAATTACCTGCAAAACTTATAAATAGAATAAAGTCAATGATTTGTAGGTATTTATATATAAGCCTTCAAATCCACGATTCACATTATAAATATACCAAGTAAATTTATAGGCACGTTTGAATTATATGTATAACGAGAATATTAATCCTAAATGTGTGTTATGGTTATTTAATTATGATATTATATTATAGTATAATTGCTAGAAATTTGTACTTAACCTTTAAATGTAATTAGATTAGCATTTTCAGCACAAAAGACTGTTAGAGATATTTCAAGCCGGAAATTCGGTTTTTGTTATAATTGAAAAATGCATTGCGCATGTTAAAAATATAATTTACAATTTACTTGGAGTAATATAAAATTGTAAAATGTTTTAGTTCGAATTTGATTTTTATTTCTTATAATAGGGGAATGTTACTCTTAGCTTGAATATTTTTATGTGAAAATTTAGAATCAAAATTCATATAGCTTATGCATGGATTTGAGATTAGAGCTAGATTTAACATCTATACTTTTATATTTGCCATGCACTTATTTTATCAAAAAAATATGATTCTAATCATTTTAAATGTCTATAAAAAAGTAAATTTTCATTGGTGATTTAATATAAAAATATCGATTGTTGAGTGTAAGTTATAATTATAATTATCTATCAATTATTAGATATTTACTAAAATTCTAGCTTATTAAGTATTAAAGTCTTATTAACCAGACTTTTGTATACATTCAGAATTCTATCATAAATTTTTTAATCCCTGTTATATATTATTCAGTACGGTCTTTTATATTTTTTTATAAATGCATTATATATTAAAAATTTTATTTACACTATCATCCTTTCACCATAAAATATATAACAATTATGGAAATACCTTTTTTACAAATATTATGAAGTGAAAAATAACATAAAATGATCAAAAGCAAATATTTATACAGACTAAAAACATTCTGAAAAATTCAATATTTCGCAATTAATATAGATACGAACTTATTTAATGACAACTTTCTCAATCCTATTTGGGTTGATAGGTTCATTAAAAAAAAATATTTTTTAAAGTAGAAAAAGACTACAGTGCTCTATTATTTTTATGAAATCAAGTCTCGATTATATTACATTTACTAAAATCGGTTTAGTTTTGAAATTTTATCAAACCGCCTTAAAAAAATATTTATATGGCTATTTAATTGATGCGTTGTTGAAGGTGACTAAAATAAAAAATCACACACTTATATAAAATATAGCTATTATATTTTGATCATAATATATTTTAGTTTACTGTACATTTTTGTCTCTGAAATCTTGCTATTTGTAAATTCTTCTCACTCAAAACCTATTCTATTAAAATAGTATAATGGATAATATTTCATACAGTAATTAAATATACAATCTATATACAATTACTGTATTAGCAAAAGCCTCGATATGTTATTTATGGAATTTCATAATATAACCGCATCCATGATATCAAAATATTACAAGCAAAAAAGATGAATTTTTTAAAAAACTAATTATACGAATGTAACATTCCTTAACGGTTTTTTCTAACTGTGAAGAAAGAGCAATAAATTTTTTACAATTCAATAGTTTATTGTGTGCTCTATATTTTTCAGCTTATTTGCAAAAAGTAATAAAACTATTTTAAGAAATAAAAAAGACTAAAATCTAAATTAAAAAGCATAAATCTTTTGACTGAAGATTTTTTACGGTGTGTGCTTTACTATGTTATAGATAAATTTTTTATTCCAATTTTTTTGTTTACATTGAAATTTGAACATTACAAAAAGATCGGTCAAACCAAAGTTCGTGATCTAAAACGTAGTTTTATTGTATATGTATAATACTAGAATTAAAAAGCCAAGGTTTATTATTAAAAAAAAGGGATTGCGAAAAAAAATAAATTGTTCTTTTTGGACAAAATTATAAATAAGTTTACCAAATAACCGATATGATTTATAAATAATAGACTATGACATTAAATAAATAAATTAGATTTTTCAGCGCAACAATATTATAGTGGCACGTTTTTGAAACTGTATATCATTTTCAACGTGATGGTTTCAAAATATACTGATTATGCTTGTAGAACGATCGAGTTACGCTTTACTGTTGTTGTAGCTTTAAAATTTAAGAATCAAATTATCATAAAATTTAGCTATTCAAATTTTATACATAATTAAGATATGGAAATTTTATACATAATTCAGATATGGAAAAAAATCTAGAACGTGAAAATTGACTACTTTTTACATGATTTTTAATTTGTAATTTTTTAAATTTAGTGTATATTCTTGATTTTTTAGTTGCTTCAATGGGGCATGTTTATCATTAAAGGCTATCTTTCTGATATGTAATATATCCAAATTAAGTAAATTTCTTTTGACCCTGTTCATAGCTCATAACTGAATTAAATTTTTCAATAGCTAGAATTTAATATATGGAAACAAGATTATTTATAGAATATAAATTTTAAAATCCAAAGCCAACTATTTTATAGATAATAAAACATTATTTAATCCATAAAAAACAAAAAATTATTAATTTATTACTTTGTTTTTTTTTCAGATATAAACTTTGACATTCTAAATTATCTATTAAATTATCAGAAAAATGAATTAAAAAGATATTGAAGATGTAATTTATTATTGGAAACTGCAATTATGTAATTTTAATAATAAAAACTAATATTTAGGAACAAATATGATTTGAAAATATTAAAGAAAAGATTATAAATTTTGCAAGAAAATTGTATAATATAATGCATAAAGATAGTTTATTTTATAGTGTAATTTAGGGGGGAGGATTAGATTTTTTTGTTTTAAAATGATTAAATTTAACTCTAAAAAAAACAATGTAAAAAATTATAGATCAATCTAGTTTATTATGTACAATATAAAGCTGTACAAATTCAAATTTATATACAAAAGATAGAGCACAACAAAAGCAAAAATAAATATGAAATGATCAAGCATTATTATAAACACATGAGATTATTTTAGGCATAGAAAACTTGAATAATTTGCCTTAAATAAAAAATTTTACTTATAGAATGCATTATTTGATTGTTTTTTTTAGTATTTTTTATTCTGTAAGTGAGTTTTATATTTTATATTATTTAATAGAATATTCACTGTTTAGATTTTTTAAGTTGTTGATAAAAACTATATATTGCCCCATTATAAACTCTTGCTTATTATTTCTTTTGGACAAAATCATGTTTAAAATTCTTCAGAATGGTTCTTTATACAAGTTTTTCAATTCGAGTGTATAACTTAATTCTTTTGTTTTCTTTTTGCTTCAGCTGGTCTTATTTTTTGTGTAAAAATTTATTGATTTTGAATATAATTTGTGTCTTAGTAAACCATAAAATGTACAAAATATAATATAAAAGGCTTTACAAACCATTTTGTGTAAACATAAAATTATGCTTTTTTCAAATCACATTTTATTTTATCTATCAATTAATTACACATAATATCAAGTAAAGAATTATATTTGGATTCCACTACTATTTTGAATTTTTTATGTTTTTATTTTCAATCTGTATTAGGCTTACCTTTTTTTAAATTTTAATTTTTGGAACTTTTTTTTATATGCAAGATTGCTTTTTTGTTTTAATTCAAAAAAAAATATAATGCAAATTGTTTACAATTCTATAAATTCTTCTTTTCTTCAACAATAATGCATTTCTTTCGTTGTTTGAATTAAAATCTAGATCAATCGATTACTATTATTAATTATGTTTACTATTATAAATTCACATAATTAATGTCTAAATTTTATATGATTTTAAATGTATATATAATTTATGGTTCAAGCAATCAATTTACATTTATTGCTATATTTTTATAATAGAAAACTGTTTTATAAAAGTTTCTGGAATATTTTTCACGTTCTATATAGCTAAGTGTGTCATCTTAATAGAATCTTTGAAATCAATTGCTTTTTATAATAAAAACGGATAAAAACACGTTAAAAATTTATAGAAATATTTTTTTTTTATAATAGCGGCTGCACAGTTATAAATATAACAAATGAATTTTTTTTCGCTTTTACAGCTGTGTTTTGTTCTCATATTACAGATTCTATTTATCGCTATATTTAATATAAAAAAAACGTTATGCCTTATATCCTTATTTATTTATTTATGGGTGAATTCACTTTTTATGTTTTTAGCTATTTAGACGTAGTCAGCGTGTTGAGAATATTGCACAACTCATTGATGTATCTTTTGACACCTTCACCTGATCTATCTTAATAAAATGCTCTCCTTCGCTCGTATGAAAAAATTTAAAGTTTATGCGAGTGAGAGAGCTTGCGTGTGTGCTTCTACTTCGTCCGGGATTTTTAAACTTTTGACATTAAAAAATTATGATTTAAATTTATATTTCACAAACTTCGTTCCACCTGCAAAAAGGATAAAGCATAAATTTGAAAACCAAAAAAGTTTATAAACACCTCGAAAATTCAAATTCGTATATTAACTTTCGAAGTTCGTTAACTCTTTTTTACATGTTTTTTCTTTTTATAAATATAAGAAACCCTTTTCCATTAAAATCGAATGTATGTGTGTGAATAACTAAAAAAATAACAAGTATTTCTTATTACTATAATCACTGACCGTAAACCATACATAGATAACTAAGTAGTTATATTTAGTATTTTTGTAGCTTTTTTATTTTTTTTTACGGAATATGTAACGAATAGTATTACGTTGCAGGAGTCTATTTAATTTTGTTTGGTTAAATTATATATTTTTGATTCTTAAATTATGATACTATAATTTTTCGATTTACTAAATCTAAGATTTTCATTTGTACGGGTAAAAAATAAAACAGGGATTCTATATGCCTAGCAACAAGCAAGCTGAATTTGTATATGAATAAATGTATAGTGTTTATTTTATTATAAATAAAAACCATTTCTAAATTCAAGAAAAAGCAAATAATTTATTTAATAAGCATGTTGTTGGAGGTATGTAAGCTCGTGGATTTACTTAATTCGTCAATATAAATAATTTTTGTAAATTTCTTTTATATAATAATGACAGATGGTTTTTTTTGCAATTAATTTATAAAATCAAGAAATTCAAAGTCTAAATTTAACATATATTTTTATAAACACACTTTTTCGGTATCAATGAAATTTTGTTTGTTATGCCGCCATACAAACGATAGAATCTAGAGAGTGTAATAAAATATGAAAAAAATTTATAAAAAATGAAATGCGGTCTCTAATATATCACAATAACAAAATTTTGCACGTTTTATTTTTTTCTTTTTATTTTTATACGCATAATATAATAAAGAAACTCAATATGTATTGACCAATCTTTATTCTACACATTATGAGAACTTAGACGCCTTTTATTATAAGAAGAAGTTTTTAGTTATAAATATAATGTTTTTTTTTAAGGTGGTATTTTGAAGACAAAACACGATTTTGATTACGAATTTTTTATTATAGATATGCTTTTTAAATGTATATCATTAGACATTTCATATATGTAAAATAGGCTTTTCAGCGATCTTTTTTATAAAGTATAGCAGATAAAAAGATTGAACTTTTAAAATTTCATGTGATGAATTTAAATTACATATTTTGCTTGGTGCAATAGTTTTTTTCGCAAAGTAATAAATTGACTTTTTTTTATAAATGTCTATTGATTTTTTTTTCGGTATTCAATATATAATCCTCAGTAAATAAACTTATCATTAAATAATATTTTTTATGTATGTTTAAAGTTTTTTCTTATTAACGAATTTATCTACTGTGTATAAAAAAGCATAGATAATTATTCAAAACTTCTTCATGCGTTTTTCGACACCTTTTCTTTATCTATGTATGTCAACTGCCTATTTTTTTGTCAAATGATATAACTCCAAGTGTCTTGTAATTGAGAGAGTTAGCGTGTAAGCCTCTAATTCGTCTGTGATTTTTAAATCCAAAATATATTTTTTAGTTTCTTTTTGAATTATATATTTTTATATATAATCTGACAAATAAAACGCAGATAAAGATTTTTATTGTTTTAAAAATTTTTATGATTAAAAAAACACTATCGAAATTTTAATACAGAATTTCAGAATATCGTATAAGAGTTCTCTCATATGTGATAGTAATAAGAATTAATCAATTTTTAATGTTTATTTTACGTTACAATTATTTTCTTTGTTTTATTGTAAAATACATAAGTCGGTCATTTCAAACTAACTACGTAAAAAATAAATCTGCTCTAAGTTCCGGGAGTTCTGTGAATGGACCATATGATATTTCTAATATGACTTATAAATGGAGCATTTTTGGGGACAAAAGTCAATATTTGAACAAAACTTCATTGCCACGAGGAAATTACGCATATAAAATGAATTATAAACCGATATACTTTAGGTCTGCTATTTACAGAAATCAAGAAATCACTAAAAAATGCAACGCGTCGACAAACTATCACAATAGTAAAAATACTTTAACGAAAAATATTACATATGCCCCGCTATATAGATTGTCACATCAATCAATGAAGTCAAAAGATAATTCTACTTTTTCAATGGATTATAAAGAAGAAAAAGTGAATTCTGGTTATTTTAATCTATTTTCTGACAAAGAATGCGACCTAGACTGTGGAATATGTGGTGCTGAAAAGCGTAATTATTACAATACTTGGAGAAAAAAGACCTATCATAAACATCATTCCTATAGATATAATCAATATAGGCACGAAAAAAATTTTGTAAAAACTCACAAGGGGATAAACAATCATTTTGATATACACCAAAAACATGATACAAAAAACGATCGAAACAATTACATTAGTACAAAAAACGCAAATGAGTCTAATGATAGATCGGAAGAAAATCCGCCAGAAGATATTGAATTTTTTGGTGGTGAAATCAAACAAGGACAGCATGAAAATCGTGACCAGGATAATATAAGTGATGAAAGTCAAAGTACAGATAAAGTAGTAGAAAAAAAAAACCCATTAGAACCAGATTCATTACAAAAAAATTTAAAAGAAGGCGTTGATTTGCAAGAAAATTTATCAACACTAGATCATGAAAAAGATACAAACAATGACAAAACAGACGAAACTAAAATTATGGGAAAGGAAGATGATAATCCTATATTACAATCTCAGGATCAAAAAACCGATGAAGACACTTTAAACTCTTTAGCAGAAAAAGATGATAATAATGATATTAATAATGCACAGGAAGAACAGGAAGATAATAAACAAAAAGTTGGTGATGAAGATGATAATAGTGGAAAAAAAGCAGTAAATTCAATACTAAAATTTTTGAATTTAGTATGATAAAAGCATGACGATGAAGCAAAAAAGGATTCAACATATGAAAAACTTTATTATACTCTACCATGATTACAAGGCCATAAAGAAATAACTAAAATTAAAGACATTTTATAAAAAAATATCAATAAATAAAATATAAATATTCGTGCTATATTAACCATTTAAAATACTATAAGGGGTGCAAAAATTACATCTCGATGCAGTAAACTTGAATAAAAAGTAGAATATGTTTTGTAGATCCCATATATAAAATTTTATATTCACACCAATAGACATATGCAACTTATAATTTTTTGTATTTTTTCACAGGAACAAATATTATCAGAATAATTATACATTTTCAGGGAACAAAATTAACTTAAAATCCTGGACTTTTTACCCTGTATTTACTTTTATTATAATTTTACATTTTCGTGCAACGATATTTATAGTTTTCTCTGTTATATATGTTCTAAATGTTCTAAATGTATCTATAGATACATATCATACATAAAAATACTAAAACGCACATTTCGAGAAGTTTATAAAGTAAGACGCAAAACTTACAAAAAGTCATTAAAATGGAAATATTGGAAATCTGTAAATTATTTTTCAAAAATCAGTCATCTAAATCCATATGCAATTTAAAATAGTATATCGAATAATTTTTTTATTAAGGCTTTTTTTGCCATGTCAACGATTAAATGAAACCTGAAAACAATTTACCGTGAGTTTCATAAACTATGCACCATCATCTTTATCATTATTTTTTATAAAAGTGCTATTAGATCGCGAATATAAATAGATTTCAATCATGTTTTTAATGCAATCTGTACGAAAATATTGATTCTAAAATGTGTTTAATTTAGAATCAAACTAGATTTGTTATATGCAAAAAATGTATTCAACAGGAAAAAATACTATATTTCTGTTATCTTTTATATAAAGCTAGCAAGCATACGTGTTTGGAGTACTATACAATCACTCGAATATAAAATTACAATTTAAACGACTGTAAAATTCTATCTAATAACAAAACCACAAATGTTACACAAGTTTCTCCTTAGAAGATTTATAATTTTAGCATCCCAAAAATTTTTAAGGCAAAGAAAAGTTGTGTTAAATAAATCTTTACCTATTTTATTTTCAGGTGAATGCCTTTATATAATTGTAGTATAAAATACTAATCATCTATTTCCTACTTAGGTTAGGGTTTTAGATATTAACAAAGAATAAAACGTTTTTAATGAAAAATATATTTATTTGCTCGTGAATGTGATCCGGTGCTTAAACATTTGAAACTAGTCAAATTAAATTAATTAGAATCCAATAATCTACATAGCAATATGATAAAAGAACATTAGAGCATATTTCACATAAAAAATGCATGAAACAGACTATAATAATCTAAAAAAGTTCCTTTTCATAAATAAAATATTGTAACGTCAAAAAATGTAGCATTTTAGCAGTAAATCAAGCTACTGTAAGATAAAAAAATTTAAGATTATCGGAACTTATATAAGAAATAGTGTACTAAATTATTGAACTTAAATTATAATGCATGTTGGTATTTTATATCTAGATAGAATAATTATTTTATTTTATCAATCCATAAAAAAAATATCTTTTATAACAATTATCTGGTTATAGTTGAGCGCAAAATGTTTGTAAAAAATATTTAAGATGTTTTTTTTATTAGTTTTTAGTGAGAAATCAGAAGAAACAAGAATAAGATATATATTTTGTGTATAAATAAAATTTAAAAAGAATATATATCACAAAGTTTTGCAATTTTTTTAGCCATCATCTGTAAGAAATAATATAAAGCGATATTTAAGATAGTATAAACCATGATATTCTCTTTTTATAACATATTTTGCAAAAGATACAGAACATATATAAATATAACATTACCGGTTATAATTTTAGTAATAAATGAAACATATCAATCGTAAGATTATTTATAATGACGCAATTTTTTTTTCAAAAAGACAGAAGTTTAGTACTGCACCGTTGTGTGGCTAATGATATAAATATAAAGGTTTTGCAAATACTAAAAATATAAGTGGCGAATTAATATGATCACACCAAGGTAAACAGAAATATATAACAAAATTTAAAAGTTTTGACATTTAGCTTTAATATAAATAAATTCTAAAGATGATTGGTATTAGTAAATATTATATTTAAGATTTATATGGCAGAAGGTGTACGTTTTAATACACAAGAAAGTATAAACACAAAGATTTATTTTAAATTCTATTTATCTAATAAAATAATATTAAAAACTGAAATATTGGCAACCTAGTGTATAATAAAAGAAAATTCGACTCTGTAAAATATTTATCAATACGTATTTGTGCAATATCGGCATATTTATTATCTTCTTATATATTTCGAATTTGTCTATTATCAACAGAAACCCCAAAAAGCATATAATATATTTTTTGTGTCATTTTTATACATACGAAAATAAAAAATAGGCCAAAGTTTAGGAATATTTTAGTAAAATATATTATGATTAGAAAAAATCAGATCTATTGAAAAATAAATTGGTGTATCATTGTATTTTTAACAACTGTATATTATATTTTCACGAAATAAACGTATCTCTACTGGCTTTCGCTTGTTTTATTTTGCATCTTATGTTGTGTTACATGGTCTTTGAATATGGTTCATATACAATTTGACTAGAATATATTTTACATATCTTTTGTGCATTAAATGTCGATTAAGATCTAAAATTTTATTTTGCGGTATTGTGATTGTTATTTAAGTTTTTCTTTCTGCATTTGTAAAAAAATTTAAAGTTTAAAGTTATTTAAGCATTTTAAAAATACCTACAATATATTTAAAAAATATATGATCAAAAAGGAGGCCGAAAAAAGTAAAAATTTGCATAAATTTTATATTTTTAATCAATTTTACCACATAACTTCTCTTTTATATCATCTTTATAAAAAAAATTTTATTCAAAATATAAAAATATTGATACGTTAACTCAATATCTAGAAAAAAACGGTTAACTTTTTACCAGAAGAAAATGATTATTGATACTATAAAAACTACTATAGAAAAAAAAATAGCGAAGTATAGGTTGCATCATATGATGAGCATTATATAAACTTTGTTTTTTTAATAGTATAAAACTTAGAAATTTCAAATCCTTGAACAGCCGAAAATCTATATCATAAAATCTTTGAGAAGTTCTTTCGCAAACATGACGCATTTATTTTTATTATAAATATAAAAAAACCAAGCAATAGATTATTAAATAAAAATTATTGTGATTTTAGGGGCTTGGTAATATAAATTATTCATATATATATTCATGTATTAATACGTAGCATAGTAAAATAAAATATATATGCAATTTGTCGTTTTTAAATTTTTAAACAAGATTAATAGTTTTTATCCATCATAAAAGACAATCTTCTTTATCCTTTTGATTTTATGCTCTTATGTTTAATAAATACTTTATAAGGATGTATAATGGGGTTTAAATACATATAATATACCATATAATACACAAAATATCTGTCTAGTCGATAGTTCTGAAAGTTTTACAATATTATGTGATTTTCCAACGGGGATCTTCAGGATTTTTTATCTTCTAAATATTCATACTTTCTATAATTTTATCAACATAGATCCGATGACGATTTTATTTAAAGAGGCTTTTATTAAGGCTTTTTTACAACATATAATTATTTATATACAATAAATAGACTAATGTGTGTAGAACAGATTTTTTTGGCAAGAAAACAATAAGAACGCTAATATATTCAAAAAAAAAATTTTTACTCCTTCTGTTTTAAATTTATATTATTTTTGGCGGAATTTTATAATTTTTTTTTGCTTTTATTCTATAATTTTTAATTGATAAAAACAATTATTCTGCATTTTTTATTAGTTATCTTGCATTCTATATATAATAATACATGTAATTTCTCGCTAAGGAAATTAAATATGCCCAAGATACGTATTTGCGATTAATTTTTTTCAATATATTGCTTCATAGGTTTTGCATTTATAAACAACATTTTACAATTAAGATCAAATATAACATGTTTGGATAACATAGATTAGTTTTAGTCTTTATGAAAATGATATAAAATTTTTTACTTGTATCAGGTACTTTAAAAAAGTACCTATTTAATGTGAAAAACTACATCAGATTCGCTATTTTAAATTACAATTTGATTATATTATTAGATAATTTATATTTAAATAACACAATTTTAAAAAAAATTAAAATCTAACACAATTATGAAAAAAAATATGTGATCAGATTATATAAACATTCATAATTTGCATAATTTATATTTTAGAAATTTAAAACACAGATCTTTAGTTACGAGTTAAGTTTATATTCTATTTACAATGCTTAAAGAATATGGACCTAGAAATAAAACTTTAAACAATAAAAGACG
Organism: Rhyacophila brunnea; assembly: GCF_057557595.1. Taxonomy (NCBI): domain Eukaryota; kingdom Metazoa; phylum Arthropoda; class Insecta; order Trichoptera; family Rhyacophilidae; genus Rhyacophila; species Rhyacophila brunnea. The sequence goes on along the minus strand of NW_028233338.1, from coordinate 223,590 downwards.
TACTGTGATAGTCGAAGACCTTTGAGAACTCATATTGGATAGAATTGAATCAAAAATACAAGTATTGGTAATATAAAACCTAAAATGCATTAATTTGAATATATATAATAAAGATTCATAAGCTCTGAGCATAATAACAACAATAAATTTTTTTATACAATAATTTTTTCCATGTTTTAGTGTCGCAAAACCGAATATAAATTCAGTTTAAATATATATACAAACCTATAACATTTAAATTTGTAATTAAACATCTCTAAACATTGTAACCTAAAAAATAATCTACAAATATAAATTTATTTAACATAGATTAAACATTTTATATAAAAAATTTACTTTTTTTATATTTTGTTTTTCTTCTTTTATGGGCTAGTTTTTCTGTATCGTGATATTTCTATTTATACTATTATAAATAATCCAAAGTAAATTATATTTTTAATCCCCAACTTTTTTTTTATTTAGATATTGACATAAAAGAACAATTACTCTTTATTGACGATAAAGAGTTACAGTATTGCTCTAAGATCACGTTAGAAAGTTTTTTTTTCTTATCTATAATATAGATGCTTGCATAAATTACTCATAAAATTTATGTGTCCTATTTTTATGGATACAAAATGTTTGGAGGTTCATTACAGATATTTATTATACATATGCCATTTTTTATGTGCAATACGACAAATTCCATCTATTTTTTTCGCCACAAGAAATCGTTTTCTGGTGTAATATATATAGAATATATGTTTCATGTCATTGTTCATGCTTAGATATTTATGCGCCTGAAGATAAGTTTGGTTTATTAAAGATTCAATACATTATTAATTTTTATGCAAACCTGCAAAATTTTATAATATATATAGGATTTTTTATATTTAAATAATATAATTATATATAAGCCTTTCTAAAACTGTAAGTGACTACAAAGATATATATAATATAACTAAATAAATTTTATGGATTTGACTTTTCGAATTTTTATTATGCAGAATAAAATACTGTAAGACGGTCAAACAATGTTTCAATATCTTTATTTTATTATTTTATTACATTACTATAATTATTGTCGATTTATTACTAAATATTTCATAAAAAGTCATTTTTTATCGGTTTAAATTTCGATTTGATTATAATTAAGAAATTTCTAAAAAATACTTCCCATTTCAGAATTAAAATTTAGAGCCTTTAAGAACATTATTGCTTTTAAAAGTTCACTTGTAGATTTATTAATATAATTTTGAAATTCCAATCTTGTTATAAATATATTAGCATGCTGTTCTTGCCTGTTACCAAAAAAAAATTTAAAATTTATATTGATCCATTATGAAAAAATCGCGGAAAATCTACAAGAAGCTGTGATAACAGCAAAAAACCAATTTTTATGCATTAAAAAAATTGATTTAAGTTAAAATGATATAAAATTAAACTTCAAAAATTAGGAAAAATAATTTATAAATGATATTTATATCTAGCGTGTGAATTTTTTTGTAACATTTACTAGAAAAATAAATTTTTTGCTTATTTTTATACCATCTCTACGTATTTAGAGCATTACGATAGAGAAAAACAAATTTAACTTTAAGGTCTAAAAGAAATAAATTTTACAGAAATATACAGTAATTCAGCTCTTCATTAGTATTTTTAAACTTGAATATCAAGTATGTAAAAACAATAAATACTTACAATTTGCATAACTAAGATTTATCAACTTTAATAATTTAAAATTATATTTCATAATGTTAATTTTTAATTAAAATAAATATATATAAATAGAAAAATATGAAAAGGTGTAAATTAACCTTAGTATCAATTTCATAATTGTTTCTAAAAGCTAAGTTTGATTTTTGTAGAAAAAATATCTAATAATAATTTAAAGTTTATGTAATTGCCTAGTAAATGTCTATAAATCATAAAAAAAGTATATTTCATAGATGAATCTATATTTATATAAGTGTTGTACAAACTGATGGCATTCATAAAATTTACGTTATATGTTGTATATGAAATTTTAATTCGTGATAAAAAGATTTTAATTTGATTATTACAAAATGAATTCAAAATTCAAGTATCAGCGCATGGTTATGGAATTAATTTAAATTACATGGCTTCTGTGTTTATCTTGTTATTGATATAAGTTAAACTGTTTTAATCATGGCCACAGAACCATTTCATTTCTTTGTATTAAGTTTATCTTCATTTGTACTTTTAAATGTCTATTTCTTTATATTCAAAAATTGTATAGATTCATATTGTAAGAATATAGTCACACTAAATAAATTTTCATTTTTAATTACATTTAGGATGAAAATGTATGATTAATTAAAATTGTTGATAAATAAAATAAGATAATCTGTGAACAGATATTATTTATTTAAGGCCATATTTATAGTAGTAATTTTAGTTTTTGTTCTCAGGCACGGCTTGCTTGATTCTCTGTACGCACAGTGTATTTATACTTTCGGCTATCTTCTCCTCTCCAAAGTCTTTTTCAATACCCCTCCTTCTTTCTATACTTATTAATTCAAGGGTTTTTCTCAATCTCAAGGTTTGAATATATGCCCTAACCTAGTTCGTGACATCTAGTTCCTTCAGGTACCTTCTATGATATCGTGTCACCACACCGTCCCATGTTATAACATACGGATAATTTTTACCTTGCACTTGTATATTTATGACAGTTCAGATGCTAGCAGGTCATATTTTCTCAATTTTTCGTTTCCACTATGTTTATATCATCAATACTTGTCACGCCGATTTCGATCAGAGTGATGCAGTTCTTCTTTTTGTCATATACAAAAATATCAGGTCTTTCATATGATAAATTTATGTCTGTTATATTACATGTATTTACTTTTGTTTTCCGCAAATTCGTTTTCCATTATTTCTTGTACAGAGTGTCTGCGGATTTTCTTGGTTTTTTTGACAAAATATTTACTTGCTACATAAATTGAAGACATCTTACAATCTCGTTGTGTCTTCTTGTATAGTCATGACCAAGCTGTTTTTTACATCTGCTTGCTAAGTGGTCGACAGTTTTATTGAGTCGTTACAGTGCGGGCACCTTGATCTACTCCAAAAAATACGTTTATATTCTGTATAAAAGGAGAAAGTTGCTATCTGTAAACATAATTATAATTTTTTTTAGTTTATTTTTACAAATTAAGTCTGTTAATCGTGTCATAGTCAGAGAGCCCACTTTTAAGTGTTTGATAATTTAGGTTGAAAAAGATGTAGTTTTGGGTAGAATTACTTGTGCTTTCATGATTTCTTGCAGCTAGTCCACATATTTAAATGTTCGATAAATTAGCAATACGTAAGCATGTAAATATATACTTTTAAAAACCAAAATTATAGATTACAGGCCATACGATCGTTTCAGTTTACAATTCCCACAATCCACATGCTAAAATCTATTTTTGAAATGTTTTTTAGAATATTTGATACATAACATGTATAATTTAGGGCTTTGGGATTTTCATTTTATATACCTCTTTATATCAGGAATAATCTATTTAATTCGAGTTTTAAAAGATTAAAAAAATTTTCTCCAGCATCAAAAGACGAATTTATTCCTTTTTTTACAATATTTCTATAGTTTTTTATTACAAATTGTGTTCACCGACATAGAAAACCCTGTATGTTTTTATTATCCTTCTTTATTTTTTTGCATATTTTAGCTTAATGATTTGAATTTTCTTCTGTAAATGTGATTGTATATTGCGATTATACTATTAGATTGTCATTACTGTAATTATTTTACTAGTTTAATCACATATTACAAAAATAGAACTAGATATATAATAAAGATTTTTGCTATTTACACCCTAACAAATATATAGCTGTTTCTTGTATAAAAAGAAACGATTTTTATACTTGTTAATGTTTAATTTAAACATAGAGTGTTAATTATTTTCAGTAGATACACCGGATACTATAAATTTAACATAGACTTAATTTGCTATATTAAATAGAATGAATTCATCAAACAATGAATAGACACAAATGAGTATAAACTTACGAGATATAATTAGTTAGGTTTAAAATTTTTATAACGTGGATATATTTCTAAATATAGATTTTGCACTTAATCCTCATACATGATGTATTTTCTAAAAAAAATACTTGAATTTTAATAAATAATATACAATAGAAATATTGAAAGGTGTTTTTTTTAAATAAAAAACACGCATCTAATAGGTTATTTTGACAACCTTACGTTTAGAATACACAAAAAGTACTTCTTGTGATCGAAAAGTCATTGCGGTTTTGATTTTAATCCTCATAACCGAACCCTATGTTATTTTCATCCTCATAAGATGCATAAAATTAAATTTAACTTTACACTGATATACTTTTAATTATAAAATATATAATATCTTTTCTCCATTTTTTTTAAATTTATATAATAGTTTTATTTTAAACTTTTGTGGAACCTTTGCATATGTTTTTGTTACCTTAACTGCTGATAAATGATTAATATTGTTTTATTGTTTTTATGCTTAATACTTTATTTAATCTCAAAATAAAATAATCATTAGTGAAATAAAAAAATTCCTTTAGACCTAAATTGTAGCATATATACTATTATTCGCTGTATTGAATCAGTAGTGTTTGTTATGATAAGATTTTTTTTGATTTTGCTTTATTAAAATCTATGACCAATAAAAGCATAGTGAAACTCTAAAATGTTTTATAGTTAATAAAGATAACAAAAATTTTAATCTTTTTTTATTATCTCAATCTGTTTAGAAAAAAAGATATAGCTTCTTTTTATTGAATGTACGTAATGAATCAAAATATATATATATATGATTTACACGTTTGATTTTTTATATTTTGTTAGTATGACAGAATTATCAACTATGGCTTTTCAAACTAAATATAAAAATTATAAATCAGCTCTAGTATCGGGGAACTCACTTGACGGCCCTTTTGATATCGCCGACATGGCTTTTAAACTGAGCGAAAAAACTATAAATAATGAACAGACCATTCAAAACAATCTAGTAAGTAAAACAGCTGCATATCAGGCACCACAAAATTTTGGATACAACTGGCCCATGTTGTATGCACCTAGATACAACTATAGATCAGGAGCATCATTGGAAAGCTTTAACGTTGAGGGAAATAGTTTATCTGAGAAAATTATCGGTGCAACTTTAAATAAATATGGGGGACATGAAGAAATAACACAAAAAGATTCAAATCGCGTTAACAATACTTATTACAATAATTGCAAAGTTGGATCGCATTATTCAGTTACAGATGGTGATTTTCTTGAGAAAGATGGGTTACGTAATAACATTGGAAATAATGGACTTACAAATACCAATTGCAGGTTGTATAAAGATGGAGAAAATACCTTGTATTATAATCGTCTACGAATGGATAAAAAAAATATTAACAGCCATGAACATAATGCAAGATGCACAAATTTTTTTAAAAAGCGACATTACAAAAGAAAAAATACGGGAATGTGTATGTGTGATGATCATTATAAAATTAGAGAATCCCATAAAAATCATAGATACTGTGGCAATTCTGGCAAAATTTACCACTTCAATCCAAAAAAAGAAATGAATAATGTGCATGAATATATTGAATTTTCAAATATAGACAGTGAAAACACGTATAAACAGAAACTTAATGATAAGAACTCGATCAATCTTATCAAAGAAACTGATTTTAGTAAAGAAAAGATTAATCGGAAGAATCTAGACTATAATGAAACGAAAGATGGTAATAACAGTGAGAATCTTATATCGGATAAGCAAACACAGACGAAAAATGAAAAAAATAACACAGTAAAAGTAAATTCTACAAAAACAAGCGATACAGACAATTCGGAAACACTAGAATCCATGGATTCATCCGAATTAGAATACACATCAAGCAATTTTAGTCAAAGTGAAATAGAAGAAATATCGGACGGCAATTTAGATAAAGACGAAGTTACTAATCGTAATCAGAAAACCAACAAAAAAAAATCAAAGGAAAAAAAGAAATATAAGAACAAGGGGAAAATAGATAAGAAAATGGTTTCTACAATCTCTAAATTTCTTAAATCATTTCTTGATAATTAAATTTTAAATTAGTCTACGAAATAAGCACTATATTTAATATATTTATTATATTTCTTTTTATGAAATTTCAATTACATTCTCTATAGTTCCAAAAATTACATTTGACGTGAATTTCTAATAAAAGGCATACCAAAACGCTCAAATCTTTATCTTTAAGCCAAATGTTTTGGTTAAATCAGTATTTGTTCTTGAGCACAATTTGTTTGATCTTTCGTGCGCGCAGAATAGTTTGATTTATAACATTATTCTACACTCCGAAGTTTTCATCAATACTTTTCAGCGTCTAGAGATCGATGTATTCTATTTTTTATAATAATCCTGAGCTTTTTATATATGCCTGAGATTGTTCGTGATTTCGAGTTCCTTAATGGGGCATGTTTAGAATACCATGGTTAAATAAAAATAAATGAAAAATAGGAATTGTGAGAAATTCAATACAATAATTTATGCGAGTTTATAATGAACATACATAAAAAAGGTGATAAATAGTATAAAATAAAATGGATAATATGAGGAACTATGAATAAAAAATGTATGGAATATGATAAATAAGTTTCTATTCACTAAAAATTTAAAAAATTTAAATAGATTTACTTAGAAGCATAAAATTAACAATTTTATTCTGTAACTTTGGCTATCGTTATTAATCAAAAATTCTGTATTATTCAGCCATTAATGCCACCAATCATTCCACATTAGGATTGTAATTTTTATGTTATAACGAATCTAATTTTATACTTAAAAATTCATTTAAAAACTCGAAAAAAACAAAATGAAGAATACTAATATACTAAAAATTTATGATTTAACAATTCATTTTTTTTTGAAATTTTATGTGCAAGGAATTAATAAACATATATTCTTAATGAGAGAATTCATTTTTTTTGATAAAATGTTTTCATGGGTTAATACAAATTATTATGATTATATTATATTTTATAAGTCATCTGCGCATTGATTAATATTTTGTCATGAAAATTTCGACGCATGTATAGGATCAAAGTAAGAGCATTTGACAAAATTTTTTAAACGAAAATTGATGGACAATATTTAAACAACTGCATTATACAGCACTTTTATATAGTTTTGACTATATATCCCTTCATATTAAAGAAATATAGACTGTTATGTTATGAAGAACTTATAGAATAACCAAAACTATAAATCACAACACTCTATTAGTACATTCTTTTTGTTCAGTTCAGCTTTAAATATTTTTCGATCGTATTATTCATCGTAGTTTAATGAGTTTATGTTGTGCTTTAAATTGTTGATTATTAGTATTCTTATAACAAAATATATTTATACTTAGTCTTTTATTCTTTAAAATATTTATATTTTTTTGTTTTTAAATTCATTTAAAAGAATATTGTTGAATTAATACAAAGTGCGTGTATGAAATAAATAAGCCTATTTAATAAGCATATTATTGCAAACACTCTATGTATATTAAGTTTAAGTTCGCTTCATTTAGCATTTTACATACAGTCTTTTGCATTTTTTTTTATTTCTGTTATTTACAATCTACTATATTCGAAAATATAATATTTTTTCATTAATATAAAATTTCGATGGTCATTTTTTCCACCCACAAATGTAACATAAATTACAAATATAATTTATACTTCAAAATAATATTTCTTAGTTAAATTTTGGCAGTATATTTAATACCTTTTCTCTTAAACCATATTGTGATTTAGTTGCCAAGGGTACATCATATATATACTTTTGGCTATATTCCATTCTCTTGAATCTTCTTCGGTACCTATTTTATGTTCGAATACCTTTAAGTTATGGGGTTTCATCAATTTATAGTTATAAAATATGCACGTTTTAATTTATTTTTCGAGTTCTTAGGGTATTGAATACAATATACATTGTGATACATATTTATTTGTTCTGTAGGATTCAAATTATAAATTTGCAAGCAATCTATAATCCCAAATAGTAAAAAAATTAGTTGGATTTGTTTACTAACATGGAATATAAAAAACCTTCCTTTGTATATAAATATTTAAAAATATCTATAACAAGATATTATTTAAAGATAATTCGTCTAAAAACAATATACCACTTTTTATTTTGGATTTATATTAGATAGAAATATGAAACAAAATATCATATAGTGAAACATATTATTTCATAAAAAACAACGTGTAGGATATTTGACATGGAATTGCGCGACATCAGACTGAGAATTTAATTTTTTTTTATGCGTATGTTTTCAGTCAAATTGTCACCATGCCACACAATCTTTCATTGAAGAAAATGTAAGCATAAATTACAAAAAAATTATTTGATAATATAACAAACATCGAAAATGTGCAGTAATATGTATTTTATCATACTTTTACAATAGCTTAATATCTGAATAAAACCTTATGAAGTCCTAACTATAGAAATAGTAGTTATACAATAGACATAATAGATAAATATTAAATTACATGTTAATCACAAATTAAAATGACCAAAGGTATTTTTTATGGAAATTCAGCTCAAAAAAATACGAAAATATTATAGAGGAATTTACGTAGACATTGTTCTAATGCAGTTTTTCTTTAACTTTATACTAATCTAATACATGTTGCATAGCCGGAAATCCATTTTTTTGTTACGAATATTTTCTAACTGTTAAACTAATCTAATTTGTTTCCGTATCATATACTTAAAAAACTTATATAATTTTTTATTTATAGATTTTGTTTCGTTTTAATAATTCCATCTATTATGACGTGGTCAGCCCATTTAGAACATCGCACAACGGCTTGATACATCTTTTGACACCTTCTACTACTCTATCTTAACCAACTGCTCTTCTTTTCCTAGAATTGGTGGGTAAAGGTGTCTTGCGCTTTTACAACTTATAAAAAAAATTCATATGGTATTGGAATCTGCAGCACATAGAAATTACATTATTATACTTTTGATAGACATGTAGGTTTATATACATAATTGAAATTTAACAGACAAAATAGAAATCGCAAACAATTTATGTATTTTGTAAGTTTTTATTAGAGTCATTTTGAAGAAGGTAGGTTTAATAATTTTTTTATAGTAAATCTAAAAGTAAAAACCGATTTTATATATTTGCTTAATTTTTACGATAGTTTAGAAACGGCAGTACAACGTCTTTAAATTATAAAATTAGTTAAACATCTTACGTATTATATTTATAATTAAATTCCCTATTATACATCAGCAACCAAAACTATTTCGAAATGTTTCTTTTAATCATATAGGCACACAAAATTATAACAATTGAGTTTTTAAGAGTTTAGAAACATATAAATATTTTTTCTGCAATTTAAAATATTTTAAACAAGTTTTTCTGTAGTTATTGATTATTATATTGATTTTAACACAAAAAAATATACAAGTCAATGTTCAAGTATTACAAAAATAATAAACAAATCTATTTTTTTCTTTAGATATAAAATGCGGAATTTTTTATATGCACATATATTGTTTAAATGGGTCTAATGGTTTTCAATTGTAAGAATTTCTGTTAGTTTTGGTAGCTTGTAATTTTAAAGATCATAAAAATTATATGTAAATAATCTACATTAATTTCTCATGATTTTATTTTTTTATTGAATTCTAGGAAATAAATCATTTAAAAAATGCAAAATAAATCGATAAAATACTACAAAAATTCAGAGCGGAAAATGAAAAAATCATTCGAAAAAAAAAATTTGATCGCGAAAATCTAAAATTGATTTATAAATTCGCATTTTGTAAGACCTCATATTTATAAAAATTATGAAACGTAAAAATTATTTTTTCTAGTAAAAAACAGTTTAAGGTTTTTTTAATGGTTATAGAACTAATTTTATATTCGAATTTTTTTTCCAAAAAAATACTGAATATGCTGTTATTTACTATAACAATTACAAGAATATATATTTATAATCGTAAAAAATATTTTTTTATGACCATCTGTAAGTGTATTTTTTGCAATTGGTGTGATTAGTTTAATTTCTCTGCATATGCACAAATGAAATTGACTTGCACGGTATTTACATAAAAATCCTATCAAATTTACATTTATTTTTTTAGGGTTTTCATAACCTTACTACAAAATCTAGAATGTTATCATAGAATCACATTTTTCTATTTATTTTGCATAAAAATACAAAAACACATGAAATTGGGATTTGTCTTCATATATTTTAGCAGTTACAAAACGGTGTATTTTTTTTGAATAAACCACTTTTTTTAATAGAATATACCATGTGAAATCAAATATAATTACATTGCTTATTAAATATACTGATAACTCTAAAGTAACAGATTTCTTTTAAATACATTATACTTTTTTCAAATTATTTTCTTTTTTTAAAAATACATATAATATATAAAATTTTTAGTAAATATTAATTACATACAGTGACGCATATTTTGTAACTGCTTGCATAAATAAAAAGAAGAAAAAATTTTTTTTTTCGAAGCTTGAATTATGTGACTTTATATTAGTAATTTTATTTTGTTTTCTTTCTCGAAAATGCGTGGAAAAGACTTTAGCCTATTCTATTTCTTACATTGAATCATAAATATTATTTATCTAATATAGATTTAAATACAATAATTTATCTACATTTTTAATATGAATGTTTATTTTATGCATAGCTGAATCAATAATAACAAAACAATATGCGCTTTTCAGGGATCAAAAATATACACAAAAAAATTTTAAATAAAAGCGTACTTTCCTATACTATATTTTATCCAGCTTGATTTATGGACATAAAATAGCACGTTGTAAGATATTGGTTTAGTATATACAAAGTTTTTAAATCTACTGTTTTCCTAGTTTTTGAAAGTTAATTTTGTTACTGATTTTTTATTAAATTAAAAATAGCTTTAATTTTCGCAAATAGAATAAAGATTAAAACTAGAAAATCACATTCTCTTTTAAATTGATGCTTTATTTAATCATTAAGAGATACTCTATGCTTTCTAAAATCTTATGGATTTGTAGAAATCATAGAAAATCATTTTTTATATCCTATTAAATTTATATTTGGTACTAAACCACATCAAGCAGGATAGATTACAGAGGTTATTAATATCGAATTTCTATTTCTCTCTATATAAAAATTAGATTTAATGAAATTCGTGTAAGAATAAATTTTTATCTAAAATGTGATATTTACTACATACAGAGATTGAATAATATAGTTTCTATCTTCGATCACAGTTTCATTTTTTTATTTTTACTATCTATTGAGACCTAGAAAGCTTTTATTGAATATTTTACAACTCCCATTTAAATTTTTTGTTTAAATTATCTCGTTTTATGTTGGTCAAGTTGTTTTAAAAAAAATTACATAACAGTTTTTGTTCTAAATCGGAAAGTTTCAAATCGTATTTTATCAAAATAAAATCACAATAATAAACTAAAAGAATGATTATTTACAGCGATGCAATTTTTTTAAGTCCCATTAGATATTAATATATTTAATAAATATCATAAAATGAATATTTATTATACCTTGGGATGGTGTGGTAACATAAAAATATAAAAGGTATCAGAAAGGGCTTGAGTAACGTTATAGATTAAGGCATAAATACAAACATAGGGAATGGGAATTACCTTTGAGTTATTAATACTAAACGGTGGGGAGATTTGAAGAAGATTTTAGAGAGGAGAAAATAGTTGAAGTATAGATACGTTGTGCGAACGAGAGATCAATAAAGTTGTGCTTAGAACAAAAACTAAAATTATATGATAAAATTTAGCCGTAAAATAAATAATGATTGTTGCCATAAAAATGTGTTGAATATTCTCTTTAATTTAAAATGCCTTTAGCGTAAAAGAAATGTGCAAAAATCGTGATGTTCGTCAAAGAAAGAAATGGAATAACCACAAAAAACAAAAATTCGTACAGTAATAACTTGGGATACCAACAAACCAGGAAAAAACAAATAGAAAAGAAGATGGAGATAGACTCTCTAATAAATAATCAATAAACCATCCGAATTAAAAGAAAGACGCGTAAATGATCAGAATGAAACAAGTATCAACTAAATGTGTCCTATAGCACACACGAAGATTTTAAATGAATGAACTCAAATTTTGAAAAACAAATTAGACCATACATAAATTTAAAAAAACCTAAAGAAGATATAAAAATATAATATTTTACATGTTTATTTATTGTTCGATTTTTTTACCAGATATAATCTAACCCAGCATACCCTCATTGATCCTGTTGGCTTTATGTATTTCATCGAGTTGTTTAGCTCTGAACTTCTTCGCTGATTTATCTAGTTCGGAAGCAAAGCTACTAGATTCGCTAGAATCACCATTATTCTCTGGCTCTTGAGACTCGTTCTCTGGTTTTGATTTACTTAAAAATGGCCATTTGAAGTATGCTAAATTACCATTGATGAATAGAATTAATTGTATATTTAATAAAAAGAAAATCTTCATAAAAAACTTGAGAATTGTCTTTTTATTACCATCAGAAACGTCAGATTCAACTATCATGTTTTATGTTTTAATATCGGCGATAATAAATTGTTCTAGTTCTAATTATCTCAAATATTATCAATCTTTATTTAGAACTGATTACTTGATAAATTAAAATTTGGTTTTATGAGTAATCATTTTTTAAGAACTTTTTTAGTTTTCAAAATATTCTGTGTTGTTTTCCTATGACAAAGTCTTTTTGAATGCAGATAAGATTTACCTTTAAAATTGATAGAATAAATAATCGAGATTTTTCGATATCATTCTCACAACATATTGTTTTATAGAAGTTTTAGATATAGAATTTAAATTTATATTCCTATGTAATAACATAAAAAAATATTAGTAAATATATAGCTTTTTAAAATCATTTAGAAAAACATTACTTATCTGGTTTTCAAAAGTCTCAGATTAATCAGACTTATTTTATGTTTTTAAAAATGGACAATCTATCCTTAAAACCTTTTAGAACGCCTTGAAGTCTGATTTAAATCGGCTTTGGTGGTGAAATGATTTTAAATCACAGCTATATTCTTTGTTCTTGTTTTTTTACTATACAGGTATAAATCATAATAAAGCATTTATTTATAACGAATCCTTTATATAAATGATTATATTTATTTATTTCTCATGCGATATCTTAAAAAAAGTCATATATCATTATACATATATACAACTATATATACTTTAGCAAAAAAAACTTCATATATCATTGCTCAAAAATCAAACTTCGCGTTTTTAGTTTCCAAGTCATTTATTAAGCCACAAATTTCTTAATTATTTTTGATTATACTTTTAAGTATAGTAAATGGTGTATGTAACGTGTATAAATATATTTGAAGATTATAAATTTAAATAAAATGATTTCATTCGTATAAAGATGTATTTGTAATTTTTTTACTTATTTAATGAAGTCTTTTTAGAATAATTTTTTCTTACTCCTGTTCACATGTCTTACTAGCTTCAAATCATGAAAAGCACATATTATGTGTTACTCTATTCTTTTTGGTTTATTAAAGCAGTTTTTATACTTGACAAATCAGACTTATAAATTATGAAATTCTTCCAAATTTATGACATTCAAGTCGCAGAATATACAAATTATTTTTTGATTCTTAAATTAAATCAACTGTACTAAATACTTGCAATAAGAACAATTTTAATTGATTTTTAGTTTGGAATTAAAATAAATTACGACTTAATTCGTGATGTATATCATTTTCCAACTAAACGTGAAATACCTCTATTTTATTATGCTTCTAATTTACTTAGTTACACTTCTGTTTCTATAAATTATTATATTAGATATACTTTTTATCGATATACAGAACACTTCAAACAAGAAAATTTTTCATATTTTTAGTTCATCGTGCAAAATTCAGAGATTTACAAAAATAACTGTTAATATTCATGCTGAATATATCACTTGTATTATGGTTTAAACAAGTATATACATACTAAACGACATCAAAAACTTAATTTCATATTACAATATATGAGCAGAACTGATTTATATATGACAACAATTATTATAATTCAATTATATCAATTTGTTTACATCGAATTTGCTTTTCGCATATTTTTTCAACTAATCACTACTATTTCCTAATTCTGTATCCGCTGTTTTTTTTGATATATTTCAAGATTGTCATTTTTGTATGTAAAAAATACAACTGCGAATTTTGTTTAAAGCGTGTTATATTTTTTTAAATATAAAATATAAATATTTAAATTAAAAATGATTACTAGATGTTGTGTTATTTCTATTAGCCTGAATATGTTTTTTTCTATGTTTTATTATCAAGCCATGTAAAAATTAGATGATTTATACTACGATTTTAATCTACCTGAATCTATTGAATAAATAGTACGATTCACTTTATAGAATTTCATTGAAATATGAGATTTAACATGAATTTTTGCAATAAAAATCTGGATTGTATAAATTTATCTTATAAGACATTATAAAATTCTATTCAAACGATTAACTAATCAAGAAATTATATGATTGATCATTTATGTATCATTTTGTATATAATATCGTTAATATCAAAGAAGAAAATATAAAATTCACAACTAAAAAAAAAGGACAATAATGTTATAAAGATTATATCAAAAAAAAAACAATGGATTTATAAAAAATTGAAAATATTTACATTTCGCAAAAAAGGTATTTAAATTTACAATAATAATAATGCCTTTGTAAAAAATTTATGCATAATTAATAAGATTCTGAATAGCTGTAAGACAAAAATTAATAATTTACTACCAATAAATATGTTTTCTTGGAGCATTAAATATGGCATTTGCAAAGGTATAATCGATTTAGATCGAATGCAGACACATCATATAATTTACTGCTAAATTCATGTCTCAGATCGAAATAGTATTGAAGTCGTAAATTTATTATATATATGTTTGTTTTTACGCGATGTTTCCTTTGTCATATAATATAGCATTAATTTTTACGGTGTAAAGCACGTATTTAGGGTAACCGCTACTATAGAACATCCCATTTTTTTTTTATGTACTTATGTCTTATTATTTGTTTTCGATAAATAATTTGAATCTTTAGCGCCATAATCAAGTATATGGTGTAAACCGAACCTTTCTTATACTGTAGGTCGGCCTAACGGTGTTTGCAGTATCTCCTGCAGTAGGCGGGATTAGTTACTAGTTTGGTAATTGATCAATGTCTTTCGTGTAAAAGATATGTAACTCAATTTTTAAATATAAATTATAATCATAAAATTACCCACTCATAGAATAGCATAATTAGTCTAGATAAATGTATATTGTTTACAAATGAATAAAATAGAAAAAAAGTAGTGGGTTTTATCGTACATAGCTAGTCATATCACCCTACTTAGTAAATTATTAAACAGTTTAAAAATGCTTAAAAATATAAACACAAATATTTTTTTTGGTTAGCAAGAATTGGCAATGCTCCAAAAAACATTTCGCATTATAAAATATTTATTTACAAGTTTCGTTAAGAGAATATCAGTATTTTACTATAAATCCTTTTTTTTATATTTTATTGCAAATCTATATAAGAATTTGGTTTATTTTCTTTTTTAAAAAATTTTACCCCAAAAACAATAAATTAACGTTATTAAATGCAAACCTGTAATAAATATAAAATGTTAAAAGCGTTTATTTTTTTTTAAAACATATGTATAATAAACAAATATATTATTAAAGATGGGTTTTGACCGATGCGTGATACAAAATATAGTCAATAAAAATCAAATTAAAATTTTTTATCACATTGATTTTACAATGTGGCAATTTTATACACAACTTCTTGGCAGATCATCAGTCATCAATAAAATTAGACCAAATATATAAAAGAAGAAAAAAACAGACATTATTACTGCATAATATATATAATTACTGGTGATGATTGAATTTTTAGCTACAATATTTATAAAAAAGCTAGAAAATGTTTACTTTTTGATATTTGACTTGTAAACATTGTTACGATAGTTCATCTATGTTGCAATTACATGGTTTGAGATATAAATTCACTTTTTTTAGTTCGGCAGATAGGTAAAATATAGATAACTAAAAATATTGAATATTTATATGCATATATTTTCCCTGATCTTAGAACAACGAAATATATTTAAAAAATCAAGTAAAAAAAATTTATACATTCGGCAACCAAACAAAAAAAATAAATAATTTTTAGATCAATACTAAGAGATTTTTCTTGCAGGGATTCCGCTGCAAATTAAACCATTTATCTTGACTTTAGTTATTATTATAAACTCTTCTTAAAAATGTCAGACTTTTATAGTTGATCTAATAAGACTGAACTAGGATAAAAAATAATAAGTTGCAAATATATACAACATGTCACTGGTATTCATTTTTCACTATTTTATTCATTAAATTATATGCTCGCTATTTTATCTCGATAATATGTATCAAAATAAATTGAATAAAATTAATAATCTATTTACAACTCTTTAGAAACAGTATTCTTATTTTTGTTGATCAATTTTAATAAATTATGTCTTCGGTTCCCACAATTTTTTATTGAAGATTATCCAAAATACATGCAATCATCATAACCCCATAAATTTTCATGCACATTAAATTTAAAGAATTTCGGTTTTTTGAATTTTATGTAAAAAAATGACAGCTTAAATTTTATTTTCACAATTGAAAAAAAACCTTTTGCTAAATTTCTATAAATAAAAGATTGTTACTATAAACTGGTATTATTTTATACTCTTGCAATTTATTATGTTTATAAATTATTATAGTTTTAGTCTTGTATAATAGGTCCTAAATAAGGTTGTGTTCACAGAATACATCAAGCTAGAATTAAAGAAATTAAAGAGAACAACAGGATCTATTACATATACCTAAACAATAGAATATATATATAAATATTAATATTATGGTTTTCTGCCTAGAAGATAAATTTCTCAAGATTATAAATAAGATGAAATGGAAAAATTCGAAATTTAATATGTTTACAGAGTCTTTATGAGTTTTACACATGCCTACATAAGATACTCAAAAAATAAAACCCACAAAGAAACTAATATGTAACACATAATTTGTATTTTTAAAATAATTTAATAAAGCAGAATAAGATCTTTTAACGCAAATTTGTATACAAAATATGAAAAAGTCTAGCATAAAACTAATATAATATGAGCAAATATAAGCGTTAACATCAGTAATTCTAAAAACAAAAAAAAAATACGAGAAGATAAATTTCGGTGCTTGTCAGATTTAAAAGCTACAAGGACTATTGACGTATTTATTTAAAGTGCAATATAAATTTTTACCAAAAAAAAGTTCGCAGAAAATAAGATTTACCCATAAAACATAAATTATATATCATATGTATAAAAAATGCGATCAAACAAAATAATTGTTGTATTGCATTGTTTTTTTGCGCAAAATGCATTAAAGACCATAATTTGTGTAGATTTATATAGCTTTGACTGAATCTGTTCTATGTGTAATATACAGTTTTGCTTGAATTATTCTAAATAGAAAAAATCAAATCAACGCATGAAAAAAATCCAATTTCAGTTATAGAAGTTATTATAAACTACAAAAATATAAATTGTTTTTATGTTAAAAACAATCTATGTGCATTCGCCAACACTTTCTCTCACTTTATATATTTATTTTTAGACCATATCTATATGAGATTTGAAAGAAAACCTATTATTTATTTTACAAGTATAAATTTTTGTTATATCTTTCTGTTTATATATCATTTTTTTGGATGCTTTTTGAATTTCTTTTATAGCAATACGTTTTATGGCTGTACAAAGCGAAAATTATATTTTCATAAACACTTCTATATCATAAATAACACTGTTAACTTTTTTTCAAGAATAGTAGATACATTCCTTCTCACAAAACATTTTTTTAATTGTATTATATACAGGCCAAAAAATATTGATTTTAGTTTATGTTTACTATAGATTTTCCGCTTCTCGTTGTCAATATATATAAATACAATATAATTTGATAATTAAGAAATTTTCCTATTCTGTGTATTTCATGTTTTTAATACATCCTAGTGTATTTAATTTTACATTTTTATCATTATATGTATTTCAGCAAAAGATAAGATCAACTGTAAACCTATTAATCATTAAGAAGCAAGAATACATATACCAAAACTATTAAAAAAATAGAAACTGTTGATTTCATTTGAATTATCAAATTTTGATTAATTTCAAAAGTAATCTTCATAAATTATTAGATTGCAGTAAACATATAAAAAAAATTGTTTTGGCATATATGAATTCATTTACCTAATCATCGCAAAAAATTAACTATTGGGGACTATAATACATGAAATAAAAAAGTAATTAACATTTATTCATCGTGTATTGTAACTTTGTACTATATATAGATCAATCCATGTTAGAAACTAAGCTTCGAATATAAGTTTATTCAAGTTACGGCACAAATGGATAAAAATAACATACATTTGATTTTTGTTGCTCATATATTTTTTACTAAAAACATAAAACTCGTTTCTTTGATCAAAAAAAAAATAAAAAGAAATTTGAATTTGTAATACATACTATACATATATTCTCTCTTGAATTTTTTTTGGTAAATTTCTTATATCCTATTGATAAAAATCATAGTACTATTTATGCATTTTCTAAGTATTTACATATACCATAGATATGGAAAATCAAATTGCTTTCAATATAAAAATTATACGCCATATTAACGAGATTTGCAATTTCAAATATATATATCTCTATTTTTTTTGCCATTTAAGGAACAATATAGACAAAAATTGTTTTTTCTATACTTTCTTGTCGAAAAATAGTATATGTATACCAATTTTTTTTATTAAGGAAGTTATAATATAGGCAACTTCTGAATTTTTTTTTGTTTCTTTTTTTTATTTTTTTGTGAATAAATCTTGTGGTTTAGATCTCTTTTTAGCACCAATATGTATTAGCGCATGGGCTTACGATTAAGAAATATTCATTCACGGAAAAAAATATCAGAATGAAGCATAGATTTTACTAAAGATAATGAATCGGTTCCTCATTGGTTGAATTCGCATAAAATATAGTTGTTGTATATGTTAAAAACAATATATAATAATTTTCGGTTAATTTTACAAGGTTTATTATATATTTACGTGATATAAATGTTTCTTTTTGCTTTATTACAAGAGTGAATCAAGAAATTAAATAGTATTTGATGATAAAAGATCAAAATTATTAATATCATATCTATGACTTTTACACCTGTTAAAAATTTTTGTTTAAAAATTAAATATTTATGCCCCAAAATAAAGCTTAATGGAATTTTAATGGTTCTAATCACGTAAATAATTTTATATGCTCGTCTGAAATATACATTATTGGGCATAATTTCTTGCTTCTAAATCTTGAGAATATATATGAGACATTTAAATTTTATGCATAATTTTTTTGTATGCATCGAAAATGCAAAATATAGGATTTATAAAGCCTCTTGACTGTTCAGTCATGTGCGAAGAAGGTTTATCGATGAGAAAATAGCTGAGGAATAGATAGTGAAAAATATTGGAAAGGTTTTATTAAAGGATTATATCATACAATCAGCTTATGAAATAGTAATTTCAAATCAAAAATTAACTCATGAATAAAATATCACATAAGGAATCGAAAATAAATTGTAGATTGATGTGATATATGATTTATATAAATATTAATTATTAAAATTTTATTAAACAAATAATGATTATTTCAAACCAAAATTTTGCCACGAACATATATATATTCCATATTACAATGTTACTAATAAATATTCAAATTAATAATTTTCATTCCTATACCAATATAGCACAGTCGTTTTGAAATAGAATTAACTTGCCGAATTTAATTTGTTATATGCTATATATTTTTATTTATTAACTAGGCTAGAATATATTTTATTATAACGCTCAATTATTAAAACCTCTATTTCACATAATTTCCTATATATGTCACCCACTTACAAGATTTAAGCATAATTTCAATTTTTATCTCTGTAAAATTTTAAATTGCAATCATGGTCATGAAAAACGAAAATTTTTAATAAAATTGTATAAAAGATAATTATATAAGAATGAAAACATAAAGGTATTCCTTAATTATTCGGATAAAATTTAAGTTTATTCATAACATGGATTGACAAGAGAGATTATCTATGTGTAATAATGAGTAATAAATACTTTCTTAATTATATTCATATAATTATTCTTAAGCAATGCACATAAAGCGCAAATGAAAAAATCCTTTTTTAAATTCAAAAAATAACCATATATAATTTAAATTGGTTGAATATTATATCAAATTTATTATTAATATTATGAATAAACATGATAATCCCGTTAAATATCGATCTGTTAAATTAAACAACTTATTTAAAATTTGTAAATTTTAAAAAATTACAAATTCTATATAGTATTTATAGTAAAAGATAGATTGCATTTGATATCTATATAGTAAGAAAACCATGTTCCGAATTTTCAATCTACAGTTTAAATATCCGTTTTGAATGACTTTCGGTCGATTAAAAATTGGTCAAGTTTATAACAATAAAAAAACACAATTTATGGACTCATGAGACAAATTTTTGTATTAAAAATATGTAGATATCATAGACGAATCTGACACAAGAAGAATACAGACTTTATTTTCTATCAAACAGCTACAAAATCATTCAAAATAATATTAACTATATAAAAATAATAAATATTTATATTATTTCAAACTTCCGTCGGTGCTACTGGTTTAGAAAAGCTTTGATGAGTAGCCTGTGTTATAACCGAAATGCAGCCCGAATTATTTTGAATATTATCTAAAAAAAACCCACATGATTATCTCTAAAAAGTAGAATGCGCAATTATATTTACACTCTAGAAACATTTTTATTACGATATTTTTGTACATGGCGCCAAAAATGTGCACCTAACATTACATAAAGCCTGCATTATCCAAAAATTTCTGTATAAATATAGAGTGATCATACTTAATAACCGCGAAGTCAAGTAGATAGAATCTCACACACTCCATTCCAATAACTCCTGATAAAACGGAGCTAAACCGTAGGTATCGTAGGGGTTTTGGATAAAATGAAGGACTCATAAGCAAAACTTTCCTGAAATTTATAGGTGAACTTTTTAAAAAAATAGATGTTATAGGTGTATAAAAATGTAGATATAGTAAATTCTCAAATTTTCACAAACCTCATATTTTTTTAACTCTTAATCAAATATTTCATTGGTTTTATTTATATCTCTGGTAGAAATATCTTGTTTATGGGTTATTTCCATGTATGAATATAATTATTTTTGTCTATTTAAGCAAAAAAACATAGCTCTCATGATTTATTATATATTTTATAATCTTAATTATTGCAATAATTTTGTTCGATTAACAGCAAGTACTTCGTTTTTTATTAATTTAAATATCTAATTCGCAATTTATTTTTCATAAATGAATCAATATAATTTTTTTTTTGTATTCTAAAATCATGACTTAACATATGTCCATAAAAAATTCCAAATATTTTAAATCATGAAATTATGTATAAGGGAAATAAAAAATCTGAAAATATATAAGATGCAAACCGATATAAAATTTGGCATAAAATTCCTAGTTAGGATTTATAAATTTTTTTATGAAATCTCATATAATAAATTTTAAAAATATTTCTTCTGATTCGTGGATCTTGATAAATATAATAATATCGAAAACAAGTAAAAACCACATTTAAAGGCTATCTTAAATGCCTATAAAATAGCACTAAAATTTAAAATAAATTGTCTACTATTATTATAAGAATATTTATGTACAAATTTTTTAAAATGTAAAAATTTTAATTATGGACACCTACTAGTACAATAAAACACACACGACTGAAACATATTAGAGATAGTGAAAATAGAGACCAAAATATCATTTAATTTAGGTAATTTAAATATTACACTTTATTTTTTTTTAGTTTTGAATAGACTTACACACTCTAAAATGAATTATCTTAAAAAGATCATATAGTTTTGTTTGGCTAAATTTACTCAACATTAATAAAAGCTGATTGTTGTCATTATTTTTGGAAAATAAAAACTCTAATAGTTTGATAAATGGACATTCTAACACTAATAAATCCTTATCTTTGCTTGATTATTAGAGTATAAGAAGTCAAAAGATTTATTTAGCTGCGTTAACGTAACAAAGTTTTTTTTTTAGATTGAAAAGAAGTATAGGATGGGTTTTAATCGCTGGTATATTTTGGTTGAAAGAGCACACGAAAAAAAAGAAAATTCGTATTTCATATTTTTCTTTACTTAGAAAAAAAGTTATTTTAGTATTTATCAGGGCAGTACAGATGATTTATTATATAAGTTTGTCTTTTAAATAAAAAGAAAAGTAGTAACTCTCTTTCAAGTTTTAAATGTAAAGGGTTTTTTTCATACCCATTTAGAAACACTCTAGACCTATCTGATAATTTTTCAATTTTTTTTTGTCAGATTGGTTAAAAAAGAAAATTAAATTTGTGACTTCCGGGTTTATTTTCGTATAAAACTTGATTTTTACATAATTATCCTGCAGATATTGGAAGCCCAATCAAATCATGTAACACTAATAGAAAAGATAAAGTGTTTCATAAATCATATAATCAGATAATCATAGTTCTTATATAAATATTATATATTTCTTTTTTTTTATGTTTAAATTATTTCTTTCTTACTCACTTAATCTCAAAATATAATATTATTTTTATATATAATAGAAACTTATTATGTATCTTTTTTATATTCTGTATAGTAATATTTCTATCCTAAAAAATGGATAGAATTTCAAAAGGAATTTTATTAAGATTTTTTTCGAATTTTTAAATTTTAAAATCAACCATTCATAATTTAGTGCAGAATTTTTTTCAGCTTGTCACATCGTTAATGATAAAATTCATACTTTTATATTTTTCATACGTCAGAGTGAAAACACAATACTAAAAATATTACTTAGGAGATATGAAAGTCACAACTTAAATCGAAGCATATACCCAAACCATATCAATGAGAAAAACTAGTGAACTTTAATGTAATTTAATGAGATATGTTTTGTATAATAGATAAGCGAAATGAATATTACCAATAGAATTCAGTTGCTGTTCCTTGGCGAAAATCAATAAAGTTAAGCTCAAAGAAAAAATCTTAAAATTGCATTTGAATAATAATCATAAGAAAATTTAACTCGATTTTTTGTCTGAGAATGGTATTTATTTTTTCTAAGCTGTAGTTTAAAGATAAAGAAGACTGGACATATTTTTTGTACATATAAACTGTTGAAGTGATTTTCTTTGCCAAAAATCATAATTCTTATGTATTTTTAAAGTATATCTTATCATAACATCTAATTTATTGCATTTATTATTTACAATTTTTTGTTAAATATATATCTTGAAGTAGGAAAGCATATAGATGAGTTTAGAATAAAAAGAAACTGTAAATAGACTATGGCTTTTGAGAATATTTAGAAGAGACGAAAACTATATCAAAACAATTTGATTGTTATTTTGCATAATCACATTTTGTTTCATTTAATTTTGAAAATTTCATTGAATAAAATTGTTATTTACGTAAACTAAATTACATCTAAGTTTTTATATAAAAAAAAAGTTATAAGATAAAAATGCTAAATTAAGACTATACTTCCAATAAAACATATCTTATTGAGGCGTAAAGCAATATACAGAATCTAAATAGTAATTTTTATTTATGGGCTATATTTATAGTCGTAATTTTAGTTTTTGTTCTCAGGCACAGCTTGCTTGATACTCTGTACACACAGTGTATTTATACTTGCGGCTATCTTCTCCTCTCCACAGTCTTCTTCAATACCCCTCCTTCTTTCGAGACCTATTAATTCAAGGGTTTCCTCAATTCCAATGTTTGAATATATGTCTCAACCTGGTTCGTGACATCTAGTTCCTTCAGGTACCTTCTATGATATCGTGTAACCACACCGTCCCATGTTATAACATATGGAATAATTTTTGTCGCGCATTTGTATATTAATGATAGTTCAGATGCTAGCAGGTCATATTTTCTCAATTTTTCGTTTATAACTATGTTTATGTTGTCAATACTTGTCACGCCAATTTCGATCAGTGTGATGCAGTTCTTCTTTTTGTCATATACAAAAATATCAGGTCTGTCGTTCGATAACTTGATGTCTGTTTTAATTCTTGTATCTACTTTGATCTCTGCGAATTCGTTTTCCATTATTTCTTGTACAGAGTGTCTGCGGATTTTTTTGGTTTTTTTGAAATTGTATTTTCTTGCTAACATAAAGTGAATACATCTTACAATCTCGTTGTGTCTTCTTGTATAGTCATGACCAAGCATTTTTTTACATCTGCTTGCTAAGTGGCCGACAGTTTTAATTGAGTCGTTACAGTGCGGGCACCTTGATCTGATTTCAAAGAATACGTTTCTATCCTGAATAAAGCAGAATCTCGCTTCTTACAGAATCTAAAAACTCATATTTTAATATAAATATATATTTTATAAGGTCAAATATGCTTTTCAATCTTATTTTATCTATTAGTGGATCTTTTAGATCTGATATATATAAATTATAAAATATAGTAAAAATATTCTATTGTCATGTCATAATGGTTTATATTTAAATTTATTATGATTATAATCAATCAATATATATATGGCAACTCAATTTATCATCAATGTTCGCAAAATTGTAGAAATTTAGATTATTAAACAGGGTAAAAAGCTAGAAATATTTTTTTTTGTAGTTAATATTTAGAAAAAAGATTTAGTTTTGATAATTATCGTACGATATAAAAATTACCGTTTTTTGTCAAGAACATAAACGGGGATTGTTTAAAAAACTCTTTTAATAAATTTATAGCCGTTTAAAAGTTGTTAACCATTCTATGAGTACCGTAAACCTTTAAAGTCATATATATTATTAAGATTATTTTTTCCTTTTTATGAGACTGTTAAATTTCTTAGCGGGTTATTTATTCTTGCATCATATGTAAGTTTAAAAATATAGATTTCATTTTTGTGCATTTAACTGTAAAAAGGTCCTCATTGTATGTTTTTGCATATTATCCGAATTAAGATTGCATTAAGTTTTGATACTATAATATAAATTTGATTTTTTTATCGTAACTAGATAAAAATGTATTGAAAAACCTAAAAATTTCTTCTTTACTAAGTTATCATGTTTTCAATTATGATTCAATGATTATTTTACGTGAATAAAAATTTAAGAAACTAATTTATAACACCATATCTTCATATAATAAAATTTTATGTTTTTATTGGTGATTTTTACACTTATTAGACAAGAAAACGCGATTTTTATAGGGTTTGTATGTGTTTACATGGTTCAAAAAATACCCCGTAAATTATGTATTTTATATAACCATATAGATGTTAAATCAAAAAAATACTTATGAAAGTGTCTTTTATATCAAATCTTTTCTTAAGTTGCCTTTGATCGCATTGTTGCTAGTGTTCTGAACAGGATGAAAAAAATATTAGCGATTGTTTATTGAGTTGCTGCGTAAGGCTTATTTATGATTATATTGCTGAATGATGACCTAAAATATCGTAAAATTATTAATTTTGGTATAAAATCCCACGAATACTATATTTATGTATCTTTGACGCATGTCAATAAATTAAGATTCACCTAGTTTTAAATTTCATAAATCAATAGTTATTGAAGAATAAAAATGGTTATAAAATAAGTCAGTTTATAATTTTTTTCTATACGGCTTTTTATACTATAATTTTTTTTTGTCGTTAAAATTTTAGATTTAATATATATTTTTTTATAAGAGAATTATACCTGAAATTATCTAAACCGATTAATAAAATACCAATAAATATATTTTCTTATATCACACCATTTATATGCAAAAATATATTTTTTCAATAAATAATAGATTCATATATATAAATTACGATTTTCCTATTGACATCTAATAATTGAAATGGAAAAAATAAAAATAAAACTTTTACATTAAAAAATGATGGAGAATTCAAAAATTTAAGCGTGTTTTATATATTAGTCAAATAGAAATTATATAAAATATACAAAAATAAAAATTGTTCGTTTTTATTATATTGCGGCATAACGTTATTATAAATGGGTGTATAATGCCTAATTTGTTTATATAGATATTGCAAGTTTTTTACAAATCTTTTTTTAATATATAATTTTATTTAAAGTTTAGAGATAAATAGTTATTTCTTACAAGTTAACGTAAAGGGTAAACCAAAATCTAATAATAAATTTTTGTAAAAAAACCATTGTAAAATGTATCATTTTATACTTTATCTCGTTTGACTAAGAAAGTAGTTGTTTTTTCACAAATGAATGGAATTTTTTATTAATGTTTTCATATTAATTTTATGTTTTCTATTCAAATATATTATTAAAATGATCGATTTATAAATGTACAAATTTGTATATTATCAACTGATAAGTTCTA
The DNA here is from genome assembly GCF_057557595.1 of Rhyacophila brunnea. Classification (NCBI taxonomy): domain Eukaryota; kingdom Metazoa; phylum Arthropoda; class Insecta; order Trichoptera; family Rhyacophilidae; genus Rhyacophila; species Rhyacophila brunnea. The sequence continues at coordinate 197,028 of NW_028233338.1, read as the reverse complement.
TAAAAAAGTGCACAATTGATCTAAAAAAATTGCAAAATAATTAACAAGAAACGTGGAACGTAAAAAAATTATATTATCTTTAATTTAATACAACTTTACATTATATTAATTATAATTTATTTCAACAAATGAAGACGCAAATCTTTTATTGCGTCGACTTGAGTGATAAATGTAGATATGATGATTTTTGTGAAATGTTTCTCACTTCAAAAAATCATATTTAGACATCCTCGTATAACACGAAGGTATAATCGTTATTTTAATAGTTTAAATTATGTTGGATTCTTTGAAGCCCAACTTGAACTCTTCGAATCGTGAAGAATGACTTACAACATAATATTTGTTAAAAACTGGCGTGACTTGTAAATAATATAGATGAATCTGCTATCAAGACAAACTAGGATATGCATGATTTCAAATTGAGATAGCATTCTAGGATTAAAAGAATACAAAGGTTTCAAAATTTTTGCAACTAATATTGTTTTAATCTTTTTTTTTCTATATCTGTTAAAAAAAACAAAATAAATATCTATTAATATAAATCTGTACTTTTCACAAAATAATATATAACACAAAAAAACACATATAGAATTGATGATTACAACGATAAAAAATTGAAAAAATATTTTTGTCATTATTTGTGTTTTTAAGATTGAAATTACTGGTTTTAATACATAAATTGAATTTAAATAATCTTGCCCCCAATGGAGTAGATTTTCAAACAATTCTAAACACTGGAACTAAGTTAATCCTAAAAGAACAAGTTTGTATCACATCAAAACAAAATATTTTTCTAAGCAGGTTCAGATTGTTCAAAAATTTGTAATATATTTTTGATTTTTTTGATCTTTGAATTATAAAAGGCAATTTAAAAAAAAAATTATACTCCGAGCTGGATAAATTCTAGTTATATTGCAGTGATTTATAAATTTATTTTGTAACGATTGTCATAATATTTTGAGTTTGGATTTTGCAAATACAGTTTAACCATGATTAATATTTAAAAAGTTAAAGTACTTTTGAATTAATAAAATTGCAATTTATTTTATTTTTTTTATAAAACTCTTAAAAGTAAAATATTCCTAATCACTTGTTACTCCAACAATTCGCGATACAGGTAAAACGATTATTTATGAACCAATAATACAATTTAATAATTTATTCAAAGTTTCTGTAAAAAAAAATAATGAGAAAAAACACCTTTTTAGGGTAAGTAATCTTTTAATACGGTAATGGCACCGGAATCGTAGGTCCCAGTGGATGTTCACGCGCAAAAAGTGGATCAGAAAGCGGTAAATCACCTGGATACCTTGCACCATATCTTAAAGTATCATCATAAGCAAGTGGGGATAATGGGTCGATGAAATTACTATTTTTAAGCTTAACATCAGTCATATATTCATGGATTGACTTTAAGCTCATGTATGCGATAAAAGAAAATGAATATAAAATACTAGAAAAATTCATGTTCGATTTGTTGTCATATTATTTATATTTTATTCGAAACAATAGCCATTCTAGAATATTTTCTATCTCGCGCTTCAGTCAAAATCTAAAGATACGTATCGGAAATAAATTACTTCAATGATGCTATCAGTTTTTTTTGAAACAAGGAAATATATCAAAAATATATGGAGAATATCTTGTTTTGTTAATTATTTCGACGTGATCACCTAAAGGTATATCAAATTAAAGGGAATGACTTGTATTTTTGTGAATCATATGTTAATGGATACTAACGCTAATTCCCCGTGTCTTACCATTATACATAATTTTTTTAACGCATCAGAATAAGGAATAATTTCAGCAAAAAAACCTAAAAAAATTAAGGCTATATTCGAATACCTTTTGAAATGAAATTATTATAGATATTTATCTGCTAAAATACTACCATTGAAAATTTTTGAAAATATTTATAATATTGTGTTTTGGCAGTCATAAAATTATTTGAAAGAAAAAACAAAACAGAAATGACTGCTTAGCATAGATTATATGCGAAAAAAAAAGAATAAATTAGACCGGAAGTAAAATCAGTTATTTACAAAGACATATTATACATTTAAAAAGTGGGTTTTTTACGTTTATCTATATTTTGCGATGTTTGGATAACAATTACTTATAGAAATCAGATCTATTCTTTGTTCGTTGCGTTTTCAAGCTATAATACGAATGATTTTAACGAAAAATATATTAAAAAATAAAAATATATTACATAGTGTAACATCTTAGCCATAAAATTCATTGCAATAATCTAATATATATATAAAAAGAACGTTAACTTATTATTAGTTTCCAAATCGAGTTTGAATTATTGCTTTAGAAGCCGAATATGATACAAGATAAGACATAAAAGATATATAATCACTTTATATCTTTTATACATTAGTTTTGCTTATTTATATTCAAAATATAAAGATTATCCTAGGTTGTTTTATATGTACTCAATGATATTTTAATATTGCATGTTGCCTACACTAAATTTTATTAGAAGTAAAAACACCATACTGATTGTAAATCTTAATATTTTATATCCGAAATGTATAATTATGTATTGCTTTCAGTGTAAAAAATTTACATACGTATAAAAAAATATATCTATAAATGCTTAAATGAATAAATTTGAGTAAGATATTCTATATGTTTTAACATGAAATAGCTATCTAAAATTACTGTGCTTGTTTGGTTTACAAATTTCGGACCACAATTGATTACCTTAGATAATGAGCAAGTAAGTGTAGGCTTTATGGTCAGTAGTCGAAAAACATAAAGCATCTCTCTTTATTAGATAATATAGCACATTTTAGTTTTACATATTTTAGATCCTAATTATCATAAAATTATATAATCTATTTTGATCAAAATTTTCTATAAAAATTCTTTAGTTGAAAAATAACAAAGTATGATGGCTATGATATTTATTATTTACTTTGTTTAAAAAAAATTATTTGATATTCTACAAAACTAAATGTTTAACAAAAATAATTATGGTGTATATATAGAAACTGAAGAACGAAAAAAAATATTAAATAAAGGTAAAAACTTAAAGTATGTAAATTTTTTCTGTGTAAAGTAAAAATAATCAAGATGATTTTTATAAGGGTGATTTATGCAATATATATTTAGACTTAGCTTTGATCGCTAGAAATTTTTGATTTTAGGATTTTCCGTTAGACTTTCTAACAACTTACATGACTAATTGAGGCTTTTTTTCGTATAATAATGAACCAATTGAGCCTTCTGCAAATAAGTAAAATGTAAAACTTGAATACATTAATAATATAAATCGATATTTGAATTAATTTTTGCCTTGATTTATATTTAGTTTGGTAGATATACCACTGTATCTTTTAAAATTCAAGTAGCATAAAAATATTTATAAAATACAAAATTCATAAATAATATACGAATTGGATTTATATGAATATTTACTCGTATATGAAATCCTCGCTTATATATAATATATTTAAATCTGCACTAAATCATTTTTAAAAAAATCTGGTGAACATATGAAGTTATATACTATTACTTAATAAAGGTATAACGTATTTTTGTACTAAATAGACCATTTTACTTTCTTTTGCAACAAAAATTACGTTTCTCTATAAATTTTCAGTATAATACAAAATTTTACAGCTTAAAAATGTTTTTGATATACCAGATAATTTATTTGAAGAAGATTTGTGGTGCAATTTAAAAAATCAAATGTAGGATGTGTTAGGCTTAAATATAGAAAAAAATTGACTCGAAGTCTATTTCTCAATGGTTTTAAGTAGTTAAGATATGTATAATTTATTGTAAATTGCAAATTATCAGAAAATTTTTATTTTCAAAAGATTTACAGTTTTAATTTTCTATTTAAAAACAATACCCGTGTGTACTAAAAACTCTTTTTTTTTATTTGGTGTATTTATTTAAATTGTTAAAAAAAGCCGGTTTTAAAATTTAAATCAGATATATAAAGATTACAAAATTATAAAGACATCATTATAAAAAATAAAATAGAAATGCATATAATATCGGTTTTATATTTTTTTTTGCTTTAAAAATTCATTGTGAAATATCATGTAAGATTAGAATATATTTTGTTTTTATTATGTGTTCTGTTTTATTTTGTGTTTTGATATTCAAGATTTCCAAAATTAAATTTTTTATAAAAATATAAGCATAGCATTGCTTTCAGGAGTACGATTTCTATGCATAAGCATTTATATATTATAAACTGCATTACTGAGTCTTTTTTATACTGAGATAATTTAATATTGTCTAAAGCTTGGTAAATTACTGCACTTAAAATATAATCAGAATATAAGAATTTTACTTTAATAATCTAAAAAGGTGTTAATAAAAAAATTACTGCTTGTTACCATATATAAAGGGTTTTACAAAAGAGAAAATACACTTAAATTTATCCCAAAAGTTTACGTTCAGCAATAGTTGTATTTATCATAGCTTCTATTCAGCTCATACTATATTAGACTTTACGAATAGGCTCACCCGATAATATTATAATTATATTCTTCCATATTTTGTGTCTGAGTTTTAAGGTATAACGAAAATATATAGTACTTAAATTATTGCCATTTTTTAAAATATTTTTCACATTCGGTTATAATGCAAATATTATTTTTTAATGTTTATAAAAACATCATATAAATATTAAATCAAAAAACTCTAAGGAAAGAACTTCTTTACTCTATAAAATGAATTGCAGTCTTAGATTTTTGTCAGATAAAATTCTATCTCCTTAATATTATAAATTTTTTTAAAGCGTTATTATTGAAGACCTTGTACGTCTTGTTATTAGTAGTGTTTGTGTCTCTATTTGATCTATCTATAAATTCTTTTACTTCCTTTACGATAGCGAATACTGGCAATTTATTGATGATACTATATGAACGCCTTCTTGATCGGATAGCTTTTGTATTTTAATTATATGAGTAGCAACATAAATTTTTCATGCATAAATTGGCCTTGTTAAATTAAAATATGGCGAAATCGATGTAATCATCTTTTCATAATTTATTTGCATTGAAATACACTTTTTTACAATTTAATAGTATTAAGACAATAAAAGTATATGATTTTATTTTTATTTTATTCATTTTTTAGCCTATATACATTTGCAGTATCCGCGATTTTTATTAAATGATTGATTAAATATAATAATATTAGAAAATAAAATTATTTTTTCTCTTCATTATTAAGTAATAAAACAGCATGAGCTATATTGATATTTTAAACCGTTTTCCTATATATTATTATGATTTAATTTAAATTATATCAATAAAATACTAAAATTTTGCTCCACCAATATAATATATTCCACTTAGAAATTATTTTAAATGAAAATTACGATTTTCATATAATTTTTTTTATGCAAAAATTGATAATCATTACAAAGATAGTCACAATAATAATAAAATAACGCTGTAATTTTATATGTAAAATATATACAAAGAGTTTTGCAGAAAAGATATAAAAATCACTATTGAAAAAGTAGATCATATACAGTGGTTTGAAATTATTTTTATATTATTTTTAATTTGTACTCTGTGGTTCTTGAGGTACAAAATATAAACCAGTATGTGGGGGCTGCGTTGAGATAAGCAAAATTTCTAAGTGATAAAAAATTTGAATTTTATGCGAATTTAAAAAAAACATATTAAAGCTTTATTATTATATTTGTTAGTATAATACGACGTATAGTGCTCAAAATGAATTTTAATCAATCTAAACTGAATTTAAAATTTATTAAAACAACCGATAATTTTCTATTAGATATAATATTGAATTTTATAATTTTTTATTAAATCAATATAAAAATGCTGTAAATTTTGCGATTTCTATATTAAATTTATTCAGAGATAGATACTTATTAGATGTTAAAAAACATGTTCTTTTGCAACATTTACTCTTTATCAATGATATAATTATCTACTTGATCATAAACATGCAAAATCATAATATTTTTGTTTTCTGGAATTAGCGTCTTTTTCATTTATTTATATCCAAGATTTCTGAGCGATAGTAATAATGATAAAATTTTTCGTTGCTTTATCTGGATCGACATACTTATACAAGATTTCCATTTTTTTGTTTTATTCTTCAAGTTTTATAATATTGTTTTTTTTTGAATTTAAAATGTAAAACATGTTGTTAACGTTAATAAAATGAATTAAACACATAAAAATTTGCAATTGGAATTATAATTATAGCAAAACATAAGCAGTATTCTAATCGTTTTTTGATATTCAGCCTTTAGTATAATTATATGTTTTCTATAATTCATATTTGAACTAGAAACATACACTAAAACTGTATATGTAATTTATTTATTTATTTTTATATTCGAGTTATGTAAGCATATTTATTTCTATTTTATTCTCATTGACATCATAAAATAAAAATTAATTTTTTTTAAAATAAAATATATGAAAAATAAAATTAATCGAATCAGCTTAGTGCTAAAAAAGCAGTACTATCGCATATTTTATTTTTATATTTTGTCAAAAAACACATACAGCTTGTGTTCTGATCAAATCTAAATTGATATTTAATAATTTTAATATATTATACAAGTTCTATTTTATGTATATTTGTAGATCTAGTAATTTTAACGCGGAGATATAACTTACCTTTAACAAAAAATAATAATTCTCAATTTGATCGTAAATAAGTTTTCAGCATAACCGTTAAAAAAAAATATCACACAGAAAATAGACATACATAATAAATAGACTTTATGTTTTTTTATAGAAATAAGTTCTAAACAGACATTAAATTAATACTAGCCGCCAACTTAGCAAAACGTTTTCGCTATGAATTATACTCTATCAAGATTATATAGCAAGATTTTCAAGTAATTTATTTACTAAAATCATATTTTTAAGATAAATATTATAATGGGATATATAATCAACAAGATAAAATGCATCGAAATCACTAGTTTAGCATCATATAAAATATACTTCTCAAGTTTATTCATTCCATTATACTTTTTTAAACATTTTATTAAAGAATATTTTTTTTTGTATATTCAAAGCAACAAAATCAAACTGTAAATGATTTCTTAAAAGCACGATACGGTGAAAATTTCAGATCATGATATTGGTTAATATTAGAGATGAATTGTCATCAAAATCATGCATTTAAGTATGCTGACTTACAATAAACACAGAATTAAAATAAGAAAAGATAATTGCATAAGAATCTTAAAATTTACATTGATAATTAGAATTTATTTTTTATGGGTTAATTTTGTTTTTAATATTTTTTTCTCAAGCAGATTACGTGATAAAATATTTGGAGAAAACTTTATAAAGCTTTATTCAATCTCATGCTCTCCACTACCTACATCGATTTCGTTTTTGCTCAAGATTTATCTGTTCAAGAGTTTTTCTCAATCCTATGTCCTGCGGATATTAAAATAAAAAGTATTTTATTTAGAATAGAGCAAATGTCAAAAAAGGGTCAAAATACCATAAAAAGCCTGTTTGTAACATATTTTTATTTATCTTTGTGAAGTGGTTTTCTATGTAACTTAAAAACATAAGAAATCACATGATCTAATAGATTTGATTTTCTTCGTATTGTTAAAAAAATTAATGATTATTTGAAAGCTTATGCATAATTGACTTTATCCTATTATGTCGCATATATTTGTTAAAAAAAGATAGTGGTTGAATAATAGAACATTTTCCAACATACTTCTTTTAGCATCATCATCCTAATTATCCTTCTATGCATATCTTATTCTTTGAAGACGTTTAAATCAAAGAATACATCATTTAGAACTGTGTGTGTACGCTACTGTCATAGCGAGAATTCCATGAGAATTTATACTCAAAAAATTGTATTAATTTTCTTTAATTGCTATTTCTGTTTTTTTATTTATAGATATAAATATCTTATATTCTGAAAATTGTTTTAATTTCTCTTTCTACAAAAAAATTTTACTATCATAATCTACATACAAAAATCTTTTGAAACTGTTTTTTTAGAATTTATATAAATTAGTCTAAGCTTTATATATATGTTTCCCCTAAAAATTTATATTATTACATTTATGCTGTTTTCGACAATAGTTTGTATGCATTCGAATTTGAAAATAGATACAGAATTAATAATGTTCTAGGTGTCAAAATTCGATTAAGAATTTAAAACATACAGGGTAAAGCATTACTAAATCTACGATTAAAATGACATTCTGCATTTTTAAATATTGAAAATAAAAACACAGTGGTTGTTTTGATGTGCTTAATAAGCTCTATTTTAAACGATGTTGCTATATAAAATAAGTCCGGAACAGCAATTATATTTTTTTTATATCCATAAAATAAGCTATTAATAAAACTTGTTTTTATTGTAAATAATTCTATTTTTTTATGTTTAAATGCCTTATATGTACGCATATGGCAAAAATATCTTCTATTTATGCATAATTAGATTATTTTTCAGTTTGATAATTGTTATGTGTTACAATCAATCAGTTGCAAAAAAATTATAAAAACTATCGGCAAAAATAAAATTGACCATGTGAATACCGCATATATTTATGTTTTTACAATTTTTATATAAATTAAGAATTTTATTTATGTTATCTTCGGATCGCTATTCACATTAAGATATAATATTATATGTATATGTGGAATGTTATATATGTGTGTACTTTTTTGTGTTCATAGAAAAATATTGGTTTTATTATAATGCTGTATTTATTGCATAGATTTCTATGTACTAATCATACGTCAAAATATCACCACAATTTTTCTTATTTATCACACTAAAGCACAATCATGAAATATATATTGCGTGGTTTTTTAATTTAGAAATATAGATGTTATATTATCACTTTAATGTTTATATTTATCAAACTAAAGCACAATCTTTAAAAATATCTTGCGTCTTTTATATAAAAATATAAATTTTGTGTAATAGCCCTCTTCGCATTTTGATTGATTTTAGAAAAAATAATAATTATCTCTTAGTTTTAATTTTCTAAAATGCTAAATTTTGAAAAATATCTATTTTATTTACGAAGAAATCATTTGCAAAACCATTTTTTAGATTTACATTGAACGATATATTGAAATATTTTTTGTGGGCATATTTGATACAGTTTTTTTACAATAATAAGAGTTGTGTTTATTTGCAGGCTTTATTAAAGATGAAAAACCAGTGACTGTGATTAATAAGTCTAGTATATAATAGATACCATAGATAAAACGTATTTATAGATATTTAGTATTTATTTTAAAATTAGCAGCACTTGCGTTTTTATTCTAAGATAATTATTTTAAAAAATAAATCTAGTACTAATTATTTTTAATATCCAACATAATTTGTAGCGCCAGCACCTTTTATCTTGCCATCTGCATATTCTAATTCATTCTTATATGCTTTTCCTATTCTTTCATTATCTTCCTCCATGTATGGAATGTTTGAAAGAACATCTCCGGATAACGGTTCATAAACTGCATGGTCGTAATCGTACTGCCTTGTTAAACATAAACGTAAAATTGAAAAAATAAAAACTAACAAAAACATATTATTTTATTGCAAAGTTTTTATTAAAATATATTTTAAAACAATATCGTGTTTTGTATAAATTCATTTAACATATAAAACAGAATTTCTATACTGTCAAACAAATTAAAAAAGAATATGGATTCGCGAAATTCACCATACAAAACATATAAATATAAGTATTAAAAATAGAACTTTAATGTGACAAATATTTAAAACATTATTACTAGTTTTTAATTTAGAATTAGAAAATACAAATATTGACATAAATAAAGCGAAAAAAATTACTACATAAGAAAATTTCTATATTTTCGTGCCAAAATACTATATTTGGTGGCGAGTTGAGCTACTGTAAATATAAAACCTTCCATAATAGAAAATTCCAATTTGTTTTTGATAAAAAATATACAAAACAATGTCAATAAGCTATTTTTAGTATTTCTTCTTTTTTTTAAACATTATAATCTACTCTCGTATGAGTTATGTAATCAAAGGATAAATTTTTGCCATTATTTTCATATGCTAAGGTTATACCTATATAGTATTTTATGCGTTAAGCAAATAAAGATATAGGCAAAATTTTTGTCTAAAAATTTTTAAACGAGGCAATAGAATGAAAAATACCATTTTTATGAGAAGTTAGAAGCTAAAATAGTTGTATGATACACTGATAACTTTTTTTTATTATAAAAAAAAATTGCCGATATAATAAACAAACTTAGTGTAAAAAAGCGTTCATTTAGTATTAAAATATATAAATTGGATTTTTAGCATATAAATTAAAAAATCACATCTATAGGTGCGACATAAAGCTTATAATAATATGAATGTGTATAACAACAAATAATTTTATTATTTCGATCTTTGCTTCGAGTGTATAATGTCATATTTTGGTAAATTTTTAGAACATATTATCGCACTTTTGTAGAACTAAAAAAAAATAAGTTTTACATAATAAATTTTTTCGAAATTGAATATATTATCAGTAAAAGTAAAATAACGAAATAAAATATTGTAATATAGTAAACAAATACAAAATCGTGGCATCTTTGTCATGTTTTGTATATTTACAAATGAATAAAACTTTTAAAACATAAAAGAAAAATTTCAATTTAAATAAATCAAATGATTTTATTCGAGAAATATAACAATGAGGGATCTCTAAAAATACAATCTTTAGTGGAAATTCAGATCTGTTTCTCGGTTCAAAATAAGTATTTAAAAGCACAAAACTAAAGTGGAGAATATTTCATTTATTTACATTGTTTTTTATTGTGTCATATATGTATTTTTTATTTATGGGCTATATTTATATTCGCAATTTCCAATTTTGTTCTCAGGCACAGCTTGCTTGATTCTCTGTAAGCACTTCGTATAAATACTTCTGGCTATCTTTCCTCTTTAAAGTCTTCTTCAATACCCCTCCTTCTTTCGAGACCTATTTTTTCAAAGGTTTTTCTCAATCCCAAGGGTTTGATAAATGCCTCAACATGGTTCGTATAATCTATTTCTAAAAGTACCTTCTATGATATCGTATCACCACACCGACCCATGTTATAACATATGGGATAATTTTTGTCTTGTATTTGTATATTAATATTAGCTCAGATGCTAACAGGTCATATTTTTTAGATTTTTCGTTTTCAACTATGTACATATTGTCAACACTTGTCACACCAATTTCGATCAGAGTTTTGCAGTTCTTCTTATTGTCATATACAAAAATATCAGGTCTGTCATTTAATAACTTGATGTCTGTTTTAATTCTTGTATCTTCTTTGATTACCGCGAATTCATTTCTTATTTTTTCTTGTACAGAGACTCTGCGGATTTTCTTGGTTTTTTTTTATATCGATTTTTTTTCGCCAACATAAAATTTAGACATCGTACAATCTCGTATTGTATACTTGTAAAGTCATGACCAAGCCTTTTTTTACATCGCTTGCACTGTGATTGACAGTTTTATAAGAGTCGTTACAGTGCGGACATCTTGATCTAAGTCTAAAGAATTTGTTTTTTTCCTGAATAATACAGAAACTTGCTTCTTCTAATGGTCTGATATTTCCACATTGTAGCCACTCTGAGGATCCGTATATTTCAAGCGTTTTATTTTTATGAAAATTGAAGAGTTTTTGATGCAGTCTTTTGCGTTGTATTTTACACAATTTCACTCTTTTGGTTTTAATTCAAGCGCTGAAAGATCTATGTCAACGAGGTCGTTTTTTTTTCTGAGGAAAAATTTATTACGTTTAGACGGGTCGCATTTTCATTTTCAAATTTTAATAATGCAGCTTTTCTGGTTGATAGTGCTTTTTCTTGGCATAGAGTTTTATATAGTTGGTAGAGCATTCTTTTCGATATAAACTCAATATTTCATAATCCACGTCCTAGTTCATTTCAATAAAGAAAAAATCTTTCTTTATTAGATGGTTGCATGTTTTACATTTTCTATTAGCATCCATCTAATTTCATCGTCTAGCTTTCTAAAGAGTTCAGGTTCTAGCTTTAATAAACCCACGTGGTACTTTATCAGTAATATTGCATATTCTTTTAGGCTTTTATCATGTTTTTACCAATTAGTTTTGTTTTAAGTATGCTATTAACTCTTTCTAGCATTATTTTTTAAATTTTAGACATCGTTTCGGGTTTAGTTTTGATTTGGAATCTTCCAGTATCCCAAGATATTTATATCCATCTTTTCCTTCTATATCTGTGGCTATATTTTTGCAATTCTTATTGTAAGTAGCTGATTGTGTCATGTTTAGTTATATTCCGATACATCTGAAGAATTGTGTTGCTTCATTGGACATTAGTTTCTAATTACTTTTTTCTTCCGCCAAAATCTTTAAATCGTCAATGAAAAGATAATGATTAGTTGAAAACCTTTCGTATTGATGTTTATAGATATACAAGGATTATTTAAATTTAATCAGCGGCTAGCGGATCCGTACAAAGAACAAACAGTAGTGGAGATAGACTTTCCCCTTTTATAATCCCCTTTTCAATTTTTTTCTATAAAATTTCTTCATTGTTAAATCTTATAGATAACTTTCAGTTTTTTGTTAAATTAGATATAAAGACAATCATCCATTCTTGTATGTTAAGATTTTTTAAGCAGGACAGAAGATACTCTTCGAGTCGATTGAGTCAAATGCTTTTTTTTGTCGAACCATGTTACGTTTAATAGATAAATGTGTTCACTGTTTATTGCAACGTTAATCATTGCCTGTTATTTAGTTCCCTGTACTCTTCTGACCATACCAAGTTGGTTTTCTGATAGTAGATTTCGGGATTCGACGTCTTTCTGTAATTTCATTAAGACAGCTATAGTTGTCAATTTTTATAAGTTTGACATGCATGTTATGGGTCTGAATTCCGATCCGTTTAGCACTTCTTGTTTGGGTATGAGGTATGTGATCCCAGAGTAAAACCAACTTTTTACCTCTTTGTTTTTAAGGCATATTGATTTAACTGTTTCATATGATATTGGGTGTAATTTTGTAATGTTTTTGATGAAGAAGCTGTATATACCATCGCATCTAGCAGCTTTCCAGTTAGGCAGGTAGTTGATGATCTGAAAGAATTCTGTCACACAGATAAAAACCATTTTTGGTGTGTTTTCTAGCGATTTTGCGCAGGTAAGTAATGAAGTATAATATTCTATGCTTTTAGTCCACATATTTGACCAGAAATTTACAATATTTTCTTTATCTGTCTTGATTATCGGTTTTACTGTATCTGTAAATGTTCTATAAAATTGTCTTCTGTTGACTTCGAACTGGGAGTTTGTTTTTGACAATTCTTTTCGTTTTTCATATTGCTCTATCTGTTATTTTATTGTCCTTATCCTATCTTTATTTTTACTTATCACTTCAAAAACATCATTTTTTTGTCAAGTATCTTGTTTTGTTAACTCACGACTTTTCTTAGGTACTTTGTTTTACTTTCTGTGAGTTTTCCTTAGTTTCTTACGTAGTATTTGTGCATTCTTTTCATTTAATCTTACCTTTTTATTTTTTCCTCCTTCTTTAATGCGTAGTTTAATCTTTCTGGACAGATTTTAGTGTATATTTTTCGTAACTCTTTTGATAAGCTTGTAAGATATTTGTATATCGCACATTTTTGGGGGCGATGGTAAATGATATGCCCATTAACCGCTCATTCAAACCTTCAATTATTACGCTTAAAACTTTAGTATAGGGTATTTTACTTGTTCTAGAGAGGTTTGTGATGTCCGTATTTTCTAAGTCTGTTAGTAGTCACAGAAATGTTTTTTTTGCATCTCTCGAGGTTAATATAATGGCTCTGTGTTTTATAGTGCTCCTCATTATCGCTTTGTCTTCTTCTTTTGGTTTCTATTTCTTTGAACTTCATATTTTTCTTATTTTCCCATAATTATCTTATAGAACGTTTGATGATTTGGTTTACATTTCAGTCATGCTCATATCACAGTTGAAAATAGCATTGTGACTCTTTAGCAACTCTTGCCAGCCAGATCTCGGCATTCTGACGAATTGTTATAGGATCGTTGTGTTATATAAATATTCATTGAGATATTTATTTATGGGTTAATTTTCTTTTATCGATTCTATCTATTTAGACGTAGTCAGCGTGTTAAAACTATTGCACACTCCTTGATGCATCTTTTGACACCTACCTTGATATATATTCATCAACTGCTCTTCTTCTCATAACTGAGATGCGTTTTAGTGTCTTGGGGAGTGATAGAGCTTGCATGTATGCTTCTACTCCGTCCGGTTTTTTAACTCCTAACTATATATTTTATGATATTTTGTGACCACCGCATCCCAAGTCATCACATATGGTACATTTCTTGTTTTACATTTGTAAATTAAACCAAGTTCATTCGCCAAGATGTCATACTTCCTATATTTTTCATTCACAACTTCAGTCAAGTTATCAAGGCTAGTTATATCTATTTCAATCAGCGTAATCATATTTTCTTTTTATCGTATAAAAAAATATCAGTTTTTTTTTTGTTTGATTTAAATATCTGCTTTTTTTTGTTTGATATAAATATCTGTATTTATTCTGTAGTCAACTTTTACTTCTGCATTTTCGTTTTGCAGATATCTTGTAGTGAGTGAGTTCTTATCTTCTTAGTTTTCTTGAAGTTGTATCGCCTTGATAGGAGGAAATGAAGAAATCTTACAATTTCATTGTGTCTTCGCGTATATCATGACCATACATTTCCTTGCATTTTGTTGCAAAATTATCAATTTTTTTCATGGCTTCGTTACAATGTGGGCATTTTATCCTCGCACCGAAAAACACATTTCTGCCTTGAATAAAAAAGAATTTTTCTTTCTTCACTTGGTTTAATTTTGCCCATTTTTAAATCATCTTGATAATCCAACAATATCAACCATATCATTATTCTTGGATTAAAAAGGTTTTTGCTGTAATGGTTTTTCTTTTATTTTACACAATAGTATTTCTTGCTGCTTTTTCTCCGGTATCTCGGAATTGGTGATAACAACATGATATTTATTTATAAGATATTCTATAATTAGTGTGAGATGTTTCTTGTTAACTTTTTCTTTTTTTAAAATTGCAGCCCTCCTCGGTGAACTGTTTTTACTGTTTTCAAGCAAATTTTTTAGCTGGTAGATTATCTTCTCGACTTTAAAAAGAATATTACATAGCCTACGTCCCAGTTCATATCTCTTTAAATAACATCTTTGTTATTACTAGGCTGGAGGTGAATAGAAAATTCGTTTAAAATATCTCTTATCTTATCATCAAATGTAATGATTTTTTCAGGTTCTAATTTTAATACTTCTATATGGTAATTTATGAGTGATGTTGCATGTTCATTTATGTCTTCAAATGAATTCCCTGCATTAAGTTTAGTCTAAATATTTATTAATATAAATTTTGTTAAAAAAAATTGATAAGAAAACCAGAATCAGCAAAATATATTTAATTGTTCATAAAATACACACATGCAAATCAAATATATTTAATGTTTTTTTATTTACGCTGTCAAAAAAGAAATAGATTCAAATTACAAAAACCTATAATTTATGCATATAAAACGATTTTTATATATTAATTTTGATTTGTGTTTTTTTAGTGCAGAAATCATACTTTTTTGTATACATGAATGTAAAAAACCATAATATTATCATTTTTCAATGTCATTTTTGCGTAATATTGCCTTATTCAGATATGGATTATTTATATAACAAAATGAATATATTCAAGTGCGCATATTATCTTTAAATGAACTAAAATAATATATTAATAAATTTTTAATATAAGAATTGCAGAAGATTATCTTGTAATCTATTTTTGATATATGAAATGCAAAAACCTAAGGTTAAGCGGTTTTTAATTTTGTGAATTATTTTTATGGTTTGTCGAAAATTTTTTAACAATTAATAAATTTATTTACAGCTTTATTTATATATATAAAAAAAGAATTTATCACGAGTTATTATCAATTTAGAACGTATTTATATCCTTATTTTAATTTATTTTTATCTAATTATAATGCTTAACCTTTGTAAAACATAATTATAAAATAGAAAATAAAAGATTCAATTATATGAGTAATTTCTAATAGACAGTAAAAATCACATTTTTAAATATAAGTTGTTCAAATTTAAAGTACATATGATCAATTTAGATCATAAATATTTTAGAAACATATATTCTCAATTAGAATTCGATATTCGAAAATACTAAAGATGAATTTATTTTATGAAATGCATATAAAATACGGTTTTTTTTTGTTATAATCAACTAAAAATTTTTTGGATTAAAATTTAAAAAAAGTAACAATTTTTATTTCTTAAATTAGATAAAACACTATGTATAGGCTATAATGTCTGTCAAAAAGCATATTGATACGCATCTAATCATAAAATTTTCTGAGAAGACAACTTTTGAATAGTTTTGCTTAATTAATAAAGAATGTAAGGGTTTTTGTTATTTTATTTTATATATAGCAATAATGCCGTTTAACGGATCATTAAAATATTTATAATTATATAGAATATTATTTTCTAAAATATTTCAAGAATTTTATATTTAGAAAAACGTATAATGTTATTAGAAAATTTCGTAACTATTACCGACTCAAATTATTTGCATCCTTATTATAATTACATCTTTAATTGTGCTAGCTTTTGTAAGTGGATTTCTGTAATTTATATGAAATATGTACTTCTTTCTATTTGTAGTTTTTCTACTATAAAAATAATATAGAAAAGGACATTATCAAAATAGATTATTCTCGAAAATACATATTTTTTATAAATTTTATTAATCTATTGAATTTCATCATTTCTAAAAAAATTTTCTTTTTCAATCACAATTCAATGATAGTTTAAATTATAATTAGCGATTATTCCATATCTTTGGTTTGTATTTTTTTATTTTTTGTGTATCGTATAATTTAATCTAATTAAAGTCTATCGCAAAAAACTGAGCTTAAAAATTTTTTTATATTTGTGTTACTAGAAATCTTTTAAACCAATTTTTATTATTATATTGCTCAAATTGATATTAATTTGTTTTATTGAATTTTTTAATGCATATTATTGCGACTTTTTGTATGAAAATCGATTTTTTCACAAAAAATCTTTGTATTTTCAGTTTATATATATTTAACTAGAGCTAGTTTACCAATATCATATTAAACACATAAACTTCTTAGTAGTATTACTATATATAGACTTGGCGTAATTTTATCTTTTCCATACATTTTTAAGAGAATAAAGCTTGTTTTCTACGTATGCAAGTGTGTTTACTGTATTTTCAAGTTTTCTGTTTATTATATATCCATATATCATTATATGATAAAAAATTCAGTTATTTTTTACTCTATTTCTAGCGCATAAAATCTTTTCCGATATAAAAAAAATTCATTTTTCCATAAACTAAAAAAAAAATATAAGTTTTTTATGACACATAAAGGATTTTTGGTTGAATTTATTTACTTCTTTACAATGGTAACTTTATGATCTCAAAGTTATATAAGTGACATAATTTTACCGTTCGAAAGATAAGGGAAATATATAAAAAAATCTAAAAGGTTTATTTATTTATATTCCAGGAAATTTGTGTATAGAATAGCGTTAGTTACATATAATTTTCTATAATTGCTATTAATAATACACACAAAAAAAAAGTTGTTTGCAATTTTAGCTGTATGTTGATTTAAAATAATGACATTTACCATTATAAAATTTTATTTTTTTAATAGACTGACACCTTTTTTTCTTGTTTCAAAATATCTCAATTTAGTTTGAATTTACAGATTTTGTTTTAAGGTATATCTATTTAGATTGTTATAACTTCGTAAATTTAAAATTGATTCTAAGAGCATAGTGTTTGCGCATAAATTTTCTCAAATTTGTTTTAAAAAATTATATTCATGAACTAAACTCAATATAATGATTTCAAAAATAGGCCAGCCCACTACCATATATAAAATTATATTAAAGGCCTTTTATTCTTTCCTTAGAATCTTTAAACCACGTTCATTGTATTTTTTGGATATTAAGGTAAAAACTACTGTAAACAATGCAATCTTTTATCCTTTATTATAATTAAACATACAAAACAAATTTCCCTCTAAATAAAGTATTAAATATAAATAAATAAGTTTATAATCATAAACAACCCAAATTTGTTGAAAATTTTTTTAGATTTTAATATTACAATTTGCATATTAAAATACATATAAAATGATTATAAACTGATATTCAATCTTACAAAAGCTTTATCGGGTAGTCTCGTTAAAATTTGATATTTCAAGATGTTTTAATTATAAAAACCATTCATATAGAGATGTAAACTAACATGGAAAGTTATTTTTATATGAGGTAACTGCGTAGTATAGCGAACTCTTTTATATGAAATCTAGTGGAAAATAGTTTATGCATATTACCTGTTGCATTTTTTTACTGAATTTTTATATGAAAAATAAACCTTTTTGCCTTTTTTCTTATGAAAAAAAAATTTACGAGTCTATAAAATTGTGTTTTATGTAATATACCTTTGTTTTATATTCGTTATAGCAGTTTTTTATGTTGATAAAGATTTTTTATAATATTTTATAATAATACATGCCTAATAATCAACTAGAAAGTATAGTATTTTGCATATTTATCTATAAATTACACCTTAAATTTTTTTTAGTGTTTCTGTGAATAGTAAAGAAATTACTATGTATTTTGAGTTTTCTATAGATTTTTAAGAAAACTTTCAATATTATATGCGTTTTTATATGTTTATTTATTCAATAAACATTATTGAACTAAATTTTTGTCAAATACCGTAGTTTTTACATCCTAAATAGTATTTGATGAATAAATAAAAAAAGCTTGTTTTTTAATAATAAAATGAGGCGAAAGTTAGAAATACAGCCTAGCGTAATTTGATAATTTGTAAAAATAACCGAACTTCTATATTAAAAGACCAATTTTTCTTGCCTGTTTGCAATATCGAAATTCTGAATCTAGAACGTGCTATAAATAAAAAAATATTTATCTTAAATATATTTGTTTTTAATACAACTTAATACGAAGAATAAGATTTAAATTAGAAGGACGGTTTTTGGTACTTATAATTATCGGTAATAAACTTTATATTGTATAATTGAGTATATTAGAAATAAATAGTCGCGTTTCATTTATTTCATATGTGCCGTTCTTTCCTAGACATTTATCTGCTTTTTTTTGTTGTCTATTTATGCTTTCTTATATAGCAAACTACGTGAAAAAAGTATATTTTAATCATAAAAAGCTTTTTGTTCATCTTTATATTTTTACAAAAATAAATTTATTTTAGGTCTAATGCGTACGTAGGATCATAGGATTTATATCCATGGATATCGATTTCTTAGCGCTTTTTAACATAACAAGTTATTTTATTATTTGTAAAGAACATATTTTTGTATAAATTGGATTGATTTTTTTAAAACATATTGAAAGATGAAAACAAGCATAATGATAATGACGGGACTCAAAATAGCACAAATCTTGAGGTTTTTAAAAAAAGTAAGCAGAAAAAGAAAATATCTGTCAATATAAAATATATATAAAGCAAAATTAATTTTAGTTAATATAAGATACGTTTTGAATGTATTATATTCATTGCTTAATATAAAAAACATCCTTAATCGTAAATTTCAGGTTTAAATTCGAATATACTGCAAGACCTTAATATTCTTTGATTTATATTTCTTAAGATGAATTCTCGTATGGTTAGACTGGCAATAATCTTGTTTTTATCTTATTTTTTTAATGTAGGGTGCATTCTGATACAATACTTTTATATATCTTTCTTTTGAAAATATAGTTGCAAATGCTTTTACAAGCCTTTTTTATGAAAAAGGTTTTTAGTTTTACTTATAGATCGCTGTTATTAATTCTTAAATTACTTTTTTTCGCATGTCAGACTGGAATAAATATTGTTAATACGTTAAAAATTATGAAAAATATCGAAATTGTACAAATTGATTTAAATTTGGCATAATGGAATGACTTAAATATCTATTTTATGGAGATCACAATATGTTAAATTGATGCTGTCTAAAATCTTTTTATACTGTTTTTTTAAACATTTTGTTTTGATAAATCATATCACAGAACAGTGCATTCATATATAAAATATAACGCAAAGATAGTTTCTATCAAAAAATTATTCAATCTTTTTTTGGCAAATGTAATTCTCACTAATAATAAATAGCTTGTATATAAGTTTATCTTGTACTTTAAGATTATTTCTATGAATTTTCATACATGATTGTTATTTACAACTTTACTTTTCTGTTTAATTTACTATAACTATAATTAACAAAGCATATTTATATAATAAGGAGCACTTTTTGTAAATTTTGACGATATCAGAATAAAAATCCATTCACTATATTGTCTTTACACAAACAACAAATTTATGCATATAAATTCATTTACAAACTATACTACATATGCAAAATATATTTCGTTCTAAAAGCAGTAATCATTAACTTTAATAGTTTTTGCGATTTTCTATTGAGTATGCATAAAAAATAATCTAAAATTCATAGCAATACTTTCTGATCTGTATAAAACCTTGTTTAATATTATTGCTATAAATATACTGTTTTATAATGGCATATGTTGTTTTTGGATTTTGAATTATAAAAGATGAATGTATGAGATTATAATTTAATTTATTTTATTTTTGGGTTAAGTACCTTTATTACTTTTTTTATATTTTTTTAAGACAGTTTTAGCCAAATAGGAATTTTCCAAAATCCTTTAGATCGTTTTAAATCGACCTTTGTCTATATTTTCGATGTCTTCTTGTATCAAAATGGCACAAGTTCAAGTGTCGTATATAGTGCTAAGTTTGTTTGTTTGCAATAACTTGTCTCGGAATAGATTTTTTTATTGTTTTATATTTAGTATTATTATATGATTTTGTTAAAATGTACAAATTTTCGAGTTTTTATTAAAAAAAACGCGATATAAGTGCAAAAAATATACAATTTAAAAAAACTCCTACAAGATATGTGTATTCAAAAATATTTTTTAGCACATACAACCTATACATACAATTTCTTTGTTTATAAGTCTATAGAAACAGATGTATTATAATTGTGCAAAGAAAAATTTTAGCATGATTATTGACAACAACTTGCGATCCATTATATTTTTTTGGTTATAAAACAAATACAAAAGATTCATCCCAAACGTATTCAATAGCTATCTAAGCTTTCTAATCCGAATTTTATTTGGTTCGTTTTCGGTGCAATTAATATCATAATACAAGAAACATGCAAAAAAAAACTAAAAATATTCAAAACGCAATAAATCTGAATTAGGATTTACAATTTACTGTCCAAAAATAATCATGTCATCTAAAAAAACCAAAAGAAACAATAAATCGAGACGTATTAATTCTGACTTGGATTAGCCAAAAAAATACAAATATGAAAACTTATAATTTAAGATTCTAGTATTGTAATAGTATACTATTTCTTCTCGGTGCTACAAATAGCTTGTTTTTTATGGTGTTAGTTGGTTTTTTATATTTATTTTTTTCAATTCCATGGTTTTTTTAACTTTATTTTCATTTCATTTGTCAATTAACGACATTCATGTTAAAAATAAAATTTAAATTCTTTTTGTGTTTTAAAGATATAAATGATGAATGTGTCATGTAACTAACTTATTACATTCCAACTGAAATTAAAAATGGTTCTAAAATGGTATCATATGACAGGAAAATTCTTTTTCAGATTTAATTGCCCGATGTAAAGAGAATATTGTTTTTTTCTGTAATTTATTATAAGATACACGAATAAACTAATTACAGTATAATTTTTTATTATCAAAGGAATCACACTTTCTTAAAAAAATTGTAAAAAATCGACTCTAAAACTAAATATATAAGTTTTAACTAGATATTCTTTGCTAATTTAATTGGCATGGGTAAAGTAGTTGATTTAAAATATATGTGGGGTTATTTTGTTCGAAAACCTTATAGTTTGCCTGTACGTGGCAATTATATATAATCTCTGTGTGAAATATAGATCTAAATAATTTTTTTTTGTATTAACTATGTGAATTCGATCGACTTTATGTATTAAAGTATAAAAATCGATTTCCGCCGGTGCATGAACTACATTCTAAATTTATTTTGAATTACATAGAAAAGATGAAAACATATATGATTCAAAAATATAGAATATATCCCGTTTTTATAGCAAAAAAAAATTGTCTTGAGACAATGATTGCGTTTTAAGTATGTTTACCAATTTATCACATTTAGCTTGGTTATTAATGTAAACGGGAAAAGTGGTGTCTATAATTAAGCATTATAAATTATAAGGAAAAAAGGATTTTTATATCGTAAATATAATTTTTTTTACACTCTTAAACTTATATGACGAATGACTATTACAGAAACGTCCGAAAGACGAATTAAAAAAACCTGAAGCGAGAAAATTTTACAAATCCGCGTTTATAAGAGAAGCTTCCAATTTGTAATCGCAAAACTGAAAAGGCCTACGTGTGAAATAGATTGGATAAATATCGAGATTTATATTAGAATTTGTATTGAAAACACTATATTATTAGCTCTTCTAGATATAAAGTGCTTTTTTTTATATATCTTTATTTATAACTACATCGATATTTTTTAAAAACGTTTTATTTTCATATATAAAATAAAATTAATATATGATAAAAGTCTGAAAAGGAAAAATGAATTTATAATTTTTATTAAATACATTCTTTTTTAAAATGTGTATGTATGCAAAAATTATTTGGTTACAGGCTAATTAAATTTAATTAAAAGCATTAAAGCAATCATATAGGGCAACTCTTATGTTTTCCAAAAAAATTTCGTTCTCATCAATCGGATTGGAATTTTCTTGTTGGTCCAAATCTTTACTAATCACGATTTTCGGATTCAAATCATCCCTTTTTTTACCCTTATCTTCGTCTGCCTTTTTCTTCAATCCATGGGTCCTTATAAAATTGTCACGAGAATATTTACCAGCTTTTTCTTCTTGGGTTTCTTTAATACAATTATCGGAATTGATTTTTTTTTCTTTTAGGGCCTGTGACGCTAAGGTAAATATAAAAAGCGAAAATAATATTAATAACATGCTACAACAGAAGGCAGAGAATTTATACATTTACTACTTTACTATTACTATGTTTAGACATCCTATAAATTAATAATATATTGAATTAAAATATGCAATGTAACAGTTATGTACCTTTATATATTATTATATGGTGCCATAAAGTTCAAAAAGCTTAATAGTATTACATTTCCATAAAAGGAAATGAAAATTTATTGAATTCTGAATTAACAATGAAATTTTCAAAAAAGATAAATAAATGAATTTTTCCGTTTATTATTTATTTATAACTGTTTAAATAGATTTTATGTTTAGTTTTCGTTTTATATGGAATTAAGAACAGAACAATTTCTTTAATCAGCTGGTATTTTTTTAATTTTCATAAAAAATGATTTTAGCTTCAATTAAAACTCTAGTTAATTTAATAATTATATTCCAAATGTTCTTCCTGCCATATTCATTCCCTGGCCGAAATATCCACCTCCATAAGATGATGATGAACTACTGCTACCATATGATTTCGAGTATTTGCTATATGCTGATCGTGCAGCCGCTTGTTTAGCGACGGAAGAAGCTATAATTTTCTTGCTAGCCTCATCCAATGAGCCGGAATCAAGTCCACTAGCTGATCCAAGAATAGACTTTCCTAGGCCAGCTGAATTCATAGAGTATTGGGCCATTGATTTATAACCTGGAAATGCTGTTTTAAGTAAATCACCCGAGCTAAAAAATGCAGAACATCTAAATAACTCTATAAAAGTAATCAGAAAATAATAAAGACACAACATTACGTCTTTAACAAACAAAAAAATATAAAGAGAATCTTGAAACATGAAGCTTCCAATATGAATTATTTTTTAATTAATTTATCATGTATAGGTTCATAAAAAATAAAAATATTTTTATTGATCAATTAAAGGAAGAGCAACTTTTTATTTATGTGTTAATTTTGACATTGTAATTTTAGATTATCTCTTCAAGCATTTGATCAATTAAATATATATTTTTTATTTTTTAAATATTTAAGCATTCGTTCAATATTAAATAATTGATTTGTTCAATTTATTATATTTTATATCATTCCCACAAATGGTCTACTACTATTATAATTCTCATGGGATTGGGGTAGCCTTGCTAATTCAATATTGGCAACCATCGATCTGGCTTCCTGACTTTCCATCCTGGACATTTTTGATCTTTCAATATTTGCATCCGAGGCTAGATGTGTCCCGTATGGTGTTGGATTCCAGTATAAAGGATCTTTGTATTCGCGCAAAATAGCCGTGTATACCGTGGATATAACAAGTAAAATATTCATATGTTTTGATAAAATGAAATATCTAGTTATACTGCTTATCTATTACAAAAAACCACTAGAATATTTAAAAATATTCTATCGTTTCAAATTTCAATTAAAATTTTGCTATATGATACATTTAGTTGTAAAAAGCATTAACTGTCACATAGAGTATTTTAGAATATGTTCTTTTTTGTGAAGTTTGGGATATTATTTGGTTGGATAAATATTTTATGTCTTTTTTACCAGCAATAAAATTAATAGAAGCGTTTTAATGTGTGATATATTTTCTTAGTATATTGAGATAAAACAAGTAAATCACTATATAATAAAAATAGCGGAAACAATAAAGGGTTTACCTGCTTAATTGATTCTACTTTAGATAAATAGATTGAAGGGGTCTAATGATACTTATTGAGTAATATCAATGTTTTAATGGGTCACATGATTTTTCTTAGAGGAAAATATAGAAAAAATTGTAAAAAAATATTATATAAATTACTATAAACGTATTGATAGGTAATATTATTTTTCAGACGGCACAAAATTTAATAAAAAATATTAAAACAATATGAAACTAGCAATACGTAATATGTGATTTTTATGATTATAGATAGAAATTTTTTAAAAAACTGTGCGATATAAATATATAGAAAGGTTTCGGATTAAAAAATGGTTATTATATGAGAAATAAATATGAAAATTTTGTAAAAAAATATCCATAAATTAAAAGATACGTCTGATGAGCATATGATTTTTCTATATGAACAGATAAAAATAATAATTACCACAAATGAAACAACATTTTAAATATATGGTTTTTCTATATGTGAAAAATATTAAAGTCCTGTAAAAAATATATATATAACAATAGCAAAATGTAAAATGTAAATTTTTACCCAGTATATGTGATATGTCTATTTATATAAATTAGAACGGACTTTACCTATACTTATATACTAAAAGATATAATTAAAACTTTTTATATATGAGAATCGAAAATTTTTTGTAAGGAAATAAATTATCATATGATGATAGCTATAACTGTTCTAAACTCTTTTTCTTCTCTTATATTTGTTTTGATCAATTTATTTCATGGCTCATATTTTAGCTCAAATGCAATGTAAAAAATATATATACAATAACATATTATCTGGGACTTTGATGTGTCTTAGACTACAAAATAATATAAATTTGATCGTTGATTTCCTAGTAAAAAAAATACTTTTTTTTGAACGATACGTAGTTTTTGTATGTGTATCAGAAGACGGTGCCAATCTCGATATAAAAAAAACCAAAAAAACTGTAATTTTTACCGAAGAATATATCTTTTGTTTATGAAAAAATGAAGTATTCTTTTAGTCATCTGCTCTTAATTTTCCTTTTTATTTCATAAAATCAAAAAAAAATCGTTTTTTTAATGTTTAGATTAGGATTAAAAATAAATGAAACATTTCAACTACTCATTCTTCTTACTAAGTTATAATTTGATAATTATATGGATTTTAAAAAATTTAGGTAATGTAAGTGTACCAAATCAGATAGATCTATATAATACTAAAAAAAATGCGATTTTTGTTGTGAATTTTCTGGTTTTGAATTGAAGATCCGGCATAAATATTCAAAATATTCACTCCATTTTGCATCAGAAAATGCTTATGTAATTTATTTATATTTGCTGCTATTTATTATTGTTAATGATTGCGTTTATTCGAAAAAGTATAAATTTATTCTGCAATTCATAACTTTTAGTAATCCATATTACCTGAAGATTACAAATCTTTTTAGAATATTTCTGTGTGCTTAGCATTTCAAAGACTTTAAATTTGTTTAAAAAAAACTAAAAGATGAGTTGATAAACTTTCTATATTTATTGAACTCATAACAACCTGTTCAAATAGCTTCATTAAGATTTATGTAAAAAAAGTAAAAAATAAATATCAAAAACTAAAGCAAGATACAAAAGCGTATAAAAGTTTTTATAAAATGCAGTCTACGTAATATTATTTTATATATAAATATTTCTATCTATTTCAATGAATTTTGTAATAAATTGTGTGAATTTTATTGGTAATTAAAATGCTGACTAGGATTATCTTGTAAATATAAGACAAAAATTTTTTATATTAAGCCTTTGACTTTGATACAACGTTATTCTATTTAGATCGATTAAAAAAAAATTTTTGAACGGAATATTCTAGCTATATGTAACCAAACAAATTCACTTATAAAAACACATTAATTCTGTTTTGGAAAACTAGTAAATGGCTTATAGGGCTTTCTATAATCCTGTTTTCGTAAAAATTGTTGAAATCATAAAAAGTTCATCATATAATTGTGGTTTGAATTCTGAATTTATTGTTTAAAATTATTTCTTCATGCTTATACGCATTATTTTCTAATAGATGCATCAAATATATACTCTTTTCTTATTCCTTTTCATCTCATCTTCTTCGATTCTCTCATCTTTAGAGGCTATGTGTTCATTGTTTTTATCTCAATCCAGAATTTATATTATATGGCTCATTTTAGTTTGTGTTTTTGAGTTCTATAATGTAGTTTTTAGAATCTCATCCTAGTCTAAATATCTGCAATAATTGTATATCGTTGTGAAAAAATAGCAATACACGAGTTTTTATTTATAAAAAAATAGCGTTGTTTTTATACTAAAATTCCAGTAAAACTGCTTGTATTTTACATGCGTTTTACACATGATTTTAGATATATTTTTTTTATAATTATAAATCTGTGTTTTGTCTGCAATTTTTTTATGATTTTCATGTTTATTGGACTAAATTATTTACACAGTGTTTAAATTTATCATATTTTATCTTATTATCCCCAAAATAATTTACAAATTTTTCTATCCAAAGAATATATACAAAAAAAATTTAGAAATCAAGATTTCATTAAAACCCATCCTATACACAATTTTTTTTTTGATATTTTATTTATTTTTTTAGTTTATGTAAATCGCATGAAGCTAGATTTTTTTGATGAAAAATTTTGTCATTAAAATCTTTTATTTAGCGAGCTGTGTAACAATTTATAATTATACGATACATTATTGTGTAAATTCTAATTATTGTGCTTATATATGTAATTTTTTGTGTTTCTTCCTTTTTTTTCACGTGAATAAATTGAGGGATAGACCTTAGTCTTAAATAATTAACTAGTCAGAGTAATTTCTTTTGATGCCATTAAACTTATAATTAAGAGTTTTATGTGATTTCTTATTATTATGTGTATCATTATAATTTTATGATAAATTATGCTATAAATTAAATAATAATGAGTTGTCATTATTTGAACTAAAGAGTAACTATATGAACTTCAAACGCTGATAATATTTTCTGCATTAAAACTAGTTTTACATCAAATTAAGTAAAGCAATCTTTTTATTTGTTTTTATAAAGTGCAAATAACCAAAAAAAATATATTTCTTGTTCCTGTTTCAGCCGCGAGTCTAACTTGCAAAATCAGCGTCTAGAATACGTTTTTTTTCAATTAAAAAAACTATACTCAGCGATATAATATTTAAAGGCTTATTATGCATTCAAATATGCCTATATTAGCTCCGAAACGATAAGTTTCTCATATATATTATACACACTTTAAGTTTTTGGATAAATATATAAATAAAATACTGGTAAATAAGGCTGATTTATTTCTGCTAAAATATTTTATCTCTTTGTTATATTACCCTCAAACATATATATGAACGATTAATGTAAGTATGATATTTGTGACTTTTTACATTCGATTGCTATTCTTCGAGTATCAAAACTATTTTATGTGTATTATAATATGGTTGTAAAATATTTTCCTTGCTAAAAGTTTATAAAAGATAATATTACAAAAAATATAAAATTAAAAAAATTTGTTATTACGGGCTTTAAAGACAGAAATAAATAATAAATTGGTTTTTTAATTTTTGCTAATATCATGTTCATCTTCATATATATATAAATACCTTGATTTCTATATTTTTGAATCATATATAAAGCATCATATTGACATTAAAATCTTATATTTGAATATTTTGAGTAATAATTTATAAATATATAATTTTTCGGTAAAATTAGAAAAAAAAGCATCAGAAAATTGTAAAATTATAAAAAAATACAACAATATTATGTACATTATGGCATAATTTACATCATATTTTTTATATTTCTTTGTGTTTTCAATAAGACTATTCGAATATTTTTATTTGTTATTTTGTATAATACACTGATCTCGTGTGGCATATTTTGTTAGAATATAAAGATTCTATTTAAAAATATATATCAAAAAAAAATAAAAAACTAAACTAGCATATATATACCTTTTAGAACAAACAATCAATCATTTGTAACTTTTTTTTTTGTTATACCGTTTCCTGCCCCAATATTTTTTCTCATACGGCTCCTGCCTTAAAGATGACTTCTGCTTTGGGTTTTTACTGCAATAAATAATCTTTTGCTTTTTCTAACTTTTTGCTCCTTACTTCGAAAGTAAAATATTTAGAATATGTTTCAATCTTTTGCTATAATTTTTTTTCAAAAATCTATGCATTATGACTTAAAAAATAAATAGGGGATGATAATCATTGATTTGCATTAGTGGGTTTTATATTATGTTTAGATTTTCTATGCTTGATTTAGATAAACTTTGGATTGCTCTATTAAACAGATCTGGCTGATGCTTATTTCCACCTCATCATCTTTAAAATCTTCCTCGACGTAACTTTTTCTTTTAATACTTATTTGTATAAGAGTCTATTATGATTCTATTATTATTATTGCGTATGTTTAAGCTTCAGTTAGTATTTCTAGCTCCTAGATATACGACTTATAATATTTTGTAACACCCCATCCCAAGTTATGACGTATGGTAATATTTGAGTTCTACGTTTGATAATAAGGGTGAATATATATTAATATTTTGTATTTTCTTAGCTTGACATTATCAATATTATTCAGATTATCAGTATAGATTATTCCTTATATTAATAACCTGTTCAAGAATGTCTTCTTATCATACACAAAAATAGCTGATAGATCGTGTTATTTATTTAAGATTCGTTTTTATTTTTGTACCACTTTTATTTTCTCTTTTAGTTTTCAATTTCTTCTTGAACCGTATGGTTTCAGATTTTTTTTCATTTTTACAGTCAATTTTTCTTGATAGCATAAAACTTATGTAGTTTATTACAAATCCAATTATCTAAATAACTCGAATCATAGTTTTTTTATCTATTAAAAGTAAATAAAACCGTAAATTTTATCAACATTGTTTTTAATTTAAATATATATGTATCATGTGATTCTGGCAGATAAATTATATGATAAGTTCATAAATTAGGAAAATATTAAATTTTCAGCTTTTTTTACTGATATTGGTTGCAAGTATCTTCATGGGTATCTAATTATTCATATTCATAGGAAAATAAGATGTCAATTAAATATACAACTAAAAAAATAACATTGTTTGATTGATAGAATTTATCTATCTGATTTTAAATAAAACCAGTTTTGGTTATTTATGATATATAAAAAATGCATTTTTAATATTATAAATTTTATCAGTAATTTAATCTAAAACATGCGCATACGTACCTATTTTGATTTTCATAAATATCCGAAACCTTTCTTATATATTTAAGTAGCAAAAAATAAGGTTTTACTGCATAATTATTATTGTTATAGTCATTTTAAAAGAAATTTTTTTATAACCTTAATATATTAGCAATTAAATGTTCTGTTATATTCTAAATTTTGATTATTATTTCGATTTATGTATTTCGTGATATAAAATGTATGCGATATAGAATTTGTTTTTTGTTTTTATATTAAAATCTTATGTTTATATTAACATTTTATTTTATTATCACGTTATTTTAGCATTTAAAGTATTTTTAAGGATCATAATTTTTATTTTTTTTGCTTTAATATTATAGTTTCAGAACCTTTTGTCGTTTTCATTACAGATTTTAAAGGTAAATTTGTATGTAAAAGTCCTAAAAACGAGTTTTCTCGATCTTTTACTAATGAAACGGGATCATTTGCAGTGGGGCGCTCAATATATTTTGCTTTTTTTCCTTTAAAGGTTGTGCCTGGATCGAGAACAAACCAACAGTTTGAATTTTCTCTAGATTTACCTTGAGCGTATTTGCAATCAGATTCTGCGCTGGGATCTTTTATATCCTGCTTTTTCTCAATACTGGTATTTTTACTTCCATATATTTTTTTCAAAAACAAGACTATTGCACCAAACGAAATAAATCTGCTATAAGGGTACATTCTAGGAATTATAACCTTACTATATGCATACTTAAAATAACTTTGAAACAGAATATAAATTTAAACTAATTAAATTGTGTAATATCAGACCAATATTTTGCTTTGAAATAATGAAACTAAAAAAGGCATTAGCCAATACAATTATATTTTTAGCCTATTAATAAATTTAAATTTACGAAATTTACACATATTAGAATATTTTGTATTTTTCATATTATTAATTATAATTTTTGTGTGTGACAAATATAAATGCTTGGTTATGGCTATTTACACTTTTTTTTATTTATATCTTACACATTAGCACATTTTATAGATAATTTAAAATTTTTAAAGTTATTATGTCACTTGAATGATTATTTTTAACCACTGGTGCATGGATGTTAAAATTCTAGGCATTTCTAAAATTTTAAATAAAATTACACGTATATTTACTTTTAGTCCGCGTTTATGATAATATATTTGTGAATTTGATGGTTGGTTGTATAACAGCCAATGAAATTTTAACCAAACGTTCAATGGTGTTCTATACCTCGCACAATAAAAGTGTATATCTGAGCAACAAAAACTGATTAAAATGATATATTTTTCCATCTGAATATCATTGACAATAATCCAGCTGATTAAGTTATCCTTATATGTTTGGTCTAACTCCAATGTTAAAGTTCTTTTAAAAATTTTTATTTCTCTTTGTTATAATCGTAAAAAGAAAATAAAAGAGTCAATGTGCAATGATGCCCCGAAAACCATGAAATGTATGCAAGAAATCGTTAAAAAAAACGAGAATATATATTAGAGTGTTCATAAGTCATGATAAGATAAAGATTTTTTTGAAAATAGCAAATTATATCTTACAAACACGTAAAAATCAATCAAAATCAAGTGGAAAATCTAAAGATTTCACATATTTATATAAAAGCTGTGATAAAATCTGTCATAATTTGAGAATTAAGACAAAGATATAAATTATCCAATAAGTTTTAAATAAAATCTATACTAACAATGAATCGCATATAAAAAAAAAAGTAACAATTCGATCTATGTTAGTAATAACAAATACATTGATTTTTTTTTTACTTCTTTTTTTAGGAAAAACGTCTCTTAAGACAATGAATATCAAATAAATAGATATGAAGTTTCATTTATAAAATTTCTATCATTATGGTAAACCCAACGCAATTTGTATAGAATTATAAATGCTCCAAGATGTGTCACTTTTTTTAGATGATGTTCCGATCAAAGTAAATGTGAATATGCACAAGTTCATGTATCAAAAAATATTATAATATGCAAAATTAATAACTAGTAAGCTTCATATTTGCTTTATATACAGCTAAATCAAAAAAAAATTAATAAAAATCATTTACATAAATTCTTATATAACAAATTAAAAATCTACATATTTACTAAAAAGCCTAACCCTTTCAAACCTAAAATTCGGAAAATACACTCTTTTGTGATTTATATTCTATTTAATGCCTTTTTTATATTACTATATATGTTAACTTTGCTGCATAAGATATTGATTTCTTTAACAAATATAATGCAAATAAATGCCGCACAAAGATTCAGCTTTTTAATTATAATTTAACATAAAATTCAACAGAACATGTTTTTACCCAATTCACACATAACCAACTTATAATTTTTTAAATGCATTCGAGGGCAATTAAAGATGTAAAAAACAAAAAAGCTCCATGTCCATAAACAAATGATATTTTTTATAATTGATCGCAAACACAAGTAAAAAAAAATAAAAAAATTTACTATGCTGGTAATGCATACAGAGATATGATTATGCAAAAAATTATATATAATAAATAACTTTAAGATAACTTTAGTTTTCCTTAAAAATAGAGGGCAAATATATATCGAATTTATGGCAATAAAAAAATATGATTTTTAAATAAATTGCCTTCAAGCCAAAACATAAAACCACAATTATAGTGATTAATTTATTTTTGCCCATTATTTTAATTTTTTAAGGCATCTTATTGTGAATAAGCTTAATAAATTTATGTTTTCACAAGTAAAACCTTTCCACATGAAAATAATCTAAGTACATAATAACTACTACAATATGTTATATGTTCTAAATAGAAAGCAAGATTCTATCTTAGATCGAATTTTTTTGCATATATTTGTATGATCTGTGGCGCTATTTTTTCGATAGTGTTTACTTGAATTTACAATGAAAGAGGAATTATTTTATTAACCGACATACATATAACACTTATGTGCAATTGACTAAAATATAGTGTAATTAAATAATATGTTTTTGTTTTGAAATTTTATTTAAAGGACTTTTTCATATAAATTCATAGTTTATGATATTTATCATCTGAATATTTTATGATTTTGTTTCTCTGTATTTATTTCACCTCAATATTCTTAAAATTAGTTTTATGTTATAATAGAAAATAAGGAATTCGAAATGGTAAGGTTTTTTTAGCTTAATTACATTAAATATATATAAGTAAAAATTATAATCTTATAGAACCATTTATATATATTTTTATATATAGTAATAAAAAAAACGTTATTTAAAAAATAAAGATAAAAATACCTGCAGTTGTATGTTATACTTTTATTTGCAATTTTTAGTATTTATATAACTTTCTAATCATTATTTCTTCCTTTTATTTTGCCTATGCAGATGCGTAAAGCCTTTATTAGCCATCATATAAATATTATGCATGTGCTTAAATCTTAAATAATTTGCATTTATATTTATTTAATATAAATTTCGGACATATACAATTAAACAAATTTTAAAAAATATATATAAAATATAAATATTAAATTAGAAATATCAAGCAAAAAAACCATGTTCAGATTTTTTACTATAATCAAACTATAAAAATTTTATTGTATCGGTGTAAGAGACAAATCAGAATTTACTTAATAAGGCAGCATTTTAAAAAAAGTTAAATATATACACTTTTTCCTTTATATATTAAAAAAAAATTGGCATATAGAATCGAAATATATTTAATTCTTACATAATAACTATTTTCATAAATATGTCTCCTGAAGTTACTCTTTACAGATACAAATCGCTTTAAATTTTATTGATAATTTTTTATTGCTTTTTGCATAAATATTAATTTTAAACGATTTGAGATCATTATAGTATAGATAATGTTGAACATGAA
Organism: Rhyacophila brunnea; assembly: GCF_057557595.1. Lineage (NCBI taxonomy): Eukaryota > Metazoa > Arthropoda > Insecta > Trichoptera > Rhyacophilidae > Rhyacophila > Rhyacophila brunnea. The sequence goes on along the minus strand of NW_028233338.1, from coordinate 163,158 downwards.
ACTTATAAGATCGAATTAAAAATTATTGCATATAAATAACGCAAAAAATTATTATTTTGCTTAAAACCTATTTTTCATTATATGTATAAAAGCTTGATATATTTTTTTTGCAGATCACAACTACAGTTTCGTTTAAAAGTATTCTATAAATTTTTTGGCCCCTTTTAATTGTTTTATAGTGCATTTTCTATGTAATTATTGTGATTTATATATTATCTGAAAATTTATATAACATAAATTAACTTTATTTACAAAAAAAAACTGATAAATTTTTCAATGAAAGTATAAAAACATTTTTAAGGCTATTTATTTGTAATCGCACATAGATCTTTATATATAAATGAACTAATTTTTGCGAATGAGAAAATAAAATATGCACTATTACATAAAATATAGAGAAGATATATTAAATCTCCTCGCAGTTCACGTATAATTTGGGAAAAGTGAATCATTGTACAATTATAGCAACTAACCGTATATATTAACAAAGAGTGCAAAACGTGAAAAAATTGCTTTATATAACTTTATATATTTATTTTAGCTAAAATTAAAAAAATATATTTTTTAAAGCCTTAAAATATTTAATAAGAGGGTATGGTTATACCAAAAAATTTACGTTAATATCGTTAAATAATAAAAAAGATTTTTTATGCCGGTGTAAGATAAAATTTTAAGATTTTTGGGCTTATTAACAAATTAAATTTTCTAAAATGCATTTAAAAATACAACTTAGCCATTGTATATACATGAAGACCTATTATAATTTATAGACATACGCAAGTCTTAGATTTAGGTAGATAAAGGTAAAATTTGACGATTAAAATCGATATAAGTTTTATTATGACAATCTAGGAAACTTAAAACTGTATTTAAGTATGTAGAAACAGTACAATATAATATATATTACAAACTATTTTTTATAAGATCAAAATCGTATTTTTCTTTAAGGCAGCATAAATGGGTGAATATATGCTACCGGATAATTTAATCGCAAGAGACTTGGTTTTCTGAAAAATATACAAAAAATTATATGCGAACGCAGTTAAATAACAAATTAAAATTTATTGGGTGATTATCTGGTCATTAAACCATATGGATCTTATGAAAAATAAGTTTTTATATAAAATTTCTGTAAGTATAGCCTAATAAAAGTGATTATTTAACCTTTGTTATAAAGATTGTAAAAATCTAATTTTACAGAAGATGTTTACATAAATGAAGGTTAAGTAAAGAAAACTACAAATCTATTTAGTTACAACTGATGCATAAATCAACGCATACAATACAAGAAAACGAAATTTGCAGAAAAAAATATTAATTCTTAATAAAAATGCCTTAAATAAATTGAAATTTTATACACCCAAATAATCTAAATTATAACAAATGTGTAATTCTTTTCAAAAAAAATACTAACTTTTTTGAAAAAGTATCAATGGGGGTAATTAAAAGTTCAAATCTTATTATCTAATAATCATATTCAGTTATCATTTTGAGATCAGACCGACCAAAAAATTAAAAATAAATGGATCATTATCTTTTCCGCTTTAAAATCATTAGAATTAGTTCCTCTGTTAAACCCGCTTATTGATAATGTTTCCACTTCCTTTATATCTTATTTTACAAATAAATAGGAACCTCTAATTATCTTTAATTTACCTGTATTTTTTTATATTGTCATATGATGCTATTTTAAATAAATGTTTGTTAATATAGTAAGGTCTATAGAATTTCATGTTCTGTTTACTTGTGTATGCGGTATTAGTTGTGTGTTTTATATAATTCACTAGGAATTTTAGATGGTTCTGAAATTCCAAAAGAAGACTGCATCATTCAATTATCAAACTATTTTTTTGCCGCCTTTGCTGCAAAGAAAACACTAAACACTAGTGGGCTGACCAACAGTACTAAAAACGTTCTGATTTTTTACATACATTTGATCATGGCGCACTAAATTCACACATAAATTTTAAACGCAACTGTGTGTATTTAAAGCCATAATTTGTATAATAGAAATGTTTCCCTGTACTTCGATTCGATAGATGGGGTCAAATTAGTAAATTCAATATATTCATCAATAAAGTTTTTTTATAAATGTCTTTTGTTTATTTTGAAGTGTCAAATAAACTTAACTTAAGCTAACGCTTTTAGATTATCTTGAATGCATTTTTTTGTTTAAATTCAAAATTTATTTGCATTTCAACCTATAAAATAAGACTGTATTTTCTTTCTGGTATTCAATTATGCAATGAAATAATTCACTATTAAAACCATGCCCATAAAATTTTTTATGGCTAATATTATAAAGCATATGATGAAATGTTAAAAATGTAAAAAAATTTATAATTTAGTACACATTTTAGAAAACTATTTAGATTTTAAGCTTTTACATGATCATACTACTTAGGTCATCTCAATCTTAAAGATTTTGTTAAATATATGATCATATTTAATATTATAAATCTTTTTAGGTATATTTTTTAAATATCATACATATTTTCTGTGTAATTATGATAAAACGATTGAAATAGCAACAGAATACAGCTTTAAAAAATAAAAAGAAAAGAAAGAATCAGACTGATGTTATAAACCAAAAATATGCTCAAATTGAACATGTTAACAGGATTTTATGATTTTTTAAAATCTTTTCAAATCCACATTGTGCCATTATATAATGAAAATACATGAAAAACAACACTTAAGTTTCTTGTTATTTATTATATCGCCGATAAAATATCTGAAATGAATGATTATTATATAATTGCCCAATAAAACGTAGCATATACTATGATCTATTTTGTTGGGGTTTCGATTTATTTTAAATCAATGAATCATGAATATATTATTTGATTTTTAGTCATAAAAATATTATATCCTAAAAGTATATATTATTTTATAAATATTCGTTTTTTTTATTTTGTTATTTATTCTATTCTACTTAAAAAACTAAAAACTGCTTTTTTTTCAAATTAAGTATAAAAAAGCTTTAATCTACGTAAATTTCCAACAAACTAATTTAGTTCACTTTATTTTGATTAAAACAATAGATTGAACATTAAATTTTTCTGGTTTGTTTAATGAACTATCAATTATGTTTATCAGTCTTCTTGTTATTTTTTAGAATTTATTTCATAAATAAGAACTTCTGCTATTTATTTAGATCTACTTTTATATTTTGCATTAATATGTCCATATTTTGTTTTTTTTCTTTAAACTTATGTAAAAAACCTTTCGAAGCATTATCTTACGACTTCTAAGACTTTTTGTGCTTATAGATATGTTATAATTTATTGTCTTACCCTTCATATTTTTATCATTTTCTTTTTTTTATAGACTTTGATGATGATTTATTCCTGTATTTCTTATGCTTTGTAGCAAGGTCTTTTTTTAAATTAGATGTTACTGCGGTAAAATATATTCAACAATATATTTAATTTGTATTTAAGCAAATTTAAATATTAAATTGACTTCATTTGCATTTTATTTTTAACAAATGACCCATTGATGTAAGAACTTTCAATTCACAACATTAAAATTTTTTTTTCTAAAATTAAATGGTAATAATCGATCGCTTATATTTTTTTGCGATATAAAGCTTCTTTATGCTATCTTGTCATTAAGGCGAAGTTTTATAAATGAATCCAGAATGTTTCAAAAATACGAAAGTTTTAGATGATAAAGCGAAAATCTCATTAAATGAAATATATTTTATATGGTTATTACCATATTGTCACTCTATTTAAAATATTATTTAAAACTTATTTTTTTAAGTGCAAAGATATGATGCCTCTTTTTGGAGAGCTATTTGTATAGATAAAAAAAGAATAAAATAATTTCGTACATCGGCTTTATTTTACTTCTTATTCTGACTCGAAAATTATTTTCTAGGTCCAATTCGAAATACGAAATTATCGATTGGTCATTACTTATGAAAATTGACATATTTTATTTATGTTATATCATACAAATTAATATAACTTGAGATATGTAAAAAATCTTTAAAAACATTTAAGGCTCGACAAATTGTATAAAAAAATATAAAACCCTCATATCTGGGAAAACAAAACAATGGATAAAGAATAATAATGTTTTATTTATATTTAAACACATATTTATGTTTTCCATGTAAACATATTTTAAATATGTTGTATATCTCAATATGCAAACAATTTTACAGTCTTCGATCACATCCTCTTTAAAATCTTTTTTTATATATTTTCAGAAGTAAAAATTTTAGAAACATATATTGAAGCAATTATTGTTATCTTTCAAATTAGAATAATTATATTAAATTGTCTTTATAATATTTAGCGTGGAAAAAAATAAAAATAAGTACCTTACTTGTATATCAAAAGAAGAATTTGTGTATTATGATCTCCTCAGATATAGTTTTACGATAAAAATATACATAATTTGTTGATTTAAATTTTTAAAGGATCTTTTTTTAGAAAAATAACATATAGTTTCATTTCATGTTTTAAAACAAATATTCGAACCCTCTTGAAAATTTTTGATAATTTAGCAGTTAATTTAGAAAAAAATTATATAGATAAAAAAAATATAGACATCATATAACACTTTATATTTGCAAAAATCGTTTGTCTCGTAATATTAATGATTTTTAATGCGCGCTTTTTGCATTAAATATATTAATTTGTTTATAATGTTTGCTAGTATCAATTTATGCAGCTATTATCTTTTTACTGGCAGAAAAAATATTTTTAAATTTATAAAATTTCCCAAAAGACCTGATTTTATATGACTTTCAGTAATTATAAAATATACTTTAATAATTTCTATTCGTAGAGGATAATATATATTTTACAATACTTTTAGTAATAATATTAAGAAGGGTCTAATTTCAAAGAGATCTAAATATGCATAAATTTATAATGGTTTGTGAAATATCTTCGAGGTTTTGTTTTATTATTTAATTATTCAATCTTGAAAATTATCGAAAATAATTTTAAGAATCCTTAAATTTCTTTCTTGACGCCTCATATATCTATAATAGCTCGAAGAATTTTTATAAAAATTTAAAAGAAGTCTATCGCTATTCATAGATCGTCGAAAATCACCTTTGTACGATCTTTTGTATGCTTTTGTAATGTCCATAATTTTTAAATGCTCTCTTTTATTTCTTTTATCTTCTGAAATAAAGTATGGGTTAGACCTGCCTTCATATTTTATCATCTGGTCTGCATAATCATTTTTTGAATTCCATTTTTCATCGGATTCATTGGAAATATTTTTTTGGTCATCTAAATCTTCCATTTTAGTATAACCTTGATTTGTTAAAAATTTTTGGTCGCTTTGTGATAATTCGATGTTTTTCTTTTCTTCTTTGTCGCTATTCTTGTTATCTTTCTTCTTATAAATGAAAATATTGTTTAAAACCTTTCCATATATCCGTTGTTTTCCCTTTTTATTACGTATTTGTGTAATTTTATCGAGAGACTGTGCTATGGGTGTAAAGTTATTGTTTTTTGAGAATTTGTTTTTCAATTTAGCACCACCATCACAATTTATACCTGGAAAAACCTTTGAAATTGGAATAAGAAAATCTGTTTGTTCTTTAAATTCCATATAGCCCATATGTAAAATCAATACGGTAATGTAAATCATCTTATAGAAGTCACAGTTTCGATGCCAATCGATTATAAGATGAATTTCTGAAACCGTCAAAAAAAATTTTATCATAATTATAGATAAAAAGTGCGCTTAAGATAGATAAAGCGAAATCTTATTATCAAATGTTTTTCTGTTCTATTTTTAATCTTTTATGTGTTTCATATTTTCTAATTATTAAATTACTATGTGATATAAAAGTTGATGTCAACTAATCACAAGATAATAGTTCATATAAATGATTTTCTGTATAAGAGAAAAAAAACTTTCTCATTCAATGCAACCTGCAATATATTTGAATTCCTCAATGTAAGTATATATTTGTTAAAGCTTTTTATTTTTGTATATAAAATTGTAATGTGAAAATAATAAATTCTCAAAAAAAAAAGTTTTACTCTCATTAAAAAGTGGTAGAATTGTGTCATAGATATAGTTCTTATCGATAAAATCCAGTTAATAACTGTGGTTGAAAAAAAAACTGTTTATAAATAAAAATCGCATTATGATATGTGCTGCAAAAAAGAATTTATTTTTCACATAATTCACAATTTTTAATAGAATATTATCCAATTATATATGTGTAATACAAACTTGCATCAATAGTATATCTTTTTGATAAAATCATCACAATATTTTGTCTAAACATATATTTAGAACTTAAACGGGACTATCTCTTTTCTATTATAAATCGAATAAATAATATTTCTGGCAGTTATAAGAGGTACATTTAATGTTTAAAATTATAAAAAAACCTAAACTTTTCTGCAAAAACTAAAATATTCGAAAGAAATAAAAATATACACATTAGAGTTTACTTTTTAAAAATGGTTACAAATGTCAGTCATTTCTCATCTTATTTTTCTTATATTTTAACCTTTAGAGTTACATTTATTTAGAATAATATTTTTGATACTATTTGTCCGTGATTTTATTAAATATTCTGATTATTCATAAATGTATCTAAATATTGGAGATATTTTCATACAGAAATCAGTTCCCGTGATATGTCTTGTGATCTTGTCAGTATTCGCATTAGATTTTCATAAATTTGATGTTTTTTAGGCCGACTAATGTTAAATAAAGTGTATATTAGGGTAATTTCATTAATTATAATAAAATTATTTTTTTATATTTTGGTTTGTTATGGCATCAAATATAAAATTTCTTGTAGTGTCTGCATTTAGATTTCTCATGTGTAATATAACTAAAAAAAAGCTGTTCTAAAGAAGTTATTTTGCATTTAATATAATGATTTTTTGTTTTTACTTGTGTTTAAGCAGCATACTCATTTTTTTTCATTAAAAAAAATTTAATGGGTAGTTTTTCATTATGCTTAAAAGGTTTTTATATTATAAGCCATGCAAAAATCAATATTTTACAACATCTTCACATTTTTATTCATTTGTCATTCGTAAAATTTTCTCGTGGATTTGTGTCTTTACACATTTCGTATCGAATTATACATCTTTTTCCTAAATATAAAAATTTTAAATTTTACTAAATTTTGTGTTATACCTATATACAGTTTCTAACTTTGTTAATAATATCTTTATATTTTTTTACCTCTTTAATGCTTTTTGTAGCTGTTTATGTTGTCTTTTCGCCAATAAAAAGTAAAGAGGTAATTAATCTACTTTTTATTCCTATGAATTAAAATGTAAATCTAATATTATAATCACAGGAAAAAATCCATATTTTTATTTTCTAATCAATGATTAAATATTCAACATCATATATTACAAATACAAATAAATATATATTTATTGTGTAATCTAGAGCATAAATAGTCTTAACGAAAAATACTATCGTTTATAGTTTTTAACTGTTATTATATGATAAAATACATTTTATTTGTATCAGATAAAGTTTAAAATATATATAGCCCTTTTGTAAGTTCTTTAAATCACATATTGCATAATACCTATTATATGTGTGTTTTGGGCAGACTTGTCTTGTCTATAAAAATATTACTTTGTAAAGGTCGATTTTATTTGCAATATAAAAATGTATAGTGAATTTTTAGAGGTAAAATGTTTTATTAAAATTTATATATTTTTATGTTCATTTCATTCGCTAATTTACATCCCGCTAAAAACTGTATATTAGAGAAAAAGCTTTAATATATGTTTTGTGATTTCAAAACCATGTAAATTTAAATATCTGTAAAAATCGAATTACTTGCATTGGAATATATAATAATATTCCAGGATTTACAATATTATTGATTTGTAGTCTTAAAGTCGATAAAAACAAGGTTTTTCCTTTTTATGATATTAGAAAAGGTTTTTACGTGAAATTATCAGTCTTAATCTATTCAATGAACAAAATTTACAAATAATTCAGTAAAGATGAATTTATTACGTATTGCAGGCCACGATAATCAAAAGTTGATTATATAAGTAACAAATGTATGCAAAATTTAGGCAAATGTAAAGGGGTTTTTTTTCTATGCGCAATCATATTGCTTTGTGTTTTTAATATGACATTTTTGTAGTATCTAAATTTGACTGGCATGTTAAAAAAAGTAAATTTTGCACCTTTTAGCATAAGATCCCATATATAAATCAATCAAAAAGTGTTTTTACTTTCTGAATTTGTCATTATTCCATTATCATTATTATATGCGCATGAGTATATTTGCGTAGATGTTGTTTTACACCTTTTCCGCTTAAATAATACGTTTCATGTATTATATTCTTAACATATATTTACAAGAGTTAGCCCTCATAAATTTTTCATGCAAAAAAAAACACTAAAATGTTCAAAATATATACTGACAAAACATCCAAATTTGACACTAAAAAAACAATTATATAATTTAAGATATATAGTTTTAGATAAAATATTCTTGTCAAAGAGTAAACATTCACTATTTTATTTTTGATCGTTTAAATTTTTTATCCTATTTATTATTCATTTGTCTTTAGATTCTGATATGATCTATGCATCTATGACGATTTTCGTATATTAATAGATAAATAAAATCGATATGCGGCTCAAATACATAAATTCTGAATATTTGCTAGCATTTAATAAGATTTTTTTGGCTTTAAGAATTATGTTTAAATATGCGTTTAATCCTATAATGTTTATTGTATTTTAATAAATTTTTATTTGAAATTAACAAATGTGCTTATTAATTTCATTCACACTTTCTTCATCTTTTTTTAAGTTTTTTCGTCCGGAAGCCTAATTAATAAAAAACAATATATTTTGTTATAAGAAATAGTAAGAATCTATTAAAATGTAACTTACAGATTTTTTCCGCTATTACAGATTTTTTTATTGCGGGAGAAAGTTAAGGCTGCTGATTATAAAAATTTTCTAAAAAATATATTTAAAGCTACATATTATCTAATGAGTGACTTCCTCGAAACACCTGTATATAATAAAATCGCAACTTAGATTTTGACTAAATTATTCACGTTATTTTCTAAAGAGTGATAAAGTTAATTTTAAAAAAAATCAAAGGTTCGTTTTTTTTGATTGTGAAATAATTTTTTTTTTGTATTTTTTTTTGTATTGAATTGATAATTTTATTTATTTCTAATAATAATTTTTTCTTAAACAATGCATTAGAGCTTATTTATTCTATAAAAATTTGCTCGCTATTATATTTTGGTATTATTTATATATTTAACATATTATATATACTATGTGGATAAAGTATGTGTTATTATATTCATTTAAAGATTTGAATCGTAAAAAATTTTTAGATTGCTTACAATTGTGCTATATCAAACAATTATATTTTTTTGTTAAAATCGTGTCAAATATTGTCTCATATATAGATAACATAAATTCTGTTACAGCTGCAGCATCATTTTTATTTTATAAATGTGATTGGTAAATCAAAAATAATTATATATTTTTAGTGTGATAAATATTCTATCACGCTTTTAAACTAGCTGTTTATGATAATTTTTTTGTTACATAAATTAATATAGTTTTATAAATACATTTAAATATTAGAATACTAGCATATTATTAAGATTGACTTAAAGATAATCCAATATTGTATAAAATATGATATAAACAAATACTGTATGTATTATAATATTAAGCGTGATCAAATCAAAAATATAAATCCTTACTGTTATGTTTTTCACTCATGTTATTTTTAATTACTCAAAAAAACATTTCTAACATATAAAATCAAGTTTCGACAAAATTTCACCTGTTTTACTAGACACAAAGAGTATATTTTATCTTTCAGAACCTTAATTTTTTGTACCTGTTGTGATATTTCAAATAGCGTAAAAAATGGATAAAGATTAAAAACCAATAGACTTAAAAAAATATATTATCATTATGTTTTTTGATAAAAAAATATTACGAAACCATTGTTTACCAAGTCATTTACTAAAATAAATTGTATTTTGTAATTTTAAATTTAAAAATACCACTAAAAAGGAGTTAAAAAGCTTTTAATATATCAAAAAATCGTATAATACTTAATTTTTTATATTTTTCATATCTTGCTTTTTTTGCTAGTGTAAATAAAAATGCTTATTTTTTAAATATACGAAAACAGAAGGATTATATTTATATTCAACATTTTTGCATCAAATTTTCACTAATAATCTAACCATAGTTTTTATTTTAGGTTTTATATCTCGAGAATAATTTGCTTATTTTTTCTGTGCACACAGTGTATTTATACTTTCTCATATCTTTTATCACCGAATTCTTCTTCAAACCCTCTCCTATTTCAAGATCTATTAATTTAAGATTTTTTTTCCATCCCAACGTTTGTATATATGGAATTATCGGTTACGCAAATACGAGTTTTCGAGTTACCTTTAATTATATTGTGTCACCACCCCGTCCCAAGTTATAATATATGTATTCATTTTTAAAAAAAATATTTTTATGTTTAAATTGTATTATATTATTCTAATTCACACTACGGGATCGTTTTCAAATCATCCCTTCTAAACGAACAACTAAAAAATTTCAAACGAACTTATAATTTAGTATAGTTAATCATTTTACTTAATTCATTATACTATTAATACTTTATATATTTTTTATGATTTAGGCTTTTAATATTATAAATAACAAAAGTTTTAAAAAGAGTTTGATCATAAAAATTTACTTAATATTTCCAAAAATTAGATTTTGTGTACTATAACTATAATACAGAAATTTACCTGTACTCGATATAATCGTGTTCATTATGTATACCTTTATATTCCATCTTTATCTTTAAAAACTAATTGAACAAAAATGATTGCAATTATAGTTTAAAAACCTATGAGTTTCATATATTATTCTTTTCCCACTGTTATTAATGTAACACAAATAATAATTATTATTATTTATGTTATCTTATCTTAGGGTGGTATGGTTGTGTGGTTTACAAGTCGGGCCCCAGTGAGGGGTCGCGGGTTCCACTTCTACCTACCTCACTGATTTCCAAACATATCTACTCTTAAGAAACATACCAAATATGGCGGCCAGTGATAAATAAAAGAAAAACCATAAGACATTGGCAAGCCATGAGAAATAAGAGGTTGCCGTATAAGCCGTTGAATTGTGCCTCCAGCATGGAAAACGTATCCACACCGTTCAGCAAGGATATAGGTAAGTGTAGAGTGTGGTTGTAGCGTGTATACCTTAGCGATGAACAGTAGACAGAATCTCATTCCCTCCACATAATGACAGCCGCCTATGAGAAATGGCCCAATCCACGGTGATTAATAGTGACAAAAAGTGCTGGGGGAGTCTCACTGAGAGACGCAGCAGATAATAAATGGTTCCTATTTATATAATGCAAACTTCCTATAATATATAGAAGTAAAACATATATAAATGAGTAAATTCAATTAGAATTTTATGTTATCGTATTTTTCTGTTTATGTTTAGAATTATTTTATAAATTTTAAAATCTCAAATTGAATTTTATTATCTTTTTTTAAAATTTGTGCCGTATATGACGGTTTATATATAACAGCAATCGTTTCCGAAATCTGATTTCATGCTTAAGGGGATAAACTTATAGCAGCATATAAATTTAAAAATTATTTCTATGTGAGTTTTATTCAAAAAATTTAAGTATATTGATTGATTTAAGCGCCACTTTTATTCAATACATGTAAAGATTCTTAGTATATTTCATATGGTTTATCTTTTTTTGTTTTCCGCAAAATAAGGAAATGTAAAATAGATATTGATATTATATAAAAAAAGATAATTATTACCGCCAGATACTTTGAAGATAATAGGATTACACTTTTGCAACCAAAGCTTTATGTAAAACTAAATTTTAAATGTATATATAGGTTTTAAGAAATCGTATTATCTTTGTATTTTACTTATAATTCATTGGTTAAGATTGCTTGAAAAACTGGTTATGCGAAACCTTCTAAAAATTTTGTAAAAAAACATTCATAAATTTTCGATTTGAAACATATAAAATGGCTTATTATATATCTTAAAGGCTGAAACAAAATAAAAAACCATTACATGTCATAAAATAAATGTTTTAATGCAAATTAACTGCAATTTTCATAAAGGAGTATGGGGGATTTATAGTTCAATGTTTGTCGTTTTTAATTGATACAATTTTCAAGCCTATAACATTTTGAATTTAATCAAGTCTTTCAATTCCGAAAACGATAAAATATAAAAGAATAATTTACAAATCACTTATTTCTAAATATAGAGTGTACTTTAATTTTAATTGAAAATCTTCTTATTTTGTAAAAGTAATATTATAATTTTTCCTTTCCTAAATTTTGTTTTTAATTTATAGATCATATAAATTATATTATTTATTTCATCATCTTTTACTTCATATGTCTTATATAGAACAGGGAATTTCATGAAAACAATTCCTCGTGATCTATAATTTTTATTCATGAATTTAATTCAAAATTTTCTCTTATAAATGATATTACCTCATGGTTTTATGGGAATTATCATATCAACTTTTTTTTCTATGTATGGCAGTCTCAAATATAGTATAACACATATTCCTTTATTTTCCTGTCACCGGTATTATTGTCATAAAATCACGTTGTAAATGGTAATGCCAGCATTTATGTACCAACCTTTAATTCTGGTCTCGATTAAATGTCATTTTTTGTATTTGTATCCCATTAAATCTATTTTATATTCCTTTTTAATATATCCTAAATTTAATGATATTTCTTATATTGCTATCCCACACACTCCTAAATTATATATATTTCGTTTTTTTATGTATGGATTAATTTTCTCCTTTTTATTATTCCTATACTGAGATGTAACAGCCCATTAGGAATATTTCTCAACTCCTTAGTGCCATCTTTTTTCCCTTCGCCTGATCTATCTTTGTCAACTGCTTCTCTTTTGTCAAATGATATGAGCTCAGGTGTTTTGTATAATGTGAAGGATAGCATTCATGCTTCTACTATACAGTGGTTTTTTACTCATTAAGATATATTTATGAAATCTTGTAACCACCTCATCGCAAGTCATTACATTTATATACTCATTGATTATATTTTCAATTATATCAAGGAGTTGTGCAATGTTCCCAATAGGCTGACGAAGTCTCAATAGATGATTTTGAAAAAAAGGAACTTAGCACATAAATAAAAAAATAATATTTTCAATTATGGCCTATTTCTCGTCCATACTTTTATAATTTCGTATGCCCCTTAAATGTTTTCATTACCACAATTACAATACAGTACTTCAGCACTTGAGCCATATTTTGATGAACAAACAATGAACGTTCATCATTCGCAACACCACCAAGCATATATTAACAATTTGAACGCCGAGATTAAAAAAAAGGAAATTTACACAAATAACGAAACACTAGTATATATCCTTAAAAACATAGTTAAAGACAATAAAGGTCGATCAAAAGAGGATTCACTAATAAAAATACATAACAATGTGGGCGGTCATTACAATCACAGCCTTTTTTGGTATTTTTTAAATCCACAAAGTAGTGAAAAGGATATTTCTACTTCTCTGCACCAGAAAATAAAAGACGATTTTGGGTGTCTAGATCAACTTAAAGAAACCTTTAATGCATCCGCTGTTGCTGTATTTGGATCTGGATGGGCATGGCTATGCTATGATACTACTAGCAAAAAACTCGTGGTTACTAATACACAAAATCAAGATAATCCTATTATGTATCAAAATGACTTGTTTCCTTTTCTTGGGCTTGATGTTTGGGAACATGCCTATTATTTAAAGTATCAAAACAAGAGAATGGATTATATTTCTAGTTTTTGGAATATTATTGATTGGAAAAATGTAAGTCGGTTCTTTAAAGATTTTGCTGTGCTAGGATTACCTATTGAAGTGAATTCTGATGGAACTATATCTTAATAAAGCCCTATTCTCGCTCTTCACTGTATTTATATAAATGTTTATTATTATAAAAGGTCTGATTACACATAAAAAGTTTATGATTTATTATAACTACTATTACTTTAAAAAATAACCGTACTTAAAATTTTATTATATAAACATTGCAAAAATCAAATTGAAAATAAAAATCACCTGAAATTATATATTTGTTTATTGCAATAAATTTATTTAAAAGGGAAAATTAAACAAAATCCATTGATATTTATCACAATAATATAGATAAGAAATAACCTTAAATTTTCTATAATATTTATTTATGGGAAATTCCATTTTTTGCTATTTAATCATATTGAAGCAATTCTTTTACTGCACTATATAAAAATATTGATTAACACTACTTACAGTACCATAGATTTTACAATTTTATTCAATGCATCTTTTCTTTAATAATTTTTTTTAAAAATTACATAGAAATTTTTTACAATATAATTGATGGAAATGATTATAGATATTACGCTGCACAAATATTTGTAAAATAATCTGATCTTTTAAGTTTCTAGCATTATTTGATACATCTAAAATGTCGCCTTTAAGTCTATTTTCATGTAAAAATAGTCTTATTTATGTATTTTTGTACAATATTATAGAAAATCACTAAAGATATGTTATATATCATATTTGTGTAATGTTGAAGACCTTTAAATTATATAATTTAATCATGACATGATTAAATTCGGTTTTCAAAATAAAAACTAATTTTCAAAGTTCAAAATGAAAGCATAATATTTTTTAAACCCGTAATTGTCTTCTTACCATTATGAATATAGTGGCAAATTATAGTTAAGGTCTTAAATTACATCTTTTTAATGGTTCTTAATTGGTATTGATTTTTTAAAAAACAATAACTTTAGTTTCTAATCTAACGATCAAGTAAAAAGTGAAGATATTTTTTATTTTTCTATCGCAGAAAAATCGAATCTTGGTATCAAGACTCAAATCAAATTTTTTTAACATATATCTATTGATTTTACTGTATTGCATTTATTTATTTGTTAGTAAAGAAATTATTATTTATACCCTTTACTCATTCTAACACCTTTATAATTTAATTTGTAAATTTTATTCCATAAATCATGTTTAGTTGTACATAGTTACATAATTTATAGACTTTTATAATTTTAATATGATCTATTTTTTAAAAATCTTTTGTTTTGCTACTTACTACTTTCTTGACTTATTAACAATGCAGAGTTCTGTTCAAAGTATTTTTTTATTTTTAATGTCTTCTTTTTGTATTTCTTATCCACGATTTTCATTACCGATCAACTCATCTCAGAAATACTACAATGTAAAATATTTATTTTCTATTTTCATATATTAAAGAAACAATTTTTTATAACGTAAATTATGGTTTCTTATTACTATAAAAAAATTTGCGACTCTTTATTGTGTTCATTATATTTTCGTTCATCAATGGTTATTGTCAATTTTAGGCATTTCGTGTAAGGCTGAATATGAGCAAATTTTTAAAAATCATGTTTAATTGTTAAATATATAAAAAAAGTATCATATATATGCAAAAAAAAATTGATTTACTATTGCAAACATTTGAAATGCAACTAACACATTTATAAAGAATAATAATTTTTTCTGCATGAATAATTGGTAATATAAATATCCAAATTATTTAAAAAATATAAATAATAAATTTATATTACTTTTTATAATTTATGATAGAATTCAGGTATACGCTGCACAAATCACTTCGAATAACTCAAACTTTCTTGATAATACATTCAACACTTAAAATATATCGGCGATAGATATCGTAAATAGTTCAATTTTTATAATTCTTTTCTTATTTTTTATAATTAATATAAAATATACAGGATATATCTGGTTTTGTTACGATCTCTATGTATTTTAATAATTTTTGCCCGCATAATAGTGTAATGCATATTGATCCCAAACATTAAATAAATTGCAATATACTGAGCAAGTTAAACACAGTGCTCATATTAGCCAATAATTTTCTTTTTAGAGCTGTAATTTAATAAATAAAATCTTATCTAAAAGAGTTCTTATTATAATTACTGTATTTTTCACGTTTATTATATATTATGTATGCCTTTTGCGCAGTTTTTTACAGAAATTATTCGACAATATTTATAAATTTATCAATTTTATTTCTGTACTATGCCGTACCATTTGCAAAACATATGCACAAAAATTATGTAAACATACTTTCAGCAATATATATTTACATTCAAATTTACAACTACTTTCATTGATAATACCTTTTATACCCTTTTCTTATAGGTTTTATTTCGAATAACCCTCTATATATAACACGGTTTTTATTTATAGTTAATTTTTCAAACTTACTGGATAAACTTTATAATATAAAAAATACACAAGAACACTTAAATAAGCTTTATGTGCGTATTATAAAATATTAAGCCTTTAAAATGCTTTCAGCAAAAAATATGATATTACAATGATTTAGATTATAAATAAAAATGTGTGTCAATTGTATTTAATCGTTCTTTAAGGCATAAACATTCGTCGTTTTAGTTTTCATAGATTATTCATTTTTATTACTGCATAAAAAAAATTTACTAAAAGTGAAAATTGCATGTATGTGTAATTGTATTTTTGAGAAGTCATATGCCTTCTTTATTTCTTAGAAGCGTAAACATGTACGTGATTTTGTATAACCTGTGTCTAGCTAAAGCTTTAATTTTCATTTCGAAAAAATATTCTATATTTTAGTAATTCCTCTCTTGAACTAATAGGTCTTGAAAAGAGTAGAGGTACCAAATAAGGAAGTATAAGAGAAAAAAAAATATTCAAGAGCATAAATATGATATTTGTTTAGTATATCATATATGTTGAGCTTGAATAAAAAATATAAAATTACAAAACTAAAATTACACCGTAAAAAAAAAGTCGCTATAAATTTTATTTTAAAATGCTGACAAATCTATCTTTTTTCCTTAAAACCTGCATTTTTTGCCTTTTTACACACACAAATTTTTTAGCTGGTATTTTTATTGTTTTGAAACCAAGCGAAAATTTATTCTAGTAATTACATCATGAAATTAATAAAGGTATTATTCAAATTAATTTTTTCATATTCTTCCTATTAAATATCTATAAAATCCTCCGTAACATCTTTATCTATTTTATTCCGGTAATAAATTTTTAATTAATATTTAGGTACAACTTCAGTTGATCGCTTTTAAGGGTGTTTTTTGTTACATTTATCTTGAATTCAAATATACACAAATGAAACCTTTCACTTACAATTTTCTTGCATTTATAATTGTATATTTCACCCTTATAGGTAAATTTGTTTCAATAAACAGTTATGAATAACAGTCTAAACATAAAAATTGAAAATATAACACCTATTGTTCTACTAGACTCATTGGTTTTTTAGTGGAGTTTAAATTCAAATATTGCGAATTATTTGTCTTTTTCATTGTGTCTATTTAATAATCCTCATATTTCTTCTTTATTTTTTAGTAAACTTAGGATAAATGCATCAAAATTTGCTCATATCTATGTTCTAAAAATCATAATTTTGTGTTTAATTTAAGAATTGATTCTAAAATCATATGCTGTAATTCTAATAAAAAGTGCATTTCAGATTCAAAACAATTCAATATCTATGTTCAGTAGTTATATTTTAGTTTGGTAAAATTAATAGTCATGGTAAAACTTTTAACATATCTATATGATGTTCGTTTGTTTTAAAAAAAGTTATACAACGATCTTAACAAAAAAACATTTTTCGATGTGCTAAACTGATTCGTATCAGGATATTCTTCATAAAAAAATATTTGATCCTACAATGATTTTATTTTTCGGTGTGTATCTGATATTTCAAAACAGAAATTAAAAAAAAAAGTAATTTTTTTCTGTAAACAAAGAGTATTCAAAGGATTCACGCTTACTTTCTATGCAATTACAGGTGTGTTATAATATATAGAAGATACTAAATTTAAGTTCCAACAGTGAAAAATGCACAAATTCAAGTTTAAAAAGATAAATGTGTTTTATAATAACCAAGAAAACTGTTTTACCAGATATATGTGTATATTATTATTTTTTAACAAACAAAATCTGAAAAACAACATTATTAAAGTTTATGAAAAACATGTGCAACCATTTAAACTCATAACAATTTATCAAGATTTCAATATTCATTATAAAAAAATTGATGTTTTTTTTATAAATCTACAGTACTCAACTAAATAAATTATTACAATAAAAATATGATTTTTTATAGAAATATACTCATTTATTTGTTCGTAATTTAATAAAATAAGAACTTTTTTATTTTTTTACTATTGCAAAATGATATTAAAATTAAGTCTTTTTCAACAAATTTCTGCTGATGTTTAATAATTTATATAAACATGTTATATATTTACGAGCGATGCAGAAATTTTTCTTAATTAGAACAGTTTTGCATTTTTAAGGAATTTTGCGATGCAAAAATCTTGTACTTTTACAGTGTTCATGAGATAGTGATTTTTTTATTCCTCTAAATTTCTATAAAGAGAATGCTAAATATATTCTTTTTGCTTATAGATTTTATAAAAGGTCAAATTAGATATGAAACTGTGGATAAGTTGTATAATCTTATCACATTTCTGTTAATCTACATTGTTTTTATCTGGTTCAAATTTTTTTAAAATTACTTTGGAACTTTATATAAAAATTTATATTTGACCAGTTATTTAATATCTAAAAAAAATTACATTTAAAGTAACTCACCTAAATTGATTTACGTTTTTTAATACGAAAAATAATGCAGTTTGTTTGCAGAAAATAAAATTTAAACTGCCAAAAGGGTGCATTATATTGGTTTTATACATGGTCGAACTATCATTCTTAAACACTAATATCATTAAAAGAAACCTAAAAGATTTAATTTAAATATCATTTAAATTTCAAGTTAGGCTCGTTTTAAGAGCATCTATAATGATTCTTAAATATGTTTTTATCAATATATGAAAAGCATGAAATCCCCTTTTCTTTCAAAAAAAGTAGCAGATATAATGTTGTTAATAATTATATGTTTTTTGAATAATTGTGATACTTGTATTTACAAACAGAAATCAATGGGAATAATGATTAATTTTTCATAAGAGTTTTTTATCTAAATTGTATATTTTATTTTTTCAATGTAGTATTGAAATTCTATCGAGCCCGCTTTGTATCGCAGATTTTCTAATCTTTAATAAAACTTCTGCATACCTTTACAGGCACTAATCTATGTTTTTTACTATTTTGTGACTTTTGATTTGTTTCTTTTCTTTACTACTTATTTTATCTGGAATATAGCCTTACCTGTTTCTCCATCACTAATTGATTTATTTTATGATATTGGATATAATCTAGGTTGTTCTCATGTTTGTTGCATAAAAATATATCCGGAAAGCAATAGAACGCCTTTTGCAATATTAATTTTAATTTATCTTATTCTAAAACAAGAAATACTGTAATTTTGTTTTTTTGTCTAGGTTCAATGCTAACAATATTTCACATATACAAAAGCTGCACGATTTTACTCATTTTTGTGCATAAAACTTGCAAAATATGACTTTTATTTTCATATATTTTTTCTAGTATAATATATCAGTCAATAAATCAGTAAAAATCTATAAAAAGTATCAATTTTTAGTAAAAACTATTATATATTTAGGCTATAAAAAGTTAATAATAGTCAGTACGAATTTCGAGATATTTTTTTTATGAAAACAGTCTTTATATTTAGATTTTCTTCGCAATTTTATTTTTAATATTATAACTCCTTGACCAGAACTTTATTTCATCAAAAAAAATACTATTTCGATTCTTTATGCTTAAGTATAAATTAATTTTGTGACAAATTCCTGTACTTAAACATACAATTTTTTAGATGACGTAGATTAGAAACAAGATATAAGAAATAATATAATATGTATTTAAGTTTTTTTATTATGAAAAGGTTTATAAAAAATCAACTTATGATGTATCTAATTCTAAGTTATGTGTATAAAATCAAAAGGTGTTTACTAGATTTTATTCTATTAACAAATTTTATACAAGTATGATTTAGGGGGAAAAAAGACGGCATTTTTCGAAAATAAATATAAAACTGAACAGAAAATACATAAAAACTTTAAAATTACAAAAACTTGAGCAGATACATTTTTTCACGAATATAACACAAATTGCGCACCGTTCTCTTATCTCAGCGATTCATTACACTTCCATATCCACATAAAGGACAATATCCGATAGATTTACTACTGAATGGGCGATAATTAAAAGATGAGTTGTCGTATGGGTTTTTTTCACCATACATATTTGAGTTGTTCTCACTTGGTCCATTTTTATGATAGAATTTTCTGTTAGCAGCATGTTTTTTATGCATTCCCCCGCCATAAATCGCGCCTGCTGAATGAAAGCGATTCTGTGTCAGTCCCATTTTGTTGCTGGAATCTTTCTTGGGCATCATCTTTGTATGGCATAAATATAGAAAAACAAATAAAAATGAGTGCGTTAGTATCATAATATATTCTTTTTTATGTTTTAAGAATGGAATTAATAGATAAATAAAAAAATGCGAACTTGACATTTAAAACTTTATTACGAATTATTCGATAAAAAATCATATATCTAAATTTATTATTATATGTAAATGTTTCATAATATCTGAATTGTTAAGTTTGTGTGTTATAAAAAAATCAATATATCATGTTAAAAATCTTTAATAGATAAACATATATTTAATTATTTATTTCTGTGATGTATGAAAAAGATCATTCCTTTAATTAGAAAAATATGAGTTTAGTTTTTTTAACATATTTTTTTTGCATTTGATACTTTTTGAACTTTTAAATATACCACAAACGTGAAAAATAATAATAAAAACAGCAAATATCAATGTATTTTGGATATTAGGCAAAAAAAAAGATTATTTACTATATAAGGCAGTATAATAAGCTAATGGACTATAAAATTCTATTATTAAATGTTGTAAAATATTTTTTGGAATGCGCAAATGTACAAATCGTGTGTTTTACTTTTAATTTGTATTGTTTTTTGTTTCTTTAAAATAAAAAATATCAAAACTATGTTTTTTTTGCGCGATTTTGAGTAAATGTTAGAAATTTTATAAAATTTAAAATCTGCTCAATTTCTTCGACTATATTCTATTGAGCAAAATTATACTAAGTGCTATTTTGTTCTTTGATTAATACTTTTCCTATCATGTGGAAATTTTATTTATCATATTAACTTATTTAAAGCAAAAGATAATTATATAACCAAAATTTATTTTATGATAAAAAAAGTGTTTTTGATATATTTTTAATATAAACATTTATAATGTGTAAATTGGTGCTAAATGTCTGCGTATAACGGCGGTTCGATTCTATAGGAAAGCGCTAACGATTACTTGAGTCTTAAAGAAAATGTTACATCAAGGGTAAATTTGTTTTTTTTTTGAAAATTCTACATATTATATGATATTAAAGCATTTTTAAAATATTAGCTGTCTCAATATCTTTGTTAAACACTATATGGTTGTCTTATTTGATGTAAAACTTTGAATAAAGTCAAAATATTATCGAGATTCCTTTTTTCTCTTTAATTTATAGTTAATATATAAAACTTTTTTATTGAATCGGTTGGCGCGTATATCGATTGGTTTTCAATATAATTACAACTTTCCTCTGATAAATTGTATATCAAATTTATCTTAATAAGATGAAAATAAATAAATGGGGATCATGACATAAAAAAATAGTAAACCGCCTTTAGATGTCATTAATTTGGCAAGATGAAACTAAAATATCTTAAAATTTACTATTTAAGTCAAATTTATTTGTTTTTGTGGGTGAATGCTTTGCCTAAGCATAAAATATTTCATATATTCTTGATATCAATATTTAAAGAACAGATATTAGTTAAAACTTGTATATTCTTATCTATCTATAAATTTTTCTATAAAAATTTATCTCTATTGGTATGGTTTGGTATAAAAATCACGACTATGTCATCTTTTTACGCCTAATATGTTTTTAATATGACATTTTATACCATCATTTCTTTTGTATACACGAAAAATTAATAATCGAATTTTATTTTGTTTTAGTTAATTTTTTAAACTCTGATCTTTATCGCCATGTGATTTTCTAAAATACTATATGTATAGTATATAAGTTCATAGATTAGGTAATCATAATAATTATTAAGCAGCCTTTCTGTCTCAAACTATTAAAAACGTGTTATTACAAATTATTATTTATTTGTGGGTTAATTTTCTTTTTTTCAATTTAGAAATGATCAGCCCATTTTAAATATTGTACAACAACTTGATGCATCTTTTGACACCTTTCCCCTGAATCATCTTCATCAACTGCTCTTCTTCTCTTATCGTCTAGTTAATATCAACAATTATACATGATTGACCAGAAATATTTGTATATAATAAAAATTAAATCCACTTTTGCTATTAGGAATAGGAACCATCAAACTTATTAGTCAATAGTACTAAATTGCAAATAAAAATATATGCTATATTATATAATCTCAGGAGCATAAATACAAATGAAAGGCAATAAAAGTCTATCTTTCATGGAATTCTGTTGATACAAAACCCTAAAACTCAAAGATAAAGGTGTTAGCGGATAGCTGAATCATACAGAAAAAAAGGGAATTCTATTACAATTAGAAATATTTGTTATTTGCTTTATTCAAGATTGTAAATGAGGGGGGAATAAATAAAAGTATAAAAACTTTTCGTGGTAGAATATAAAATTAGCTTCTCAAATATATTTGTAAAAAAATTATAAAATATATTAAGTCTTGTAATTTTAGATTATTATCATAAAAGATTTTTATAGATCACTATAAATTTATTTGGTTTGATTTTTATCACTTGCATTTGAAACAAGACTTCTTCTATCATATAAACGACCCTCCTAGTTATATTTTATGGTACTTGAATCTTATGTTATATTATCATTTTCCTTTTTTTATCTTCTGTTATATATTTTTCTTTTTTTATTGCATTTTATGCTATTTGAATCTAACGTTATCATCATATTTTCCCTTTATTATAACTTCTTTATTAATATACCTAAATAAAAAACCGTGTGTATTACTATCCTAAAACATTGAAAGACTCTTAAAAATGTAATAAATAAAGATGTTCCTTTCGTGAAAAATATTCTTCTAATTTTATTCATTATAATGTGCTAGGTAAATACCTTTTTGTGTTTAAAACACATATTAGATCAATTCAAATTATAATTTTATTTATATTTAAATTATAATTTAAAAGTTGACTGAACGAAAAGGTGTTTTTCATCTTTCCTATCTTATTAGTTCGATTACATGATATAAATAAATACTATCATAGCTTTTTTGGTTTAAATCATTTCATTATAGCTAATTACAAGCTGATTGGTGTTTAAAAGGCGCACTTAATTGGCAGGCCCTTATAAAACTTCAATAAATAACCTTTTAAAAATCAATTATTAAATTTATATGCCATAAGATCGGAGATATCGAGAATATATATGATAATGGTTTGGATTTGATGTATTCACTGAAAATAAACCACGTTATGCGCAAAAGAGAAAATCTAAAATTATAATACCAAAATTAACTCATAAATACTAATATTAATTTTTTGGTTTCTGGGGAAAAATCCACAGTTTAAATATAAAACTAACACATAAAAAAAATCATGTTATTTGAATACAAGAAAATTTAAATAAATATAGATATTATCATGTCCAATAAATTTTCCTTAAGTAGCCTATATATCTTCTTGGATATAATAGTAGAGGATTTTTTTTATTTATAAACACATATTACGAATCGAACGTGAATATAATTGAAATTTTTAATGAATATGAGCTTGTGAATATTATATGTATGTAATGCATAAACATCAAAAGGAATTATTCATCGAAATATATTTATTTATGATACTGTATAGTTTTTAGATATATAAATTTATGTAAATAGACATTAACTGCAATATATAATGGATTAAATCATAATTCTTTCATCCTCTTCATATTTATGATCTTCTACGATATGCCTTCTTCTTTAGAGACTTATTGGGCAGTATTTTATTATAATTCCGATGTTGTGCGTGTATATATGCTCTTGTTAAGATTCCTTAAACTTTAATAAATATTTTGTGATATTTTCTGACCCCACCATCCCTTTAATGATGTATAGGGCTATTAAAAGAAATGACTAGTATAGATATTTTGGAACCCACGAAAATGGTTATAATTAAAATTCCCAGATGGTTAGTTTTCAGCAACGAAATTTACGAGGAAGGTGTTACTAAGGTGTCTTGTCGTGAAATCCGTACAAATGGGACAATATCGAATTCAAGAATTATTAAATTCAAAGATGGTAGTTATTTTTTGAAAATTGGAGATAAAATGTGGGCATTGAAAACAGTCAAAAATAATGTTCCGATGTATGTTGCTGAAAAAAAAGAAAATGTGGACAATGATAATTTTAAAATATATAAAAAAATTGATGAGAAGATGTTTATCGCAGAAATTTAAAAACAATAAATTAATGTTAAATTATCATTAAATTGTAAAATCTCTAATTATTTTATGGTGAATTGAAACGATTGTTCCATTTTTTTATATAATATTACACTTAAATATCTGATTACATGCTTATATATAAGCTTCACTATACTGGTTGATTAATTTGTATTTTTTTCTACTAAAAATTCGGCTTAAATGCTTTCTTCATATTCAAAATTTTTTTTTTATTTTTTTTACTAATAAGTCTAGAATCAAGAAGGTCGTTGAGTAGATTTAAAAGATTATGTTCTTAAGAAGTTTCTGCCAATTTTGACCTAAATGTCATCTTAAGTTTTGCTTGAATAATATTCAATTGCAAAAAATCCAATAAACATATAAAAAAACAGTGTTAAATTTTTCAATTATTGGATTTTTAACATATGATTTATGGGGTATTTTTGATTTTTTATAGGCATATTTGATTTGCCCAAATCACCTTTTATATAAATTAATATATATAATATCGCCCTTTTACACACAGTATTTATATTCTGATTTTAAATCAGTCATGTTGGTATTCTTTAAGATTTTTTTTAACAAAAAAAAATTAATTTATCGTTTTTATATTTTTAAATAAACAAGGACGCATTTATCTACGTGTAAAATTACTTTTATAAAATATCTAAATTGTGGGAAATTAATTAATAAAAGATTTGAAACTAATTATAATGATTTTAAACGTGTTTTTTTCCCAAATAAATTGATTCTTAAGATGTAATTTCCCATATTATCGTCCTATGATATTCCTCGGGTTCATCTTTTAATATAAATATGTTATAGCTTCTGAATTTCTTTTAAAGATTCAAAAAAAATCTAACATTTAAATATTTTTAAAAATTTAAATAAAAAATATAACTAAAATATATCATTGTAAAATAAAAAAAAGGCTAAATATTAGCTTTTAAATGCATAACTTAATTTATAACAAGATTATATAAATTTCAAATCGAAAATTTTTTTCTTAAAAAGAAAATTCATATCTTTAGAAAATATTTATCAAATTAATATTGAATAATTTCATAAACCATACTGCTTTTTTTTAATATTGTTCTAAGATTGATATTTTATAATAATTTCTATAATTTGCGTAGTTTATCTAGAATTTAATATTACCACATAATTTAAATATTATAATCGGATAGGAATTTTTTTTTTGTTACCATTCCGAAATAAAATTGCAAACTATTTCTGTGTTCAAACTTTTTAGTCAAAAAAAACACGGCATAAAATATTTTCCTATTAAATTGAATTACCTGATTGCGACTATTTATTAACACTGAAACTTTAAATAAAGTATCTATTTTTTCGCGCAAAAAAGTCACTAAATCAATAACCAATTTAAATTTATTAATTATATATTTGGTAAATAATCATACTTTAATTTATTATAAAACGGATGACAAAAACAATCAATATACATGCGGAAATAATAGGAAAACACCAATTTGGTATATATTGTATTTTATATGTAAAAAAGAAGTATAAATATTGTGAAAATTATATTACTTATGTTAAAAAATGTAAATATTAATATTTCTTATTTTTTTGAATTGATATAATATTTTAAAAAAAAAAGTTAATTTTAGTTTCTGTGTCAATTTAAAAATAAATAGTTTAATATAACAGATAGTTTTTTAATGTGAAATACGCGATTTCACTTTTCAATTCCCTTTAACACGAATATTTATTTTGCTTTCGTTTATGGGATTGTTTTCAAATCTGAAATTTACATAAATTATATTTTCAGTTTCATAAAAGCCGTGATTAAAACCTTTTATCTAATTTTCTTTTAGGTTTCCTGTTATTTTATGATTCGAAACGATATAAAAACCGAAATGTTTTTTTTTGCTTCTAAAATTAACGTTAAAGGCATATTGACCCAAATCAATTGTAATAAGCGTCTATTATTGCAAAAATTCATAATTTTGACATGACGTATTTAAATATGGTGTCTTTTCATTGATTCTGAGGTTATATTTGTTTTATAATACATAAAAGGTTCGCCTTTTTAAAATTTTTATATATAAAATGTAAAAATTAAGATTACCTTGTGTTGTTTTTAAAAATTTTAATGCCATTCATTTTAACGCGATTTTTTCCCCTAGGGTCTTAACAAATTTAAACTAAAACCATCATTGCTAAAAACGGGAATCATAACTTTTGGATTATGCTATTCAATTAACCTATTTAGTTCTATTAAACCCTCTGCAAGAAATTTTTAAATTATCAAGATGGTAATATTTACGCCTAGTTACAAGGGTTACGCTACAGTTATACACCAGCACACGGTAAAATTAAGCTTTCGGCATATATATCCTTATTTATGATTTCAAAATAGCCGACTTAATTACGAAACCCAACTGCAAGTTAATAAAGTCTCTATTACTATGAATTAATGTTCTCAAAACTTGGGATCACATCAACTTAAATAAAAAATTATTTTAAAACTATCTTCTCCATATTCTACAGAACCATATTATCTATGAAGATAGCACAATAAAATATATATTCCATAACGTAAACAATTGCATAAAAAAACAAACTTATTGGGGCCTTTAAAACGAAAATTTTCTTTAAAATGTACTTCTAGTAAAAAAAATACAAATTCATCTTTTTATTAAATTATCATAATTAAAAATCTTTAACAGAAAATATAAATTAATTTATTTCTTTACTATAATTCTGAATTTTTTTATTTATTCATTGGGATTAAATTATTATGCCTTTTATTTAAACGTGTATATATGATTGTTTGGAATAGAATTAGATATAAATAAATATTGATAAGCTGGTAAAATATGCTTTATATGCGTACTCTGTACAAAAACCGTAGAATACATTCCTTAAAAATTAATTTTTTTTAATTTTACAATTTATTGGATTTTTCTATAATTTTTATATTTATAGGATGGTATGGTAGACTGCTTGTTAAGTAGGCAATGATAGACATGTGCTGAAACAATTTGAACGAATTGAAATTCTCAAAAAAAGAAATTTAGATCTAAGTTCTATTTTTTTATCATTTCAAATATTTTTTTCAATGCTTATTCTTTCATATGCATCAAAATTATAATATAAAGGTACAATTTATGAACTAACGCGTATTTGAATTCGATCGTAGGGCTTAAAATGTTAATCACAAGTAATCTTAATTTGAAACAATAAAAAAAATTATAAAAAATATAAAAAATTATTTTTATTTGTGATATAGTTTCAACATTTTCTAGTTATAGCCTAAATTGGATTAAAAATTAAAATAAAACTCATATAAGTTCGATTCTGGGTTTATGATTACATAAAAACAAACATAATAGTATGAATTTATTAAGTATTTAGGTTTAATATTAAATCCCATATCTTATATTTATAAATATAATAAAAGTGGTCGCGAGATTTTAATATAATCTTTGTTTGGGATTTTTTCCTGTTATTAAATATATTTAGAAGATATTGGTTCTAAACTTCCTTTTTTGTGTAGTTTTTCATCGGTTTATTTTTTAAAATACAATTTGAGCAATCTAAATTATAATGAAATACAATCTTCATCTGGCAAAATTTCAAATTCCTGAATTAATTTTTTTGTTAATGCCTTATACAAAATATTTTTCTATATTCATTACAACTATATAATAATTCATTTTTTTAATTTTTCAAATTCTTCGATTTAACAAGGGCACATTTCGCATCAAGATTTTTTAAATTTTGTGGTTCCATTTTTATTGCATCGTCCCAATCTTCCGGATCAAAATCATTGTTACCCATATTTTTTGAATTAATGGGTACTGTTTGATTGTTATAGTTTTCTCTAATGCTATTATCACGGTTATTACTCTTATCTGCAACTAGTTTAAGCTTGTTTAAAATTCCTGGTGGAAATTTTCGACCACACTCACATCTATCATCTAAATTTTCATTTGGGTTTATAGATGGTGAATTATTCATGGAATTTTGAACTTCTTGAAGTCTAGGCTCTTGTTCTTGGGTCTCATCCGGGAGGTTACTAAAATCTGGTTCTCTGTCTTGGATCATGTGTGATTGTATATCTTTATTTTCTGGCACTTTATTTGTATCTGGTAGATCGTTCTCAGAATTAGAAACCGGATGGCGCAGAATTTCGGTCGGTACTGTATCATTCATACATACCTCTTCTATCTTGTCTACATTTTGTGGCACACCTTTAAAAGTAACATCTTCAACTTTTTTCTCATTAGGTTTTTCTTTAGAAGTATACGGCAGAATTTCAAACAATTGTGAACTATTAACTTTTTTTAAATTACAAACTTCTACTTTCAATCTCCCTGTTTTGACTTTATCTGAAAAAGTCAAGCAAAATTCTCCCGATTTTATTGGATTGATCTTTTTTTTAGAATAAATAACATAAAAATTTCCTTGCTTCTTTTGTATTTTCCATATTCGACCTTTAGCATAATCCTTTTCACAAACCTTCAATTGCATAAAAGAAGAACTGAAACATAATTTATTATTCCCAACTGTTATATAGTATTTGTCCTTTGTTACTTCACTTATTATTGCGACATCGTTGGCTGTGCTGAATTGGCTCGAATCAACTAATCCAAAGCTTTTTAAATCATTTATGTAATTTAGTTTTAGATTCGGTGCGTCTTTTGGAATTATAATCATCGGATTATCCTCGAATGGTTGTTTATTCATCATAGCCTGCAACAAAATAAAGATGTACATAGATTATTCGTAGTCTTGAATTTTTATTAGCTTTTTTATGAAACAAGAAAACTCAATGACCATCAAAAATTTTTAACATCGTAAAATCAATAACATTCTGAACATATAATAAAAATTATTTTTTAAATGCTTTGAAAGTTTTATTACAATTATATATTAATCTAGATAGATGAAATATAAAAAATTCTTATTATTAGATCGCTATAGATTGTTTTATGAAAGGCCTGTAAATTTATTATTGCTTCTACATATTGTATTAATAATACAAAAGGTTCTTATGAATAATAATTTTTAATGGTTAAATTTATTTTAAACAACCATTTTACAGCAAACATACATTTTATCCCTTTTAAAAAATGAAAATATTTTTTTTTACTCATTAATTATTCAAAAGATAATTTAGATTGTAATTTGTTTCTGCATGTATTATTATGATCTATCTGATGCATAAAATAGGTTTTGCGTTATTTATAAAGCTAAGAGGCAAATTATTGATATTATTCTATAAATATGGTCTTTCTGCCAAAAATAAACATTATGTTTTTTATATAATACAATATTTTTCATGATTTATGCACAAAAAATGATACGATAAATACTCTTAGGTGTATATTTATGCTTTTTTTGAAATTACTTTTAATTATAAAAATTAAGGTCGCATATTAGATATCGATCATAAGAATTCTAAAGTAATAACATGGAGCGAAAAATTTTACTTTATATATTATTTTGGCTTATTAATGATTATAATTAACTGATATTGTATTATGTGTATTCTAACTTTGTAATCATAAAATTAAGACATAATGAAATTATCCGCTTTTTTTTAATGTATTTAAAAGATGAAATAATAAGTGTGTGTAAGTACATATTAGCATGGAAAATCATTTTTGTGTATATTTAATATATGAAATATTTATTTTAGAAAAAAGCATCCTCCATAGTTATAAAACTACGAAAAAATTTATAATAAGTTGCTATGAAACGATTTTATGTATGACATCTCTAAAATATTGCTGAAGAACATTAAAATTATAGTAAATCTGTGTTTTTAGCTAAATTCTTTCTATGTTATAAAAAATAATTTTTTTTTAAATTATCTTAAAGCATAAGCTGAATTCGTATTTCGTTGTTTTTGAGGTGAATTGTATTTTTTTATCAAGAATAATTTTATAAAATATCAAAACTTCAATATTAATAGTCTGTAATCATATATACATACCATAGATAATTGATATTTTTAAAAATGGGTGTATCCTATAATATCTATCACTAAAAATATACATTTTTTTAGAGGTTTTTAAAGCACTGAATGCAATATAAATGTTTCTGAACTAGATTCCAAATGATCAAATTTTTAGATCTTACAAATAGTATGTAGTGTTATGAGAGACCTAGAAATCCCAAAAATTTTTATTTTGTAGAGACCGTAAAAATACAAATATATAGATATACAGTAAAATTTTGAAATAAAATATTATATATTTATATATTGTTTTATATTTCTTGATTTTCTAAGAAGGCCCTTTATTTATATATTTTCAGATAAAAATCATGATCTTGATGATATATATATAGAAATTTAGATTTGATATAAAAATGCACTGACTCATGCAAATTATAATACAAGCATAGTAATCAAACTAGATTATTTGATTAGAATAAACGGAAGTGGTATTTATTTAGCTGGAAATATAATATAAAATAAGGGTAAAATAGTAAATTTAACTGTATTAAAAGGGAAAATTTAGTTCTTTATATAACATACAATCCTCTAGACCCATTCCTAATTAAAATAGCAAAAAAAACAGAGCTAAGCTAAAAACTATTATAATCTAGTAAATCATTTCAATAATTTATAAATCACGCGTGAAATAGACCTATATTCATCTGCAAAAAAATTAAAAGGATATACAAATAATTTATTTATTATAAAAGAAGTTTCGTTTCTACACTTTATCTTCTTTTTCTTAGTTAAGAACGACAACATCAGCCTTTTAACTTTCTTTGTATATTTTATCAAGTTTTCATCAACTCTCACCATCCGGTTTTAGTCACTATAGGATCCACAAAAATTCCCAATTTATTTGGAATTAAATTAATGTTAAATCCTTTGCAATTTGTTATGATTTGTTCTGTGTCAGAGAAAAAAGCTTAAAAAAATAAAATCGCTTAGAGTTTCCTTTAAACATATTAGATATGTTATCAATAATTATTTCGAGAATTCTAACATTAAAAACCATTTATAATAATTATAACTCAAATTTAAGAGCTATTTATACTTTTTTTAAATTAATGATTATTTATAGTATAGCAAATTGAGCCATAATTTGATCACTCTGATGCCTATATTAATTTATAGACTTTATTTCAATATAATGTAAAGTGAATTACCCATAAAAAAAAATTGACGGCTGACTTCAGATTTTAAAAAAAGTTTAAATGTCTCAAAATATAGTTCTTCGTTTACAAATGAGTTTATATTATAAAATTTTTGCAATTTATCTTTTATATTATTAAAACAAAGCCGAATATAAGCATGTTAATATTAAAATTGTCTTTCAATAATCAAATTTAATCTTTACACTTTGATCAGTTCTAACCACTACCGCTGCAACATGTATTTATTTTAAATGAATTTCAAAAAGAAACCTAAAATATAAATTTACTAAATATAAAAATACTTATTGCATAATCTTAAAAAAAAAATTAATTTTACAACAGATACTAATTATATACGCAAAGATCATAATTGATGGTTTTTAGGGCCGTGTAAATTTCAATCTTTTATATTTCTAAAAACAACCCTCTTATGTATAACAAAGTTGTATCTAAATGTAATCAAAACACATACTTGAATAAAATATTATTATAACTTTACTAAGTTTTCAAAAAATAAGTTTATATAACTCTAATTGATAAAAAAAACCTAGTTGATTAACCGATTTCTATTGATTAAATTCAAAGTAGATCTTAGAAGATCTTTTTTGCAAAGATTTAATCTCGCGAAGTTTTAAAACAGTATATTTTCGCATAAAAATAACTGTTATAGGCACACCAGGGGGCTAAATGATTACGTATGATTTTACAAAAAGATATTATAAAAGTTAATAAAAACATACTACAAACGAAGCGAGAAACGTAAATAGAAAAACATAATCTAATTTATTATTTTAATGCAAAAATAAATTTTTGGAATATTTTAATTTTTTTTTGAGTCTATAATTATAAGATTCCATAAAACTTTTTTAAATATTTTTTTTATGATTAAAAGATTTATATCAAAAGACTATTCATATGAAATGTTACATCTAGTTCTATTATTAATATTAGCCTTGCTCAAAATATTCATAGTATTTGTCTTTTTTACTCAGAAAATCATGTGTTTGTTGCATCAAAAACTTGTTAATCCAAGGGTTATAATATGTTACAAGTGGATTTCTATCTGGCGATCTGCATGCTAAAATAAAAGTAAAGGGTGAAAAAATAGTTAAATATAATATAGAAAGTACAAATAAAAGGGTTTTTACACTTCTATCATTAATTTTGATTTAATAAAAAAAATTGTAGAATATTCATTTTATGCATATAAAATCTGTTCTATGATATAATAATTGATCGATCGACATACTATCTCAATTTAAATTTATAAATTAATATTTGATCTTTTATTATATTTAAAATGCATATAAAAATTATAGTCACACAATAAAAATTCTAGTAAAGAAAAAATAAATGTAAAACTAAAGAAAAAAATAAATTATAGACATCAACAATTTGTACTAAGAAAAATATTATTAATACGAAAAATAACATCCATTAGTCAGAAAAAAATTTCATACGTAAAGAAATAATAGTGCATATGTAACTTCTGAAATAATATTTGGTTTTATTGTACGATTTGAATGTATTTTAAATACAATAAATACATAAAGAAAGTCATATTACAATAACAAGAACTATTTTTTAAAAAAATGTCCTTTATTGTACAATAAATCGAAATAAAGACTCGAGATGTTGCTCAATGTAAAATTAAAAAAATAATTCCAAAGGAAATTGTAAATTGAAATGTGTAATAGAGACACGTAAATTGTATATTGCCTAGCTAGCAGATGCAAAGTAATTTAGTGTCATTATTACAGTAAAGACATTATTAAGTGATCATTTTATGCATCCTAGGTTCTTAAGATAATTAAGAAATAACGTCGATGTAGAAAATCTTTAAAAGAATTGATCTGGAAATTTAAAGGAATCAATACCCAGAATTATAGGCTGAAATGCAATTTAAAGTAGGCATATGTGGTTCGCATAATCGATCCGTATTTTTTACAAATAATAAATACGATAGATTTTTAAAAACATAATTCAAAACAGCAAATACGGAGTTTGTATAAAAAGAATATCGAAAAATTAAATATTCCTTTTGAAATCGCCATCGCTTTTTATAATGCATACAAGTAATTTCTATATTTTTTTAAGTATTATATTTTGTCCCTGAACACCGTACATTGTGCATAATAAAGTTAAGAATACGAACAAAAGCGAAACAATAGGCAAAAACAACGCCATTGTATTTATGCCTGAGAAAAAATGTTGTGATAGTATATCGAAAGATATATGATAAAAATAAGTTGACTCATGTCATATTTAGAGAGAATCTTACGCTTTTCTATGTTATAAAAGATAATAACAATAAAATACATCTGTTGATATGAATTTTAATTGTCTATGTAACACTTGGAATATTTTTATTGTGAAATAAACAATATTTATTTTTTATATCATTTTCATTTGTTTATTCAGTTTGATTTTCTCTATAATTTTTTAAAATTTTTGTAGTTCAAAAAAATTAATTCTAATGTGATGTATTGAAGCTTTTATACCATATTGCATTGGATTTTATGACTTAAAATAAATTGTCTTGCTGATATAGCAAGATTTCGATGTATATTGTTTTAATTATGTTTATTACCACAGTTTAAAACATATTTGTTAGTCCTATACTGTAGCTGGTTCGTGTTACCTATTTAAATGATATTTATTATCCAAAATAATATCAGACTAAATATAAAGTAAATAAAATTTTCAAAATATTTATGATACAATATTTTTACGGAAATTTTTTCTATTTTTAGCAAGATTTCTCCATCTAGTATTCATGTAAACTATTTATCATTATCTTAAAAATTTAATGCAAAACTTGCAATATTTATATATATTTTCAAATAAAAAGTTATATATTTATTGCGTGATATAAACAAAAAAACCAATAATTATTTATATAAATTGTTAGAAAAATGCAAAATGTGTGAGATTCTGACTTCTAAGGGTATGATTGGGATATTCTAGCTGCAGAATGTAAAGTTTCATATTTTTGTTTGATGTGCACTAATGATTTTTATTGAAGAGGACTGTTTAAATTTCTAATAATTCTTGCATTTTAAATATATGTAATTTGAGAATATTCAAAAAAAATTGTCCGTAGATTATTTTTTTCAAAATAAATTTCTTAAATTACAAAAAATTATAAATTAGTCTTTGTAAAGCATCAAAAGATGTTGAAAGTATAAAAATTAATGATTTAACCCAGTAACTAAAGATAGGCATTAACTGACTACTGAATATTATGATGTGTACATGAAAACATAAATAACGTTAGAGCTGAATGCTATTCATTACAAAGAAAATGTAAAAAAGGATAAACTTTTTCTTGTAGAGAAATATTTAAATAACAGAATTCAAACGTATTTTTTGTGCATGACGCCTAATCATCCAATCTATTTTGTTACTCTGAAAAACTAGATTCAAAAGGATCCTATATATGCGGGAATTTAATTATCAAAATCCATGCGTTTCTTTCATATTAATTACAATATATAAATATACATTTATCATATAGCAGCTTCGACATCTATCTGTGTTATCAAAAAAATAGAGTATATCAATAAATAGATAAAGGCACTCAATAAAATCTCAAAGGATATGATTCTATTTTCAAATTGATTTATATTTAGCAATACGCGGTTTTATAGAATAATTTAGATCTAAATGGAAATAAATTTTGTTTTTTATAACAAAACCACAACTTAGATTTTGTATCAGTTTTTATCATCTGTAATACGCTAGTTAGGATATTAAAAAAAATATAGAAAATAATCTATAACGGCTAAAAATATTGGTATTTATTGCTCTGATTTTACAATATTCATATTTTTAGGAATTTATAATTGAAATTCATTATAAGTATTGTATTATTATTAAAAAAATTCAACATACCTTTATTATGTAATAACGATTTTTGCATTTTAAAATTTGAAAAATACTTATATCTGCATTAAAAAAACTATAATTTTAACATATTTTTTTTGGATCTAAATTGATCCTATAAAAAATTTATCCATCCAGTTAATAGATGAGAATATGATCATAGTATGATATTATAATTTAAAAAAAATCATTTACTGGTTTCGTAAAAACCTTTTCATTATTTTTCAAAATGATATTACATATTGAATAATATTTTACTTGTAAAAAAAATATGTCTTTTCTTTTATATTGCATAGAATTTACCTAAATATTAGTAATTAAGCAAATGGTTTTTTATATTTTGATTTAGGTTTAATAATTTTTCTTTGGCTTTTAATAACTGAAGCACATAAAATCTGACAGATCAACAATATGCTATCATCGATCTATAAAAATCAAACGATTCAATTTTGTTTAATTGTTCATTAAAAATAATTTCCGTCTTTCTTTGCCTTTTTAGATATATGTAGAATAATTTAAGAAATAAATCGGGGAAAGGGGTATATATGTAAAAGGTATTATATTTAGCAATTTTAATCAGTTGAAGTGTTTTATATATCAGGTTTATTATTTTACTAGATTACTAAACTCACTGAAGTGTCGCTTTTTGCCTTCTCTTCATTGATGCTGCTTTTTATCGCAGCCTCAACAATTTTTTTCTTTTTTATGCTGCTAACAATATATGCATTTAAAGCTGGACTGTAAGAAGAATCCCGTAGTGTTTCTCGTACGGCTACGTTCCTGTATGCTTCATCTGCTATTTTATCGAAATAAGCTTCTTTTAAAGCTTTATCATGGATTTTTTTGTTTAATTCTTTGACATCCTCTTCAACTATTTTTTCCAGGAGCATTTCTGGTGTGTATTTATCTTGATCACTTCTTTCGGTGAGATAATATATCCTATCTTTCTTGGGCTTCTCGCCTCTCTTGGTTGTCACAAGAACTAAGCCTTGTATAAAAGAAAAGAAATATCTGGTTTTTGTATGCATAAATTTTTTTAGGTGATCATAGATTTATATTTAATTCTAAAACTCAATTGTTTATCTAAAGATTATATATCATAATATAAAAAAAATATTTTACTGTTTTGTGTTTCAAATTAGATACACGATACCCTATTTATTTGCAATTTGTATTACTATTTTTATAAGTACTACATTTTAGCTTATGAATATTTATTTAGAAACGCTGGCTTCTTAATATAAACTTAAATGTTCTTCTCTGCTAAAATACAATCTATATAAGTTAGTTTTACATATTTTGTGGATAGAATATTATATATATGAAATATATCTCTTATTGTCGAAATCTAGATCTTACTTTTCTTAAGATCTTAATTTTATATTTTAAGCTTTATAAAACTCATTTCCAAATAATTTTGCGTTGAAACACATTATAATCATATCATTCAAGGTTGGTGTGATGATTTCATAGATGTATGTGATTAATGGGTTCCCGATTATAATCAGCAGCATTATAATGGTTCAAAAAACCTTATGTTGTATTATATTTTCATTAGGAATGTTTAAAACCTTTTTAGACTAAAAAAATATTTTCTGAAACTATACAGCATTTTTTATCTATATTTATTGGTGATTTTTTATAGTAAGTCGTCAGGCGTGATAAAATAGTGAACGATTTTTTCTTAAAAATATAAAATATGCATGATATATTTTTGATTTTACAATTTAAGTAGTAAAGTCTAACATATTTATTCGAATGCTGTACTTTAAAAGATTTCTCTAGCTTAATTTTAACTTTTATTATAATACAGAGTAAGTTGTTTGTTATGGTATTTTCATTATACGATTAATGTATTTTATAATAATTTTTATATTTTTTCAAAAATAGTTGTGATCATATTAATAATTCTAGTTTAATGTATCTAATTTAAATTTATCTATTTTTTACGAGCAGATTTCTTTGATTAGTCTATAAGCATGTTTACCCATGAATCAGAAATTATATTTTGTTTCAAGACTAACCCTTTAACAATCACATAATTATACTACATACTTGTATTTATAGAGATTGTCACACTCTCAAGAAAAAAAAGATTTTTTAGCTGAATAAGTCATAATTCTATGGCTTTTGATATAATACATATCTAAAAAGCAAAAAATTACGGTTGTATTAACAATCGGAGAAATCTTGCAAATAACCGTATTACGTTCTGTAATTTTAAAAAATATAAGTCTCGTTTAAAACTTGTAGAGCATCTTGCTGAAATAATTATTTAGCTAAACTGAACAGGGACTAAACTATAAATTTACTAAAAATATTTCTAGAACATCATTTTTGCAATTTTTTTCGCCGACGTTGATTGTATTATTCCAGTTTTTTTTTTGGAAAAATTTTCAATATTTTTTGATTCATCATAACACGAATTCATAATTTATAAAACTATTCTATGTATAATTCGTTCGTAATATGTCACAAATTTTTGTTTTATTAAATTACAAAAAAAAGAGATACAAGATTTCTTTCAATAAAACCAGATGCAATGGGTTTAAAAGAAAAATATGTCTATATTATAGAATATATTAAGTATTTGGTGCACATATATTCTATAATTAGATATCTTTTATATTTTTCTTGTGTAATTTTTGAATATAATTTGTGGTGAAAAAATACGTTATCAAATCAAAAAAAAATACTTGTT
This sequence comes from Rhyacophila brunnea, assembly GCF_057557595.1. Taxonomy (NCBI): domain Eukaryota; kingdom Metazoa; phylum Arthropoda; class Insecta; order Trichoptera; family Rhyacophilidae; genus Rhyacophila; species Rhyacophila brunnea. The sequence continues at coordinate 124,920 of NW_028233338.1, read as the reverse complement.
TTTGCAGATGCTCACTTTGCTTATTTTTTTCTGTTTCCGCTTTTAAAAATATTTTCGGGTTTCGTAACACCAAAAATAAATACGCATGAAGTCTGATATCTATGCAAATTTAAGTGGCCTATAAATTAATTACATTTAAAAAATGGATTTGGATATACGTTTAAGGGTACGGTTTATCTTAGTAATTTTTACTTCTTTTCGACCAATAAATTATATAGAATACACAATAATGAAGGCCATTTACTGGCTTTTTTCTTCACATAATTTTTGAATCCTTTATTGAATAATGAACTTACTAGTTTTTACAACTAGTATTGAACAACTTATCCGAGCTTATGAAAATGCCTTTGAGAATGTACCAAAAAATAGATCGGAAAATATGGGGGTATTTACTTCATAAAAAAACATGTAAATTTTTTCAAAATTTTCTATATATTTATGACCTGCAATCTTGAAAAGAATTGCATATGGTATAGTGACTGGTTTCCTATAGTGTAACTGCATTTTATAAATAATTAAAGGGTTTCTAGAAATGCTGGACTAAATTAAAATTCAGTAAGAGGAATTTGTTTCTATTCAATTTAAAAATGCTATTTTTTATATATTGATCAATGAATTTGCACTTCTTTTGTTCAACTGAATTTTATAGTTTAATAGCAAATTTGATAAATATTATTTAAGCTTAAAATATATTTTTATATTTTTCCTCGCACGTTAGAAAGAAGAAAATTGAACTCATGTATGTAAAATATACATATGTTCGATAATTTTATTATCTCTTTGTTTTATTAACATAAACCACATAATAAATTTCTATAAATACTTTTAGGCGTTAAAAAAAATTTAATTATGAATGGAAAGAGTTTATAGCAAGACAAATATACTTTATAAAAAGTATCTCAAGTTTTTTATATAACTAGTGTTGTATTAGATTCAGAATGTATTTGTGCCAAGATTCCCGGATTTAACTTATAGTTTTTTGACAGATTATTGACGTTTTATGAAAAACAACAATTTTGAGTATTCTTTTAATAATAATTATAAGATAATGGTATTTTCGACTGATATTTTAGGAAGAGGTTATCCCAATATTTAATAAATCTCAAAAAAATTTGAAGAAATGTGATGAAAAGCATCTATGTATATTTTATTTTATGTTGAAAAATAAATATCATAAATACATTTTTCAATCTTATTATGCATGTTATCATCAAATATAAGCACATCTGATTTTAAAATAAAACAAAGGATGGGCTATATTTTTTCAAACAGGAAGATACCATATCGTGTTTCACATTTTACTTAAGAATTTAAGAAATATAATATAATAATTAAAATGACATATTTAAAAGTTTATTTATTGATATTGAAAGCTTATATTGTAAATTCGTCTCTTATTGAGCTTTTACCATCAACTGGTTTGAATCCAGCTCCAAGGTTAGTAGCTCAGAGAGCGTTGGAAAACGAGATCGCCGATGAAATTGAAACTCAAAACGTACAGAATCTAGCTCTTGCAAGTGAAATGCAGAAAGAAGCCAACGAGGGATGGAGGAATGCTCTAGCTTCAGAAGAAGCTGCTATTGATGCCGAAGCTAGTAGAAGAGTAGCTAGAGCTGCTGCTGAAGTCGCTGAAAATAAACAAGCACAGGCCGATGCCTTTAGAAAGCAGGCTATTGGAAATGTTGGATATAATGATAATTAAGGGGATCAGTCCTAAATAATCTGTATTTCAACATAACAACTAAAATAAAGGATATTGATTATATTGAAGAGCCATTATTTGCCATGGGAAACTTTCATGGCTAGTATTTTTTTAATAGGTGTTACCCAATATATGTGCAAAATCTTTAAAAAACTTCTTTTGAATATAAATTTTTAGAATGGTATAGGGATATAAAAATAATTGAATAATTTGGTCATGAACTATTAATAAGCGAAGGGTTGTAACTACATTATTTATGTTCGATTAATATTCCCTAGAAAAGCGCAGTAATAAAAAAAATTGAAGAAGCTTATCAGCAAAAAAAGAATGCTTAATTTCAAGAGCGACCTTTCCCAAAAACACTGCAGAACAAAAATAAATTAGAAATAAAAAAAAATATATATAAATAAATAAATATTAGTATAGGTTAGAAAAAGGTTTATTTAAAATACATTGTATGTGCAATAGCTTGACAAGACACTTGAACTCATTTCATTTGAGATAAGAAGTGCAGTTGATGAAGACAGATCAGTGGGAAGGTGTCAAAAGATGCATCAAGGAGTTATATAATATTCCCAATGGGCTGACTACGTCTAAATAGATAAAATTTTCAACAAAGAAACTTTACTCATAAATAAATCAATTTTATTGTGCTCAAGCGAATAAAAAAATATTTTGATGTGATAATACACAAGTTTGTTTCTAGAACCAATATCTGTGAAATGTAAATCACTTCAAATAAAAACTTTTATATTTTGCAGTTATGTGACAAATTTTCAATTTAAAAACTTCTTTTACGTGAATAATTTAGCAATAGTGGTTGATAAATCTAAAAATGATGGATTTTGAGTCATAAGCTTTTGTGGTCTTCAAACCGTTCAATCTACAATTAATTTTATTGGGGTATAGTATTCCTTTTCTGATCATTCTTGTTCACAAAACATATTACTACAATTTATTATGATTGAATTACTTGAAAAGTTCACACCATCGAGAATCAAAAAAGTAATCTAGTTTATTTTCGTATAATGTAACTTATAACTCTCGTGAAATAATAGACGCATTATTTTTACGTTAAACATTTTTTAGTATATTATTAGTGGATCTTTTGTGTATTCACAAAATACTTTAGACACCATTGTGAAAATCAAGGCGAATACATACCAGTCATTAAAATGATGTCGAAGGTACTGAAATCCTAGTATTTTGAAGATAACATTTCTTCTACTAATTTTGCTATTTTCAATATCATGATAATTAAAAATGAATAATTTATAAAATAATAACTGTGTTTCGAAAGTTGTAGATCTGGTTTGAGGGAAACATGATAAATTTTTATTTGTGGTAATTTATTTACCAAAAATATCTTAAATTGCAAACTAGTGTTTTTCAATCTCTCAGATAATCGCAAAAATTGTGGTAAAGGATAGATTAAACCTTTAAAGTTTATCAATAGATATTGGATTTTAGTAACATACATTCTGTACATATGATGTTCGTAATATTTTCATATAACTTAAGAAGAATTGTGGCTTATTTATCTAGTGGAATAAATAAATCAACAAAAAAATAAAAACAAATTTTGGTTTAATGTGATGAATTTTTAAGAGAAGATCTGAAAATATATTTACAAATAGTAGTTTAATTCGTAATAATATAAGATTTGTCATAAAAAGGTTTATGATACAAAGGTTTAGTTAAATTATTGATGAGTAATAAATTGTTTTATTATTTTATATTTGAATTTTTTATAAATACAGCTCATACTAATATGATTTTATTAAGTTAACATCATTTTTAATGTGAACTCTTTGTTTTGAATTAAAAGATTGTCATTAGATATAAATTGCTTGAAAAAATATGATCAATAAATAAAATCGTTAAAAAACTCTAACGATTTCAGAATTTTTCAGCCTCATAATAAGAGTTATAAAATAACTTGGGTATTATCTGTGTTTTTTTGAGGATAAATATGATAAAAAGTTGACATTTAGAAGAGAATAAGAGCATAAAAAAACTAAAAATAATTTATATTAATAGAATATAACGATGAAAAAATTAGATATGATTTAAATACTTTTAAATGTAAATACGCAATTACCTAAATAATAGTGAAATTCAAGTTATGATGTATTGTCTTGGCTGATATATAAAATTACATATATTTTAATGATTTTCTAATGAAAATACTATGCTTTTTAGCTATGAAACAGAAAAAAACTAAAACACAAGAATTTATATTCAAGAAAATTTTGATTTCTGCAATAATAATTTTATTTGCACTAAATCATATAAATCTATTAAAATTCAAGCTAGAATATAATTTTTAAAAATCACAAACTTGAAGTTCTCTATTTTTTTTTGATTGTCTTTAAAGGTTTTAATGTGTAAATTCTTCTTGAACTTAAAAAAAAGACATATGTAAAGCACGTATTTTAGATATTAGTATAATATGGGTTTCAATTTATTTAAAGGTGTAAAATAGTAGAAAACAAGATTTATTAACTTAAAGTATATTTAAATCTACAGCTATAATTTTTTTTGATCGATCATCTTATTAATATATAAATGTATATATACTAAAATACACATTATTAATTCAAAATACAAGACAGAATATATATAGGTTATTTCTCATATGAAAAAAAAACCCTACCCGTAATAAATTTTAAAATAGATATATCAATTAATTTTTATAAAATATAAGTTGTGAATTTTTGGATAATGCGCTGTCCGAAAGCTTTTTTTATACAATGAATAAAGAAAATAGAACTTTATATTATTTATTGTTTATTCTTCATAACAAACTGTTAATTTATTATTTATTAATATGCGCTTTTATGCTTTAAATTTATTTAAATTCATAAATTATATTTTAGCATAAATTTAGTTTCTATATTTTTCAGATTATAATATATGCATCAGGATTTTTTTAGTTAAAATTACCCGTAAAAATATTTTTTCGTTCGATGCAACTTATGTAAAAAAAACGTGGATATTTTTTGGTTTTATTATAAAAATTTAATTTTAGAACAAAAAAATACATGATATCTGTTGTACGTGGTAATATTAGACTTAAAACTCGGATTAAAAATACCATAAACAATATATTTATACGATTTTCTTTATATATTGATAAATTTTATTAGCTATATACAATATTTTTAGATAATATATAAGTATTGATGCAAATAACGATTAAACTGCTTTAGAATCTACAAATAAGCTTTTAATTTTTTAGAAATATAATTAAGGTATAATGAAATATGATATAAAACGCAATACTTTTTTTAAATCTTTTTATTTTAAAGCCCACATTTTGAAGATATTGAAATTTTTAGCTATTATTTTATGTCTCGAAGAAATAAAATTTGTTTAAATCAAAAATATAAACTTATATTTACTGTTTATAAAGTAATGGATCTTATTTTTTTAGATATTTTTTAATAGCTGTTTTTGAAAATCAATCACACAATAAAATATTAAAAATAATTACATATCTTTATATCTGTAAGAATATCTTTTTTGATAGTTTCGCGTAATTTAAATGATTTTATCAAAACGTTAATAATTTTTTAAAAATTATTTTGCGCTCAACAATTAATAATTACCGAAAAGCAGGGCTACTCTGATTAATTTTAATTCATAAAAAAATAATTAATATAATAAGTATCAATGGTATTATACTGTATTTTTATGGTAAAGTTATAAGAAATACTATTATTTAATAAATATTCTTATTCCATTAAATTCAAAATCCTTCAAAAAGACAGACCTGCAAAGGGGTGTTAAGGAGCTGAAAAAAGAAATTAAAAAAAAGATCAAGATTTTAAATGCATGGATTTTTCGATCATAAAATCTGTATGGGAATTAGCTTATTACATGCTGCAAATATATGGTTAAGGGTAGTGTATGGCTGATGCATGCTTTTTTCGAGCAAAATGCATTCATGAAATTTTTTCTTTTTATATTTTTTTCAACATTTTTAAAATAATTTAATACATAATATTTATATGCGACAAAAAATATCAGGGTCATGTCTTAAGGAAATTTTACATTTAAGCATTAGTTACTATGTTAATAAGCTAATTTTGATATTTATGGTTAGAAAAAAGAAATATATACAATACATGACATAAATGATGCATCTTGAAATTAAATATTGTCGTTAAAAACACGGTAAAATAATATAAGGGATTATGATTTGCAAAGAAGTTTGAAAATGCCAACAAACAATAATATTGAGATAGAAAATTACAAATAAAGATTATTGAATCAAAATAGTAATATAATATGGTCTAAACGAAAGACTTATTTGCTATTTTTTTACTAAAAGGCAAACTAAATACTTTGATTTAGCTGATTATGATTTTTAAATTAGAGTTAGATCATAAAAACTGCGCTGTATTTATATAATGGAAATATTCATGCTGAATAAAATGATATATAAATGATTTAACCTACTCAAAATTTAAGTGCCAAATTTTATATTAAATCAAGTATAAATTCTATAAGTATCTTATGCAAAACAAATGTATTTATGTTTTATCTGTATTTTTAAATTTGCTTTTTTATATATAAAAAAAAGGGGGTTTTTCATGATGCTTTGTTAAAGAAGACGTATTTTTTAATATAAAAATAATTACACATTCTATTAGCTTCTTTGAAAAATATTCCAATCCGTAAAGTTAAATACAAATATATCAAGCTCGATGTATTGCTCATATTTAGAAATCATAACGCAAAAAAAAATGCAAGAACAATTTTTTTTAGCTTTTAGAAATTTTTTTTTGATTGATTGAAAGCATTAGAAAATGTTTTTTTCTTAAAGCTTAAATATTAGCATTTAAAAAAAGAAGTAAATTTTTATTTTGTGAATTTCTAAAAAGTTACAATTAAAAATCATGTATGGCCTTTTTATTAATCTGATAACAATCTAATAAATTCTTTTTTTTATAAAAAAATATTCGATGCTTTTATATAGAACAAAAACATCTCGTTCTGTTTTATTCCCCGAATTTTTTTTCGTGATTATATGGTTTATTTGATTTATAGATAAACCATGTTATGGCCAAATTGTAATTAATTTTTATCTTCTGTGTGTATTCATGATTTTCTTTATACTAGATAGCAATTTAATTTTTTTATAATTAAATATCAGATAAAAAAATTTATAATCTTTTTTTTATTAAGCCATTTATGCATTTTTTTTATAATTTAATTGTAGTAATTAAGTTTTTAATTTTGCAGACACTTTAAATCTGGATCATTTGCTGAGTTATCCTATTTTTAGCTGTTTGTTAGTAAAATATATTTTTTACTTTTAATTTATTAATTTAGCTATTAACCTTATTTTAATTTTTTTTTCTAAGAAAACCATTTAAATTTTACCATCAAAATATCGGTATTTTTCTAATAATATAATTTTTGAATACATATAGGTCTTGAAAAGACGAGAGGTATCGATGAAGATGTAAGAGAATAGGATATAGCCAAGAGTATATATATAGTTTCATGAGAAATTAATCATGTATGCTTATTACATTCCAACTTAACCTATATATAAAAAGAGATTGGTATTTTTAAATACTATATGCCTTAAAATATTTTCCATTGTAATATCGGATTATTTTTATATTGATTTTTATTAATTAAACATTGGTATATCGTGTTTTACACCTTTTCATTTTAATAGTAGTCATTTTCAATTTTCATATAATAAATTACCAGATTTCATATGTAGAATTAATTTTTTTGCTATTTTTATACCACTTGGAATGCATTGAACCTTGCTCATTTCAATTCCTGTCTTGATATATTTTTCTGCCATTAAAAAATCTTTATGTTTTAAATGCAATTTAGCCAATTCAAAAGAAGATGTAAAACTTCTGTTAGTTTCTTCCATATATACCGCACTATTAGCTACAATATTTTCATACTGGTAAGCAAAATCTAGATTTAACTCAAGATCGGTTGAATTAATAGTCGGATATTTTAAAAGATTTAATTCTGACTCATAGTCAAAAGTTATAGTCTCAAAGCTCTTGGATAAATGAACTTTATAGAAATAATCAACAGTCATCGTATGTATATCTTGTCTGCATTTAAAATTCTCTAATGATTCATAGAACATCAAATAATTGGGAAATGTCGACATAATTTTTTTATGCATTTTAATTGCTTCTTCATTTTTTGTATCAATCTCAATTATAATAGGTGTAAGCCGCTCAGTAAATAATATTTTTTCGACGTTTCCAACAATTAAATTGCATATGGATTTAGTGACACTCATGTAAAGGGCCAAATAGAATAATCTATTTCAGTATATCAAGGATAATGTGAATTTAAAAGATCGCATGCTGCTTATTAAAATAGGATTTATTTTCACTCATGTATAGGGCCAAAAGGAATAATCTATTTTAGTATATCAAGGATAATGTGAATTCAAAAGATCGCATGCTGCATATTAAAATAGGATTTATTTTCACTCATGTAAAGGGCCAGATGGAATAATCTATTTTAGTATATCAAGGATAAAGCGAAATTAAAATTCTACATGCTGCATATTAAAAAGGATTTATTTCAAATGAAACAGTGTCATACGCTCAAATAACAGGGACGTAAAAAAATACAATTCAATAAGTTCTTAAAAGAGAATGTGTATGGAAAAAGTTCAAAATGACGTAATAAAAAGCAGTATCTACCAAATCTGTTCTTTAGAGTAACCTTATATTTGGTTTTTAAAATTACAAAATTTTCATAACAATAAAATTAATCGAATTTATAGATAGAAATTGTATTGATTAGAACCTAAAATGTATATTATCTAAACAGTGGATAGATATACAAATTAAATAGTTGATAAACGTTTGATTATTTTTAAACCGAGCTGTAACACGAAATATTTTTAAATGCTGGATTTATTTTAGCATTATATTTTTCGTTTTAAATCGGATATATTGGGAATTAATTACCACAATAATTATAAATATTTTTTTTTAGCAAGGTAAACAACATCACTAGAAGATATAAGCAAAGTTAAATTCATTTTTTGGTATTTTTCTATAATATCGATCTCAGTTTGCTTATCATGTTTATTAAATATCATACACAAGTAAATAAGATAATCTTTTTGCAAATTGGAATTATAAAGGCGAAAAACAATTTATGTGCTGAATAAAGTTTGATGAAATCGCTTGTATGACTGATATAAATATGACTGAAATATGAAATTAACTATTGGTTTTTTCCGATTATAAAATCTTTTATAGATTCTATCTGATTATTTCCCCAGAATTTAAAAACCAAAGTTTAAAAATTTTCGCATTGAAAATTTCAATTATGATAAATATATTTACACACATTTATCAATTATATAATATGTACAATCTATAATCATAATTACGAAATATCAATTATATAATATGTACAATCTATAATCATAATTACGAAAATGTATTTAGCTTCATGTTTAAAAAATATAGTACATAGAAGGCAAACTCAGATTACAAACAAAGCAAACATTAAAAAGAAAATTTAACACCAAAAAAATATCTATTAAAACTGGTATAAAATCCGTATATTCATACGCCTCATATTGATGCGTAAAAAAATTTTTTTCGATTATAATTATAGGGACGCATTAGAATCACCTTTGTTCTAAAAAGTTCTTCATAAAGTCAGCTTTTATAAAAAAATTAGCTTGGACCAATAAAGCATAAAATTTTACGATTTCAATACTAAAAAATATTACATAGAGGCTGTGTTTAAATTAAAATGTAATAATCAAGAAATAACACATTTAATCTGCATAAAATAAAAAAAATCAAACCTTGGACATTTTAAAAGCAAATTTGCTTATAAACAGTGCTTTTTTATGCCTTATCTACATAAAATAATGGAATAGATATTTATTATATGTATTAAGATTGTTTTTTTAAATATGGATTTTCGATCAAATGCGTTTTTCATTATTTTATTAAAATTTTATTATATTCATCATGAATATGAGACATACGTCATGGCATGGATTAGAGTAGTTACAAAATACCATAATTCATATTATGTGGGGTTAAAAATGGCGACTAAAGCAGAAGCATACACCCAAACAACAGAATTCTGGAAAACACAAAAACTCATAAGTCTCGACTAGGAATGCGTTAATTAAAATTTTAATATATTATTTTATGTATTTTTATCGGCCAATTCTATTCTATAGGGCAATCTAAAGTTCTGAAAAATAAATATGAATAGCTAAAAATCAAGTTAGCTCATAAAAAATTATATTTTCATTGTTCACACGGTAAGATCGAGCAAAGCCCGTAAACTAATAGCTAGAAAGGAGGTTATATAAGGTAGGAAAATATAGAGGCCGATGTATGACAAGAGGATATTCTCAAAAGTATTGATAAGATGTGCTCACTTGAATATATTATGTTTATAGATATTTAAAAGATTACAATAATATTAGTGACCCAAAAGTAAAAAGGTATTTTATAATTACTTTTACTTACATTAAACTATTTATTTATTTTAAAAAAATATGGTGAAGTATTATATGTCCTCAAGATTTAGCGGCAATGTTACCATAATTTATAATTGAATTTCTATAAGTTGTACAATAAAAAGTCTGAAAAACCTATATCAGTGTTACTATAGCATTCAAAAAAAGAGTTAAGATTTCTGATTGAAATAATACGACAGATAAGAAGAACTAACGCATGCTAAAAATGTGAACAGAATTTTAACTAAGGTGTCTAAAGAGGACCTATTCTATATCTTTCAAAGTTTTGCAAAGTTAAAAATCAGTAAAAATTAATAATAGAAATACCACTCAAATTCTTATACAATCTAATTTCAAACGAAACCGCAAACTTTATTTTTCTTATGTTTTTACATTCAAATCATAAGCTATTGCATTAAATAGTATCATGAAATATAAAATAATCATTATACATACTATAATATGTTTTTATCATTATAATACAACATCAATATTTTCTACAATTAAAATTCAATATTAATATTTTTTAAAAGTAAAAGTTATCTAACTTCGAGGAAATAAAGTTTCCTTATTTATTTCTAAGTAGATTTTTTCTAATGTAAAAAATATATAATCTGTTTTTTATAGAGAAAAGCGGCAAAATACAGATATTTAAAAAAATATGCCTGTAGAAACGCTGCGCTGAAGATGAAAATCCCATACTTATTTAAATTTGTTCTAAAGGCAATTGACTAAGGGGTAAAAATATATAAGCATTTCTTGCATATGAATTGAAAAAAATAGCTTGAATACATTATTTTATCTTTTTCTTACCCAGATATTATACTTTTCTAAATCTATTCTCAATTTTTTTTCCAAAACTTTACTTTTTTTGGTTAACCTAATTTCATTTTAAATAGATTGTGAATGCATTTTTTGAATATACTTGAACCAAATATATTGTATTTCAAAAAAATGGTTTTTTAATGCATACAATTGATTCATCTAAAAATTCAAAATAATACTATCTTTAAAACATCGAATAAGTCCATAAACTTGAGTAAAACAGTTTTACATACACAAAAAAAATCATAAGGATGGGGATTTACACAAGATGTCACTGAAGGGGGTTTTTATACGAATTACAGGTCAAAAAAGTTATTTTTGTGTTATTGTATATAAAACACTTTTCTAGAGTTACAAAATCATAGTAGACTAAAAAAATACGATTAATGCAGTAAATAAGAATATTAATGAAAAAAATTTACTTAAATTCATACCGATATACTGTTGTTGATAGCAATACAAATTTCTAAAATAAAAAACCATCTAAAAATAGTTCACTTAAGATGTGCAATTTTGTTTATACAAATAAAAAAAACAAGATATAAAGCCCCAATTCAATCCGCTGATATAGCCATATGCGCATGAATACGTAAATGGTAAAAATTTTTCACTATCCTTAAATGAGGAACTTATGCACAAAATAATAGGGTGTCATATAAGAATACAAAATAGTATAAACGATAATGTTAGGTAAAGAATTTGATTTATTTGTCGTCGTAACAAAATTTTTGTATTATTTTAGCCATATGATATTTTTTTCTGCATAAAAATAATTTTTTGTCAAATATTTATACGATAAATAACCATTTTTATCTGTTTTACAGTAATGATCCCACAAGTTCATTTTTGCGCTTAAAATTATGTATTCAAAAGGCTTTATCAAATTAAAATTTTTAAAAACTTTAAATAATACAAAAAAGTTAAATTATAGCCTTTATAATACTCAGGATGGCAAATAAATCAATTTTTGTCTATAAAGGCTTTATATTTTTAGGGTAAAAATGTGTTTATTCTGCACATAAAATTATCCTTGAATTATTTTTCTATTCAATATTATTAAAGATATCAGTATGTAAATTTCTGAGATCACATTCTCTATTAAATCATTTACTTCTTTAGTGTGTTTTTACAATCTAATCAATATTTGAATTACATTTTCTAATTTTCCAAATTATATATATCTGCTTGTAATATTTTTTACTTTTCATACAGTTTAAGTATAGCCGTTGATTTTTTGAAAAAAAAATTTCTTCAATAGCAGGGAAATTATTTCACATCACTTCATTCTATTTCATAATAAAGATTTTATCAATCTCAAAAGACCCAAACCATCAGTTTTATTAAAAAAATTGTATTTAATCTAGTCTATTCAAAGTTTTTACGAATTTTTCTACTTGACGTTCATTAAATTTTATATGGATGATATTATTAATTTCATTAGTCTAGTTTCTCGTTTTTTTGTATAAGAAATACGCCCTTACAAAATTCCTATAAAAGATTCAAATAACTCTATATTGACACGTAAGTTTTTTTTTGATAAATCATGATGTATAAAAGGATTACAGATTTTATGTGATAATTTATGAATTTATATATGAGTGTAGCATTTTAAATTTATTTTTGTTGTTTTTTTTACTAAATTAACACTATAAATCTTGGGTTAACGTTATTTACTTGTGTTTTATTTAAATTTTTATTTCCTTTTTAGGCTCATATTTTTATATTATAGTTCTTTTTAACTATAAAGCGAGTAATTCAACATTTCACAAAATTAAAATTTTGTTCATGCTACAGCAATTGTTTTCAAACTAAGAACATTTTTGCATAACGCTACTTTTTTACATGATCATGTCTAAAATTGTAAAATATATAGCCTATGGATTTTTTACCATGTAGAACTTTATAACTCTCAATTTCTGTTAAATATGCTGTATTTAGTCTATTTACTATATTCTGGAATTAGATTTTATTAAACAAAAGAATGTGGCGAAACGAATGACAAGAAGAAACCAAACCTAATATTTAGGTTATAATAATTTTCTTGCAAATTATAGTAGTTTTACACCTTTAATCTTTCACAGCTTATTTTTTTAAAGCATCGGGAATCAATGTAGATGCATTGCAAACTTAAAAATATTTACCGTGTAATTTTTTTGTCAAAAATTCGTGCAACTTACTGGTAAACCCAAATATAAAGCGATCAGAACCTATTTAAATGCAGTCATCTGGCGTATATGTTATTTTTATCATATCTATGGGCTCATAAAAATACAATTAGTTGGGTAAAAACAACAGGATGCGGACTGTTCGGATTTGAGCCAAAAAAACAAAATTAATTGAAATCAAATTTTTAAATATTCTGAAAATGACTTATAATTATATTTATCCTGTAAAATCGAATGAAACGAATATCTTTGAAGGATTTTGCAGCGAGACAGCAAAAAAAAATCATTTGCTTCACAAAAAATTTTTAATCTTTTCATAGATAAATTTTAGTAAAAATATTATTGAGAAATGAGAATGCACCACTTTTGCAATACTTCTTGTTTTGTTTTCTAAGTATAGTGTTCCATGGTGGTTTCTATTTTTTATCATATTTTAAAAATATACATTACGATTCTGCAGCAATAATTTATTAAAATAAGCACATGATTATAGATAAAAATTGCATGACTGCTATCTCTTATATTAATAACATCAAAACCGATTTTTTTATTGTGTAGATATTTTTTTCTATACAATTCTTTTTTATATCAATCCTTGCATTAAAAATTTTCTACTTTACATTTTCATTTAAATTTAGTGCAACTTTATTTGAGGAATGTTTTTTAATGAATCTTTTTTGGCCATATATATGTCATTGAAAAATATTTATTTGTGACGTCATACTTTTTCATTGGGTATATTAGAAATGGATAAATTTCGGGCATATATGCACTATATCACTGTAAGTGGATAAAACAGGGCTAGTATAAAATACTCTTAACTACAACACACATGTAATTTTGCGTTTTTATCGCTAAAAATCATATGTATTTGAATAAATTTTCATGTGTTTGTTTCAAATAAGCAAGGGAAATTTTTATTTTTTCTTTCTGTGAATTATTTCTAAATAAATATTAATTCGGTCTAATGGATAATTTTTTTTATATTTTTGAGATAATTATTCTTGATTTCAGAAATAAAATTACCAATTTTTTTTGCAATAAAATAATAATATATTATAGTTTTGGAACAGATCTCTTTTTTTTACCATATAAAATTTAGAAACAGTAAACTTATAATTGAGGTCATAGTTTCAAGCGAATATAATGGAGCCAAAGATTAAATAAGTTTAAGACTGGATTTATTTCTATATTTACATACGAATGGTTAAAATATAAAAATAAAGTATACTAATAAATCAAAGTATCTTAGAATTGAATTACAATACTTTATTAAAATGTTTTATGTTCATATTGCTCGAATTTGATGTCTAAAGCTATATTAAAATCAATAGTTTACACAAAAAAATACTTATTGACAAAAATTCGCTAATTGTCTATGTATAAGATCACATTTTTTTTAAATTTGGATATGTTTTTAAGCAAAACTAATTCCGACAGTATCATATAAATATATAGTTTCTTTGTAATTTTATATGGTTCATATTACATTTTTAATATTTTTGGCATTAACTCTGTTATAAGTTCCGGAAATTTTGAATTTTTATAGACATAATTTCATTAAAATTCAAAGGGGCGAAAAACATATAATAAGAGCCAATAAAAAATTTATATTTATACAGAAGTGCTAGAAAGAATATATTATGAGGTTCTCTTTATGAAGGCTCGTGAATATCTTTTAACCGAATTTATTATTATTTAATTATTTATTCATCTAGCCTTTTTTTCTTCTATATGTTATAATTTTTGAATAAAATAAGAAAAAGGCTTTTTAATTTTCATGATATTAATATAAATATAGCATAAATTTGATATTTTTATGATTTATAAGATTTTGTACTAATTTGACCAGCAAATATGATCCATTAAAGGCACAGAATCGCCGAATAAATTAGGAAAATAGATTTCATCGAGGAAGTAATACTAACATATGCTTGCATACATAATGTCTTTATATTATATAAGCTGTTCAAATGAAAAAAATGTGCCTATATTGTCTATATTTATAAAAGATGATAGATTTATTTTTGTGAAAGAGAAATTACTGCAAATAAAAAAATATGACACGTTATGTATAATGTATTTTGGATATTCAAAGTTTATTCTGAAAAAAAAAATTCAAGTAATTAAAACACAAATCTAAAATCAATATTAAAACTTTGGTTAGTTTTTATTATTAAACGTATATAGCGAAAAAAATTGATTTTCTATAAATTCTTTTATTTGGTTATGATAAAATGGCTTGAATAATTATAAATCTTTTAATTCACAACAGTCAAAAAACACTTATCTCTTGAAAATATCTCGGTGTATTTTTTTTTATTGATTACGGTTTTCTTTTCAAAATTTAATAAAACTAAACATATAACTTTCTTGCTTAGAATATCATTTATATATGTCTTATTTCTAGGAAGAAATATATTTTTTGATTAAATTATTTATATCTGCTTTAGTTTAGGGTATTTGATTTTTTCAATTCGATAATCATTAATATTTTATATGCAAGTCAATAAAATGAGTACTAGTGCCATAATAAATATTGTAAAAAAATATACGATATGTTCTGGTCAGCAATACGTTTATAAATATCGGTATATGATAAATTTATTAAAATTGCACAGTTTTAGTGCATTATCATACATAATTTGTGATTTCAATAATTTAAAAAAACCACAAATATAATTGTGTTGTATAAGACTAAAGTGATGATAAAAACATAATGAATAAACTCTCTACAATGTTTGGAAATGAAATTGAAATTAGATTCAAGATTTTATAAATTGCAGTTAATTAATATTGTTATATATCATTAAGTTTATTTGGGAATGCCATCGTTGTTTTTTATATTCAATTTACAATTTTTTTATTTATTAATTTTTTTAAGCTATTTAGGAAGGTGGGATATTGAAGAAGACTTTGAAGAGAAGAAGATGGCCGAAAGTATAAATACGTTGTGCGTACAGAGAATCAAGCAAGCTGTGTCAGAGAACAAAAACTAAACTTACGACTATAAATATAGCCCATAAATAAAAAATACTTTTTTAAGCTATTTAGATTGCTCTTTGGAAATATTAACATGAATTTTAATAATTCTTTATTTAATGTTTAAAATTTGATTTTTACCTATTCAAATTTATTATAGCACAATTTTGGATTTATTTATGGTATGTTTGCTTGATACTTCTTTCAATCTCATCATCGTTTATAACCCGTAAAGCATCTTCTTCTTTCAAGACTTTAGCCTAAGTGTTTTCCAAAATATTATTCTTTGTTTGTGCCTGAACTTCTTTTACTGAAATTTCAACCTTTTAAATACATCTTTTGGTGTTTTGTGATTATACCATGTTTATTAATATATTATAATTTCATTTTACGAATAAGCAGATTCTATACCCTACATTCTATAAAATTGAAGGGTTGAAATTTTTGCTAAATCTTATGTTCCGAGGAAACTAATCAACCTCGAAAACTCTGATTTTATAAAATTACTTAAATTTCGAATCATTTAAAAGATCTTTCATCAAATATTTTTTATTTTCTTTGTTCATTATCTTAGTATAATAATCTAAAATTTTTAGCACTATATCTTTTTATCATGGGTTCATTTTGATTTTCTCTTTTGACTATACTTTATTGATTTTCCATGAGTACATCGTATCTATACTCTTGGATATCCCTCTTTTCTGTTCAAGGCTTCTTCTCAATCATATTGTTTGGATATATGCATCAATCTGGTCCGTGACTTCGAGCTGGTTAAATAAGCTATATGCTATTTGGTTTTTTTCAAGTAAAACTTTGAAATACTATATAAAAATGTTGTATTTGTATCTTATTTCACCCTCATCATCTTAAAATATTTCATAATGTATCTTTGAAGTCATAAGTAATTTTGAAAATAGGTTGATATGGAATTTTAGATTTTCTCTTTTGACTATACTTGATTTTATTTCCGTAGGTACATCGCATCTATACTCTTGGATACTACCTCTTTTCTGTTCAATTCTTCTTCTCAATAATATAGTTTGGATATATGCACCGATTTGGTTCGTGATTCGAGTTCTTTCAGCACCTTTTTGAATTCATAGATATCAAGATTTTTTAATTAAAAATATACTTGAATTTATTTAATCAGAAGGCCCCATTTTAATATGGAGCAACTAGCTATAGTCAAAACAGACTTCGAGGAATTCATTATAGATAGAAAATCACAGTATATAGCATTTTACACGACAGAAGAAAGAATTATAAACATTCACAATTTAAATAATCTAGCTTTTATAAATAGGCTGAACATAGAGTCAAACATAAAATCTGTAGAATTTTCTTATGATACAAATTTTATTATGGTGGTATCAGACACATTTTGTATAAGCTATAATATTTTTACTACAGAAATGGAATTCAATATTTTAGTATATAAATGTAGATCTGCCTGTATTTTAAAAACCAGAAAAATGTTATGCATTAATGAAGATGATAGAATGTGTTTTTTTAATGAATATAATCAAATAGAAACATCATATAATTTCGAGAAATTCAAAATATTCAATTGCGAGTATATTGGAATATTAATGAACGACCTTATTTCTATATTTAATAGCGATGGAAAGATTGTTTGTGAAAAACGAATAGAGTCTTTTGGCAGGAAGAATATAGATTTTTGGTACCAAGAAAAGACCAATCAAATAGTAATATTAAGCTCAAATAAAATAACATCTGATAATTATATTATTAATCTTAAAAAATGGTTTGATGATAAACCAATAGAATCTTTCACCATGAGTAATCGATTTATTTACCTTTTTAGTGGGAAAGGTATTTTTATTTATGATAGAGAAGAAAATTGTAATCCCCTTCTTACTGATTTTGCTCAAATTATTGCTGATCCAAAAAAATATAGTGAAGAACTCAGGCTTAAAAATATTGTCAATAAAATTAACTTTTTGAGTCCTAAGAAAATCGAATCAATCGAATTCGAAAGGTTTGCTCAAAATAATAATAATTTGATTGTACGATGGGGAAAGTTTCTGATAAGTTATACGGAAATGCAAGATGTAATTTCTGTTTATATTGATGGTGCTAAATCATATGACTATATCGAGGCTGAAAATGAATTTGATCGTTCGTTCGGATCAGAAACAATATAATAATTTTATTAAAACCTTGCTTTTTTATTTTCGCAAGCCTTCGAAATTCAACTTTACAATCGTAGATTAATTAAACTATATTTATTGTTTTTCAACCCATCCCCTATTTTTGAAGTAAATATAAAAAAAACCTTAATCGATTCATAATTTATTTTCGAACGAACATTTATTTTGAAGTAAATATAAAAAAAACCTTAATCGATTCATAATTCAGTGAACTTACATTTATTTTTGAAGTAAATATAAAAAAACCGTAATCAACTCATTATTTATTTCCTTATTTTTGAAGTAAATATAAAAATAAAGTCATGTCAAGCGATTTATTTTTATTTTTAAAATAAGTTGATTGCGCCAGTTTATTTCACTACAAGATTTTTAGATGATGTATAAAATCAGAAATTTAAATAATTATATAAAAAATGCTCAAATGGCAATACTTCTGAGCTAATAAATTATAAAGGAACATCAGAATATAAATAATCGAATATTAAATGTATATAATTTTTTTTTCATTTCAAACTTTGATAAATTTATTTTAAGCCTACTTATTTTGAATTTCTTTTTTTTGAAAAGTCTACACATTTTTTTCAAAAAAAAGAAATTCTAAAATAAAGTGCGCCTTTCATATATAAATTATAAATGTGTATGTAAATAAAGAAGCATTGCTGGATATATAATATGTCATTTATGTTGGGATTTTATGTGATACAATAATATCGAGTAATTGTAATTAAAATATATTTATAGAAGATGAAATATATTGGAAAAAAAACACATGAATTTTTCCTAATATCTTCGTTAATAAGAAGATATTAGATAAACTGTGCTTTTTAATATAAATTCTAGCAAATTTAAAATTCACAACAGTAATTTATTTGTAAATTATTGAATTAAATTATAGTAAATTCCTTAACATTATTACAAAAAAATCAAGTGTGTGATGTATTCAATATTCTGTTTAGGATGTTGATGGACATAAGACAATAGAATTTGAATTTCCAGCTAATTTAAGAGGCTCTAAATTTAATTGTATCTAAAAAAGATTTTAATGCTTGAAATGTATAGATCTTTTACATAAAAAGATATCCCAATCTAATAAATAGTTTATTCGATGATAAAAAAATCTATGCTATAAATTAAAAAGAAAAGTTGCAAGGAAATATTGCATAGCATGAAAAATCCGAAATTCAACACAGCTCAGTTTTTTTTTTATAAATTAATATGTGAAATATGATTAATTAATCCTTGCGTAATATAATATATAAATTAAAAAAAATATTGAAAATCGCAAAAAAAATGTGTTAAAATTTTATTTGGAATGAAAAAAAGTGATTAAAATAAAGCTTAGCATTCTTTTTGTTTTTAGAATGCCCAATACTCTACAAATATGTTATATATCAGCAGTAACTGAAAATATTGAATAATAAAAATGTTTTCGCAAATTAAATAGACAAAAATTACAAATGAGCGGTTTGTTAACAATTATATGTAATTTTACTATTCCAGGTTCACATTTTAAAAGTTACATGATCGAATATATTGTAAAAGGATAGATTTATGTATTAAGAGTGAAAAATATTATGAAAACTGAGTTTATTGATAATACCAATACTTGTAAGACTGAATCACACCAATTTGTACAATTTAAATAAACAGAATTTAGAGGCAATTCTTTACCGAACATAGGAGCATATATTAAAAAAACAAATGAGAATCTATATAACATTTATTATAATTTATGTACATTATTCAGTGATAAAACGCTAGTTTTTTATTAATTTTAGAAAAATATTAGATCCATAATTTTTATTCTGATAAGAATGTAAGTTGTATCGAATTTCTATATTTTCTTGATTTTTTTCTGGTTTATAACATACCTACTATGTTTTTTATTTATTTTAAGCCATTTGTTCATGATAAAATTATTATTATGATACGCTCTTGTATTTTTTTTTGATCACCGATTTGATTTTTAAATCATATACACCACATAATTTGTGATATTCTATTTTAATTAATTTCATTTCTCTGACTATTTAATTTACTTAAATCTATTAGAATCATGACACTAAATTTACTTTCAAAATTTATTGGCATATATTATAATTTGAAATTTATATTATGGTTTATGAATTTCATTTGTGATTTAATAAAATTTCTATAGTATTATTTAACAAGAAAATCTAATTAAACCAGAAATACAATACTGAAACCAATATATAAATTTTGTTTACAATTGTCATATATGCCAATTTTTTGATGTAAATGAAGTTTTGCTGCTCATATTAATAATTTTTATTTATTTGTGGGATTAAGTTTCTTTTTATTAATTCCATCTATTTTGATGTAGTCAGCGTATCGGGACCATTCCACAACTCCTTGATACTTTTTTTGACACCTTTTCCTGATATATATCCATCACTGCTCGCCTTCTCTCAAATGTGATGAGCTCAAGTGTCTTAATATTAAAATATATGTAATTTGATATGTTAAAAATCAAAAAAATACCTTTTATATATATTCAATTTTATTATATTTACACCAATATAGATTTTTATTGCATGATCAATACGTATATATAATAAAAATTCATTTTTTTTTGAATGATTTATTGCCTCTTACACCGCCAAAATACCCAAAACATCACACAAAATAAAAAAAAATAAACAGATTTTTCTCTATTAAAAAAAAATTTGAAATACATGTAATTTATATTGGCGTAAATGGCATCTCACTGATAAAAGAAATTAAAAAAATCACATACACACCACACAGCAAAGAAAATAACTAAATATCAAAACAAAAAATTAAAAAATATAATTGTTATAAAACGATATTTAAATGAACAATTTCAAAATATCAGCAATAAATTATATTTTTTTATTCTATTCTTATAGATGTATAAACAATAATATTCAAATATATGATATACAAAGTATGGCTACATTTATAAGGAAGTGTTTGTGTTTTCTTAAAAGAACAAAAAAACAAGAAATCATAATCTTTTGTGCTTAGATAATATACGATACTAAAAATATTCTTTCATTTATCGTATTCGCTCAAAAAGATAGATCTTTTGCCTCTTAATATAAATTAGATAGAGTATAAAAATCCTATTACCTAAAAATGTTCGAATAACAAAAGTTATATTACCATAGAAAAAAAATTGTATTATTTTTATATTGTTTTTTTTTCTATGAATTTCATGTGAATAGCGTATAAACGTTTATCTTATTAATTCTTGACTATAAAAAATATCATTCAAAGATTTTAAATTAGTTTTATGGTGAAAACAGTTATAGAAAGTACAATGTGAGTTTATTTATCTAAAGAACGGCTTTGGGTGTTCTTTAATCTTTTTATACTCAAGAAATCTCAAAATTATCTAATTTCGATAATAAAATTATGAAATAAAAGCGCAAACCAATTTAAATTTATTTTAATACATAAAGCCTATAATTTTTTTCCATTTATTGTGTTTTTTTTTGCTTTAATGATAAAAATAAATACAATAACCTCTTAAAAATCTTATCTTATTAAATACCCAATTTTAATCATAAATCTCACACATAACATATTTATTTTTATAAAAGTAAAACCTTGCTATATATTATAGAAAACACAATTATATTTTTAATACTTTTGTAAGCGCTTATTTTTTAGAAAATAAAATATTTAACATCAGTATTTATATTCGTTTAGTTTGCTATTAAATCTGTTTTTAAATATTGGAAATCGAAAAAAAAATTTATAATTCAAGTGTTAAATATATTATGATATTATTATAAGCTTATATTAATTGTTTATGTAAGCATACAGTGATATTTTGAAGATAATACCATGAATAAGTTATTGTTAGCCTGTGTGAAAAAAATCATAAAATTTTAAAATATATACTTTTTTCTATGTTGCATATTAATTAATAACATGTTTATCATTTCGATACATTAAAAATTTGTTTTTTTTTTAATATTTTAATTCATCATTTGTGCCTATAAATACAGCACTAAATATTCAGGAAATATATTTTCAATAATCTTAGATGAAAGAAAAATTGATTTATACTTCGATATATCAGAAACGAGCCAACTATTCCAAAAAAATTACATTATATAGGCAGACATCAGTAATTGTAAAATAAAAAAAAACATAAAGTAGGCTCGATATTGGTGATCAAAAGAATGTATAAAATAGTAATATTATATGTTTTCATATGCACAACAATTATTTCTAAATTTTTAAACCAAGGAATATGCAACAATAAAGAAAAAAATTTGAATATAAGATTGCAAAGATTTTCAACTGTCCGTGAATGTAGCGCGCAGTCTAGTAATTTTTAGAAAGGAAAATGCGATAAATCTTATTCTATTAAGAATGATTTTAATTGGTTCTTCTATCAAGTGAATATTCGTGTAAAAAATTAAACATTTATATAACGCAAAATCAAACTAGACAAAATTGCAAAATAAATAAAAAGTTAATTTTCACCAAAAAAAAATTGTAAGTTGCTTAAAGTGCAAAATATTTTAAAAAAGATTAAAACAACTTAATGGCATAAAATCGTTATTTTTAATAATATATCATTCAATTCTGCAGTATCCAAAAAAAAAATTTCTATCAGCCCATGTGCAGAAATGGATTTAAGAAGATATATAAGGTCAAATTATAATATATTTAAGACTTGAGCTGATTCTATAAAATGAAAGTTTTAGGTGGCGAATTTCTGTTTGAAAATTATACACGGTATTTATGTTATGAAGCATAGATAATATACATCTTAGAATTCCGATTGTAATTTATGTTTTCATATTTCTATTTCTTGATGATTCTGTCTAATTCTCTTATACCTCATAACAGCATATTCGTATAAAAAAAATGGTGTTTTGCGACTATAATGTTTTAATTTTGTTTTTTTAGTTTCATGAATTTATCGTTTCTCTTATAAAAAATTTAAGGTAATGTGAATATTTATACGATAATGTGAACATGTATTAGATAATTATATAAAAGAACTTATCAGACAGCATCGTTTATTATTTTTGTTTCTATAGCAATGTAGGTGTTTATTCGATTTTTTGATAAAGGTGGTTTTTTTTGTTTAAGAATAAAATATTCCTATTATTTTCATTGAAAAAATTTGAAACTATTTCAAAAAAATTATTTATACAAGCCATATTAAAAAAGTCATTAAAACAAAAATATTGCATACTCAAAGTCAAATAATACTGATTAACGGTATGAATCACGCTTTATAGATCTCTTCTAATTGTAAAAATATCCATTATATCAATAAGGCTTTAATCACTTGACCTTGCGTTAAATATCGAAGAAAATTGTTTATGTGCAGAATTCAATGAGTTTATTGAGCCGAATATTATCTTTTTGACCGAGGGTCGACCCGACAGTTTTGCTATATCCCTTTTATCTAAGATCGCTGTAAGACTAGTTTGGTAGTATATCAATGTCTTGTGAAACAAGTATTCGTACCTTTAATCCTTTACATTTAAAATTCTAGGTCGAATATTTACACTACTCGGCTATCGCCACTAAAGCCAGATATGAAAGCTCCAAGCAAGAATAATTTTACAATTTATGAAATATTCAATATTTATAAGACGTTATGATTTCTATGGATTGAAATAAAACTCTGCCAAAATTTTAGAGCAAAAAAACCATACGAATTTTATATCCAGTCGTTTATATGTATTTGGGAATTGCTGTATAATCCAGAAAATAATATTTGAAAAAAATTGAATATCATGATTATTAAAATTTATAAATGAATTTTAATTGTTTTTTCTGTGTTTCTCTTTAATAATAACTATTTATAAATCATACCCATGATTTGCATCCTCTTGATGTAGTCTGGTATACGGCTGATGTTGATTCTTAAAAAAATTTCTTAAGTTTTGTATTCCCATGAGCAAATAAATAATACAAAAAAAAATATTGTTTATATTTAATCTGTTTTAAAAAAAGTGTTCTAATACGTCATTAAGAACTAGCTTTTATAGTATAAATTTGTGCATATCTTTTCTAAGATCACAAAAAAATTAATCGGAAATAACACAATACTAGAGTTTTTGTCTATTTAGAAAAATATAAAATATAGAAATTTATTAGTTTATTCGTGTAATGTATATGTAAATTTAAATTAAATTCCTTAAAATTCAAACCTGCCACGCAAATGTATTAATGTAAAGTTTTTACATAAATTATAAAGAGCCAGATGTCAATTTTATTTTCTTCTTGAATTATTAAATTGTTTTTTGTTTTTAATGGTCGCTAGTAATATAAAATCCACATAAGAATAAGTTCTATATAAAAAGCCATATACCATTACTTTTCTAATATATTTTAAATTACAATAACCTCTATAAAAAAAAATCAGAGCCCGAACAAATAAGCTTGTATACAGATTTATGGAGAAAAAAAATATTACTAATATATAAAAAACAATATTTTCAATATCTTACATATCCAAAAAAAAATTTAAAGTTATAAATTAGATTAAATCATCTATTCAAATTAGAGTACAGGTCGGCTGTACGTTCAGTCTTTGATCAATATAAATCATTAAAAGGCGAAATAATATATATTCGGGCATTAAAATTCATGTTTTTTTAAATAAATTATCAATAGTTTACTTTATCATGTTTTGTTTTGCCATCATGATATGGTGTTTTAGAAGATATAATTTATAAATTTCAATGCAAATCAATAAATATCAGCAATTTAACGTGTGATTATAATTGGGGAAATAGCTTTTTTATAACATTTTCATTTTAAACTTACATTATTAAAAAAAAATTATGTGTAATTTGGTAAATATCAAGTTTCAAAAATAAATTTTTCGCAAGTATTGTTCATAGTTGACTCAAGTTTTGTATTCTTATTTTATTTCATATTTTATTTTTATAAATTCTGCTTTTTTGATAATAAAATTGAATCTTTGAATGCTCATCAAAATTACTGTACAACTCATATATAGTATCATTAATAAACCATGATAAATTATTTGTAAAAACATATGCACAATTTTTTCAGAAATCTAAAAATATAAGTATAGAATCTTTTTTGATATCATATTCATCATATTCAAAAAAATTAGTTATTAAAATGCACTTTCTGTATATTAAAAACATTTTAAAATGAATTGTAGATGACGTCTTAATTTATTATTTTTATTAATTTTTTCATCACGAAATTCTATGACTATGATCCAAATGCCATGTTTTTTTTTGTTTTTAAATATGGTTTAATTGATATCTAATCCTTTTAATAATTTTTATAACAGATCTACAATTTTTTACCTTACAAGTTATATTTTTATTTTTAAGGGCATGTATATATTTCTTTACACCCACGCATTCAACTCTTCGACCACACATAAATATTAAATCGAGACAAAATACCATTAATTTAATTACAAACACACATTAACAGATTAATCTTCAAAATAAGCATAAATTCATTTTTAATATTTTTTTAATTCTTTGTTAAATTGATTTTTGTCACATTTTATTTTCTAAGTAACGAAATCGAATTCTCTGTAGAATGGTTTATGATTATCCTTCGATTTCACTGTATTTCAATTTTTCTCTGTGCATCCACATCTTTTTAGACATATAAATCTACAAATTTAGTCAATCTGATTTTATGTATGCTACTGCCTCAGTTATACATCGCCAACTATTTATTAAAATATTTATGGTGTTTTTGATAACTCCATCATATTTCATTTCGCATAATACTTAACATTATCTGAATTTATATATTAGGGTGAGCCCTTTCTTTTAAATATGCTGTTTATAAATTCTTCATAATTTGATCACTTATTATTAGAAATGTCTTTTTTATATCAGAATAATTCCCTAAATACGCATTACAAATGCGAAATCTTTTGAATATGGCCAAAAAATATAACTTTATATATTTTAAAAATTACTTAATAGGTTTTACCAAAAAGGTTTTTATATTTATAATCTAGCGAAAATAATAGCATATTATATAAATATAAAAAACCATTGCCAAAAAAATTTATAAAAAGTATATAAATTGTAGTTGTCGTGACCATTAAAAATGCGATTTAAATGTAGTAAAATACGATAATTTTTGATAAATTATATTTTACAGATGTTTAAATTTCAATTTTTTTATTTAGAGGTTTTCTAAGGGGTATTTATTTTTTTCTTGTATATATTTGATTTTAACTTTCGGCAATTTACTCTTTTCTCGAATATTTTTAATCTTTCTTATATTTAACACTCAAAATTTCTTGATTTCTCTATGTCTTTCTAATATCACTAAATGAAGATCCCTTCAGATCTTTAATGTATAATAGCAAATCTAAAAATCACAACAATTTTTTTATAGAATTTATTCGCACATCTACAAAAAATATACTTTTTTATCATAAAAACTTCAACACAGCTATCTTAAAAGTTTTATAACAGAACTGTGTTGAAGGGGTTTAAATGACATAAAACGTAAAATATGGAGTAATCGATTTTCTCGGGATTAAAATTTTGGTGTTTTTAAAAATGGAATTGAAATCTCCATTTTATAAATTTCAAATAGTCGAAGACACCTAAACTAGGCCTAGGCTATACGAAAAAAAATGTTTTGCGAAGCTTAATAATTATTTTTTTGTATATAGGAAAAAACTGAATTTTCTCTGATTTATGTATTTCACACAGAATGCCTAAATAACTGACTAAAATTCAGTAAATTGGTTCCTGCATTAATTTTATTTTAAGTTTAAATTGGCTCAATAGTTTTTCTTAAAAATGATTGTTGAAACTAAAACAGATAATGTCGATTATAAATCTTTAAAAATTCCGATGAATTTTTTAAATTAAAAATCATCTAAAAATGGCTGAAAACGATTAATATTGTGTATCCATGTAGAAAATAAAAAAGTGTATATAATGGTTCATCTAAAAAATTTGATTTTGTTTCAAGCACGTAAAATGTGCATTAAAACTATAAATAGTATGTTCTGTCCTTAAAGCCGTCTGCGGAATGTATTATGAATATTTTGTAAAGGCGAATGTTTATACGTGTTAATAGTTGATTTTTCGGAAATAATATACATTATCGTGTAAATAACCAGATAAAGCATCGTTTTACTTACAGAAGTTTCTGAAAGGTTTTTATGAAAGTGGTTTTGTTTGCTGAAAGGATG
Source organism: Rhyacophila brunnea (assembly GCF_057557595.1). Classification (NCBI taxonomy): domain Eukaryota; kingdom Metazoa; phylum Arthropoda; class Insecta; order Trichoptera; family Rhyacophilidae; genus Rhyacophila; species Rhyacophila brunnea. Next base: position 97,391 of record NW_028233338.1, on the reverse strand, counting down.
CAAGGTAATTTTATATTATTAATTTATAAGTTTTTTTTTTGGTATATAGACTATCTCTTGGCTTTTAGATAAAAATTGAAATAATTTAGTAAAAAATTTGCCAAAAAGTATAAAAAACAGGATATAAGAAGAAGATTCTGGTGTTTTTTTATTATCCTGTCTTTCATGTAATATCAATTGGTATTTCTTTTCGCATAAGTATCTGTGAATTCTAAAAAAAATGAATTTTATTTAAAAGGTACTTTCTGCCTATTTATGTGTTTTCTTATATGTATTGGCTCTGATTGATTGTGGGTCAAAAGCCACTTTTATGTTTTTATAAATTTTATTCTGATTATCATAAATAAGTCAAAAATAAATTTAGCATTTTCTATTCACCTTCAATCTAATCTTAAAAAACGCCAAAAAAATACGAATAAGATAAAAATAAAGTCGTTTGAGTATTTATCGGGGAAATTATAAGTTACAAAACTATCTAATAACAGAAAAACATATGTCAAATTTACTAGTCAAAACTTGATGAAAACATTTTATTTATCCTTTATTGTACAAAAATCATAAGATATATATTAAAGTGGTATAAATTATAACGGAAAAAAATTATGCTGTGATTAATTTGCTTTAGTCTATCGAACTGACAATTCCGAATTTTAAGCCAAAAAAAAACAGAAAAAAATATAACCTGTGATTCACAAAACAAGGTCTATAACTTTGAATCAAAACAGTAGTATCAGTTAAATATATTATAGAAAGATTTGTTTTAATTTGAAATCTGTCTATGCTCAAACAATGGCACTTATTTTCCGGGTTTAAAATTAAACATATAACATGAAAAAAATTTACTTAATGTTTTTATTTATATTTGCTAATTTTTTCGGATATTTAATATTTTTCACGCAAAATTTAAGAGTTTCAGTATATAACAGATCTAGCTAACCCTTATTACCTCGATATCTATCTAACTTCATCGATATATCTTTTTGATTCTAGGACTGATCAGTTAAAGTGTTCTTCTCAATCTTTTTATTTATCGTATGCTTCCGTTGGCTTTTCTAACACCTTAATATGCAACTTTTGGCATTTATAATCGTCCTATATTAAGATATGATGGATGGTATTGTTCATTTTTAATTCATAACTTGATAATTTTACTTCTAAACTAAAATTAAAGACAAAATTAATCTTTTATAAATGAATAAAGATCATCATTTATTTATGTTTATGATGGTGGACGAGTTATCGATGCGATTCTGAATTTAACAAAACCCTTAGGAACTTATTTCTCATATCAGTTCTTATACCTTTTACACTTTTAATCATAAGCTTTAATTTGTTGAAAAATTATTACTTGACCCTTTTATTAATTTGTAATATACATTTTACATAATAATGCGACATACAATCCTGTTTGTATAATATAAGCTATTAAGTCGCGATAAACTCATGCTAATTTATGGATGATATTTTCTGGCTACCTTTTGGTGCAAATAATTGTGACTATGGTAAAATCTTTTTTGTCGGAAATGGTAATTGGAAAGTAGCATAATGTGTGCATAAATTTTAAAAATTAATAAATAAATAATCTAATTTTTTCAGTGAACGTCTTTGATTCGATTTTGACTTATAATCGAGCATGCTTTAATTTAATTGAACTAATAATAATGGTCTTATCATTTGATTTTTAAAAGGTTTTTTAGGTGAATATTTAAAATGTGACGATTTTTTGATTCAAAAATTGTATTTTACTGATCGAGAGGGAAGTATTGATCGAGTAAAGAGGTTGTCGAAGAAAAAATTAATTTACACTGAATAGGATGTTTGGTACTTAAAATATGTCTTTTAAAAAAAGCCTATCCTAATTGAACAATATTAACAGTTGAATTTTTATATTTTTACCATTAGACGAATTTTGTTCATATTCCCTACATTACACTTGTCTGTTAATATAAGTTTTATTCATCAAGATATAATGTGATCATAATACATTTGCGTTATGAAAAATTCGTCAATGATTCCCTTTATTTTACATCATTTATTGCTAGAAAGTCATAAATTTTTGCTTTATCCTTTAATAATACTACTATTATTTTTTGTAGTAATATATTCTTTGTGTTCCTTAGGAAAATATTGAACTATATCCTTAATCGATAAAAGATATGCTTATTCAAATTTCATAGGCAAAGCATATAAAAAAATATTTTTTAATGTGGTCTTCCCGTGTAAAATTGTATATAAAGTCGTATGATAGAATAGGTAAAGACTTAATAAAATAATATTTTCCAGTATAATTAGCTCTTAAAAATAATCTTCCGTAGTTTTATTATTGATATTTGTATCTTTTGGTTTTTATATGCCACTTAAAAATATGAGAATTTTTTACCCTAGTTTTTTCTTGCCATATATATTATATTTTTTGAATTTAGCTTCATTCTTTTTTTTCCACAAATAAAAAAAAAAAAAGTTTACTATCCTATAAATATTGTTTATTTATTATAAAGATATACTGAAAAGGCTTTTTATTTATCTCTATCTTATATTTTTTTATGAGAAAATATACATTTTTGTTTGCGTAAATAGATATATTGTATGATAAAGATAGTAAAAATGTAGGTAGCCTTTACATAAATCACTAAAAAAATATATCAACGCAAAAATATGTTGAAATAACAGTTTCTTTTTAGAGCCGTATGCGAAAATATAAAATTTTTATTATCGAAGCATTGTTTACTATTTCTAGAAAGCAAAAATATGTATAAAACTTGTAATAAATGTAAAGAATCTATTTTAAATTCATAAATATACATTAAAAGCATAGGCTACAATTAATAATGTGATTTATGCTACAATTTACGATATTCTTTGAAGTAATGATATTTACCTGTATAATAATTGACTTTATTTAGCACATCGATTATCATAATATCTACTTTATAAAGAAAAAATACGAAAAATTTTCCGATAGTATTTTTAATTTATAAAAAGTATACTTTTTTGGTTTAAAAAAAACATCATACTGAATTAAGCGGTTATATGAAAGAATAAAAGAATGACTCTTATGAACTAACATTGTTTCGAATATGATATTTCAAGACTTCTAAACACTAAAGAAAATTCATATATTTTTGATTGCCAAAATATTCAAGTTTACAGGCTCAGAAAATCTAGAAAATTTTGTGTGTTAAGCCGCTTGTTTTTTTCTTCTATGAAAAAAAAGACTTATATTCCTTCCGTAATTACATCTAGTGATCATGATTTTTTTTATATTTATCTATTTGAATTTGAAATTTCCAATAATTAGCCAAATATCATACTAAATGACTATTTTAGATTCTTTTTTAAGCTCAATTCAAAAAATATCAAAAACAAAAATATTGCCAAAAGATGATATTTATGATTTAACCGAATTCTATTAATAATTTCACTTGAAATATGCAAATTTAATATAATAAGTTAAGAATTTTTCCTAATGACAAAATATAAAGAATAAAATATAAAACTAGCGATAAAAAACTATATTTCACCTTTTGAACAAATATCAGAGCTATTTTTTGTATTTTAGATATAAATACATTCATTAATCGTCGAGGCATACCAATAACCATCAATATTTGTGTCAAAAATCTCAAAGTGACATCTGATATTTTTCTTATTTTTTCCCATATAGGACTATTTTGTCATATAATAATCTTGATTTATTTCATTTTCAAAAACAATATAAAACGAATTTATTTTATATATAAGAATAACAATGAATTATTTGCTTTTTTTTTCTCTTACACTTCGATCAACGATTCCTGAAAGCGAGGAAAGTCGGTTTCAAAATAGATGTGCTAAAAGTTTACATGATAGAAATTCTTACAGCTTTTATGAATCAAAAGCTTCAAAAAAATGGTATTCTGCCATTTTCAAGTCCAAAACAGAAAATTTTAAAAATAGTCGCCGTGATGGATCAGAGATATCAAAATCATTTACTTACATCGACCTAAAAGACATAAAAACCATTAAAACACCAAAAAAATAAAAAAAAATTGATTTAAATTGTTTTTTATACAAATAAATATAGTAAGTGGTATTTTTAATGACTATGCGTCTTTTAAACGTGATTTTGTGTTACAATTCTCATTTTATAGCTTTTCTTATATATCTTCAGCTTCATATTTATTTATATATCATAGTTGACAATTAAGTTTAAAACGCTTATCTTTTATTATTATATTCTGCACAATACCTTTGAAATGGTATTTTTGACAAAAAAAAATTTCTACAGTTATGCTTCTAATAAAATATTTATCATGTGCCTTACATATCTTCGAGAGTTTCAGGATTGATTTTGGGGGTTTTGAGGTATACAAAAACATGTATACATTCTTTTTGACTTTTGTAAATTTTTTGAAATCAATCTTTTAAAACTTTTGGTAATCTCAAAATATTAAATGAATATTTTTGTATGGCTAAAATATGATATTTTTAGAATTATTTCCGGTTAGTTTTGTTTTAAAACAATAAAAGAATCTTTTATGTGCAAAATATTTTTTTTAGATAAATAAATCGATTTTAGTTTATTTCGTTCATTAATTTATTGGTATTGGTGAATCTTTGTTTATTTTGGTAAATTTTGATAAAATTTTCAAAATTTAAAAATGATATAGATGTGATCTGATCTGATACGTGGTTTTTTTTCATTATAATCACAAAAATTGGAGAAAATGTTGATAGGAAAAATTTATCTTGATACAATACTCTAAGAAAATAATTGCTGCTCATTTCCTCTGAAAAATTTATAGACATAAGAGCTTTATGCGAATAGATACAAGTCGCTACTATAGTTTTCATATCAAAATAAATTTAACATCATGTGTCATATACATGGTTGATATTATCTAAGTAGACACATCTTGATACTATAAAAAATATATTCCTTACCATTAAAGTATTTAAATATAATATTTACGCTATTGAATATCCTCTAGTATTATTCGGATGATTTTTTTACAATGTACTATTTTAAAAATTTTATAAATATATTTATTTTCGATTTTAAACCCCGGTAAAGTGGATTTTTACTCGCTGTATAATGAAAAATTGCTATATTTTATATTTTAAAAACATTTACTTAAAATTTAAAAGGTGTTGATTTTGAGACACTTAAGCCTTCAAAGCTAAAAATAAATTTTCTAAGATCGTAAAGGCTATAAATGTGCTGAATACTCAAATTAAGTTGATTGATATAGATTATAAAAAATATTGCACTCAAAAATATTTTATTTAAGTACAATCTGGTCAATTTATATTTTTCATATGATAAGTTCTATTTTGGTTATCGATTCTGATTTCGATTCGATGTAAATTTCTTTATTTAGTTTTTTAAACTACATTTAGTGGTCGAATATATAGAATATTACGATTTCTATTTATGTTTTCTCTTCATTGTATTTTTATTGCAAAAGTATTAATAATAAGCGCCAGGCCCAGAGTCCGTGTTGCAAAAAAAGTATTTTTGTGGTGAAATAAGACGACTTATATCTAAATCTAGCATTTTAAAATATTTTCCTGCAATACTTTTTACAAATAATCAAACACATATCGCTTAATTTAATATGAAAAAAAATTAAGTTCGAGGTTTTATCAAGGGAAAGCTGTCAAAAGATGTGTTTTGGTGTTATAAGATTTCAAAACTTCTAAACTTGTCTCTGTAGATTAAATTGATACATAGAAAGAGCTTAGTCTATAAAAGGAATGTTTATGGGATTCTTGGGTCCTAAAACGGGATACCGTGGTCAAAAAATGTCACTTTAATATCTCACCAAGGTGTATTTTTGCAACTAGAGCTGAAGTATGTGGCAAATAATATGATGGTGTTTAGAAATATGATTTAAATTTAATCGAAGAAGACACATTAAAAATATAAGAAATATAATAGGTTTTATAAAATCTGTTCTATTTAGATGATTGTGTTTTTTTAATGCATAGATACTAAAACCTAAATGTATCTATACGTAAACATTTATAGAAAATAATAAATCTTATCAGATCTATGATTAAGGCAATGATATTATATTATCTACAATAACAATAAAATATACATTCAAATGGTTTTAAATTTTAAATTATCACTCTATATAGGAATCTTATTTTCAAACAGAAAATGAATTTCTAGATTCATTAATTATATAAATAAATGTAAAAATTTATATATTTTTCCTTCAGACACATTTAAGCATAAATATATAAGTTTTTAACATAAGAAAATCAAGTATGCTAATTATGCAACAGGTGCTACGATTTTTGTAGATTTTATACCTTTTTATTATACAGTTATCATCTTTTTCCTGTTTTCAATCCAATAATATAATGCGTAAAAAATCCAAAAATTTAATTTTAAACTATATTTATATGATTAAATGAATAAGAAATAGATATATTATATTTACAAACATCAATCTAATATATGGATACATTTATTTTAAATATTATCATTAATTATTTGTTTTCTAAATTTTATTACTGCATATTAATGCAATCTTTATAAAAAAAATGTATTTTTTCAATTCTTTTATAAATCTAATATATTTCAATTTAAAAGCCGTTGTGATATGTCGATGATTACAATAGAATAGTTGAATTTGCCAATTCATAAAATTTTAACATTTAAAAGATGCTTGTAAAGCAAATACAATTTATTAAAGACTTAAAATTAGTATGTTACGTTCTAAGAAAATTCATGATGCTATATATTACTAATTATTATATGTAAGTTTGTATAAAAGCTGATTAAGAGTGTATAAATACAATTCTTTCATTATAGATTTTACATGAACATTTTTAGTTTTTGAATAAAAACGCTTGGAATATTTTTTATCATTTTTTTGTCTAATATGTTCTTTATAACATAAAAAACCTCGAATATTGTTTTTAATTCTATTTAATGCCAATAAGATAAAGGTTTTACGCATTTAAAATTGCTTTATTTCCAAAAAAATTTTCTATCGTCATTTTATGTTTAGTAATCATAAATAATGATATATAAAAGATTCATACCTCTTGAAAGTCACTAAGTTAATGTATGTAGGTTTAAGACTATTATCGATTTTATTATTGTATTTATACTTGTTATTTATCTTTAATCAATGTTTTATACTATTTAATATTTTTTGGGAAAAAATATGCCTTTTCAATCAAATTTAAAGAAAACAATCGAAATGACTGGTAATAGTAAATGGCATCTAATATATTGCCTTAATTATCGATATTCGATGATAAGTTACGAATAAACCACATTATAATTTTAATATTGTCAATATCTTATAAATGAAAACCAATATAGCGTTTAATTCAATAATCAGAGAATTTGTGCGATTAAAAACGTAAATATATTTTATTGTTGTAAAAATATGCCTAAAGATGACTTTCTTCTTGTAAATTTTGTTTACTGCATATTTATAGACAAAAAAAGATTCAAAAATCATCTCTTGTATAAATAAAATATATCTATTGTTTGAAGATATTTTGTTTTTGTATCTTTTATTTTCTGATTTATGTAATATTATAATTCATACGGTTATATGAATTTAATTGATTATGAAACATGTATTCATGGTGTAAGAATGAGACTGTCATGTAAATTCGTTATAAAAATGCATTTTTTTCTGAATACATGGTTTCGTCAATGCATTTTTACCACAATAAGTTTTTATTAGCTATGGCTTTATATGTAGTGTATTCCGGTAGAGATTCTCATAATAATTTGAAGTAGATTAGATTCTGATCAAAATCATAATTGCTGGTATATTTGAATTTAGTTATACCTCAAATGAAGATAAATCACGTTCTAATCAATAAAAAACGATGGTTTACAAAATAAATGTGATTTGATGATTTATCGTCTAAGAAAATATTATAAAAATAAATAATTTCAGTCTATAACTTTAGCTGTATCTGTAAAAATATTTGTGAGTAAATTAGCTTTATGACACTTTTCTATTTTATCGAAAATTGTCTTTTATCTCGCTTTGTCAAAAACATAGGGAAACTGAATTTTTAAATCTTTTATAAGTTTTAAATGGTGTGATCTTTATGCTTTGGTAAAATTTTGATTTAAAGCATTAATTAAAGAATGTACAAACACAATTCGTAGCTTCTAGATTTTTTCATAAGCAATATTATTATTATGAAACACATCATGATTTATTCGTACATTTTTTTTATTAAAAGTTATAATTTTCTTGTTAATCTCAAATTGTTTAATATAAATTGCAGTGTTTTTATTTTGGATTACAGTAAAGCAAAATTCTATTATAAATGTCTAAATACTATAGAAAGTAACCATTAAATCCATATAAATAACAATTTGTTACAGCTAGCATATGACGAGTGACGTATTTTATTATAATTTTTCATTGTTATATACCGTTTAACCGCCGGAATATCGCTATAAAAAAATTGTACACGTACCATGCTGTTTATCATACACAAATTGCTATAATATGTATTTTCTCTGAAAATCTATCTCTCGCAAGAAAACCTCTATGTAAATGTATATAAAAAATAATCGAAGCTGAAAAATATAAAATCTATAAGTTCATAATATTAATTTCAGTTTCAATTTTACTTTATAACCCATTAGATTACGAGTTTTTGCAAAAAAAGGTATCTTTTTATGGGAAGGCGTCTTCTAACACAACATGATTCGCATGTGATGTATGAAGCCCCCATAAACACTGAGAAAGGAAATTTTATATTCTTAACAATGTTCGTTTGGGCATTTTTTATTTATTTTCATGTTTAAAAGGTTATTACATTTATTTTTATTTGAGCTGTTAGTATAGATTTCGCTATATTCAATTCATGAACTGAAATTATATTTTTCTTCATATATTTAACACGAATATCATTTGCTAATTTGAGCTGAATAAATCACATTTTTAGTTATAAAAGCATGATTTTACATAGATTAGTTTCTTTTTATGTTTAAATCTGATGCTTTATGATTTCAAAATTGAGAACTTGCATGTAATTCTAATAATGGGGTTGATTGATCGATGTATACATTAGATTTGTAATCAAAAATGAATTACTTTTTATTTTTAATCAACCAAATATTTTATATAAAATTAATTTACACTATAAAGACTGATAAATATATAAAAATTAAATAAAATTGTGTTCTTCTACGTTTTTTTTAAATCTGCTTATTAGAATTTAATGTAGTTTCAAGTGTACTCAGATACTATAATAGACCAATTTATTTTTCTAGAAATAAGTTGTATGGTTTTTACAAACATGGCAAATTTAAATAAGATAAAAATATATGGTGTTAACCATATTATACAATACAATGATTCAAATAAATATAATAAGAGACGCATATAAATAAATAAAAAATATACTGCAAAAAACATGAATCCAAGGAACTAGTTAAATATAATTGACCTTTTCAAATTAAAAACATCCTTCATATATTCCTTTGCGGGTTTTGCACACTCCCCTAAATTAATTTATATAATATGTATTATGTAATATAGTGTATGCGGAAACCCCAAATAAATAGGTAAAGGTTTTTATCATATTTTTATTGAGTCAAGAATTATGTTTCACAAGGTTTCTCTTTTTTCTATAGAAAATATATCAAAACTGATAATTTTCATCTTACAAAAAATTTATTTTTAAATATTTAATATTATAAAACATAAACGTGTCTCATTTTATTATGAAGAAAAAGCCAAAATGGTACTTTTTTTGCCAAATAAATGTTTTCTTCTGGTTGATCTTAAGGTGTTCTTTTTGGATTCTAAAAATATTTTGGATGCTGATTTAATACCTTATTACAATATAAATTAATGATTTTGTGCATATAAATTTGGTTCTTTTAATGTGCATTAGATTAAAAACACAATAAATATTTAAAGAGTCATAAAATTATTTTAAAATATGTTCCAACTTTTTAAATTGTGTTTTCTTAGTGAGAATCAATTTTAATACTTTAAATTGTGTATTTTTTTGCAAAAATCGCAATCTTTTAATATACTATTTTGCACTACAACTAGAATATTTTGCAATAGTTTTGTGTTTTTTAAATATAATTTTAATGACTAGAATGAAATTGCAACAAATCTACTATCAAGAAATATTTATATAAACCGCCGTAATTTACTGACATCATAGTCAACAAACGTAATAATAATGAATACTATGTGTCTGTACGATGCTAAGTCATAAAATATATTTTATTAATGTTTTATAAGAAGAAAACCCATAAAAAAGGTTTTAAAAGACCAATATATATTATAGATCAATTTGTTTTTTTACGTTTTTTTATTGCTTATTTAAAAGTATATTATTTATGTAGTAATGTTATGTTTTAACATATGGTGTTAGGCATATCAAGAAATTATAGTATGACTGATTTAGAAAACAATAAATTATCTTCTATATTTGTTTTTATCTTGTAGAATAAAAAAAAATTTAAACATAGATCAGTTTTTCATAACCAATACATACAGAAATTCCATGAAAACAACTTTATTATTTTAGTGATAAGTATAAGAAATATGCATCCTTTGTATATTTTCAGAAAATGCTAGAAATTTTTTGTAATAGAATACATATAAATACTTAAATAATAATCGAACTGTATAAATTATATTTATTCTCTTACAATCGTGTTTTCATGGATTTTTGTAGCTACATCACCCTTAAATAAAAATTTAAAAGGTGCAATTATAAGTTAATAAAACAAAATTTTTTTGCATTCTAATGGAAGGAAAAGATTTTTCAAGATTATTTATATAATAAACGCGCTTTATATAATTTATAATAGATGTAATTGTTTTTTGCGAAAATAAATCAAAGATCTAATAAAAAATCATTATTAAGTTAATAAGTTAAAGAAAAAGGTTGCCGCGTTCATCGTCAATTTTTCCGAAGAAGAACTTTTAAGGAAGAATTAAAAAAATGCTTTTTTCTATTTTTATGTCTTATTTTTAAATAATATGGCCAAAATCGAAGCATAGTTGTTATTGAAAATTTCAGTTAAGTGTGGTAAAAGTCGAAATCTCGAAAAAAATTTTTCTTTAAAACAAATACTTGATTCAAAAGTAGGTTTACAATTATTTTACAAAATAAAATTTCAAGATATTTTGATTATTTTAAATTTCTTTCTGGTTGTGAATCTATATCCTATTTATATGTAATCATGCTTAATTTACCTACAAACAAGATACTATGTATAAAGTGTAAAAAGGAATCTGACATTGGGAATATAAAACAGATAAGCCGATGCATTTTATGAATATTTTTGATTCTTATATATAAATTCGTATATTTTTTTTTTGATTCATTTTTATAAATATTATTTTTATGTATTTATTAAGATCTGATTTTTCCGTTTATTGAAATACTGAAAAATTAAAAATTTCTTTTATTTTATCGTACATTTTTAGTATAATTGCGATTTTTCAATTGATTCTCATTTTTGTGACCATATTGAACTATAATAGCAACATTATTTACTCTTATATTTAATGAATTGTGTATTGATAAGCATAAAAATTTTACCCATCCATAAAAAAATTTATAAATACATACAAAAATGTATAAAACATTATATTTGAATAAATAAACATCATGTAACATAAAAAATAACCCAAAAAGGATTTCAATAAGTCATAAAAAGAGCCCAAGCATATAAATTCTTCTACGTTTAGTTCTTGCGCTTATGTAAATGAAATAAAAAAAATGTCTTTTTAGTTTTAAACACATTAAGTAGCATGTAATTACATAATATAACATAAATATTTATTGATTGTACAATAATATAATTTTAGTCTAGTTTAGAATGTATTTAGATTCATTTTTTAAATTGGAATAAACGAAAATATTATTCCCCTAAAAAGACATGTATGCTATTACTTAACTACAAAATTCGTATATCTAAATCAAATGTAAATGATTTACCAAGCAAAATTTTGGGTGGTTTATAACATATTCCAGAAAAAAGCGTAAATTGTAATTATATTTTTTTAAATATATGTAAAATTACTATTATATAAAGCAAATTAAAGCCATACCGCATCTAATATACATGAAAATGGTATTTAAGTAGCCACAAACAATGCAATATATATCCGCTTTTTAAGATAAAATAGGAAATTATATAACCCCAACCCTATGATTAATGTTGAAGTATGATTTGAATCATGAACTGCTACCAAAGAGAAGTATTCCGTAATAAATTATAACATATTTTGTCGGTTTCTATATAAAATATAAGTCAAACTGGAAATTCTTTTTAGTTTTGTCCATAGATTGAAATAATATAAAAAAATATGAACGCTTATAAAGGGTAGTATCTATATAGATTATATTAATTCAATAGTAAAATATTAAAGAATCTAAAATTCGGCATGTTATCCCTGAAACTCACGGTCTGTTATAAATAAATTTGACAATCTCTAATCAATGCAAAAATATAATTCTATGATAGACTATAAGACTTATTTTTATGGAATTATATGTGATTTAAACTTGTCAGTCTTTTTTTTAGAATGAAAAGCTGGTAAAAAGAAAGCATTTTTTATTTAACAATCCGTATCAGAAAAAAAATAATAATAGAATTTTAGAATAGATAAAGAAACGTGGATAAATAAGGCTCAAGTTTATTTATCAAAAAAAAAGAAAACGTGTGTTTGTTATTTTTTAAACTTTAAATTTATGCAAATTTATTATTTTTTTGTCTAAGTATAGCATAAAAAGTATGACCAAAATTTCATTTTTCCATGATAAATAACAACTTCAAATAACAGAATTTATATTTCATTGCATCGCTCCCTATAAATATGTATTTCATGCACAAAAATTATGTAATTATATGTAAAATACCAAAAAAAAAACAAATAAAGTCTATTTTATCCCATCATTATTATAAGAATAGATTTCTTGTGCTCAAATTCTGCTAAATTTGTAAATTTAATTTGCAATACCAAAAAAACGAATGAAAATAATATAAAATGATCCCTTTCACCGTAAAAATTACATTCTCTATACATTAAAAATTTTCTAAATAAGTTAGCACATTCTATCATATTATTGGAAAGACCTCGTTTTAATGCTTAGTAAGTCCCAAAAAAAATGAATTTTTTTTTAAAATATATAACAGTTTAAATAGGTTAGATATTTTTTTATATTTACTGTGTAATATAATAAAATTTCAATTATGGTACTGTTTTGAGACGATCATAAAATATACTGATGTATATTATTCAAGTGTTTTAAAAGCTAATACATATAAATATAACATTGTTTATGATATTCAGACAAGAATTATAATAACTTGGGGTAAACAGAAATATTTAAAGATAATTAAAAGTAAAATTCGCTAATGTAAATTTTAATCATACAAAAAAAATTCATTATTTAAACAAAAGCGCAAAAATTATAACGAAATAAAAAAAATGTTTTTTACGACGTTAAAAATGTAAAATCATCTTGTCATGTCGAATTATGCTTCAATTTGTTAAAGGTTTTCTTCAAGAAATCATGTTTTAGGATAAGCGATGTTAAATTAAAGACACAAACAATTTTATTTTATCAAATAAAAATATTACAGCTTATATAAAAAACTATACAATCAAAGTCAAAACGATTTCAATTAACTTAAAGATATTAACGTTATGAAATTATATATAATATTAAAGGATATATTAAATCAAATCACTTTAGTGCTTTCTCTTTAGAAAATATCTTCATACTATTGCTTTAAAAAACTTTAATTATTGTCTATAACTTTCTAAGATTCTGTAAATACGTCTTTTTATTTTCATATAATAATAATTCTTTATAGATGAACCAAAAGATCATAAAAAACGTCGAAATAGATCAAATTTATATACGTTTATACGATTTAACCAAATTCACATAAAAAAAGAATTTTTAATTGGTATTTAAAGCCATAAATTATCAATAAAATAAATTGTTGGGCAATTTAAGAAATTATTATGATTTATATATATTGAAGTGTTATGACATCATCTGTAAATTTATGATTCAAATGATACTGTGATGTAAAATATAAAAAATTCAGCCAAAAAAAACATGCAAAAAATACAAAAGTCGAATCTAAATTTATAGCCTAAAACAATAAATCATAAAAAATCTCTTAGTAAGGTAGTATATATTGCATTTGAATGACTATAAATATTATTTAAGACTTTCATGTAGAGCGAAATGGTCCTATGGTCATTATGTTTTTGTTATAAGTAGCCAAGTACTATTTATTAGCTTTAAATGATTATAGTTTCTAGAAGAAGTTCTAAATTCAATCTATTTGGTACTTTTAAATTCGGATCGCTGATTAATTTAAAAACAATAAATATCATCCACGAATTATAATCCACGCGAAGCAATATAACTCAATTGCAATCATGTTTATGATTAAAATCATATTATATGGTTATAAAATAGTTTCGCATGGATTTGGTACTAAATATGTCCCATAGAAGCCATACATTTTGTTAACTACTATATTCGTTTATATCTAAATAAAACAGAAATATATAAATATAACACGAGTTATATATTTAATTATATTTGGAACTGTAAATTTAGTAGATTTTTATATTTTAGCTTTATATTTTACAAGAAAAGCAGGTCTGGGATACGGCTGATTGATTATTTGCAGTTGGAACTATTGTTTTTTGAAGAGGAATATCAAAGCACATTTTATATAATCTATGTCTGTTTAAGGTAAATAAATTTTGTTCCTTCAATAAAAGATTTCAAAATACACGATATGTCGTTCGATTGTATTTTCACGAACTTGTGGAACTTTTTTTTTAAGTAAAATTTATGTTTATGGACGTTTTAAGGATATATATACCCTTATATTTGATCTTTTATTTAATTTTATATTCTTAAATCTTTTTTTAATATTGCTTATTTGAAGAAATTTTTCAGTTAATCTAATAAAAATAGAAAGAATTTTACGGAAGAATTACTATTCGACCATCTATAAAATGTTTTTTTGCAACTTAAAAGCTATAATTAACAATAAAGTTGCAGGTTTGTTATGATTCATTTAGTTATCCTAAAAAAAATAAAAAAGCAACAGTAATTTTTCATAGAAATTTCTTGCGAATCAGTTTTCAATTTCTTTTTTATAATAAAATATAAAATATTTCTAAAGCTGCCCCATAAATCTACGGATCGTCAAATTTTTAAAATATGTGCCGATCATAAATTGTAATAATATGAAAAATATGAGCCTTATAAAATGAAAAGCAGTTAACAGAACTTAAATCCAATAAAGATAAAAAAAATTGTTTAATCTTTCATTAGAAGAAATTATTATTTTAGGCAATTCCTATATTTTTACCTCATTCTTTAAAACATAAAAATGATATTTAATTGTGTGAAGAACTAATCATTTATATTTTTTAGAATTTTGTATGACTTTTTGATATTTTTACAAAGTTTTATAATTTTATGTCTTGCAGTTACTTTTACACGCAATAAATTAACAATAAGTATCGAGGTAAATAAATATAATGTGGCATTTTACATAATTTATATATTTTTAGATCTTTATAATTATCATAATAGTTTTACAATTCATATAAACATAAGTAATCACATTTCATGTTTTTTATCATTTTGCCAGTAGCTTATGTATATAAATCTTTTGATTGTAAATTTTTTTGCATACTTTACGGACAAGAAAATTGAATCATTTTCTCTTATTTTTTCAATGCATCTTCTAATTTTCGATACGAAATATAAAATAATATATTTTTCAATGTTCTAAATGAATAAAGATTAATATGAGAAAATATGGATTTTTACTGAATTTTCTAACAGAATTTTCATTAGAAAAGCAAAATATTTAATTTTCATATGTAAATTTAATTCCATTTGAAAAAAAAATTAATAAATTTTATCTTTTTACAAATTCAGAAATAAAATATATAGTAATTGTACTTTTTTTCAAACTTTATTTTTATTTTTTTACATATTTATAAATAGAAATCGGTTATATATAACTTTTTCTCTATATTTTGGATCTGATATAAAAATATATAGTATCATTATGAAATAATATTTGAAAATATAGCTTAAATTACATGTTTATTTAATTAAATAAAAAAATTATTTATTAATAATGCCTTTTTTAGTTTTATGCATTCTAAACTTTTCTCAATAACACAATGGAAATAAAATTGCTTTTTCAAACAAAAATACTAGAATCGCTATTCTATACATGCAAACCATTATTTTTTGATTTAACAAGTTTATGGTCGTTTTATTGCCAATTCTATAAGTATTATATATCTAGAATTATACAACCTGTGCCATAAGGAATTTAAATATTGTAAAAAATACCGTTAAGTTAAATTTTAGGACTAAACATTTAATATACAAATTTTTAACAAAAGTCAATTTAAAGCTATAAGAAATATGTCCTTTTGATTAGTTGATATTTACGACGGAACGCCCAAATATGTGTAATTTAATGATAAATCATAATTAAAGGGTGTTTTTCGAACTTATTTTTGCCTGTGTTGAATATTTCTGGCAGATTCTGCGGAATTTATCAATTTATCATACGAATGCGATCTCACTGGGTTTTCTCTATACGAAATAAATGTAAATCGTTAGTGGATTTAACAATTTTTATTTTCTAGCATGAAAATATGAAGGTCATATCAGCATTATTAATGAGGATAGAAATATGGTAATTGCTGATAGAGCGATAATAAAAGTGTATAACTAATTTTGAAAGAAAATACAAAAATTTTGGCCCCTGGATACATTACTTTCTTATATATATGTTCCTTGTGCAATGTGCTAATAGCTGCTTGATTTATTGCTCTTTCAATATGATTTAATCCCCTTAATACGATAAAAAAATGTTCGGATAATGATTATGTTTGAAGCGATACCATTTGAGATTCACTGGATGATTTTAGAAAAATTTGATTATTCTTATAAAAAAAATATCTTGCACCTTGAAGTAATCTGAAATCAGAAATCTTTTTTTAATATTTAGCGATTTACATATATATAAATAACAAAATTTGCAGAAAAATCTGCATTATATATACAAAGAAAATATTTTAAAACATAATCAAAATTCTTAAAGTACATAATTTTTTTGTACCATGGAAAATAATATTTAAATTATATTTTGCGAAATTTTTTTTGGAATAATTTATGATTTGGATTTATGGTGTGGAAAGGGGATATCTATGTATTATAATATAAAAAAATCAGACGTCCTGATGCGTATAGCTTATATTCTTCAATCATTTAAAACAACTTTGATTTTTATATCTTATAGATGAATTAAATTTAAAATATTTTACTTTCGCTAGAAATATGTTATGAATATGGTAAATCTACTTTTATTTAAATATGTTAATTTGGCTTTCAGCTATTTAACCTTTTTCAAGCTAAACTTCTGGATATATTTTACTGCTATTCTATCTACTTTGTCATTTTACTATCTTTCTCGATTCATCTTCTTTTTTCTAGACTTATTAGTCAATTCTACTTATGTAGAAGTATTTCATATTTAATTTTTTGCAATAAAAAAAAATATTGCTCGCACTCATTTTGAATATGTATATAAGTTTTGGGATATGTAAATGCAACAATTGTAAAAAATTACTGTTTTTTATTTCATATCATCGAGTTTTTTTATTAACGAGAATTATTTATATAAAGATAGTTAATTTAGACAGAAGATAACAAAGATACAATATCATACAATAAAAAAAATCTTTCTTAAATTAGAAATAAAGACATTTTAGTGTTTTGTATGTAATAAATTAAAACAGAGGATCACCCTTAATACAATCTAAGACGCTTTTAAGAAAAAATATTGGTTTTAAATAAGATAGACACTAGGATCTATTAGACAGTAAAAGTTATAAAGTGTATTATAAAGAATTATAGAAATATTATATGCTTTATTGATATTAAAAATTATTTTGATGAAATATAAAAATTGTTTATGATTTAAAATCAAAATAACAAAATTGCAGCGCAGTTTTGCATTAAAAAAGATTCTTGCGTTTAAAAAGCGTGTATTTGGTTAAAAGAAAATATATTAACAGCAAAAAAAAAGTATGTCATGTCAAAAGATTCTAATATGGATTAAACAAATTAGATGGTATAGATAAGAAATTTATATTGTCATTCTAGAAGATTCTAATGTGAGTTGAAAGAAAATGTGATACTATGAAGAAAAACTTATATTCGTTCGATATTATTGACATTTATGTTAAAATTAGATTGGATGGTATAAATAAAAATGTAAAGTATCATTATTCTAGTAGATTCTAATAAGCGTTTCACCCTTTAAAACTTTTGAAAAAGAATAATTTATGTTTACTCGAACAAAAAAAAAGCCCCAAACCCGCACAAAAAAAGAACGTGAATTGAATCAGAACAAATAGAAATGTTCATTGATTATAAGCATTTTTGATGTTTATCAACGCAATAAGACCTAATTGGACAAAAATACATAAAGTGATTGATGTAAATTATTGATAACAAAAAACTAGCCAACAGAAATTCAAAACTAAGTTGATTTAAATTTGTACAATATTGAGTGGATGCTTGATATTTTTGTACAAATTATTTGTTTTTTTATGGTAGTAACCAATAAAATATTTTTGATTATGATTTCATCAGTATATTAATATAAATAGTAAAGCAATTTTTTTTAACATGAAGTTTCGATCTTTAAGTATGATAGCTTTTGATTTATTTAGTGTATTATATATTTATGGTGGTTTTTCTTTAGCAAGTGGAGAAGTCGGTGATGTGTCGGAAAAAAATGAAGATAAACAAGATGTAGGTGGTGGTACCAACCCAGATAAAGAAGTACCATCTGGTGGTAACTCTGGTTCTTCTCCCGATGCAAAAGATGCTGATTCAACACCTCAAACCACGGGACTTTCAGATGCTTCGATGAAAGATAAAGATAAAACTGATTCGGAAAACAAAGATCCACAAAAATATACAGAGTCCGTTGGTGGATCTGGCAAAAAAGAAGAGAAAAAGGGATTTTTTTCTAAATACTTTGGATGGCTTCTTTTTTGGAAAAAGAAATAAAGTTTGATATTTAAAAAATATATTTTTTTTGAACGCAGAAATGTTATAAATAAGTTAAGTAATTTAAAAAATTGTTTAATTACTATCTGTGAACATTTATTTATTAATTTAACTTAAAAAACAGTATTTTAGAAATGATTTACATGATTTATTTAAATGATTAAACTATTGATTCGTATATTATAATGTTTATAAATATTTATATGGCAGAACGAAATGATTTCATCACAGAAAAAATCCACTTCTGTACAATCCATTGGTTTTTTGTATAGTTTCAACATTAGGATAATAATGAAAATAATTTTGGTAATGTGAACTAGCTTGTTTCATTATAGAAAAAAATACATATTGAATAAATTATTAATATTATGAATTTTGCAACTAAAAATTTTGATAATTATGAAACAGATATTGGTATGGTATAACTGGCTGTTTTCATATAGAAAAAATACATGCTGGATAATTCATTGGTATTTTGAATTCTGTATAGTTTTAACATCCTGACAATAATGAAACAGATATTGGAATAATAGAACTATCAGTTATCATATAAAAAAAATTTATACTGACTAATTTATTGGTATTTTTAATTTTGTGTAGTTTTAACATCCTGACAATAATGAATAAAAATCGATTCTTCCAAATAAATCTTTAAAAAGAAATTTTCCGCGAATATACTTTGATTTTATACATATTATAATGATATCATAAAAAAGCGAATATTTATTTATTTTAGTATACAGTAAAAAGATATTTCCTTTATATTCACTGTTTTACGAATATTTTATGATAAATACAAATTTTTCAAGTCCTAAATAATAGGATTGTGGAATGCACTTGAACTAATACGTCTAGAAAGAAGAATTTTACTTTAAGAATATTGTAAAGATGATGAGGTCAAAATATTTATCTGTCTATATTTTTTAAAGGAATTTCTTAAGTATAGCTTGAATAAATTTGAATATCCTAAAATCAAATTAACCCATAAAATATATAATAAATATTTTATTTTGTATTGTATTGTATATTATTTAAAAAACAAAAAAGAAGCTACGTGGCTTAAATTATTCTATTTTTTATGCATAATAAAACAGTTCCATTAAATTTTATTACACAATACATTGTTGCGATATATCCGTATTACCATACAATTTATTCGTGGGTTGGTCAATTCTATTGTTTTAAAAACCCAAATAAAACTTTAGATGTTCCTATGGATAAAATAATATTGTTTGTAAATAATTTAATTAAGATCAGAGTTAGCTTTTTATAATACTCTTTTTAACTAAATAAAACTTTAGATGGTCCTATGAGGTGGTTTGATCATATTGTTGTATATTATTAATAAATATCAGAGTTAGCTTTATCATAATACTCTTTTTAAACTAAATAAAACTTTATATTCTTCTATGTGATAGTTTGATCATATATACTTGTGTTACATTTATTATCTTATTGTTTTTTTAAGGCTTTTTATCCATCCAGCTATAAATACTTATCCCTCCGTTTCGGTAGTATTTCTAACTCCTTGATATAACCGAGTGACTAAATATTTATTTTGTTTGTACTTAATAAATAAACTCAAATATTTTTTTATAAGCTTAAATAATATATAGTCGAATTCGATTTCACTTATTTAAATCTTCTACAATACTCACAAGCAATATTTCTAGTAATTAGATTTGAATAAAGAAGCCCCAAGAAAATGACATCCTCATCCGAAGAATCAGAAATCCTTACCCGTAGAAAAATCCGATCAGACACAACTCCAAAATCGCAAAAAAAGAATCTTGAACATTTATTTTCGTCATCCTACGATGATTCATCAATTTCCGACAGCGAAACAAATTTATATGAAACAAAAGTGGTGGCGAACGAGCATACTCAGCTTCTTCTAGAAATATTTGGAGATGGCACGGAGTATAATTACATATATGAAGATACAGAAAATCCAAAAGTTGTTGCTGATACAAATGTGCCGTTAAATTATGTACCGAAGTTATATTCTTATGTTGGTGATGATATTCTACATTTTGTGTGTGGGAGAAGTGTTCTTACTGAAAGTGAACGGGAGTGTGTTATTGATATTTTTAGTGGAAAATCTGTTTTGTATATTTTTTTGCATAGAGATTGTTGTTTTGAATTTTGGGAACTTTTGGAAATTAGTTTAAGGGTAAAAGAATTTAAAAAGACCTTGGCTGTTCTTGAAAATATCAAGAAGAATATAAAAGCAAAAAAAGTTAACATGCATAATAACCAAACTACTTTAGACTGTAATATCAGTGCTGATTATAATAATCAATTTAAAAATGATTATGGTGATGAAGCATATTCAAGATGGATTTGTGAAGAGTTAGGAAGGGCTTTCCGCCTATATATACGCCCAGACGAGCTCCATCAAATATCAAGATTACCACAACCAACAAGAATAGAAATATTTCTTACTCCGATTGAGTTATATGAAAATTATATTTCATCCCAAAAAATAAATGATCCTCCTGAAGGGGATTTACAAATTACGGATTACGAGAAATTAACTTATCAAGCCCTTGATTTTTATATTGATCATCCTCTTTTCCACAAAATGGTATCACAAGAAATAATCAAAACACTAGATTTTGATCAAATAATCGATCCTTTGGACTGTTTAGACTGTGAATTTGATATTAATAACATAATTTCGTTATTTAGATCTTCGCGAAACTCGAAATTTAACGATTTTCGTGAAGTTTTTATCAAGAAATGTGTATCTCTTAGTATAAAAACACCTTCTTTTAGGTCTTGTTTTATTGGTTGTACGCGCGAAAAACAAAAAAATGAACAAAAAAAGTTGCTAGTAAACGAAACGGTTGATAGAATCTTGAATGGAAGTATACAGCTTCAAGAAAATGACAACTGTTTCGGTATATTTTGCAAAAAGAATGTATTTCATTGTTCTGTGATCAACAACTTAGGCCATTTAGTGACATATTTCACATTCACAATGATAAAAAAACAAGAACAAGAAGACATCACTGTTCATATTGCACCTGAACTCGAAAAAAACATTTTAAAATACGAACCAGTATTTATTGGATATGTAGGAAATGACAAATCACTAAAAAACAATCTTAAAAGAATTACCGATATTGTTGCGAAAATAAACACAAAAACATCTATAGTTTTAGTAGAATCTGATCTTATAGACACATTATACAGCAACACGGAATCAAAAAAGTATTGCTCAACAATATGTCACAGACTTCTGTGTCCAGAATTCCTATTCAGCTTAATAATTGAAAAAAATAAACACCCTGTATCTTATAAAAAATATAATAAGCTTCTTACTTGCAGCGAAATCGTAGAAACAATGAAGATAGGCGTAAAAATAGCACTTGCTTTTTGCGGAATCGATATTTCAAATAAATATGCATGGAACGGTGTTCTACTTAGGGCTGCTAATCTCGATGACGACTTTTCAGTCTTTTTGGCGGGACAAGGTAATGTCTCTAAATTGAGTAACCTATTAAAACATATGGACGCCGGTAAAATTAAAATATCCGAAAATGAGTACGTTGAATCTGAAATTGTCGACTTCGATAATGCTGCTGTTTTTCTTAGAATCAAAAGGGATCTCACACGTCATAATAGAAATTACATTAATAATAAAACGGATAATAATGATGACGATGAGGGATGGAATAGTGATAATGAAAATGATAAAGACAATAATAAAATAATAAAGGAAAATCCCTGCGCTGCTAATGAAGTTTATTTCGATCCAAATTACGATCTTCTTGATTCTACAATGATACACCCAAAAAACTACCCTTATACAAAAATAATCTGTAATACTGCTTTAACATCAGAAACTCTCGATCCTGACCAAAAAACTAAAAACGAAAACGAAGAAATATACCTAATTCTCACTCAACCAACTAAAATCCTCGATGTAACAACAACTGGATTGAAAGAAAACAAACAAAACATAATAAAAAATATCCAAAAACAAATTTTATACGGAAATCGTAAAAGATTCGATGGCATACCTGACAAAATCATTTTCAACGAATGCATCAAAGGAAACTCCAATATCATTTTCGGAAAACCATATGAAGGAAGAATATCGCGCATATTCAAAACTTGTTATGTTGTGTCTACTAAAATTGATAACAGCACAAACCAAGACTCCAATAATCCTGAAATATTCTTTGTTGATGTTTTTGTTAAAAAATACCATAATGAAATCCATAATAACCAGTTGGTGAAAATTGTTATCGATGAACCCCAATATGGGTCATTATCGTATAATGGATCGGTTCATGAAACAGAAACCCCTGCAAAAAAACATAAAATTAAGTTCATCTCACACTCTCTTTACAAAAACTTAAATCGAAAAGAAGCTGAAAGATTTTTGGAAACAAATAACAAAACTGTTTTGGTGAGAAGCAGCGGTTCGTCAGAAAATGGCGTAATTACTGTGAAAATATCATTGGGAAATAGCGAAAACGGTTTTTGGCATTATAATTTCGAAGAAAATGAGGAAAATGGCGTAACTAAGTATTTATTAAAAGATTACACAACTGAATTCGAAAAAATTGACGAAATTCTTAGTGTATTTATAAAGAATACCCTTAAAATTATCAAAAGTATAAAGACTCATAAAAGATTCTTTGAATCTGAAAAGTTACTAATGGATTTTTTGGAAATAAACAGCGGGGTGGGAAAAACTGTTTATGGATTCTTCTTGTCGAGAGAATATCCGGGATACATCACTTTCATGACTATGTACGGAGAAAGACAAGGTAAAGAGTATCTCAAAGTTGGGAATTATTTGGTGTATAAAAATGAAAAATTTTCATCTATAGACGAGTTTATAAGCTTTAGAAAAAGATGTAGGTGAGCCAATTCTATTGAACCCTATATTGATTAGTATATTCATATATATTAGTATAACTATAATTAACAATGTAATGATTTTTTTGTGGAGGAAATAAGTCAAAATGTTGGGGCTATCATTATAAATAACTTTTAGACTATAATATCAATAAATGTCTTATTAATATCGAACTATACAATACATAATAGAGGACAATAAATTTATTGTATCATTTTGATCTTTTATTATTTATCAATTGCTGTATTCTTCTATCTGTAGACCAAACAATAAAATTTTTGTATCATCCTATGACATAATATTAAATCATACCATATTTTTATGTTTATGCTAAAATTTGAAAATACAACACAATGCTCCAGGTCTTACTGAATTATTTCTTGAATACAAAATACGGAATAGTAAACCTGATCTTTCAGAGCTCGAGTTAAAGTAAAAAGAGAGTTTATTGTGTAAAATAAAAACACTACACCATAAACTCTTCAATGTGCGTAATAATTCAACGCTAGAAATACTAGGATCATCAAAGTGGCTGCTGTACGAAAATACAAGGCCTTCAGAAGATGTTAGGTTCTGTTTTATTCAGTATAGAAATATTTTCTGAGGTGGACGAGAAAGATGCCCGCACTTAACGACTCTTTTAAAACTGTCTATCACTTGGCAAGCAGATGTAAAAAAATGCTTGGGCATGACTATACGTGAATAAATAACGAAATAGTGCGGTGTCTTCATTTTATGATCGCAAGGAAATATAATTTCAAAAAAATCCGTAGACACACAGTAATAGAAAATATTTAAAATGAGTTCGCAGTGATCAAAGTAGATACAAGAATTATATCCGTTATACAATTATCAAACGATAGACCTAAAATTTCATGTATGATACAAAAAACTGTATCACCCTTATAAATTGGTGTGACTAGTTTTTAAACCATAAACATAGTTGAAAACGAAAAGTTAAGAAAGTATGATCTGCTAGCATCCGAGCTGTCATTAATATACAAGGGCGAGATGAAAATCATTGCATATATTATAACATAGGACGGTGTGGTAACACAATATCATAAATGGTATCTGAAAGAACTCGCGGTAAATAACCTGATTAAGGCATGTATAAAATCCTAGGGATCGTGAAAACCCTCGAATTAATAATTCTTGAACGGAGGAGAGGTTTTGAAGAAGACTATAGAGAAGAGAAAATAGCCAAAAGTAGGGATGATTATGTGCGAACGTGAGATTCAGCAAGTTGTGCTTGAACATAATTAAAATTCTAAAGGATAATTTAGTCCTAAAAAAAGAAAATTATTCTTTTATGTTTAGACCAAATTAATATAAGGATATAATACCGTAAGAGATAATCTAAAAATAAATTCTTCTTTTATATGTAGACGGTTGCGGCGATGCAGCTGGTTTAGAAACATTTAAATAGGTGGCCTGAGTTCCAACCGAAACGCCCCGCCAAGATTTATATGAATTTGTTCAAAATTAGAAATACCAGCAAGAAGCGCGATCTGTCAAAACTAGAAATTAAAACCACAAAAAGATTTACAAGCTGAGAAAAATTCGGAGATTGTTGTTTAAAAATCCGAAAATATACCCGAACATTGAATGAAGCTTCCTCCGTTCAGTAATAATATGGGTAAATGTGGATTTGTGGTAGTGTTAGCACAATTAGCCTGTAACGGTAAGTAGATAGAATCTCATTAATCCTTCATATCGACTATCGCCGGGCCAAATAGTTAAAATCCACGTAGATCAAACTGGTAACAGGAAATGTGAAGGTCCACATGCGGGGTGCATCAGATAGGAAAAGAACCTAATAGTCTGAATCTAACTTCTTATAAAGAAGATATACTCGAGTAAAAGGTAATTAACTAAATTAGTCTCGAATTTTTATGTCTGGACTAAGTAAATATGAGGTTGGATCATTTTAATCATAATTTTAAAAGATATTTCATTTCTAAGTGTCAACTAAGTCAATATAACATTTTATCGTCCTAAGAAATAATTATTAATCATTCTATATTTTTATGTGTGGACTAAGTAAATATAAGGTTTTTATTGTCTATGTAAAATTCTAAATCAATTAAATTAATATTTTGTGATAGTACCTTGCGTCATAGTTTGGGTTAGTGTGTTTATAAAATACCATGAGTCGTATACGAAGGTGTTGGGAATTCTAACTGAAGCGGAAGCATGCGCACAAAAAATGGAATTAAGACAGGACAAAGGAAGTAACAATTCTGAAAGAAGAAGGTGCATTGAATAATATTGTGAAGATGAGAAAGTAAAAATGTGTATTAGCTAAATCTGTTTTAAAAAGCATTCTGAATTTTTTTCTAAACAATATTAAATAGTTTAAAATTATCTATAACCATAAATAAAAATATCATTTTAAACAATAGTACTACACTGTATGACGTATTTTAGTGTTATTTTAGACACTATATGTCGTATATTAAAGAGTTGGAAATACTAATTAAGCTTATGTTAATAGAAATTTCAGGATTGTAAAAAAACGAATTAAAGGGTTTTAAAGAAGAGTATAAATAGTTTGATGTTTTAAAGATGGGATGTTTGTTATATATTAAGAAACATGTTCTAAAAAGCAAAACAAGTTTAGTCTGAACGCATTTAAGCTCCAAAAAATCAAACAAGCCTATAAATAAATTTAAATCTAGAAACAGAATGTGTTGAGAACCATATTATACAATAGGGATGTAATAACATATAATTTTACGAACACTATGTAAGCCATGAAAATATTAGATTCATCAAGCCTATTTTAGTAAATAAAACTAAATGTGCGCCTATAAAACTATTGATCAATTTATTTTTATTAGATATTCTCTAAGATAACTCTTTGACCGTGTTTCGTTGAACTAAAAATAGTATCGTGAAAAAAAGGAAAATAAAAAATTAGAGAAATTGTTTCTCCTTTTGAATATAATCAACGAGTAGAATCGCTTGCTAGAGAATATATCATACAGATCTTATCTTAACTTCTTTTTAAAATACATATTTTCCAAATTCTTTTTTCAAGATTACTTTTCGATTTTATATACAAAAGATGCGAGGTGTTGGTTTTTACCCAAAAATAATTTTATATTTAAGCATGTATGTTTACAAACTTTAATACGTGGTTTCTTAATACACATTCAATATCATAGATAAATGTCTGAAAAAACCTTTTTTTCGAGTAAGAATATAATTTATGTTTTGTGCATAGAAAATATATAGATTATTTATCATTGTATTATATAAAAGATCAATTCAAAATATAATATGCTATGATTGGGATTATAAATTGTGTTTCTGTGATATACTCAACATTATATACCTTGAAAGAAAAATGTAATTTTTAATTAAGTAATTTGCAAAAAAAAATTATGCTTTAAGAGTTGAATTGCATATTTCATTTATAATAACCATTATAGGAAGAAAAAAATTCTAACGCATACGATATCAAAAATTAAAAGATTTTTATAAAGCTCTAATAAACGAAAAGATCATAAATCATGATAATTATACAAATTTTACTTTTATTTACTTTGTTAAAAATGTAAAGACTTGGTAATAATACCATTTTAGTTTATATATTCAAAAATAATATAGTGTTTCTAGAATCTAAAATAGAAAAGAGTACCTTGATATAACATGCCGCGATTATTTCATATGAAATTATGCTTATTATATATTCTTGTAGCTATATTTAGTCGTATTTTTTATTTTTTTTTCATGATAGTAAAAAACTTTTAACTTAAAAGAAAGTAAAACCTATAATCGAGTCTCTAATAATATTTTAAAATACAATATTGCTAGTTAACAGATATTGTAACCACTATGGGGTAATTAAAGGTTTTTTATATCAACGGAAGAATAACTTTTTTGTTTAATTTTATCCCGATCCAATTCAATTGTAAAATTTATAAAAATCTATTGATTATCTATATTTTTAAATCCAGTTTTTTATGTGCAAAAAAAAAATTTGTTTTGAAATATCTTTTGAATCCTGGTGAGTATTTCATATTGTGTGAATCTTGATAAATTTATAAAATTATATTTATGCCATTATGTTTTATTTGTTTTTCTATAAAACATTGTATTTTATGCGAATAAGTTGATTCTATATATAAAAATGTAAATAAAAATATAAATTTGAATTATTCTTTGTTGATATATAGCTATTATCTAATTATCAATAATCTTCGCTATAAATCAAATGAATAATTTATTTCCAGAATAGTGCATGCTTTTTCATATCATACTATATGGATTTTAATCATCTAAACCCATGCCATCATTTTAATTGTGAGATCATTAAATCCAAAAATTATAAAATTTTTGACAACATAAACATATATTATTTTGAGTTATAAAAAAAAAATTTGGGATCTATATTATTAAAGACGGCAATCAATTTATACTATTTTTTATATACCATATCACGATCAGCAACTTTTTTGATTTTTGTCGTGTTACATGATTTTTAAGAAAAAAAATTTATAAAAAGAAGGAGTTAATTTAAAAAACAATTTTTCATATTTATAAATATGTTTCTTGAATTTTTTATTACTGAATAAGATTAAAATGACGATCATGTTTGAAAAATAAATGATAAAGAAACTATACCTTAAATTTTCTTATTTTTTATCCTCGAAAAATTATTCGCAACGAAAATAAAAAAAAAGCATGGATTAAACCACAGAAAAATAAAAAAAAAATTTATCGGTTTTTTTATGTTACTCTTGTAATAGATTTATTTGGATTTTAAATGGTAAATTATGACTGATTTTATTCACAATAAAAATATGTAATATTAGCACTAATATTATTTACTGGGGTTCTATCATACAAATTTTTATTCCCATTTTAAAATACGTAGTTTTCTTGTTTCAAAAAATTTCTAGATTCTGGATTCATATTTTCACTTTGTAGTTTTATCTCAATTTCATGTGCATACGTTGCATATATGTATCAATGAAGCTCTGTGTGTTATAAAAAGAAAATGCATCATATAAGCGGGGAAGAAAATCCACAATATTGTAATGAAATCTTCCTTTCTAAATATTATAAAAACTTATACTACATAATGCCCATTTATATATAATAATGATTCGGATTATAGCAAAGGTGTTTTCTGTGCAATTTTTGATATATAGTAACATATCGCAAAGGTCATTGTTTAAAATCAGTAATTATATCCATAAAATTAACACTGCAAAAAAAAATTATTATAATGGCTTTAAGTTTACAATATTGATCTGTAAAGGAATTGAATTTTTATATAGATAGTTTAGACAAAGTTAAAATTTATTATAATAAAACTATAAGACATCGATCTTTTTTGAATTTAATGTGTTTGAAACCAAATATAGAAATTAATAAATTGCTGTAAATATGCGGATTGTCTTGACTATTTTTTCATTTGTAAAAATAAAAATCGTGTTGAAATGATAGAATTGAACCAAAAAAATTACGTTATTTGGTATAAGACAGTTTTTTTCTGTATTTTCTGATTTTATATGCAGTATCTGTATTTTTTTTAGAACTATTCTGAGGTATACATCAATGTTTTTTCTAAATATTTATCGCACTAATATATTTATAATACATAAATATTATATGAATACTCTTTAGCATATTTTTTATAAAAATTATCACGTATCAGAGCAAATTAACAATTTATATTGGTGCAAATTTCATCTAACTATATCTCAAGGTGATTAAATTTATGCATAAAAATATTAAATACGAATGATTTCTATTTTTAGAAATATAGATCTAATTATACACTCTATCATTTTAAGTACAGTATTTAACATTTATAGCAGTGACGAAGCTCCATGTGATATAATAAAGCATAAAAAAAGCACGATGTCTCTTTTTCAAGTTTATATGCATTGTCTTGATATTTTTTAATATCTTTCAATAATATAAATGCTATGTCTTGACTATTTCATCAAAAGAAATAAATATCTCATAATTAAAAACCTTGAAAATATCTTTAAAAACGATGTAAAGAATCTATCTTTATACATAAATCAGCAAATTTTTCTTTTAAAATATATAGTTAAGGTTTTTTTATACTAGCATTTATTTCCCGCCCATAATAGTGCACACTTGAAGATTTTATATTGCAAAAAATAGCTATTTTAATCATGATACGTATTATTTTACTAAATTTCGATAGAAATAAAAGATATAATGTCATCCTTTTTATAGCGAAAATTCAAATTTTTGGGTTTAAAAGCATCAGATTTAAATTTATGGGATTTTTTTTCAAAAAATACGCGTAAAAATTACATAAAAAAATAGTTGGTTTTTTCTGGGCTGCGGTACTACGAGTTATATAATATTGTAAGCTTTATGTACGATTTCGCTATGTGCAGACGCCTTCCCTAAAAATTGAGCCTCCTTTGTCGTGGCTTTCTTAGTTATTAAAAATGCGATGATAATCAAAAAGAATATAAATATATTTATTTACATTGTAATTACAAGATTTCTATGCTATTTTTTGCCTTTAACACGTAAATACCGATTAAAAAAAAAAGGTTTATAAAAGACCTAATTGGTTTTTTTTTTGCTAAAAAAATATAATAAGGTCGATATAATAGATGAATCTTCGAATTAAATATCTATATATTTTTATAAAAAAAATTTTTTATGATTGAATGATCTTACAAGTTTAATAATAGATAGGTTGCAAAATAGAAAATGATATTCTGAAAACTATATAAAAAAATAGTCCGATATTAATGATAAAATAACCACATTCGCGCTTTATATTGAAATTTACATTTATATTATGTTTCAAGGTTTTTCTCGGACTTAAATTTTGCAAAAAAATAATAGTGCTTCAAACATTTTTTTTATTAACAGGTTATAGGCTCTATAGTGGTTGCCGAAAGTGATACAAATTACCAATTGCGAAACTTCCTTTATATGTTTCTAGATTGCCACACTTCTATTTCCTTCTACGGCTTCTATTATCAAGTATACAGATTTTTAACTCATATAACGCCATTAGAATCGAGTTTTAACAACTTGAAATAGATTTATTAAAAAAAAAATTATCACTATGTATCAGGATTCATAGGATCTATAATTTTATAGCCATTTTCTTAAATTTTGTTAATTTTGAATATCATCATGATCGATCTTAAAAAATTTTCGGTAGACAATATAGTTAAGGACATTTTTTTCTTTTAATCATACAATTAATGGTGTTTTTTTTAACTAATCATGCAGGGAAGGTGTGTTTTTCGATTAATCATACATTTAAGGGTGTTTTTTCTATTTCCTCTATGTATTAATTTTGTTTAATCATATTTTGCTATATGGAGTACCGTAGTTTTTTTAATTATATACAAATATTCTAAAGCTCGTTTGCCATTATCACCGTCTTTTTACAGCTATTGAGACCATTTTTTTATCATTGAAAGTAATATAGGCAAATAATCGAAGCATAATATCTTTACTGTATTCTGCAAATTTACATGGATAACTCTCTAAAATATTTTATTCACTATAAATGTACTTCTTGTTTTGCATTATAAGAATTCATTCTTGATTATTAATATCACTATTTTTTAAAAACGAGCCGTATATATATTTTAGACCATAAAAGCAATCAAATTTTAAATTTAAAGCTTGCAACTTATTCAGGGTGTAAAATTAACTCAGAACGGCTTTAACGATGCTCTATAAAAACTTGATTTTTAATATGCCTATATTAGGAGCATATTTGGTATTGGAAATAAAGCTTATTTAAAATATAAAATTATAAATCTAATCAAGAAATCTGATAGTATAAAAGAAAAAATGCATTAAAAATTATATTTCATCAATACTTAATGCATATAAGTTGATAAATTTCTATATATTTTAGTATATTATCAATTTTATTTTTTATAATATAATTAATTTGTCTGTACCATGATTAATCACTCGTCTAGAAAATAATTATGTGAAAATATAAGCAAGAAGAATTTGCATTGTTTTATTTATAAAATGATAGGAATGATGAACTTTGATAAACATTATTTAATTTTCATATATGAATTTATTTTTACATGAAATGTTTATGGTCATGATTTCAAAAAAAATTAATATAAAAATTATAACTCATCGTTTTTTTCGCAAAATTCAATCGTTTCTACACTTAAACACATTCGATCAACAATACTGCTTAGGGTCTTTTTGACTCCTCTTTGATCGTCAGACGATAGCTTACATATCACATACGTCTTTTCAACTTCAAAATCCAGTACAACATTTGGTTTTTCTATGTCTATTTCTACACTGTCTTTTACTATTTGAGGATTATTACACTTTATTTTAATTTCGATTTCGAATTTCATTTTAAGAGGGAACAGTGATTTTTATTTAATAGAATATTTGTGATTAGAAAAAATATACGATTTTGATCATAGAGGATGTAGATGGAATTTTATTCTAAATATAATTTATTTTTAACGATTCAAATTATAAATTTTAAAAATATATATTGAAAGGTTTTTATTGTTGAAATACGAAATCAAATAAAGTTTATTTTTCTTTAAATATTTAATATATCACATGTCTGGTAGCAGAAAAAATGGTTCAAATTATGATATTATTGGTTTAATTACACCGTTTCGGTAATTTTACATCTAGAAGTAGTTTATTTATGGTTATTTTATTATTTACACTTTTAATGCCGGTCTAAAGAAAATTTTTGAATGGCTCAAAAGAACAGACAGTAAAAATGCGTCTCGTGGTCCAAGCCAGTATATTTTTTCGATATAGACTTATAAGCTTAATGAGCTCCAAGTACCATTGTCTGTGCTTTTTTACTTTCGATTAATATTTATAAACTCTATTTGTAAAATTATATGAATTTTAGAAAGCAATCCAAATATATTGTTTTTAATGCCTAATTCTCACCAAAAGTTATGAATTTATTTAAAATTACATCGATGAGAATAAATCTTTTAATACTTATAGCTTGAGATTAAATTAATACATATGTTTAGTTTACCATTAAATTATGCTTCAATATTCCAATGTTCTTTATATAAATAATGAAAATAAAACGAAAGTTTATAAAATATCATTTGACATTCTTCCATATAACAGGAAAAAATGGCTTGATATGTTTAGTTTTTTGGGTATTCGTGAAAATTATATTTAAGGGTTTAAACCGGTTCAATTCATTTTAAGTCTCACTTTTATATTCCAATAATATATTTTTTATTTATGAGTTAATTTTCTTTTTATCGATTTTATCTATTTAAACGTGGTCAACCTATTAAGAACATTGCATAACCCCTTGATGCATCTTTTGGCACCTTCCCTAATCTATCTTCATCAACTGCTCTTCTTCTCTCGAATGAAATGAGTTTTAGTGTCTTGTGGAGTGTTTGAGCTTACATTTAATGCTTCTACTTTGTACGGGATTTTAACTCATTAACATATGTTTTATGAAATTTTATAATCGCTCCGTCCCAAAGTCATTACATATGGTATTATCATTCCAATAATATTTATAATTGTGCATGTAGGTATTTTTAGTTTCCGATGGAATTTATTCACGCAATTATAACTTCTTAAGGTACATAATTATAGAAAACAAATCTTTTTTATGCCATGTTAATCCTAAATATATTCTTTTACATGATAGTATCAATCTAAATTTCTGATTTTCGTTCATATAAAGCTTATATTTGCATATTATGTACCAATTTGTACATATATTTGAAATTATGATCTTTTATTTATTAAATAGCCATTAATATTTTAAGTATATATTCAAACTGTAGGATGAGGAAAAACCTTGAACATATAGGGCTTGAAAAGACCGGAGGTATCGAAGAAGGTGTAAGTGAAGTGAAGTTAGTCAATATTATAGATATTTTGTGCCATAGTAAAGCGATCACGTATGCTTGAAGAGAAAATCTGAAAATAAATTTTAAAAATTAACCCCTATATAAAAGAATAATTTGTTATTGAGCTAAGAAAAATACTAGCCAACCAATAAATTACGCAAAACATGCTGTTTAAAATAAAAAGTTCTTTAAAAACATGATACTTGTAAAATAGCATACAAAGTAAAACTATATTCTATTAATTTCATTATTTTTGAATCTATGTTTGAGGATTTAAAAAAACAAAGGTTTTATACATCTATGTAAAATATTTTCGGCCGAAATTACACAATTCTTTTTAATTTATATTAAAATAATAATTAGTTTCTTAATCATAAATTGTTTCATTTTTTAAAAAAGAAAATTACTAGAAAAATTGAAAATTTCTTTTATAAAGTTATAAATGAATATTAATCTTAAAATATGCGTATTTTATATTGTATTATTAAGTTTTGCACGCTTTAGCGAAATTAATAATATTTTGACGGAAAAAAATATATGTTCCGGGCATATAAATATTAAAATTAATATGAAATGATAAAATATATATGCGATGTTTTTATGGATTTGAATCGTACTGTAATGTTCAATTAAAATCTTTTTATGGAAAAGGTGCAAATATTTATAAATCATATAGACTAGCATGATTCGAAAATAATTTTTAATTCGTTAACAATCATTTGGAATTGTAGAAATAACAATATAATCATTCCTTAAGATAAAAAAAACAGATTTAATTTATTTTAGAAATGTGCGAAAAGTTATTCCCTTCAAAAATATTATAAACACTCTTCATAAATAATATCATGAATTTTGCTCTATAATAAAAATATAATAACATTATTGTTCGTAGCTAAGCTAAATAATAATTTTATGTGTTTCATACCTTAGAACGAGCATATGTATTTTTTAGTTTATAGCTACTAAAATACATCTTTGGAATAGTTTTTAGTTAGAAATGTATTATTCAAAAATTATAATATCTTTACATTTTATATTTGTTAATTAAAGGTTTATATTGCTATATAGAAAAGATTTGGTTAATACTTCTTTCAATCACATTCACTTATTATGGTTCGGTAAAGGGATATAAAATTTGTTGAATAAAACTTTAGATTGCTATGTAGAACAGATTTGGTAATACTTCTTTCAATCTAATTCACTTATTATGGTTCAGTAAAGGGATATAAAATTTCAAAAACATTCAGCCCACGTTCAAATGGGTGCAATATTTAGCAAAAAGAAGAACATACGAGACGTCTTATTTTCACTTGAAGAAAAGATTTCCAAAACAGAACAGAGTATAGAAACATCCAATAAAAGAACAAACGCATTCAAAAAAAAGTTATACGCAATCAGTATTGTAATAATACTGGCCAGTCTATTATATAATTATGTTATGAACGAACTATCTTCAAAATCCAGCATATTTATTGTATTTGTAATACAAGTCTTGGTTATTTACACCACTTCGTTAATTTCAAAAATATTTATAAATAGGAAACAAAAAGTACTTGAAAAATTACAAGTGCTACAAAAAAAGAATATCGAAGAGCTTAAGAATGATAAATCATTTCTAGAAACAAAAGATATTTTTGATAAATACGAGAAATCGAGAAGAGTTAAAAAGAAATCTGGAGGTAATGAAATGATTGATTCATTAACGCTAAACACCGAGGATTGCGATTCTAGACAAAAAGGATTGTTTGATATTGTTTCTGATGTTGTTTTGGGAAAGGATTCTGAAACTAAGTATGCATTGATCTGTGAAAATTGCCATACTCATAATGGATTAAAACATCCAGATGATTTGAATGATTTGAAATTTTACTGCTATAGCTGTAATTTTTTAAATGATAAATCTAGACGTACTCCTAGACAAGAATGAAAATTTTATGAAAGTTGTCATTTCTATAAATTAAAAAAGCTATAATCATAGAAATAAAAACTCAGCAAAAAGAAAAATTGAATCCCGAAAAGTTTAGAAATAATAAATGAAATTTCTTTCATTCAAACTTCTTTTTTTGTGAATTATCCTGTCAAAAAATCATATTTTGTTGATAAATTTAATAAAAATGTTTTATTGTAAAAATAATTCCATGGGTTTATTTCTTCCTAGATATGTAAAAATCACAGAAAAATTCAAAATTATTTCATCCCGCCTTTATTTAAAATGTTTGCATTATTTCTGGTTGTAATATTTCATTCATGTAAAACTTATCACATTAATTTTATTTTTTTTACAATTTCATAACTTTAAATTTATATAAAAAATAAAAGCTGAAATAGCACAAGTTATCCATATTAGAACCACAAATATGTGATGCTAAAGTATTATATATTTGGTTTTCGTTAAATTTACAAGCAAAAAAAAGGAAAAAATATGAATAAGGTGTTTCGGCCTATTTAAACACAGAATTTTATATATGGTTTTTTGAAATTCTTACTTTTACCATTTATAATTGAAGAAACTTAACTTGTATTTTAACCAGACTGTCTTTGTAATTCTTTCAATATAACTTCTTTGCATCTTTATTTATACATACTATCCTATGTTGATCTATTAAAAATGGTATCTTACCATGTTGATTTTTTGCATTGTGTCTTGGTTGTTGGATAATGTCCCTATATAAAAATCTTTTAGCATACAAATTACATTATTGATTTATTTATTGATAAAAAAAGCCGTGTATTTGAAAACAAGTAAGTTATTTAGGTTATATTCAAAAAAATATAATTTTCTGTTTTAGTAATAAAAAGTTTACCATACTCTTCAAAGATTTTTGCCTGTAAATATGTATATAAAAAAAAACACCATATAAGCTAGTAAGTTAAAATCTAAACCTAAAATATTACATGGAAATTATTTATTGATTAATGGAATTGAAATTTTATAAACTTATACTTGAAAAGATGTGCGAAAGTGTAATACATTCTAATAATGGGTAAGCATTTTTGATGTGCTGATATATCGATATCGTTACTATGCTATTCATTAACAAATACTCATAAAACTACTAAATTATAGTCACTATGGGCTAGAAATGAATAGTTTATATCGGAAAAACAAACGAAACATTTATTTTTTATTAAAAAAAAATGAAAATAAACCGAATTAAAAAAAATTAAAGGCTTTCTTCAATATTATAAACATAAATTCAGAGATTCTTAACTTTTACTATACGTATATATAAAGAAAATATATCCAAAAAAAATGATTTTACTACACGTATTGAAAACTACTATAAGTAAAATATATATAACAATGCTTTAAGACATATTGTAACCATTAAAAGGGGACTTTTTTTCACAAAAACCAGTACATTGACGCGCAAATACACTGATTAAAGTTTATGATTTCTTTATTTGAAGAAGTACCACCTTTTTTGGCTATACATATTTTTAAATCATATTTGTTGCAGCTATTTTCCTAAATCTTTGTCATAGATATATTTATTTACAATGTAATACCCATAGAATTAATATTATATTTATAATAGGAGTATATCTGAAATATTAAAAATCTATATAATGCAATTTTCCGATTTTTTTTAATTTTATTAATACTGTTCATGTTACCATTTATTATGTTTCTTTCTGGTAACTATTTGTTTAATGGTTAAATTATTTACCGTATATATTTTCGCTCATTAAATAGTTTTAAACTTTACGACTATTAAAATGTCTTTAAACTTTATTTTGGTGATATATTGCATTAAAATTTGCATATAAATGTATGTATCCGTAAAAAATTAATGAGAAATAATACCCTAACGCATTAAACTGCTTCTAATATTTTCCAGAATTTTTAAAAAATACAGATAGGCATAAATGTGTCTAATTTTTAGAAACTACAAAGATCTAAAACAAAATATTTTTTCATTTATCATTGCTAGAATTTGAATACAATATGGAAAATAAATTAAAAAATGTATTTTATAAGTTTTTCCCTCCTAAAACGAGCAACATAATTTCATATGTATGTGGATGAATATTTTTTTTTAAAAATATGCCAACTATGATTTTTTAATGATTCTATTTTAAGTGAAGTTTTTTCACTCGATATGTGAGAGTGAAAAATCAATACTTATTTATGCCATTTATAATTATTTTTTTTGTACATTTCTTTGATGTATTTTATTTCTACAACACACAGGTGTTTTGATAAACCTATATCAAGAAAAAAATACTATTTCTTGTAAATTCATAATATTTAAGTTCATGAAAATTCTTATTCAGGTAACTTGCTTTAATGTTTTAATTTGATGTATTGCATTTCTACAACACTTGGATGTTTTGATAACCCTATATCAAGAAAAAAAATACTATTTTTTTGTAAATATGTAATTCTGAAATTTGCAAAAATTATTATTCCGGATAACTCATTAGCAAATTTTGTATTTCTATTTTAAAAGAGGATTCGATATTTGAATATATGTGAAAATAAAATGACCATACAAACCTTTTAGAATCTTATTTAGGCAATAAATTTTCAATAAAGATTTTTATCTAATTTTATTTATAAACGATTGTTAATCATTAACTTTGGTGATTAAGTATGCAAATTATATCTTGATTTAATAATCTAAATCATAAGAGAAAATCTGGATTTTAAATATCATATCCTCGAATTTAATTTTTATTTTTGTACATCTTATATGTGTTATCATTCCTTTAACTTCGCTTCTACTTATTAGTTTTCCGCGGCACACTATATTTTCAAATAAAATTTTTTGTGAGACAAATCATATTATTTAGGTAAATCTTTATGGTTTTCATTATTAAATACTCATATATATAATGTAAAAATTTGTTATGTATATGAATCTAAAAATCGAATATTTCGCCATTAAATACTGATTAAATCATAATTTTGTTGATCAAACCCACTTTCAAGTACCTTAGACGTTATATTTTGATGAAATCCAAATAATAAATTGAAAAATTGGCATTAGATTCATATTTATTCATAAAATATGCTAATTTATAAAAAGTCGGGAATTATAGAAATCATGATCGTATAATTATTTTGAATTTATTAAATACAACCTAAATTACTATAAGGCAGTTATTTATAGGATTAGTATAACATGAATCAAAATATAAATTTGGATAATATAAATATTATTTAAGTAGAAATGCTTCTAAATTGTAGTCTTTTTTAATCTAATTTTTATAGGTAAAATTATAATTTCAAAGAATGCAATGTATTTAAATGTGTTAATTTGAGCTTATATTGAGAATTAAAAAAAAAGAGATCTTTTTTGACATAGGCATGATATTTATTTTGTTAATGGTTTTCAAAATCTAAAAAACATAGAAAAAAAAGACGAATTTTACTGTATCTTATACAATTTTTAAACGATAAAAATTACAAATTGCAGATTAATATTTGCTATTTAAAAATTATTATAATGAATCCGCATTATTAGGTCATAGTACTCTCGTATATCTGTAAATTTATCAATTTTCTCGTACGATAAATCAAAACACTGACTCAATCAGTCACTGATTAGACTTAAACACAGAAAGATAAACAGTTTACTTTCTTAATTGTATATATCGATTAATCGATTCTAAAAGCACACTTACGTTTTCATATTATAACTGGTACTAATTAATATCATATCTTTAATCTTCAAAAAAATATCATCTTAGGCATAATATTCTACTATATCTAAATAGACTTTGAGCATTTTATAGGAGATATTTATAATTCTGTCTTAACAATAAATTTAGAACGTATCTTAAACGTATTTATTTGATAATATAAAATCTTTAAACCCCCTTGATATAAATTTAAAATTTATTTTTCCATTTGATGTAAATAAACTTGTCAACGCTACATTTTTATGATGTTTATCGATATATTTGAATAATAATGCCTTTATAGTTTAATACTACGATATGATGTTGTAAATTTGGCTAAATTGCACAAAAGCTAGGGAAATGTTTACTTTGTCGGATAAAATATGAAAAAAAATTAAGAGATACAATAAAGTTAAAAAAATAATAAATAGATCAAGCCAAATCAATAGATTTTCTCCAATAATATACTTAAAAGTACTTTAAAATATTACAAGATCGAAAATTTTAATAAATATCTTTTCATCCACAATTACCTTAACAATTACTTATATATATTTATAAAGATCAATATTATAAAAATATTAATACTTATAAAATCCATAAATAATTTAAAAGGCAGACCGCCGAATTTAAATCATACTAATAAGTAAAAATACATGGTAATACAATCAGAAAATACATTAGAAGGTAATATTACTTTCCAAAACATTAAAGTTAAATAATAATTTACCTATCCTAACATTTATAAAAGTACCAAAAAACAATAAATAAAATTGCGGTAAATCAATAAAGATACTATATCGGTAAAAACCGTTTTTTATTTAAAAAAACAATAAATAGCCAAAAACATATCTCTAAAATTACAAATTCGCATCAAAACCAAGATAAATATATTTGATAGAGGCTTAATCTATTATGGATTCCATAAAATTTTATATTAAAAGAAGATCCAAAAATGTATTTCTTAAAATAAAAAGAAAACTCACATCAAATCAAAAGTTTTTAGAAACGTATTTTACTGCAAAGAAATGTCTTTCTAAAGTATTTTTTTAACTACACTACTATCACATTTCTTGTTTGCATTTCTCAACCAATAAAATAATTTAAAGAAAGTGATTTATAGCGCTGCAATGTTTTTTCTAAAGTATTTCTTTAACTACACTACCTTCACATATCTCAGTCCAATAAATAATTAAAAAATGTGATTTAAAGCAAAATAATGTTTTTCTAAAGTGCATTTTTAAATACTTTATATTCACATTTCAAGCTTATATATAATACAAAATGAATGATATTCTAACATTCATGACCTAAAAATAGAATGTTATGTTTCTGGTATGTGCGACCATTAATTTTTTTTCACATTCATAATGTTAACAGTGCGTTTATCAAAAATAAGTTTCGAGACTGAATTCAAAAGAAAATAGATATTTTTATCAGCATAAATTTCCATAATTTAAAAATCCGCCATTGGGCTATATTCTTATACCAAAATTTTTATAATTTTTAATACTAAGAGCCCATTTGTCTTTTCACATTTTAAAAAATACTAAATTTACACAAAAAAATGATCGGAAACATATATATTTGCCAAAATAAGGTTTTAAATTACAGAAATTATATGCATAATGATTTTTGTGTACATGCGAAATAAATTTATCGGCGTGCATGAATTATATTAATGACACACATTGAAAAATCAAAATATTTGACATAAAAAATAAATCTAAAACCATTTTTTTTTATTTTATGAATATATTTTACTTTCGAGGTGACGCTAATATTTCTTTGTGTCTTATCTTAAAAGATAAATATCATTAGTATAAGAAACACATATTGGTAGATATTAAATATAGGTTTATATAGTTTTTGTGTAAACATACGGTATTCTTTTTTTATTGGCTGATGCTTTCCTACTGTTTGATGGGTTTTGGCTATATATGATTAAGCATGGGGCATATACTAATATTTGTTAAATACCATAAAAATTTATAATTATCCTTGAATACATTAAATTTCAGCAAAGAGCTTGTTAATTTCGTTAAATACTATAATTAAAACATCAAAATCTTCTTTAAAATGATTGGGAATGCCTCTCTCGATCTTTTTAAGTAAAAATACATTTCTAATTTCCTTCCTCCATTTTATTAGTGTTATTCGAACGACATTTTGTGCTTATTTGTTTAAAAATATATCTGATGAAGTAAATACAAATATTTTTTAAAATTTATTAATTTATGGGTTAAGTATCTTTTTATCAATTTTATCTATTTAGACGTGGTCTGCCCCACATATTTTATATACGAACATTTAGGAATATATCTTAATGAATTTTTAATATGTTGAGATTTCATTTCTCAATCATTTGCAGATTAAAAATGTTTTTTACCAATTTATATGAGATGAAAAAAATAATTTTTAAAAGATGAGGGTAATTAATCATTATTATTGGAAAAAGGTTTAAAAGGAAAACCATAGTTTTTCATGAACAAAATTAATAATCAAAAATCAAATATATCCATAAATACTAAATAATATAGAACAAACTAAACTATTAATAAAACAAGAAGTAGAGTAAAACCCCATATATTATACTTTTACAAGATGTGAAGCTAATAAAATACGATATATTAGAAAATTAATACTCTCTTATTTACAAATTTATAACTCGAATATTGCCATACTTAATAAATTATGATGGGTTGGTTACAAAATACCATAAATCGTATATTAAGGGGTTGGGAATGTCAAC
The DNA here is from genome assembly GCF_057557595.1 of Rhyacophila brunnea. NCBI lineage: Eukaryota > Metazoa > Arthropoda > Insecta > Trichoptera > Rhyacophilidae > Rhyacophila > Rhyacophila brunnea. The sequence continues at coordinate 55,156 of NW_028233338.1, read as the reverse complement.
TGAAGCAGAAGCTTACACACGAACAATAAGATTGAGAAAGACACTTGAACTAATAGGTCTTGATAAAAGAAGATTGTAAATATGATGAGGTGTAAAGAAGATCAAACGAATCTGTTCTATAGAGCAATCTAAAGTTTTGCTTGAACACCTATTAAAAGCTAAAAATCACATTAACCCATAAATATAAATATTCTCTATTATATTTTTAAGCCAAAGTTTTTAATTTCAGATTATTTACCATTTCAAAAATTCGATGAATTAAGAATTTAAAAGACTTTTAAATATTATCGTATTATAAGAAAAAGATAAATTAGCATATAAATTGTAAAAATATTGTTTGATGTAGGAAATTACATAATGTTATCTATAAAAGGTATAATCCCAAAATATTATAAATATGTCAGATGAATATTATATCCAATTGGGATCTAAATATTTGAGATATTTTGGGAATATATAAAAAAGAGCATTAAAGAAAGCGGATTTTGTTTATTTGGTTTGGTTAGATGTTTTTACAATGCTAGTAGAAACTGCTGTTAGCAAATTTAATCCACTTGAATGATTGAATTTTGATTTATTAAATAATTATATGTTTTTGAACTACTTGAATAATTATCTTGGAAGATAAAATATCAAATTTATATTAAGAAAAAAATTTGTGTTATAAAAACTACTGTTATTTATTAAGAAATGAGATGAAAATAATGATTTCTCGTATTATTATAAGGTTTTCGTTTTTTACTTTTTTAAATTAATCCTAAAATACTAGTTGAAAATAATAATTTGTATTAAATATTAATAAGTCGCAGAAATATAGTTTTTTACACAATCACTGCATATTATTTGCATTGTTTGGCATAATATATTAAAATAATACCTTCGGAACCATAAAAAAATATTCTTAATCTAATTTAATTTAAGAATATTTTACACATTAGAACTTAGTCCAATTTAATTGGTTTCTAGATTGATTTCTATTTTATTATATACAGATGTAACTTATAAACTTTTTACTCATAGTTTGATTTTAGTATTGTAATTTTAGATTTTTTCTTCACTGATGTAAAATTTTTCAATTTTTAAAAATCTAATCAATATACTTCTTTAATCAGATAAAATGGAATAAAAATCTTGATTGGAAATCAATACATGATTATTGTGAACATATTGTGGTCTAATACAAAACTTTTCAAATTTTTTTATTTTAAATTAGAAAAGATTCGTTCAATTATATATAATTACATTCCTAATAATGGTCCCAATCGTTTTTTTAATACAATTGGTGAAATTTATAACCAATCAGCGTATCGACTAGCTTTTACGATGAAGCAATCGATGTATTATTTATAGATTAATATTTATTGTTTATAAATATAGAAGAATTAGCAATTTAGATTTTTGGTTCTAAATACTGATTTTAAAATCAATTTTTCTTTGATTAAATGCTATGTGTATGAAAAGATTTAAATATCACAAATCATTTAATATTCACATTATTTTTGTGTTAATTTAATTCTATTTATGGTTAGTTAAATTTTTAGCCATTTAAATTTGTTCTCAAAATTTATATTGTTTTATAGACTATATTTGCTTAATGCTTCTTAGACACATAATCTTTACAATCTTTCTCAATGCATCGTCTTCTTTCAAGATAATATTTAATTTTATTAAAAATTTCATTATGAATGTTATTACCTTTTTTTTTCTATTTAATCCTCTTAAAAAATTATATTGCGCTATAGATTTTGTTCAAGAAAGTAAAACCCTTTAAATAAATTTACGAACATAAACCAAATATTTAAAATTATATTGATTGACTAATTATTTTTATGGTTTAAAGATCTTCCTTAAATGTGGCTATTTTTATTCATCGCTAAATTTATGGCTAAGGACTTTCTTTAACTAAGACTATAAACACTTATTTAAACAATTGATGGGTTAGGGACCTTATTTTAATGGGGCTATAAGTATTTATTTATATAATTGATGGCTAAGGACCTTAGTTTAGTAAAAATATATGTATTTATCCCATAATTGATGGTTTAATGTCTTCGGCTGGTAAGGCTATAAGTATTTATTTATACATTTGATGGCTATAGACCTTCATTTACTGGGCTATATGCATTTATTTATATAATTATTTGCTAAGGACCTTTGTTTACAAAGGCTATAAGTATTTATTCCATAATTGATGGGTTACAGACCTTTATCTACTGAGGATATATGTATTTATCCCATAATTGATGGGTTACAGAACTTCCTTTACTGGGGCTATATGTATTTATCCCTAAATTGATAGGTTAATGATCTTTAACCGTGATATTATTATTTTTAGTTATATAAAATAAGTTATCGTTGATTCTATCAAATATAATTTTATGGAGTTAAAGGTAAAGTGAAAGAAAAAATTCAAAGAAAAGTTATACACATTCGAAATTTTGTAAATGTTTTATGTCATTGATTTTTAATTAGAAGATACCATTTAAAGCATTATATTGAAAAAATCATAGAGTATTTTCGGAAGATAATTTACCCATTTAATTATTTTATGGATATTTTACATGGTGGTATCTGATGATTTGTTTGTTGAATCAAGTTACAACTATTTTCAACTATTTTATCCTTAATCTTGAGTTTTTTTCTATTCATTCCCAAAGCATAGTAATTAAACACTATTCCCGCAAACCAAATAACGATAAGACAAATAAATGCATATTCATTAATAAAGTCGATATTATAATTAATTAAACTCGCGTCTGGCGCAGAAAAAAGAAGTTTCCAATCCCAAGTCTCAAAAAATTTTCTTAAAGTTTCGACAATAAAATCTTTGTTCGTTGCATAGTGCAGTAAAAGAAATGTTGAAGTGCCACTTAAAACGCAGCTTCCTATAAATGTTACCACAAACATAACAAAAAGCTTTTTTGCCATTTGAAAGTACAGAATTAAAATTATTACAGACGTAATAGCAAAAAAATAATCACCCAAATTATAAGAAATATCAATTATCGGAAAGTAAAATAAAATCAGTACAAGTGTTATCTTCTTTCTTCTTGACATCAACTGTCTACTATTTAAAATATAAGTGATCTGTGCACACGATGAACCGATAAAAAAGTACGACGATGACTCGGGTGTTTCCACATATTTTTCTAATATCATCCATCCGATTATTGTTACTAGAATTGACGTATGATTATAAACTATAAAATTGACTGATTTCTTCGGTAAGATAATAAAGAACAATCCCATAAGTATCAGTATTGTACTGGAAAGTAGCGATATTATCGGAAATCGGTGTATACTATTGAGAACAGTCTTTAAATATGGACCTGTTACTTCTAAATACCATTCTTTAAACATTTCGTATCTCTATCTTGTTTTTTTCTTTTTCTTCTAAATATGTACCCTTTTTAATACTCCTTAATTTTTTGATTACTTTATAAATTCAAATTGATGTTTTCTTGCTTAGAATGATCCAGATTAAGAAATGGGTATTTTAATAAATACGTGTTTCTCATCTATATTTTTTTTAAAAATAATCATATTTACCATATTTAAAAATCAATTATTTTTTAAATGAACGAATAAAATCCCTTTCTGTCAAAAAAAACTAAAATGTACTTGGCATATAACAAAAGTAATTGATTGAAAAAATAGTATTTCTTGCTCATTATGTAGAACGAGATTTTTCCATTCAATAATTCTAATCTAAATTTACATATATAATTTGATAAAAAGAAAATTTATTCTATTTTTATTGGTCTTTGATCAAAATAATTGAAGTCTATTCGAAAGGAAATTATAGAAATACATAAAATCAACAATCATAGGTCAAAGCATAATATTTCACGATATAAAATATAAGATGTATTCACCTACTAAAAAAACATCGGGAGATGCTGATTTTGAACCTTTATTTCGATTTTAATTTCTGAAATCGGCTTGAAATTCAAAGAAATTCTTCATTTATAATCAAAAAGCTTCCATCAAATATAAAATTATAAAAAAATCAATTTTGAAATTCGAGAATCACTTGATAAGAGTAAAATATAATTAATACAATATTTGTTTGGATCGTATGATTAATGAAAATATATATAGAAGCATTATAATTAAGAAATCATATACGTGCCTCTACGCAAGACGCTTGAACTCAATTATTTGAGAGAAGAAAAGCATCAGATGAAGTTAGATTAGGGTAAGGTGTCAAAAGATGCATCAAAGGTGTCCAATGTTCCCGATAGGCTGGCCACGTTTAAATTGATAAAAAGAAACTTAACCCATAAATAAAAAAATACATGCCTCTATATTTTATTTTAGTTCAACATTAAATTTTATTTCTATAGCAAAAAGAGTTCTTTACGACTAAATTATACAGCCCAATAGATTTTGAGAATAAATTATTTTTCGTAATAGACATAACACTATTTTAAGAATATAAACACAAACTATATTCTTAATAAAATCATAAATTGGTAAATATAAGTGTGGTTTACTATTTTATAAAAAAACTTCTTATATTTTAAATTTTTAAATGAGCATTTTGTAATATAAATGTAAATTTTTTAAATCCGTACTATGTTCTTATTGAAATTTCTAAATCAAATTTTTTAAAATATTAACATAGTCTTAAAAATTCTCTGTATAATTGAACTATCAATTATTTTAAATTGGAAAACTGAAATTCACAATTCAAAAATAATTTACAAAGAATATGCTACTTTTTATTTGAATTCTTATGATGTAATAGACATCACAAATATATATATAAAATCCCAAGATTGTTTTTATATCGATATCTTATGTTCAAGAAGATCACAAAAAACAAGTTCAAATCCAAATGAAAGATAATATGACTTAAAAAGATACATAAAACATAAATTTAAATTTTTTAATCCTCAATAATAAATGAAATCCAACCAAAAAGACATGTTAAAATCTATAGATGTATATTCAAAAAACTTTATACCAAAAATTAGATTTCATTTTTACTATTTTTTTAGACTAATTATATTTTCTATGAAATAGTCGAGTCTAATGTTTATTTACACCAAAGTTAAAATATTGTTATCATTTATATCATGTTTATTCGTGAGTATCTTGGATTTATGTATAATTGGTTATAATCTCTGTATGCTATAGTATTTTATTTAGTTATAGAAAAGATGTTTCGTTTCTATGTACAAAAAACTCTTAACAAAAATCCTTAAATCTTTGTATCACATTATATTATACATGAAGGATCTGTTTTTTAATTTATGTTTGTTTTTTTATTAAAATATAAAATCCTCATCGTTACGTTATTCTAGAAACTATTTTTGTTGTTGAACTAACTTTTTTTCTGTTTAAAATCGATTTTTTACGTTTAATAAAAATATAATCAATTTTCTTGAAAAATTTACTGAACTAAATTATATATTTAAGAGATCGTTACACAAAAAAACTACTAAGAATTTTATAATATTTTTAATTGTTTAAACCACCAAAAAGAAAATCGTATGAATAGCTCTAATGCCCCTTAAATTTAAAAGTTCGTTTTCTAAGAATGGACATGATTTGACTTCTGTCAAATTATATTTATGAAATGATTGAATACTACTAAAATTGCTACAATATGAAATCTAATTTCTAATATAATAAAACAGTGATGCCATAAAAATCACTATTCAAATTTTATAAATTAATATCTTTTGTATTTTTTGTTATAAATTGTGTATCATTAAACTTTATTTGTACATTTAATTTTTTTGGTGATTTTTATATATATAACTTTGTTAAATTCATGAAACACTAAAAAACTCAAATATAATATTATTTTGAGGAAAAAATCCCAACTAATTTTATTGATCAAATTATATTAAATGAGAAAATCTCATACGTATGACCATATTACTTATTTTAGAATTCATAATATTGGCTTATTTATTTTGCTAATTTATAACGTTGTATTTTATTTTTTTATTATATAATGTTGGTTTTTTTCCTCATAATTTTTTTTGTTGGTTTTTTTGGCTTTCTAATTTTATGTTTGGTTTATCTATGTGATAATTTGTTTTGCTACTTAAATTTATGATTGAACTTTTAGTTACTTTTCTTTCAAAAACTATATTCAGGGGCTTTAGTAAATATTATTATATTTCGATTAGTATGATAAAATTTTAACTCATTGTGAAGAATAATGATGTAAAATATATATAACTATGATAAACTCATACAAGAAACTTTAAAAAAACAAAATATAATTGCTTAATTCACGTTTTTTTTGTGGAAGGATTATTGAATATTTCATTTATTTTTTAAATAAATATTTGATGTTTCTAGATGATAAAAATTTTGAAAAAAATCTGTGCTCTTCACTATATTTTTATGGCTAATTTGATAAATTGATCATTTATTCTGTAATCACTAATATAACACAAAAAATAAATTCATGTTAAATTGTCTGATTTCTGTTCGTGTATTGGTTGGCGAAAATACAATTTTTGTCTAGAAAACTTTGATAATGAAAGAAGATACATGCAATTATCTATAATATATCCTTTAATATTTTGGGGTACATGAATCATTTAAATTTAACAAAATTAAAATATGTTGGTTATAAACATAGATAAATTTAAAATCTAATTTGGTTTATTACAAATATCCTCTATTATGACTGGATTATCATAAGAATCTTTAAAAAAACAATTTCGCTTTTAGACAGAATTTGTATCATATAAAGCCCCTCCCCGCTTACTATTTTGCTTGAAATGCATATCCATCAAAATTACGATACAACAAAATAAATTGAAAGAAAATTATCGGGACAAAGAATTTTGGCAAAAAGAATAGATTTACAAGTTAAATATATTAAAACTTGGGGTATTATGGAAGTTTTGAAAAATTTACAAATTATAAAATAGATAAACTGGTATATTATGCAGCTCACAGTTCCAGAAACCCCACCAATAGCGTATATAACAAATAAAATAACACTTATCATATTAATTTACCTACAAAGATGCTTGTAAATATTAACTATATCTTTAATAAATTTGGTCAGCTTTATATAAATTTTATCGACTGAGTATATACTATTAGATTATATGCATTTTTTCCGCTTAAAAACTCGATTTATCCATCTTTTTAAATAGTTTTAAAGGTTTAGTAATTTTAGAAACTATTTTATGCATCGTTATAGCTTAAAATTGTTAAATTGGAGAAAAGAATAAAATTTTACTATTCCGTGGTAAATTCAAAATTAAAAAATTATACATAAATTCTCTTATTTTATTTTGTAAGCTTCATAAAATTCTAAATTGATAAATTTTTTATTTTACATTCCGTGCTTGATGTTTTTAAACAAAAATGGCTTACAATGCATAGAACTAAATTTTTTTTGAAGAATAAATTGGCTCGAAAATATTTCTAAAATAGAAACAAGATTCTAATATGTAAGTAAATTGTATTATTTAATTTTAAGTTATGGAAAAAGAACTTCATTAGTATTTAAAACCATAGATAATTCTTCTTATTTGTTTAATCCTATAATAATTTTTCTGTTATGATCAGATTGTGTATAAATGTATTTCTAGCTATAATCTGTTGATATTTTAATAAGTTATTGTACATCATATACTCTGATACAAGATTTTTAACACATAAATGTTATTTTAGAAGTCTAAAACCCAGAATCACAATTTATTAAAAAAATTATATAATGTGTATATTTTTTATAATTCGAAGCCAATTTTATAAAACACAAAAAACTTTGTCACCTAATAAATTCCTTAAAACTTTAAATATTGCATTTTTTCATTTTTGTTAATCAATAGCGAAATGCTTATCGTCAATTTTTCACCCTAGATGTTTAAAAAGGGAGGGAACAGAATATAAAGTGTTAAAGTTTTTATGCACATGGGATTTAAAATTCTATAAATCCGACCACCAAGATTAATTTATGATCGTATGTGAGCACTTTTAAAAATTGATTAACATCGCTGAACTGTATTATTACCCATCAAGTCAATGTTTTGTAGCACAAGCACGGATTTTAATCTCAAAAAAACATATACTATCTATCACTTTCTCCAATAAAAAAATACAATGCATGATGGCATTATGAAGAAAAACTATTCATGATATAAAAATCACAATGGAACATTACTTTTTAAAAAAAAATATGGTAATCATTAAAAAGATGCCTTTTCGCATTAAATATGTATTTTTTATTGATTTTTGTAGTTTGATAAACACTTTAATGAACGAACAAAAACAAAATTTAATAAAAGCGCACTGTTAAAAGTAACATGAAATCGGCCGAGGTCTGGTCTATAGATAATAAATGTGTATCAAAAAATTAATTCTAGAAACAACTATTTTAGCGTATTTAAAATCAAGATTTTTATAAAATCCAGTTTTGGAGCAAAAATAACTGTTATTTATTTGTTAAGATTGATTCAGCTCTGTATTTAAATTTTGTTGTTCAGGATTTCTAGTTTAAAATGTATTTGAATAAAAAAATATTATAAATTTACATGTTGCTATCTTTTAATTTCTTTTTTTATTTGAGATCTTTTTATAATATTATTACAATCATTATCATCAATAAGTATTATAGCCGTAAAGGTAGGTAAAACACCAGAAATACCCCAAAATAGTCTAAAAATACAAGCTTTATGCCCAAGAAGTTAAAAAAATGATAAACTAAGAATTGAAAAATACTATTTGATTTTTTTTACAGCACAGCCTGCTAATTGATCTAATAAAGGGAATCTTTATAGAATTTTAAAAAATTCACTTACGTAAATTCTGTTTTTTATATGATAGAAAAACACAAATTTATTTAATAGCAGTATGATTTTCTCAACCTAAATTAAGATCGTAATTTATCTATCTAGGATGTTCTAATTTGTGCTTTTATATTTAAACTAACCAATTCAAACGCAAAAAAACCATTTTAAAACATTTTCATAAATATTTTTTTGACAGTGGACGAGTTTAAACCAAAAAAATTCAAGCTTAAACGTAATTGTGCTTTTATCTACATTTTCTGTCTTTTAAAAATTATATTACAAATCACCACAAATATTTAAATGGATTTTTAATTTTAAAGTTTCTATTTTATGAAAGTATAACTAGAAAAATCATACGGTTTGAATATAGAATATATTTTCATAATATGATACTAAAGTTATTTTTTTTTGGGCTGATGCTAGAATTTATCATATGATATCATTAAGGCATATCAAAGCAGCCCCATTTTTAGTAAGGTTTAATTAAACACAAAAATATAATTTATCCCCGAAAAGTAATAATTGAGTGGAAAAAAAACATATACAATATAAGTATTTACTAAGTATATGTTTTATGGGTATGAAAGTTCAAAAAAAAATTATTTTATGGCAATCATAAAACTATAAAATATAATAAAATATGCAATTTCAAAATGCATAAATACATTCTAAAGGCTAGTTATGATTATTAGGGGTCTGTTTTAATGCATATTAGATCGCTATCAATTTAAATTGTTTTGTTTTTGAGTCGATTTCTTTGGAGTTAAATGCTCTATAAAATATCCTAATTTGAATAGAAACCTAATGATATTCGTTTTTTTATGTGATTTGTATAATAGTTTTCGATTCTAATCATGTTTTTTTATCCTCTTCCTACAAATATTTCCTTTATATTGCTATTCATTTTATATTTTCATATTCCTACTATATAATTTCCCCCTTTTTTTGTTAGTTTTATGCAAAGCCAATCATTCCGAATATTATCTATTAAATTTTATACAATTTTTTGGATTTAGGTTGCTTTTTGTGATACTGCTGAGTTTCATGATATTTTTTTTATAACCCGCCTAATCGATGATATCTTAATATTGATAAATCATTTTTTTCACCTTTTTAAAATTCATTTTTGAATGTCATTGATTGTGGCAACGATTTCAATAAAAATTATATCGAGCTATACACAAAAAGAAACATTAATATCAATAAAGGTTTATTTAATCCACCTTTTTACGTGAAAGTAAATTTATATCGATTAAGATAAGTATGAATAATGGCAAAAAATTCTTTTAATTGTCAATTTCTATAATAGCATAGAATCTTTATCATCAATTTTATAAATTATATAGGTTAACGGTCTAATTATATTACTTTATAGGGGTAAAAGCACAGAATTGTCAAAATTAATCCTACTTAAAAATTTTTAGGATATAGAATAAGCTAAGATTGAAAGTATAGTTAAAAGTATATTTAAAACACTAGTCTTGTCACGCTGCGTGTTCAACACACGTGTTTTTTATTGATAGGACAATGTTATTTTTATCTATTGAAATTAGGTCAAGAAAAACTCTGATGATTGGTCTATAAAACAGATATAATAATTCAGCTAGCCGTCACATCATCTCAGATTCCTATTCAATTCACCATCCTATTTTAAGTTATCTATATTCCATTTCTCTCATCAATTCTATTGTTTATGCATACATTTATGCCTTTGCTGTCATTTCCAGCACTCTGTTATACAATTATCGAATTTCGAGATTGTATCATCTTATTCTATGACGTATGATTTACTTGTTTTCTACATTAGCAAATTAGAGTAAGTAAATTTACTAAAAATCATATTTTCTATGTTTAGAATGTCCAATATTAGTCGGCTTATCACATCCGTATCAACTATTCTCAATAGAGCGATAAACTTCCATTTTTTAATACACAAAAATATGTGGTCGATCATGAAATAATCAATCAACGTTATTATTCTGGTATTGGCCTTTATCTCAGCTATTCGTTTCCCATTATTCCTTGATTCGTATGTCTTCAGATTTTCCTTGATCCTTTAAAGTTGAATTATTTTTGAGAACACGAATATGTATCTTACCTCTTCAGTATGTCTCCGTGTTTAGATCTGACCATACCTTTTTTGAATCTACTTGATAAGTGATTTACAGTTTTTTATTTCTCTCTACAGCAATGGCACATGTGTTTTTCCGTTAAAACCATCTATATCCAGCATCAAGAATAATTTCTTCTCCGCTTGGCTTTATGACCCCAATTTTTAATCATCTTAAAATTTCGGTTGTGTCAATCATATAAACTCCTATAATGCCAGGGACTTTTATTTGATTGTATATCTTCTATTAAGCACATTAAAATTTCTTTTCTTTTTTGTTGGATTGAACCGAAACATATCTCATCTAAGTTATACTTATTCACAAGGTAATCGGTTGTTAGGTAAAGATGTATTTTCTCTTCTTTTATTTAATATGATGATTCTCTTCTTTCTAATATTTTTGAATCTCCTATACATAAAGTTTTAAGATCCTCATTTAGTTTCAATCTCTTATATTAACTATAATAAGTAAAAGGTCATGTGTTAAATATAAGAAAACAAAGAAAAGATATGTATAAAGTTTATGATCCATACAAAAAGATAGCTACGCTAAAAATAGTTTTTTATATTTACTTAATTTACGTTGTCATAATTTACACACTTGTATAATCATCAATAAAAATCTAACTCTCAAATTTAAAAAAAAAACACTGAAACTTTTCAATATATTTGTCGTTAAAAATTTTAATACATAAAACGTGGTGTGATACTTTATGAAAGGTGAATACAAAAAGTATATATAGACCGAAAATATTGATTAAATACAATTACGACGGGAAAAGGATAGTAAACATAAACAAAAAAAATCTTGTGCTTTTAAGTATGATTTTTTCTGCTTATTACCAATATTCCGATGTAATTAAATGGTTTCAGGGAATAAAAGTATAGTGATGCTAACATATAGTAAGGCTAAATCACAATAAATTAGCCAAGAAAACAGAAGCATCGATATACATAAGGATTTATATCCAGTGTTTTTGACTTGAAATAATATATTAATCAAAGAAAAAATAGCATACTTATTTCGATATACAAATAGGAATCAAGCGATTTCTAAAAATATAAATAAATGCCAAAGTAAACTTTTAAGCGGAGCAATAAATCTAAAAAATGTGTTATACAAGCAAAAATTTATGTTGAAGCTAAATGCAGCTTGTTTTAAATTATCATCTATCCACCTAAAAATAAATGTTTAAATTCTGGAAAGTAGTTAAGATATATAAAATCAAGCCTAAAAGTATCAAAAATATTGTGTAAAAAAATATTATTATTTATATGTATGACAGAATTTCTATCATAAATCAAGACAAAATATGACAGTGAATATGCTGGAAAAATAAAGAATTACACAAATTTCAAAAGATATATCTATATGGCAAGATTACTATAGTTTAAAAATCATGTATATCAATAGCTTTATGGTGAATTATTATCAATTTAAAAAAAATATATTACTACACAGTTTTTATGTTGGTGATATATTTTTGTGGACTAGCCTAAGAGAAAAATTTACATCGAAGTCAAAAAAAGAGAAAAAAATAAAAATGTGTTTCTAAAAAAGCTGGCACAAAGGTCTTTCACGCACAAAAACCACGATTTTTTTTAGAATTATCTAAACTATAATTTTATAAAACAGATATAGCATATTTTAGGGTAAATTTAACGTTAGAATCTCTGACTATTTTTTTTTATTGAATAAGGATCTAAAAATTATATATTAATTATTTTCTTTTCCCAACTGTTTTATAATATTAAAAATATTGCGTATTTTTTTTTATATTTTAAAATATTATAAAATAGTCAAAATTTAGATCAATAATTTGATCAAATAGAAACATGAAGATAGTTTTACTTTTCAGATATTTATTATACAAAGCGTCCATTATAAAATTACTTCTTATCTTACTAATAGATGCTATAATATAATGGCTTTAGTGTGGGTGATATTTTAGAGCTAACCCTGATGTCACCATATAATTTTTTTAGCGAAAATTTATATTCATTTGGAAAAAAGTTTTCAAAAAAATATAATCATGAATGATATTACCTATATTTTCAGCAACACAATTTTTTTTAATATTAGATGGAAGCAAATATATATTTTCTAGCATTAATAAATTAAGATTATATGTTGCAACATAGGATTAGGAACAAAAAAACATATACAATGCAATGCCGCTTTTTTTTAAAAAATTGCTTCTAAAACATATAATGTATTTATTCGGTTTATTCAAAAGATCGAAGTTTTTATAAATTTTATAAGTGATAAAAACGTAAAAATTACATAAATTCTATACTTTGGAACATGTTTAAAATTTTCAATTGTGCTCAACTGATCAATTATCTTTGTTTTTTATTAAAATTTCATATATGGTCAAAAATATCACATCAGAAAAAATATCATGCATACAACGCCACTACATATTTAGATCATCTATTATAATGCATGTAACTCTTCATGATCCAACGGAATATATCCAAAATTTATCAAAATTTTTTTTGATGTAAATCAGAGCTTGTAGCAGCCTAATTTGTTTTATGTGAATTGTTATTTAATCGATATCTATTCTAAGCCATCATTATATATCTCAACAGACATAAATATTTTATTTTCTATCAATAGGTATTAAGTATCGAATTTAAAAAACCAAAGCTTGATATTTTTTCCATGTATATTTTTCATGTGTGACCTTTTTATTGATAAGTTTTAATATAAGCTATGAAATATTTTCAGTAAATATATTATTTATTTTCTTATTAAAGCCAATCTTTTTAATTTATTTTCTACAAAAAAGAGAACTTTTAAATAAAGGGTTTCATATGTTTCTTCTATATGCTATACAAGATATAAAATTATATAATTGTACTAGAATCTTCAAATTAATTTTCCCGGTGAAGCAATTTAACATATTTTTTTCAATATTTGTTTTTACATTCCTTAATTTTTTTTTTATTTTTGCATGTTACATTTTAATCCATCTTAATGAATTTGAAGATAATCAATTCTAAAAAAACACTACTAATTTTTTTGGTAATATAAGAACGATTATTATAGTTAGAGACACATTGTAAAATATATTTTTTAAAAATTATTATTAACAAATAAACGGCTAAGATTTTCCTTGATAGTTCGTAAATTTTATATCTTTCTGGTTTAAAACATAAAGAACTTGCTAGTGTGTTTTTTTAAATTCAATGGCATATTTAAACCTAATTTAATTTATAATTGAAACTGGGGCTATAAGAAATATTTTTTAGCACCTTTCATAAAAAAATGTATGCTTGTATTTTTACAAAAAAATGTTAAATTTAGAAGCTGCGGATATAAAATTTTTAAAATTAAAATATTGTTTTCATTTTCATGGACAAAAGCCATGATATTTATTTTTATCCATCTGATTCTGGCACTAAATTTAGATCAAAGTCCATATATTTCTTTATAAATAGGGTTGAATTTTCCAACACGATCTCTATATATAGGTATAAAGCATTTAAACTAATAAATTTTCAGCATTGTTTACTTTCGAATTGCATTCATTTCGCTGTAAACATCATAATCCATCTTTATGCTGTGATTCTATAGGAAAGAATTTTATATATTTGATATGATTGAATGCTCTATTCAATTCTAAGTACTTTTTTTTGCGTTCTTTACATCCTTTTAAAATTTGTGATTATTTTTAGTATTTATTAAAGTTATATTCTTTTGGATTTCAGATTCAACAAGAATGTGCCCCTTACGATTATTCTTGGCAATATTTGTATCTTGAAAAAATTATCATGGTATTTCTCGTTTATACGGGCTGATTTTCTCTATCAGCCTTTAACTATTTTAGTTTAAAAATAATTAGATTTATTTATAAGACTAAATTTATGGTTATAATAATAGTTTTTGTTCTCATACACAACTTGCTTGTTTCTCCATGTTCACAGCGTCTTTATACTTTCAACTATTTTCTCTTCTCCAAAGTTTTCTTCTATATAAATAATATTCTTATATACAATTATAAATGTATTGTAAGAATCGTGCGGGGTAATATCTTTATTAATCTTGTGACATATTTTTTTTATTGATCGAGAAATATAACTTGAATTTGATTTCACTAAAATTAGAAAGATTAGCGGTTTTATCATGCAAGCTGGGAAACATTTCCATCATGCCAATACTGGCCTTGATTACTTGCACTTGTTTTCGGAAAAGGATTAAAATTGTTTCTGCACCATATTAAAGTGTATGTTTAAAGCCAAAAGCTTATTTTACTGTGGGTTGACATAACAGTGCTTGTTGTATCCCTTAAGCTAGACGGCATAAATTACCAGTTTGCTAATTTACTAATACCCTCGCGTGTGGAAAATTCGAGCCTTTAAAGATGTAAACTAAAGATTCCATATCAATATTTACACCACTAAACCATCGCCTTCCATTAAAATCTGGAAAATTTCGGATTGATTATATCCTAAGTTTGCAGTAGAATCAGCCATAAAAATACTTGTAAAATATAAACGAATGTAGAGAAACATTTAAACGAAATTTTTCTATCGATGATATACGATTTAAAAGCAAACAGTGACCCAAGGGCATTAATGTTGTTTTGAAGAATGTTATAATATTTACTTTAAAAATTTGAATTTGATTTGGCTTGCAGAATATTTTATTATTTCTTTTTTCTCGGTTTTTAAACTCTATAATTGAGAAACTATATTAAATTTTTTATTGGTTAGGTTTTCATATAAATATTACATGATTTCTTTTTAAAAACTGATTGGAATGTAGGTTTAGAGGATTTTCTTAGTTATTAATAAAATCAAGATACGATTTGATAGCATTCTACTTTTAATTCCAAATTTTATTACCCCTTGACTAATATGATCTATACTAAATTAAAGAAGACCACGTTTAAACCATCTGACCATTTCAATAAAATAGCAAATAACACATATTCATCGGTATTCTATCTCCAAGGTTATAAACCCATCAACAAACGAAAGAACAAGAATTTGAACCGCAAAATAGAACCAGTAAATAAATCCGATCTAAAATACGCTGATTTTGTAATAATAAACCAAATGCACACGGAGTATCTTCGTAAATTAAAAGATAAAATGTCACCAGATGCATTACTTCCAATATTATATAAATCATGTTTAACGGGTGCTAAAATTATGGTAAATTTAAATGGTAAAATCGTGGATGGAATAGTTGTGGAAGAGAGGGTAAATTCCATCTTTATTATTTCAGCAGAAAATCGTGTTAGAATGTTAATAAAAAAACTGCATACCTTTTGCTTATCTTTTGATAACGTTGAATATAAATTTATCGGTAAAGAAATGAATAAGAAAAGATTTTTAAAGAAATAAGGATAATCTTAAAAATATAATCGACTCCTAAACACACATTGAAAAAAGACTTAGAAAAATTTGAGTTAAAATAAATCCATCATCATTCATAACAGAATAAAAATTCTGATAATGTGTTAAATTAATATTGTATTTATATTCTTGAAAAAATAATATCGTTTCATTTACCTTTTATTGCCTTAGTAAATATTTTGAGGGGGTACTTTATTTGTGTGTAAATATACAAAATTTTTAAATACACGAAGTAAAATATTAGTAATCTATGCGTGATATACAATTATAATAATACATGCTAAAATTTACTCTCAATGATATGATTTTAGCAAATAAAATCTCGAGTTGTTGAAAATAAGCACTAAGCACTTTTATATGCTCATTAAATATTCCTTCTTCTTAATTTTTTCATTTTCAAACATCCTTTTTTTTCTATTCATAAATCTAAAATTTTGGTTATTTAATAATAGAAAAAACCAAAATGAAAATATTGGATTGATCAGATTGCTAATTCTTATGAATTTAAAATTTTTTTTTATAACTCGTGCTAAAAGAAGTTTCAATCAATCTTATTGCATAATTGAATAAATAGACGTACTTTATTGAAAGCTGAATGTTTTTTAAAAAAATTTGTCTGTAATTATAACCAGAACGAAAGAATAACTCTTCGTAGTGTGGCGGGAATATTTGATTCAGTCTAGATTAAGATTGGTATGGTTTTAGAAAAAAACATCTTGTTATGAAAGATGTGTAAAAAGTACCTCTCCAATTTCAGAAAGAATATAATTTAGATGCTCTCAAAATAATAATTTTCTGCTAAATTTTAAATGAATATATGATTATATATAAGAATGATGTACTATTTATATCGTATACTAAACTAAAATGAGCGATCAAAAATTTCCTGTGTATTTTTTTGATAAGAAAATGCACTTGCAAAGATATCCGATTCCATTTTTTTGTTTATATGCGTAGAAATACCTCGGAAAGTTTTAGAATTGAATTTATTTTACAATTTTAAGATCATTGAGTGTTTTAATGATATTTTTATTTATGGGTTAATTTTGGTATTGCAATTTTATATTTTCTATTCAAGCATAATTTATTTTGATTTCCCGTTGACACATCATGTCTATATCTTATGTCTGATATCAGCAATATTTTTACAATAAAATTTTTAGAAATGTTATTTTATGTGATCCCTTCATTTAATTAAAATGACGAGAGATCTCATTTTATATTATAAGTCTAAGAAAAAGAATTTCCAATGTTGATAAAAATTTTAATTGTGTTATATATAATTTTGAAACAAAAAAACAAAATACAATTCATCAATAAAATTTCGATTTCATATGAAAAATAAACAATAAAATTTATTGTTATAATATGTCGCCCAAGTCAACAATGCGAAATCGCCTATTAAATTGAATCTTATATCTATTAGTATCATTTTATGGTGTCGTCCATTGTATAATTTAAATAGGGCATATAAACGCATTTTTTATTTATGGGCTAAATTTATAGTCGTAATTTTAGTTTTTGTTCTCTGTACACACAGCGTATTTATACTTTCGGCTATTTTCTCCTCTCCAAAGTCTTCTTCAATACCCCACCTTCTTTCGAGACTTATTAATTCAAGCGTTTTTCTCAATCCCAAGGTTTGTATATATGCATCAACCTGGTTAATAGGTCATATAATATATAATAGTTTAGATTATTTGATATTAACAAGGTCACAAACCGAATCGAGATATATTCAAACTATAGGATTAAGACAAACCTTTGAACCAATAAGTATTTAATAGAAAAGAGGTATCGAAGAAAATGTGTGGGAAGAGGATATAGCCAAGAGTATAGATATGATTTGCCTACGAGAAATCAAATAAATTATGCTTGAAGAGTTAATCTAAAATTACAATAGCAAAATTGAGCCATTAATAAAAAGATTCATATTCGACTTTTTATTTATAGGTTAAGTTTTTTCTTTTGGGAATTCCTTCTACATATATGTAGAAAGCCCATTAAGAATATAGCATAACTTCTTAATGCATTTACTGTCACCTTCCCGAGATCTGTCTCCGTCAGTGCGTCTCTTCTGTCAAATGAATAGAGTTCAAGTGTTTTTGGAAGTGTGAGAGCTTGCATATATGCTTCTACTTCATCTGTGATTTTAAACACCTTAACACAAAAACGTGTCCATTGAAGTGAATATCGATTCCAAGTTTAAATATCTTGTCGATGTTTTTAAAGTGTTTTGTGAATATTCTGTTTCCACTACATCTTTTTGCTCGACTACAGCCGCAGTTTGAATGATTTATCTTTGTAGTGCTCTGCTTCAGATTTTTCTGTTGTACCCATCAAAAGATTCTTATTAATATAAGATATATATAAAAGAACCATAAATGTTAATTGATGAATTAAGAATATAATTATGGCAAAAGCATACACACAGTCAATACGGTTGAATAATACCTTTTAAAAATTTTGTAAAAAAATGTTGTATAAATTAAGGTTATGAAGAAGATGTGATTGCAGAAGTTTACATGTTCTGCTCTATAAACAGTTTAGTGTTTTTTTTTGGATAAAAAAGGTAAAAAGAATAAGATAAAACTAGCCCTTTATAAATCATACACATAATCGTGTATTTTTTGGCAATATAAATATTTTAACCAAATAAAATAATAGTATTAATATTTCGAGGGTGCATTCTTAATAATTAAAGCATATGAAATTAAAGTTTTTTACTATCATAGTAATAATAATTATTTTGACGTTGAAATCCTAAATTTAATCTTTTTTCGGCAATTTGCTCTCCTCCTCCAAACAAGCAATTTTAGCTTTTTCTTTAGTAACTTCCATAAGGATTTTAAGATTTAACATCAATAAATTTCCGTCTTTTGTGTTAGAATGTCTCGCCTGTCGATATACATAATCATAATTTTTTTCTTCGACGTACAAAATGTCTTTTTCTTGGAAGCAATAAATTTTTCTGTTGAGGTAATGAAAAGTGTTTTCCCAAATTTTACCTATTTCTGTTCTGTACCTGTTTTCTAACATCCATTTTTCGATTTTAAGTATTTCTTGTTCTTTTTCCTTTATCAATTGTTTTATTTTCCCGGTATCTTTTTCAGTATTTTTTAGAGGGATTTGTTCAATTTTGTTTTCTTGCATTAACTGGATTACATTTTGAGTTTTTGAATTCTTTCCGTTTTTTACCCCCGTCTTTTTTGATTCTTCGACTTTTCCCTTCATTTCAATATTTTTATCAGTCGTAACATCATCTTTTAAAACATTGCCTTCTTTCTTGCTATTTTCTTTTAATGGCGCACTTTTATCGCTCATATCTCCTTCTTTATCTTTCATATCTCCATCCTTTTCTTTATTGATTATATCTGTACTTTTGTTTGATTCGGTATTTTTATCTTGTATATCGACAATTTTTGGTTTAATTTCAGTACTTTTATTGTTAATTTCCTTTTCTTTGTTGATCATATTAGCGTTTTTATCATTAACATCACCAGCCTTGTCTTTATTTACCTCTTTTGAATTATAATTCATTACGGTGCTTGTGTTATTTTTATCACCGGCCTTTTCTTTATTGATCATTAAACTGTCTTTTATACTAATTTTAGCTTTTTTCATTTCATTTATTCTTTGTATTTCCAACAATCTTATTGATTCATCAATACCTCTTATTTCCGAATTTAATTTTCTTATAGAACTAGCAAGTTCTGATCTTGATTTTTCTTTTATCTTATAATTATCGATCAAATCATCAATATATCCTCTAAAAACACTAGTATTTACAAGCGTATCGATAATAAACTTAAGTATATTGATTCTTCCAGTGTTTGTATTTAATCTAACAGTTGTTGTTAGATAAATTGTCATAAACTGATTCAATACAATCTTCAAATTATTTTTGGTTATATTTATAGCGAACCAATTACTCTCAATACTCGATTTTTCCTTTGGTTGATTCTTTTCTTCTTCTCCCTTTAAATTATTTTTCTCGTTTACATTCTCGTTACTTACAACATTGGAATTCTTTTCGGAATCTCTCAGTGCTGTTCCTCTTAAATCCTCTGCAATGGACCCTAATAAATTTCTAAAACTTTCTTCGCCTATTTTTTTCCTTTCTGTCGCCAAGGAACTCAAAATCTTGGCATGTACTTCGTAGAAATAATCACTATCGTATCCTTTTTTTGATAAATCAACCACAAAGGTATCGAAACTAGAAACTCCAATTTTTAAAAACCCACAAAAGGTATTTAAAAATGCGAATGAATCAAAAAGTAATGCAATTTCTTTTCGATTAAACCCCAAAAAACTTATTTTTATTCCAAAGGTTTGAACTACATCTCGGGTCTTTCCCATAACTTTCATTACATCTGGTACAAGCGGTAAATTCCCGTTTTTAGAAATTGATGGCCCGCGTCCTCTTCTCCCGTCCAACGAATTTTGTTGATTTATATCTGATATTCCACAAATATCATTTTTCTTGGGACCATAAGCATTATGCTTCCGGTTATCAAAAACTTCTCTCGAAATTTTTTTAGATTCAGCACCTGTCGGCTTATTTTTTAATGTAGTTTTGTTTTCTTTTCTGTTATTATTCTTTCCTTTATTGTTTTTAGAATGAAGGTTTTGTGAATCTTCACTACTATGATCACACAAAATATCTTCGAATTTTATTGAATGAAATTCTTCCTCCATCCTTTTCAAATCATTCAAAACATTGTTTTTCAATACTTTTCCAAATGGTGTATCATTCGTTATAGTAAACAAATAATTCATTATATCATTTTTGGAAATTGATTCGATTCGCTCTAAATCTTCTAGCATGAAAAATTGGGCATCTGTGATTGGTACAATATCACTCTTTTTGGCAATTAATATTACTTTGTACCGAGGTTTATTTGTGCTCTTTGATCGCTCAGATTCCGCTTTTTCTATACGCCCATAACGATGCATACTGTTAATATACACAATCTCATCGGGCAAAAGAGATGATGTTAGTGTTTTGTATATTACCGTTGATAGTGAAATAAATGGTACTGTTGTGTTCTGGATGAATGTATGGGTTATGTGTCGTTTTATCTGTACTGATTTTATGGCCATTCTTACCAATATTTTTTTTATTCGGTGTTTTTTTTTATTTTACTATGTTTATTCGTCTTTGGTATTTTTTCTCTTTTTATTGTCTACCGCTGAGCTATTTCGTATTATATATTCTTATTCCTTAGTTTTTTCTTTCTTTTTATCTTTTTTTTATCTGTTATTATATTTCTTTTTATATTTATTTATTCCTATTTACTTTTTTAATATGTATGTATTTATTCTTGTTTCTCTTTATTTTTTTATAAAAATGATGAATTCAAATATCCAATAAATTAATTAAGTTCCGCCTATGAAATTCCTATTCTGGTAATGATATAAAATAATGTTAACCTCTCTACTATAAATATACCCGCTTTTAAAGTAAAATGTCGCGATAAGATGTCTCTCTGCTTTTTTTTTGTCGTCTACTAATATATACTCTTTTGTCTCAAATGCTCGATTTCTATCTTCTTGATGCTTATAATGGGTATCTTTTTTTAAAAAACGAAAATATGGAGATTTTTTGAAATTAGACTAGATATGGAATTTGAAATTTTTAAAGATATATGTTATCTCGTTTTGATTTTTTTATAATAATTTGAAATGACATAATAATTGGAAGTATTTTGTTGTCATAGAGTTTAATACATTGTTAGTTGAATTGAAGTGTAATTAAATGTTTATTGTTTTGTTATCTGATAAACATCATTTCTATTGATATAGATTATACAAGATAAAATATAGCTCAATAAAGCATATAATAGCGCGTTTTGTAAATATTTAGTTGCTATTGGTACGTGTGTGAATTTATAAATTTATATTCAAAATGATATTAAGAAACACAAGCTATGACGAGAGGGTTTATATGTATTTATTTCATATTTAATATCAATATATTCAAAGGTTTTAATGGTAAATTTGCATTCATTAAATCCTAATATGTGATATAATATAAAGCTATTTTATAAGTACTCAACAAAAATGTATATTTTTCGACAGTAAATTGGGAACTTATATTTATAACGTAATGATTAAGACGACTAATATGGAAATAAAGCTTCTAAAAAAAAATACATATGTAATATAAATATATTCAAAGATTTTTAATAGCAAATGTGCAACGTTTTACTTATACTATGATGATAAAATAAGTTACAATATAAGAAGAGTTGAGTTTATGTAAACATATAATCGTGTAATATAATATGGTCAAATATTTTTAATGGCAAATTTGTAACTTTGATTTGTAATATGATATCATATAAGAAGAGGCGAGTTTATATGAATATATCATCTTTTATTAAAAAAAGCCGAAGATTTTTGGTGGCAAATTTGTAACTTTATATTCATAATGTAATGATTAAGAACGCAGCTATAAAAAGAGATGCTATTTAAAAATAATTTCATTTTAATATAAATATAGTCAAATATTTTTAATGGCAAGTTATTAACTTTATATTTATAGAATGATGACTGAATATGCAGATATATAAAGACAGTAAATGAGGTTTTAGGTATACTTAACAATCGATAAAGGTTTTTTTTTGGAATTATATTTAGTGGAAGTCTGTATATTGGATAAGATAAATCTATATAAAACAATTATCCGGGAATTTAATTTAATCCTATGATAAGATACTTTATTGGCAGGGTCAAATTTACCATAGGATCGTCTAAAAATACGGTATGGTATAGATATCAGATAATTTATCTTGTTGAATGTGAAAATTTACAATTCTGCAATTATATGACCAATATATTTTTGTTAAATGACATATAAATACCTAATATGAGCATATTTTTATTTTTTGGCATATTTATCGTGCATTACTATTATTAGATTATATTATAATTCGATCAGATTTATTCTAATCATAATTTTTAGGATACTTTATTATGATAAGATTCGAATATAATCACAATTTTAACTTGTTAAGCATTTTTGATATGATTCTTTTTATTCCAATTGAAAGTAGATTTTTTGTTTCCAAATTTTATATGATGCAGATATTATATTATTATATCATAATGTTAAATGAAGCCCACACTATTTTTATATTATGGAATTTATTGATTCACATACAATAAATTAATAAATGAAAATATAAATACATACCACTATAAATTATCTGAAATAACAATAAAATTAAAATTTTTTTATATAAACACAGTGACATATAATCAATAGTAAGAAGAATCCATTTTTGACATCATATATAAATATTTCTAATATAAATGCAAATAAAATATTTTTATGTAAAAAGGTTTTATACTTATTTTTTTGTGAATATTAATTTTAAAAACCTTATAAAAAGCATTTAATTAAACAAAATTTTATAATATTTCGTTTATTTATGTTAATATTTGATCCACTCATCTACGAAGTTTAATGGATTTAATCTAAAACTTTTATACCATAGATTTGTTCAATTTCCGCCTTTTTAATTCAGATGGTTTAAAAGTTGTATGGTTCTCCACATATAAGTATTAGAAAATGTAAAAAAAAACAAACTAGCTCAAAAAAAAGTAACTGCATTGAACACTCTAATCGGGCCACCACTATGGGGCAGCATCCCCATCATACCAATATGAATCTTATTACTTACCATTGCGTTCGGTAATAGAACCATTTCGTTTCATCGCCACAATCAAGTGAATGATATAAGCCGAAAGGTTTTTTTATTGTAAATTAGCTTAACATTTTTGCGTTATACATTGAAGCTAAATGGAATTAATTACCAGTTCGAATATTTGTCAATATTATTACGTGAGGAGGATTCGAACCTCTTCAATCTTAAAAATTGAAGATTAGATCAAAAATTTACACTAATAAACTATCGCCACTGTTAACTCAGTTGACAATATAAGATTAATTCTATATCATATAATCTTTAGAAAAAACAAAGAAATTTGTAATTTTTTTTCAATTTACAAGATTATCTCTCTATATTAATATATATTGCCTATACCCATCTATTAGAAACAATGAAGTATCAGCTATTATTTTCGGTCGAAAATGCTATTACATCTTTTCGTGTTGCGTACAGCATGTAAACTTAAATTTGTTTATACTCTTAAAAAACCTTATAGGATAATTCATAGTGTATAACACGGATTTTTGTAACGTGTATAAAAATGAATACATAAAAGAAACCTATTTTGTTATCGTCCCCCGGTGATCATTTTATACATTTTACAGTCTTAATAATAACAAATATATATTTTTAGATTAGCACTGAAATAATTTAACAAATAAAATAAATTAATTAAATTATTGTTGTTTAATTGTTAATTATCCCATATGTTATAACATGGGACGGTGTGGTGACACGATATCATAGAAGGTATACGAAGGAACTAGATGTCACGAACCAGGTTGAGGCATATATTAAAACCTTAGGATTGAGAAAAACACTTGAATTTATAAGTCTCGAAAGAAGGTGGGGTATTGAAGAAGACTTTGGTGAGGAGAAGATAGCCGAAAGTATAAATACGCTGTGCGTGCAGAGAATCAAGCAAGCTGTGCCTGAGAACAAAAACTAAAATTACGACTATAAATATGGCCCATAAATAAAAAATATAAGTTGTTTAATTGTTAAATGATCTAATAACTAAGTGATTAAAATATAACAGAATGTAAATTAGTTTATTTATTATTGACACAGAAAGAATATCAAGCGAAATAAAGTGTGCATTTCATGAGGATAGACCAGGGTAAGATCCCAAAAGATTCATCAAGAAGTCTATCAATATTTCAATGGGCTAACTACGTCTTAGTGAAAAATAGATGAATAATAGAAACTTAACCTATTAATAAAAATAATATTAAGCATAACTTTAATTTGCTTTATGGACCATATTTGGCTTTCTATTCTTTCCGTCTCATTATACGTTACAATATTACTCTATACATTTCTTTTTTGTAATAGTAATGATGGATATTTTTTTATAAATACGGATTAAACCAATAAAAATGGTCTAAGATGACATAATTTTGAATAACATTGCTCTGTATATATTGAAAAAATATATAGTGTATATATAAAAAATGCACAAACAACAAATTAAAATATAAATTTTAATAATTATTTTAGTACAACGAACAAAAAATATTAGATGAAGATAAATATGGAAAATTTGGTATTTTTTAGATCGTTTCTTTAAAGCATTAAATGGTTGATGTTACTTTGTTTTTAATAAAATTCAACTGTATTAATTGCATTTTTATCATCTCATCTCATTCCATTTTATTATATTTATAACCTTAGTGTTTGACAAATCATCGCTAACCCTTTTTATTACTTGTTATTCCTATCTATGGTAGCTCTATATTTAAAATATACGCCCAAACATGGGCATAATCCTATATTGTTGTCAAGCAAAGCCTTCTAATAAGATACAAAGTTTTAAATAGCCTCTACAATTCATTAAACACGCTAAATCGCTTAAAAACCGTATCTTTGATGTATTAATATGATTATTTCATTTTATAATTACCAAGAAATTCGATTAAATTTTCTTAATTGTGTTGGAATACATTATTCTTGTAGCTTCAATTTAATTTTTACGAAAGTTATTTAGCTAAACATCTAGTTTATCTGATCTGATGGCCAATGTTTGCTGTAATATTAAATAAAATATTTTTTTATATTTTAAAATCTGATTGAGACCCCAATATCTTATCCTTTTTTAGAACTAGAGGTTGCATAAAGCTTTTAGAGTAGTAAATCAAAATGCCCCTATTTTATTTTCCCTTTAAATAAAAGTGATTTCAATCAATATTCAAACTAAATATATTGATGCGGTGGTTTTAAATCTAATTACGTATAAAATATTATTTGTTTGTATTCGTAAAGATAATGTATTTTCGGACCTACTCACAAAGATTAGACTCGAAAAAATACTTGAATTTATTAACTCTAAAGGGAAAGATATATTTATATAAAATGTAAATTTGATTAAGTTGAATGATGTATAAATTCAATCTGGTCTATATAGCATTCCAATGTTTTACTTGAAAATTAAAAATACACTTATAAATTAATCTTAACATTAAATTTATTACTTTTTCGACATATTTATTACTATAAAAAGAATATTGTGGTTTTCGCAAGATATTCGAATCTTATCTTTTGACATTTATTATTTTAACAATAAAGCTCTATCTATAAATATTGAGGCTTGGTTTAAGCGTGTAAATCTAAATTTTATAAGATTCATTGCTCCACAAAGCATCCTTCAAGAATAATCCACAATCATGTTTACAAATACACCAAGAAAAATAAAATACTGGTATTTCAAATGCAAATACTCAGCGCGGAATTTTTTTATGCATGCATATCATAGCTTTATTATGCTAGAAACACTTTATATATATTTTATATCTTAGTTGAGTTCAATTAGAATAAAGATGTCGGAATTTAAATTGATTTTTGCAACAGTATATTTAAGTTAAGTGATAATTTGTCATATATGGACATTTAGATGAAATTATTGCATCGAGCACCATATCACTTTTACGCATTAAATTCAACACATCCACAATTAAGAAAAATTATTACTGGTTTGTTTGCTACAGTATTGGGTACTATAATTACGTCCGGTAGTGGGCTTATTCAGCGAAAAAATTGTGATTATTATAGTCTATTGCTATATCTAAATACCTTAAACTTGTTCATTGGGCTATTTATATAATAATGCTAGTTTTTTGCAAAGATATCACCGTAAACGGATCCTCTAACAAAGGAATCGAATTAAAAAATTTACACTTTAAGACTTGGCATGTCTCAATTAATACAATGCAAAAAATAATACCGGCATTAAATTTTAAATATTTTTACTATTCATATTTTTTTATTCATAAAAAATACAAGTTGTTTTAAACCTTATATACCCCTTAAAATTTGTATAAGTTAATAAAAAAAATGATTATTTTATGTGATTATTGTTTGAATTCTCAAGCAAAATCAAATAAAATGTATTTAAGATCGATGATAATCTTTTGTAGCTTTATTTATTCCCATTTTTAAGAGCTCATTTAAAGAACAGATCAAACGATGTAAAGAATTAAACAAAGACAAGTATGAAATTTTAAGTGAGGCTCCTCGAAAAAACAAGTGGGAATTTTTCAAATTAAAAATCTATATGTGATCTTATATTTAAATATTAAATTGGGGTGAATTAATAGCGAAATTGTGCCTAATTTTAAGGTACAAAGCATCACATTATTTGAATTTAAAGATACCTTTAATTCCTGTGAAATGATATTTTTCTAGTAGTGAGCAGAATAATAGTGATATAACTATTGTTTAGATATAAAACTTGTGTAGAAAAAAAGCAAATATCAGAATAAAAATAATTGAAAACTTTTCGTAATAGAAATAAAATGGACAATTTAAACATGATATTCGATATTTCTATAATAGAATTTGGACTTTATAAAAATAATGTAGGGCACGGAATGTATAGTAAATTTATTTTGCATAATTGGATTGTAATAAATATTTTTCTAAGTTTAGTTTACGAAAAAGAAAAAATAACGATGATTCTCTAAAACATTATAATTTTGTTATAAAATGCATGTTGAAATATAGATAAATTATAATGATCTGAATGCATCTTGTTATCATTACGAAATAGTCGATTATAGTGTTGAGTTAGTAAACCATGTAAATGGCGTTACACTAACACTATTGAAAATATATTGTGTTTTGTGTAACCATTCTACCAAAAATATAATGATGACGTAAAATATTCGATTAAAAGCAATTTTGACAAATAATTTACAAAAATTTGAATATGAACCATGTGTCTTTTGTATAAAAAAAAGTTTTTTTTTATGTTTATGATTACCTTCGTTATTGTGTAAGTGTACTATTACAGCAATAATTTGTAGCATATAAAAAATTATGGTGTTAGAAAATCCTTTGGGATAGGCCAAAAGTAGTTTTTCTCCGACATTTTAGCCTATCATAAACAAGAATTTATTCTAGCTATTAATATTTTTTTCAATTATTGTTTATCTTTAAACTATCTTTTACAATTTATTATTTTATTGGATTATATTTTGCTTATATGCATTTTAATTCAATTGTGAATGTTTTTTACAACATTTAATCCAATATTGCAGCTGTATATTCATCTGTGGATTTGTTGCAAACTTTGATTCAACATTGAATATACTAAATTTTCATGGTTTTCGCTCTCTTTTAATGATGTATTAGAATAATTTATTGGTAATAACACCATAAATCTCGATAAAAAGATAATATTCTAGTGTATATCTATCATCTTAAAATTTATCGTGCTGATTAATTGTAAACTGTATAATTCGAATATATAATGTCCATTTTAACTAAAGGTTAATTATAATTAATCGCTGTTTATTATGCTGGGATCATAATCCAATCCTTTCTAAAATTATTTTGGCTTTATAAATAATTGTGGTTTTTTTTATCATTAAAGTTTTAAATATATATTTTTTACCCATCAAAATTATGTAAAGTATATTATAGTATTCTTACAGTATTTTTATTTTTTTTAGCTCATACGTTATAAACTTTCTTAATCTTTTTATTCATTCGCTTTTTATATTTTTTTAATTAAATGGACTTTTTATTATTCTTGCTGCCCTTCCATGAAAAATTTTCACGAAACTTTAGCTTATATAAAATAAATTCAGATAGGATTTAAATTAAATGATATTTTTAATATATTTAGTAGATTAAAGTGTGATTGGGAATCAATCCATATAAAACAAGGAAAAGATGCATATAATACAAATGATACAAAAAAATACAAATTGAAGTAAGTTCGAGAGTAGAATCATTGATCTTTATTTATATGCATAATAGATTAACTATATTGTAAGAAAAGGTAAAAATCACACGAACGGTGCTTTGCTATCTTTGAAAGTTGCCAAAATTGCAAAGAAATATAAAATAATTTCTTTTTTATACCAAATATACTAAAATGTTTGAAGTATTTTCAAGCTTTTAATTTTTTCTTGCAAAAAAATGCTATGAAGTACAAAATTATCAGAAATTTACCTAATTATAAATCATAAAAATTACAATTAAAATAAATTCATGTATTTTATATCTAAATTTAGGCTACAAATAACTAAATATGGCAATATTTCTGGATTTTCATTTAATATCAAGGTAATAAATCTGCGATCATGGCTATTCCGCCTTTTAGTTGATAAAAAAAATATATAAATATTTCAACCCGGAAAAGAATCGTGCATGTATATTTAGATTTTTATAAATTTCTATACATTATTTGCATTATTTTTGGTTTTTTATTGTGGTTTTGTAGAAATTTTAAATACAAACATCATAATCCTGATATTTTGTTGTTTGAGGTAGAAAAAAAATGTAAATCCATCCTAAAGATTTGGATGCTTTTCATGAAAAAAAAAACCCATAAAAATGCCTATCAGCGAATTCTAATACAAGATGGTTAATAGGCTATTAATTGAAAATTCATTTAAATATGATATTACTGGATTAAAATATTATAATTTTCAGATACAATTGTATTTTTTTCTATGAAAATTATTAAAAAGAATACACTAGGTTATCCAACACCTCCTAATATAATTTAAAAAACACATATGATAAAATAAATAAAATTTGAAGAAACTTGTTCATTTTTTATTATTTAGATTAGTAAATACACAGAACTTTAAAATAATTAAACAATAATGAATTTTTCGATTTACAAAACAAACTCAACACTTATGCATATGTGCAATAGAAATAAAAACGGAGATTATAGCCATTAAGTATAAAGTAATATAAATGATTTGGATAATATTAGGCAAAAAAGTAAATGAAGTGAGTAGAACTAAAAGCATTTATCTGATTTTTAATGATTCTTTTATTATATGAGTCGGCAGAATTTTTTTCAAATATGCTATCTAAAGACCTAATGTATAATTGTATGCAATTTTTTTTGTTCAAACACAAAAACGACAAAAGTTGGTTTGTTTGTTTTAATTTTTTAGATGTGATATTTTGAATAAAAAAGCGAAGTGGTTGTCTTAGGTATATATAAAAATAGATAATTCAATAGCATTTTTGTGCAATATTAGTTTGTCTACCCACCGTTAAAATTTTTCTTAAAAAATTTTGGCAGACTAAAAATTCTCTAGAATATTTTATTGTATTTGTAATAAAATATATTGAGTCATGGTTTTTTTTAGTGTTTCAATCTCAAGATGGTTAATCTTCATAATTTAAAGATAAAAGTAATCATCTAGACTCAGAATTTTTATATATCTGACGCATAAAAAAATCAGATACCAAATAACTATTTGAATAGAGCCTAGAGATATATGTAACATTCTACTTTCGATTTGATTTATATGCAACAAGAGAAGTAGAAATGACCTAGAAGGGACCAAGGATTTCTATTCATAATAGTAGAATAAATAATATCAAAAAATATAACTTGATTTTCCATCATTTAATTCCTTTATAAGATTTTAAATAGATTGTAAAAACCTATAAAGTTTATAAAAATACAATAAAATCTTTTTAATTGAACCAAAATTTACTTTATAATTAGCTTGTCATACTTACAAATTATTTCACTGGTTTAAATCCATAAAAAGTTATTTTCGAAAATTAAAAGGCGAAAAAAATAACCACAAATTCTTACATTTGTCAAAAAAATATTAAGCTTTATAGATCTGTGCATAGAATTAGATTCAAAATTGCAATCATAACAAATAAAAGAATAAATATTTAATTTATAAAAAAATCAATGCCAGTTTTTTAAAAAAATTTATGCATATTTTTCTTTCGCTTTTCGAATTTATCATCATCTTGACCATTTTTTTACAAGATGAAAGGCTGAGTTCTTTAAAATCACAGTTGAAACACAAAATACGAAAATTATATTTCATATTATCGTGCCTACTTATTATGTTTTATTTTCTAAAAAGAATAGAATTAATTTTTAATGTTAATGTATTATGGGGTAATCACTTGATCGCGATGAGAAATTTTTAATTGCTTAAAAGCACAAATTTACTGTGTAATGGCTCAGAAAAAAATGCTTTATAGGTACAATTAAGATATAAAATAATTTAAAACATTACAGTTTGGTGTTTTTATATTTTAATACACACAACGATACTTTTAATCAACTAATATTGTACATTTTTACGACTTGCTTGAAAATATGAATAGTGTGCATATATCAGCGCGACAAATTATTATTATTGTGTTTCTACTATAAAAATAAACATGCTGCAAAAAAAACAGAATATACTGAATACAGAAAAATCAAATTATGTTTAATAAGCATATCCTTAGATGTGTATCGATTTTAAAAATATAAATGACTGAAAACCCGCATACAATATAAAGATGTGCCGTTTAACCAATATCGGCTCAAACCTACTAAAACAAAATTTTTTCTTGCTGAAAACATTTTACTTTCGATAAAAAATGATTTTTCAGAGCATAAAATATATTAATAAAAATAATAATAAATTTTTTGGTTTTTTTGCGCTGATACTATGCTTTGTATTTCAAATCGTTATTAATTGTATTTTTAATATTGTTTTTGTTTCTGTTTTAATTTTTTTCCATGTCAATTTCTAATGTCCTTTAGCATCGCATTTAGTTTTATTTGTAGATTTTAACTTTTAATAATTTCATCTTTTTTTTAATGTTCAAATAGAATGGTAGACAAAATTAATATGACAAATCTATGACTATTCACAGAATAATTAATTTCTCAATGTCATGGGCGGCGAACTATTCTACAAAATAATAGAATTAATTTATGTGATCTATAATATTTTCAATCAAAAAAATTCAGTTATTTATAAATTATAAAAAAATAATTTTAATGCAATATAATATATTACATGCATAAAATGAACAACGATCAAGGTTTTTTAAATCAAAATATAATTAAAAATTGATTTAATAAATAAAGCTAATTAATTAAGGGAAATTACTCATTCATATTTATAAATGGGAAGAATTCCCATCATGAAAATAAACCAGTATAGTGCTTTATTTATATATTACAACTTTCTAAATATTCAACAAACATTTAAAAGGCATAAACTGGGCTAAGCCATACTACCAATTTAGATGTGATGTTTGTTGATTCAGAATCTATGTGAAAAGTAAATAAATTATTAAATGTTTTTTATATCTTTCCCAGGACAGTATTTTCTATTGGGGATGAAATGATAAATATATTCGTCATCGCCTGTTTGCACTTACAAGCTTATATAACTTGTTACTTATTAACATTTAAATATAAATTCCAACTGAATCTTGAATTTTTTTCTTAATATATTTGTGAAAAAAGGCAATTTTCATCCTTTTCTATTCCAAATGGTCTGATTTATAAATAAATTATGAAACAACATTGTTTTTATATGAAATAAATAGTCCCGTCGAATTGCCGGCAATTATTGTTGATGTTTGAATTATTACATGACACAATTAGTTTTTGGTGATGATGTTATTTAAATTTTAGACATATCAATGATTCAATTATGATTTATATGCAGTTTTTGAATCTATAGTAAGAATTTATTTTGAATACAATATTCTTTAATGCTAATTTATTAAAAATGTGCCATTTATTCCATGAATTTTAGTTTAATTTTTATAGAATCATATTTTTTATTTTTGATCTTTGATATACGGCTTTTTAAATTTATAAAGACTCGGCACGATTTTTTTATATTAATTTTAAAAGCTATAATAAAGAAACGGTAAAGTTATCATATGATTATAATTACATTATAAAAAAAAGAAAGCTAGATGAGGAGGCATATATATTTTCTCTGCCATTTCTTTTCCATATGACGCCAAAATAATAGCCGGCTCATAAATAATATCATTTTAACATTTCATAATCTACATTTGAGGCAAAATAAGCAGGTATATCTTTATTTTTAAATTGAAAATACCATACTTATCATTATTTCAGACTATAAGATCGTGTTTTTAGAAGAATCCAAGCCATATCTGCGATCAATTAATATTTACATAGATTTTTATGAATTATGACTAAACATTACAATCGAATGATTTTATTGCTTACGTGTCGAAAAAACAGCCTATAACTTTGATGAAAGCACCAAAAATATTATTGGATCATAAAAAAATTTTCAATTAAATAATTTGTGCGTTAAATTTATTCGTTAAATCAATTTCTTTCTAATTATAATGATCCAACAATTTTTTTACTTTGAATAGCTCTGTCGTATTTTTTTATGTATCAACGCTTTTTGAGCTTTTAGGTAAATCAAGCAATGCATAATGCGTCATTCTAATGATGTAAAAATTCTGTCAAGTGTTTTTAATTCTAATCATCTTATTATATCTCGTCATAATATATATTTATGCAAGTGAATATAATATCTTATGAAGAATGAACTAATTTTTGTTATTTATATGTTTGTTGAGGCCGTAATAACCCGCACATCCAAGCCAGAAGAAGATGGGATAAACAAATCTAATAACGAAAAACCGAACGAAATAAAACGGAATAATGAAAAAGAAAGCGAAAATATAAGTAAGACTAATGAGTCTAAGAAAAAAGAAGAAGAGGCAGAAAGAATAAAAAAGAGACGAGAGCTGAACAAAAAAGAGCTAGAAGAGAAAAGAAAAAGGCTAAAAGAAAAGAGAAGAAAGCAAAAAATGAGGAAAGAAAAAAGAAGGAAAAGATCTTTAAAAGCAGGAAAAGGAAATATAGATATTGATTCTGAAACGACCGAAGAAACATCTGATGAGCAGAAAGACGGAAAAAGCAGAACTAATCATGGCAGGCATCAGGGATCCAGAGCGAATAATACATCTCTAGCGATGCAAGGCAAATCAACACAAGATTTTCAAAATAATCATGAACGCAACAGTAGTAGTGCAGTAAGCTTATCTAATCAACAGAAAATGGCCTCCTCTAACTTTGCAAGGGAAAGTAGGCAATCTGGCAATGATCAAAATTATTCTGATAGTAACAGAACAACCAATTCCAGAGGAGAAAAATATACAGACGAACCGCCTTCTACTGGATCAGCCGAAATGGAGACTAATCGTAAAGATCAAAGAAATTGTCAATGCATGTATAAACATAGTTGTAGAAAATGCGGTGATAAAAATATCGATCAAATGCCTCAATCAAAAGATGACATTTCTTCTTGTGAAAAAGGACATAGTTGCAGAAAATTTAGAGATACACTAGAACCATCACCAATATGTGGACAGAAACTACAATCAAATACACAAGAGCAATCTGCAAAAAACTCTAAATCTAAACAATGTTTACAGAATAAAACTCAAGAACAGGCAAAAAACCATGAAAATTCGTATGAAAATACTTGCTGTCGTTGCCAAAAACCTATTAAGTCAACACCATCAAAACAAGATAGCGCAATAAATGCACCACTGGCTGATAATTTAAAAAATCCTGCAGTAACAGCTGATTCTCAAACAAAAACAACTGCGCGTAAACAAGATCACACAAACAACAGTGGTCATACGTGCTGCTATTGCGGGCGTCATAAAAATCCAGCACCCCCTAAACCAGAGGCCCTAAAAACAAATCCTTCGAATGATTCTAAAAATGAATCAAAAAACTCCATGCAAGCACCACCTAAACCGGAAGCTGTAAAGCCAAGTCCAAAAAACGAATCTGAAAATAGATGTAGTCATTGCGGACGTCATAAAGATCCAGCACCACCTAAACCAGACGCACTAAAAACAAATCCTTCGAATGATTCTAAAAATGAATCAAAAAACTCCATGCAAGCACCACCTAAACCGGAAGCTGTAAAGCCAAGTCCAAAAAACGAATCTGAAAATAGATGTAGTCATTGCGGACGTCATAAAGATCCAGCACCACCTAAACCAGAGGCCCTAAAAACAAATCCTTCGAATGATTCTAAAAATGAATCAAAAAACCCCATGCAAGCACCACCTAAACCGGAAACTGTAAAGCCAAGTCCAAAAAACGAATCTGAAAATAGATGTAGTCATTGCGGACGTCATAAAAATCCAGCACCCCCTAAACCAGAGGCACTAAAAACAAATCCTTCGAATGATTCTAAAAATGATTCAAAAAACCCCATGCAAGCACCATCTAAACCGGAAACTGTAAAGCCAACTCCAAAAAACGAATCTGAAAATAGATGTAGTCATTGCGGACGTCATAAAGATCCAGCACCACCTAAACCAGAGGCACTAAAAACAAATCCTTCGAATGATTCTAAAAATGAATCAAAAAACGAATCTGAAAATAGATGTAGTAATTGCGGACGTCATAAAGATCCAGCACCACCTAAACCAGAGGCACTAAAAACAAATCCTTCGAATGATTCTAAAAATGAATCAAAAAACTCCATGCAAGCACCACCTAAACCAGAAACTGTAAATCCAACTCCAAAAAACGAATCTGAAAATAGATGTAGTCATTGCGGACGTCATAAAGATCCAGCACCACCCAAACCAGAGGCACTAAAAACAAATCCTTCGAATGATTCTAAAAATGAATCAAAAAACCCCATGCAAGCACCACCTAAACCAGAAACTCTAAAGCCAACTCCAAAAAACGAATCTGAAAATAGATGTAGTCATTGCGGACGTCATAAAGATCCAGTACCACCTAAACCAGAGGCACTAAAAACAAATCCTTCGAATGATTCTAAAAATGAATCAAAAAACTTTATGCAAGCACCACCTAAACCGGAAACTGTAAAGCCAAGTCCAAAAAACGAATCTGAAAATAGATGTAGTCATTGCGGACGTCATAAAGATCCAGTACCACCTAAACCAGAGGCACTAAAAACAAATCCTTCGAATGATTCTAAAAATGAATCAAAAAACCCCATGCAAGCACCACCTAAACCAGAAACTGTAAAGCCAAGTCCAAAAAACGACGCTGAAAAGCCATCACAAGCAATCTCAAAACCAGATAAAGGGGCTTTGAATGATAATAAAGACACCATAAACTCCAAAGGACATACCTGCTCTCATTGTGGACGTTCTACAAAGGGTACTTCAAGTCAACCGGAAAGTGATAAGACTTCAAATGCTCAAAAAAATGTATCGAAAGAAAAACCAGATCAAGAGCAAAAAGCATCTCCAAATGTTTCTACTTCAAAATCTTCGCCACCAACTTCATTAGCGCCCGAAAAATCATCCAAATCAGCCATAGAATCCCCAAATACTTCCACAAGTCCAAAAGTTTCAAAGGATTCTAGAAAGGAAAACGAAATGACCGAAAAAGCTGCACCTGTTTGCAAAAGATGCGGGGGTTCTGTGCCATCAAATACACCTATTGAGTCAAATGCCCCAAACAATCACAAAAATGCATCTGAAAAACCCCCAGATGTTTGTGCTAGATGTGGCCATGCAATAACACCAAATTCTTCTAAAAATGAAAATAACAAAACTGAAGAAAATTCCGCTGTTTGTGGTAAATGTGGAAATCCAATTGCACAAACCGGCTCAGAAGAAAGTAATCTTCAGAATAATCATGAACCACATGTTTGTAGTTTATGTAATCGCCCGATCGCATAAATGCTTATAGTTATAATTAAAATAATTGAGAATTACATTTTTGCAATGTGAGGATATATAATTTACGTCCACTACTATTTTACGCTGTTAAACATCAGAAGTGATGATTTTTTTTTATCCAAAAATAAATTTTTCAACTATAATCTCTATGGGGTCATATAAATTAATAAAATCTTGATTATTTCAAGGTTTTTTTTTAAAAAAATAAGACCACTGTAAAATTATCATTTTTTTCACCTTAAATTAGAGTTTATATATTGCATAAAACAAAAAGAATGCCATATTCTTTTTATATACCATCAATAATCAAATGGAAATTTTTATGTGACAGTATAATATTTATAAAACAAGCATGATATACATCTTATTGTATCTAAAATTGCATGCTTTGATTTAAAAAAATTTTAATTTTGCTAAACCTTATAAATTAAGTATAAAAGTTTTTAATATTATATGAAAGTGCCAATTTTTATCGCTGAAATATAATTCATGTCTTGAGAATGGTTAAGACAGTGAGTATTATAACAATATAGATTATATTTATACCTTTATGTTAAGTTTGAAAAGTCAAATATTCATTATAATTTAAGTATTTACACATTTAATACCAATATTGAACTATCAGTCTAAATTTTTAAAAGAATATCTATTATATTTAAAGCCAAATTTTCACCGCTTATTAAGTTTTCAATTTTTGAAATTTGAGACAAAATAAGAGTAATACAGGCCCATATATGTTTTAATACATTTTAAAACGACATTTAATGTTACTACTATAAATAATTGCATTGCTCATTTATAAATAAAGTAGTTTTACATAAATACACATAAATTAAATTCTAGTGGTCAAATTAAATTATGTAATTTTTTAGACAGTATAAATCCCTAGTTTTAAAATTTAGTAAAAATGCAAGTCGCTTTATTTGAGCAAAAATATTTTAATATTACTATCATGATTTTGTTATTTAATTATTTCTTTTAATATTTTATATTAATATCATCCTGCCCTTCCGAAAACCTTTATTAATTTGTATTTTATTTGACCAAAAAATGATAATAAATTGAGTTAAGGCATAAAAAATACTCAAATATAGTATAAATTTATCAGTATTTGTGTTGCTTTTTTAGATTTGTAAGCATAATGGAAAAAGAACAATATTTTTTAGGTTTTGGATTTTTTATATTTTTTTTTAAAATAGAACATAAAATATAGCTTCTTATATCGTATTTTTAACTAATTTACAAGCAGATGTGGGAAAAACACGGTTATTCTATTATAAAAATTAGTTTTAATGTAAGCTCGTACATAATTTATATCAAATTGAATTTTATTTGTTTATCAACACGATGACCATAAATACAAATATATTTTGACAATTATAAATAAATAGCTTAGATTTATTTTAATTATATATATTTAAGGAAAATTTGCTCTCAATAAAAGTAAAAAAAAATAAAGAGGTTTAATTATGATTAATACTAAATTCTTTGAATTTAAAGCGACACATTAAGCAGATAATAGTTTTATTTGATAATCAAGTTTATAATGTTAAGAAAAAAATATTAATCAGGGGTGCTTTCAAGATAGAATCATGAATATTTCAGGAGAATTACCTGCATTTTTTTTTAATAATTATAATGGCTTTTACAGCATTGAATCTTGTGTAGAAAAGAAGCCACGATTCCGGAAATTTACCGTAAAAAAACTATGACATCACAGTCTACACTTTGAAAATAAAAATTATGAACTGTAAATCACATGAAAAACCCCGCGTGATACGTTTGGGCTACTTTTAGTCCAATAATCACTTTGCATGTATTTTATAGGAAAAAAACAAAAAGAAAATTCAAAAAGTAATGTAAATTCATAAAACCTATATCGTAGAGTTTATATAAAAGTCTTTTTCGGTGTATTATAGTACCCAAATATAAAAGCTTAAAAAGGCAATCTTATGTTGTAATAATGCATATTATTCATATATTTATAAGTTATTTGCGTACTTGCCTGGCAGAGATTTTCAAAAATAATGAATTTCTATTTATTTTTCTTTTTATAAGAAAATAACACTCAAAACTATAGAAATGACACCAGGCATAACACAGCTCTGTTTCTCCCCAAAAAAACCAAAAAATATTTATTTTTTGCTATATTTCTAATTTAATACCATTATCTTCTCCTTCTATCGTGTTTTTATATACTCAAATACTATAATATTTATAGTTTTTATTATGATTCGCAAACTTAGCTTCGTGTTCAAACTCAGTTTAAACCTTTTGATGGGCTTTTCATCCATATGAATAGATGATGGATATCTTTTAATTGTAATTAATCATATTTTTATATATCACTAGCATTTTCTTAGCATGATCATAAGCCAAAAGGTCTTTATGGCAGATCTTTCATACCCACGATAAACGAACCTTTCGACTTTCTGTCACTTTTTTATTTTATATTGTTAAGTTTCGTCTCGAAAACTATTAAATTTCGCGTTCCTCCTATTTTATTTTTTTATATAACTATTTTACCAAAACATTTTCTTTTAAGAAGTCTACACTATCTATTGGCTACTTTTCATAATGCCTGCACTTTCAACTATACTTATCATAGGTATCTTATTTTGAAAGAGATAAGATTAAGGACAACGTTTGTTAATTGTAGTATCTTAAAAAAATCATCACATTTTAAGGTCATTCATAATCCATATATATCAATACGATTCCATTATCTGATCTAAACTACATTGAACTTACTTATCACCGCATTTATTTGCAATGAAATTACTTTTAAAGATAATAATTATCTTATTGCTCTTTCTTTCTTCGCAAATATACCATTTAGTCCTGATACTATATTGATTTAGAGGTTAAAAAAGCCAAAAAGAATACATTCAAAATAAGACGGCTAGAAATTTTTAATAAAAAATACAAAACGAAAATAATACATTTTCCCTTAGTTATCTAATTTCAACTCTTTTTCGGGAGATGGAATTTTTTTCTGCGAAGTAAAATCTAATCACATTAACCCTATAAGAAAACTCAACAAGAGCAAATTTATACAATAAATACACAAGAAAATGTACTTGCTGCCATAAAAAATTACATTTTGCAATAAGATGCTAAAATACAAGTCTAATAACTTTCTTAAATAAATAAACAGAATATTTATAAGATATTATAACGAAATTTTATCAACCACTGTTTTATAAATTTTTAACTTTTTTATCAAGATTTTTTACTAAGTTGAAATGTTAATATGATAAAATTTTATCTCATAATCTCCCTTTTTTCTTATTTCTTTGAAATACCTAATTTTGATTCTTCAAGCGAACTAAAAATAATAATATTTGAATCGATGAATTCTAAACATTTATAGTAATTTCTGTTGTGCATAAAATTAGTTTTAATTTCAACTAAAAGTTGTAAAAATCCTGTTTGCAAAACAATTTTTCGTATATATGAAAATTGTATCCTGTTTATTTAAGCGGGATTTTATCATCTATTTGTGCATATAAAACATAATTTTATAGCCAAAATTATGTTTTTATTCAAATTTGCGTCTAAGACAATTTGAAATGGTATTTCTTGTGTAGCAATATTTAGTATATATATCCTATTAAATTTAAGACCTTTATATGCGGTATTTCAGCTATAAATAAATAAATGATATCATTTAATATGAAAATATTTACAGTCTCTTTTTTTTAAACAACTATTCGCATTTTTTGTGCATTTATTTGTGGTCTAAAAACTATATTAACATTCGAACTGGCAAAAATACAAAACAAAATAATATTCATATTTAGCCAAGAATTCTTTTCTCAAAAAAGATTTAAGTAATTTCGATATAAAAAATATTGATGATTGCATATTCAAATTGAAAAATAATTGGATTTCATGTTTTACGCTGCAATTATTATTTTTTAAACCCGCAAAATACATTTATATATTCTCATAAATGTGATCTAAAATTTTGCCATGGTTTCAAAAATAATTGGGGATGATAAATATAAGGAATTTGACTTTTTCTAGTGTTTTAAAATGTTTTCTTTGCGGTTTTACAAAAATATTTAGACATGAAGCTATTTTATTATTTAAATAAATTGAAAAAGGTATCTAAAACACACAAAATGATTTTAAAATTAATTCTAAATACAACTTGCTTATTTTAAAGATTTTTATAACTGGGTATTAAAACAAATTAACGGCATTGAATGGTAAAGATCCTGCTATACGATTCAAATTAAAGATTGAGGTTCTTTATATTGCCAGAAAGACAATATTTTTGAATAAAAATTTATAAATAAAGTTATAATTTCTAATCTACTCTAATAATAGAAAAAATAGACAAACTTTGCAATTTGAAATTCCGAAATTAATTGGAGGTATTTAAGTGAATATATATTTGTCAATTGAAATTTTAAAAAGACAAACAGCAATTCTGATTATAATATGAAAAACACATTTTATTATTTTTATACTTTTAGGTTGTTTTTAGATTTTAAATATATTGATTTTTTCTATAGTCCCTGATTACATCTGAGTCTGCAATTTATTATTTTTTCTATTCCATTTATTTTGATAATTTTTGTAATTTTTTGAAAATCTCGCTATTTTTGTTATTCCAGGATTTATTCTATTTTTCTATATTTGCGTATTGTTTAGTTAATATGTCAATTATTACGGAAATATATTATCCGTAGCATTATTTAGAAACCAATAGTATGCTTTATTAATATTCTAGGATTTTATTGGTGATTACAATTTTTTTTTTATTAAAGATATTTTCAATGTTTAAAATTAATTTAATTTCCCTAGATTTCAAACTTTGGCTCTTTGCTATAATTTTTTGATCAGTCTAAATTTCATTTATTGATTAAAATATTTTTTTTTAGTTCTATGCCAAAATTATGATCTGCTAGCATCTGAGCTGTCACTAATATACAAGCGAAAGACAAAAATTATCCCATATGTTATAGACTGTGACGGAGTGATGACACAGTATCATAAAAGTACTAGGACGAACTCGAAGTCACAAACCTGATCAAGGCATATATACAAGCCTTGGGGTTGAGAAACACCCTTGAATTAATAGCTCTCGAAAGGGTGAGAAGTATTATAGAAGACTTCGAAGAGGAGAAGATAGCCGAAAGCAGAGATACGCTGCGCGCATGGAAAACCAAGCAAGTTGTGCTCGAGAACAAAAACAGAAATTTCAACTATAGATTTAGCTGTATAAATAAATCCATTAACTAGTTCTATGACATATCTTGCTTATTATATGGCATGGCGTGGTCACTAAATACCATAAGTCGTATATTAAGGAGTTGGGATGCAACCAAAGCAGAAGCATATACACAAACAAAAAGATTGAGGAAAAGGCTTGAATTAATAAGTCTTTAAATGTGAAGATTGTAAAGATAATGCGACTGCAAGAAGTAATAAGCAAATCTGCTCTATAGAGCAATTTATGGTTTTGTTGAACAAATTCAAATAGCTGAAAATCAAACTTCCCCTTAAAAATTTTCATTTTTAATTTAATGAATTTAATACTGGATACGAAATAGCTATATCTTCATAAAATTTAATAATAAGCGAAGCTTTGTAGCCAGTATAAATACATCTATCTACATATTCATGTAGAAATATATATTATCAATTTATACTAAAACTCCGACGAAGTTTGTATTATGTTTATGATTCTCGTATTTAGAAATTTATAATAAAGTTTTATCTGATTTAATATGACTGTATTATATAAAAAAAATTCATTTATGCATATTTTTAAAGGGTCAAAGTGTATTTCGCAAGGCTAGCTTTTATATATTGACGCAGTTTCTCATTTTGGGTGAATTTAGACAAATAACATTTCCTTTATTTGCTAATTAATCGCGTCTAAAAAGAAACTTATCATGATAAAGGTTAAATTTATTGTTTTGTAATACTTGGAATTAAATATAAAATACATTCTTATAAATTCAATATTTCAAAGTTTACAAAAGGATGGGAATATACTTTTATTAAGAATGTTTTTCAATTTATTCAATTAAAAGTTATCATAAGAATCAATCAATAAAATTATTTTATTTATTTATGGGTTAATTGTCTTTAAATCAATTTTATCTATTTAGGCGTGGTCAGTCCATTGGGAATATTGCACAACTCCTTGATGCATCTTTTGACACCTTCCCCTGATCTATCTTCATCAACTGCTCCTTTTCTCTGAAATGAGATAGTTCAAGTGTCTTGCGAAGTGTGAGAGCTTGCATGTAGGCTTCTATTTCATCCAGATTTTTAAATACTTAGCATATTTTTTTATGGATTCTGTAATCACTCCATCCCATGTCATTACATATGATATTATTCTTGTTTTACATTTGTCAATTAAACCAAGTTCATTCGCCAAGATGAAATACTCCTATAATTATAAGGATCAAGAAATATATTTTTATATCCTAATTTTTTTAGAACTCGTATAATGACGCAACTATATACCCAGTGATTAGAAACAATATATAAACTAAACATACAACCAGATACAAAAAATTGAATCTTGATAGCTCTTTAAAAAGTTTCTTGAAAATTTGATTATTAGTTCCCATACTTTAGAAGTTGAGCCTATTATTCTTCGGGATTAAAAAATAAAGTCGACATCGGAACAATTTTTTTGAAATTAAGCTTATTTAGAATCCTTCAAGGATTAAATGGCGGGTTATTTTTTTTAATAGAAGAACCAGAACTATACTTTTATAATGTATTTCATATAATAAATATCCTTTCTCTGTGCTCAACGG
The DNA here is from genome assembly GCF_057557595.1 of Rhyacophila brunnea. Taxonomy (NCBI): domain Eukaryota; kingdom Metazoa; phylum Arthropoda; class Insecta; order Trichoptera; family Rhyacophilidae; genus Rhyacophila; species Rhyacophila brunnea. The sequence continues at coordinate 11,469 of NW_028233338.1, read as the reverse complement.
ATTAAATATAAATAAATTCTTTCTCGATAATCTGATTCTCATCAGATCTATTTTTGCGGAAATTTATGCGATTAGCGATAAGCAAAGCTCTGTAAAAATTCAGAACAGCCGATTAAAAGATTAAAAAATATTATGTGTATTAAATAAAAAAGTATAAGATATCTATGATTGATATAAAATTAGATATAGGAACTTTTTTATTGGTAGAGTATTTGATAGCACCGTTTTCTAACTATTCTATTGGTATACTAATAAATAAACTTTATCTATATAAAATAAATCATTAGAGTAGAGATAATCAAATTTGATAAGTTTTCAAAGCCTCAAGCTATACAAAGAAGATTAATTTTAGATTTATTTAGAGATAGTAAATATCATTTCTAAACTTAATAGAATGATGTGGAATGGATAAGTTTATCTAATGCATTACGAAATTATATGCGATAAGAAAATAATGGTATATAAGTCATCATTATCTGTAAAATAAGAATGAATTTTGAAAGTATTTCAATTATATTTTTCGTTTTTGTGAATTTAATAGCTGCAAAGGCAAATTTTGATGAGAATAACCAAGTTAGTGGTAATGAAAGAAGAGAAAGACTAAAAGCAATTAGGGAACAGGCTGCAAGTAGGAGAAAAGCGAATCAAGAGAAATGCGGACCAGGTGGATGTCCTCCTCGTGGTGGTAAATGTGGGCCAGGTGGATGCCCTCCCCGTGGTGGTAAATGTGGGCCAGGTGGATGCCCTCCTCGTGGTGGTAAATGTGGACCAGGTGGATGCCCTCCCCGTGGTGGTAAATGTGGACCAGGTGGATGCCCTCCCCGTGGTGGATGTGGCCCAAGAGGATGCCCTCCCCGTGGTGGATGTGGGCCCGGGGGATGTTAAGTTTTCTAAGTAATTAAAGTAATATATTGATAAATTATATGCATACAGCTTGTTTAGAACAATTAAAAAATGTGAATCACAAATTATTCAAATCAAATGTAAATAATAGCCTATATTACCAATATTATATATTCTTGCATAATTATGTTTAATTGGCTAGATAAAAATCGCTATTAATTTTTGATAAAGGGGAAAACAGTTCTGAACGAAATATAATAAATGTTAATAAATAATTAGGCGCCGAAAATTATGCTACTTTATTAAACAGTACTTTATAAGATAAGTATTTGAACAGATTAGAGTGTTCTAATATTAATAGATAAGTAACTAGATAAATTTTCAGTTTTATTGCACGATTTATTCTTTCATGTGTTGCACACAGTAAAAGTTTTTTTTTAATATTATAAATTAAGCAATCAAGAATGATCAATTCACATAAAAATTATATTTAAAAAAAAATTAACTGCTAAATTGTATATAAATGCCTTAGACTAAATCTTAGAATATGCAGACTTTATGATTTTCGTTATATGCCTAGGGACCCAGGGATTTCGATTTTTAATATATCTAAAAAAAACATCTAAAATTTATAATAGTGGAAAATAAATTCACGTATTTAGAGTAAAAATAATTTTTTTCGAGCATTATAAAGTTTATTCTTGAGGTATCTAGAAGATAAATAAAAATAATAGCATTAAGCATTAAAATTTTCAAAATTTGGCTATTTATCATGATATATAATGGAAAATGGTTGGTATTACATTCAATCGGCAGTTATATATATAATAACACCCAAATATCACTGTAATTTATGGATTAATATGTTCAGAATTATTTCCTTTCAAATTCTAGTATAACTTTACCCCTTATTATGCTTTTATAAGTGATTTTCGTCATTAATTATGCCCTAATTATAGATTAGCTTTCATCTTTCAGAATCAGTGAAAGTGAAAAATAGCCTAGTTTTTATCCTGTATCAACACTTTTCACTTATAATCAGCTAATAAGCCTAAAATCCATTAATAAACCATATAAATAGATTATAAATTTCCGGACTATAAAATATTAAAAAAACAAAATATTTTATTATGTTAAAAAAAACGAAAAATACAAAATATTTGGCGACAATTAATTTGAAGGATCGCATATTTAAATGCTTTAAGTTCTGAATAATTTTCATTGTTATTTAATAATAGAGAAAAAACAATTTGTGATGCAGAATTTAGAAGAAATAATATAATTTGCGATATTATAGTATAATTATATAAAGGATCAAATATTGATGAATTATTATAAATGATGTTTAACCCTAATATTATTTATCAATAAGTTTTATTTAATTTGAACATATACAATTCATCAATGTATTTAAGTTATAACCAAGCATAATAGTATCAATTATAAGATATTTAAGTTTTCTTTTGTTTCAATTTATACCCAAGAAATTTGCAATCGATGTCGATAATAAAACTTTAAAATATTTTGATTTCCTGGGTTAAGTTTCTTTTTATTGATTCCATTATTGAGACGTAGTCAAACCATTGGGAATATCGCACAACTCCTTGATACATCTTTTGGCACCTTCCCCTGATTTATCTTCATCAACTGCACTTCTTATCAAAAATGAGATGAGCTAAAGCTTCTTGTCAATAATAGAATATTAACGAATTCAGATAAGATCAAAAAGCTCACAAATGAATCCATATTATAATTTTAAAAAATATATGTAATTCATGCACATACAAATTATTTATCAATATGAACACAATTTTAAATCTGTAAAAAAAATAAATTATAATGTGATTTTGAGTTTGAAACATAAATATTATATACTCGATAATGAATGCTGTGAAGTATAAAACATATTTACTTACAAAAATATTACAAGTTTAGACAAAGGAACACAACGCAATGAATAGGAATAAAAACCATTCATCATATAGTAATAGATTTTGATAACCGTAAAAAATACAAATAATCTTTTACTAAAGAAATTTATGGTAATTGTTTTGTATTTTTATAATTTATTTATTGTTTATCATATTTTATTTTGTAATTCTTTTACTTACAGGATATAAAAATAATTGTTTTAAAACCACTTTATAAAATTCTAATCGAATTTACTTTATTTATTTATGTTTTACTTCTATTACTTTTTAGGAAGTTCGCTTTATATACATAGGAACTATTGCTTAACTGCTGCATCTCTCTGTGGGACTCCTCCAGCACTTCTTGTCACCCGTAATCACCGTGGATTGGGCCCTTTCTCATAGGCGGCAGTCATTATGTGGAGGGAATGAGATTCTGTCTACTGTTCATCGCTACAAGTTACAAGTTACAACCACACTCTACACTTACCTATATCCTTGCTGAACGGTGTGGGATCTTTTTCAATACTGAAGGCACAGTTCAACGGCTTACACAGCAACCTCCTTTTTGTAATGGCTTGTCAGTGCTTTATTATGGTTTATCTTTTATGGTCCACTGGCCGCCCCCTTGGGTATTTTTCTTTAGAGTAAATTCGTTTCGGAAATTAGTGGGGTGGGTGGAAATGGAACCCGCGACCCCTGACCTAGGGGTCAGACTTGTAAACCACTCAACCACACCACCCAAAACCACTTTATAAAATAATATTTATTTGATTTTCAAACGCTGGATAATATGCACATAGATAGTATTGAGAATAATACTTGAGTGTAGATGTGTATAATAAATACTGTGAGGATCATGTACTTGAAAAAAGTATACAGCAAATCCGTAATATAGAGCAATCCAAAGTTTTGCGGGAGCCAACATTAAAATTTAAAAGAAAAATTAGATCTTAAAAAAATTCAATAGTTAAATTCAAACTATTTAAATAATTATGCCGTTATGGCTAAAATTTATCATTCTTTGTAATTAACTAATTTAAAATATAAGTTTGAATGATCAAATAAAAATTTATTGAGAAAATAGTTCTTGAAACATATATGGCATTTGATTTACGATGAATAAATACTTTAAATGTCATATTTATGATTTTAAAGTCTCTTCATGCTACAAAAATTATCCTATCTTATATTTTTTTTAGCTATTTAAAATTATTCTAGCATAACATTAGAATGCTCTTTAGAATAGCTTTAGCTGTCATTTCTTTCTTCATCCACATCTTAATAATATACTATAATACATATTCATCTTTCTATACTTATTAGCTCAGATGTCTTCCTCAATCCTAATGTTTGTACGCATGCATCTGCTTCAGTTGGAATTTTCAACAAAAGAATTCTAGTACTATATTTTTATGATATACACGCTGGGTATGTTTTTATATTTGCAATCACGCTACCAAATTTTATACATATAAAAAAAAGGTGTTTTACTTTGATCGGGCTATGATATTATAAACCCAATCGTATAAAAACATTTATAAGACTTACATAATTTTTTACCACAACTATCTAAGTTATTCTGATACCATGAAAGGATTTTTTCGAACATCAACTGTTCACATCATCTTATTTTTTTAGTGATTACATATATTATTGACCAATATTTAAACGATATTGCTTTTAAACTTTCTATAGTATTTTATATCTATGAATATTGTTGCTTTTTTATTTTCTATAAATATATATGTCGGATTTTAACATTTAGTGTTTTTCTTTTAGTAGCTTAGTATATATCATATAATTGAATTTATTTTTCATAATTTTTCTCTATAGATAAAGTTTTGATTATCCTATGATCCTATTACGAGAAAAAACCCAAAGCTATCATTTATAAAACCACAGCGTTATATTTAAGAACATAATTGCCTATTTCGCGCGCATGAATATTTATTATCTTGGAAAGAATACTTACATCTGTCAAAAAAATGCATAATTAATGATATAATAATATATACCTGCCTATTATCGTGATATTTGTTTAAAACATATCAAATTTATATAATTTTCTGTGAACTGAACTATTTCTGGGTCATATTATTATTTAAGCAGAGAAATCGCTTATATTATTTTAACAGCACCTATTTATTTTATAAAAACGTTTTTATAGGTATTTACAATAGACATTATATGTATTTATAATTGTAATTATTGAATAGACTATATAGGCCAAAAAAAATTCTTTTAGTGAAAATTAAGTTTCACATTATAATGAACTGTTTTTTGAGACTATAAATAAAAAATTTTTTGTTCTTAAATACCGATTATTTTATTTAGATATGATAACACTATCATAATCTACAAAACATGATTTTATTTTTTAATTTGTCAAAATAAAGATTTTTTCTAACTATAGAAAATTTAAATTCTCTAAGCAAACCATTTCTAGATTTTTCTATATAAAGAGCATGTAATATAACATAATATAAATAAATTCATTTGAAAATTATGGGAAACAATTTAAATGTGAAAAAATGTTCTTGAGCACGATGATGATGAATTTCAATGCGATTTTGCAATATTTAATATCCATAAACATTCTAAGAATGTACAGTATGTTATTTTTTTATATTTCATAGTAGATTTCTAGATACTTAGGGCATAGTTTTATAACCACGTGAAAATATATAAATAAATAGGATCTGTATTTCGTCTAAAACCTATTAATGTGATTACAGCCTTTTTAATGAATCAGGGGGAATTAAACCAACACTATCAAATATTGTATTTATATTTTTAGTCCATAAATAATGCGCAGATTATAAAGTGGTTTCGTTTAATTCATATATTTTTTTGGGTCACTTATTTTAGGTTTTTTTAAAAATTATTTTTTGTCTATTACCAGTATTTCTTTCTTTGGTATTCCTTTACAACTCTGTACAACCTTGTTCTACGTGATCAATAATTCAAAAAATATAAATTCAAGTATCTTAGACGATAAAAACTTTGTAAATAGGCATATGGTTCTATTTAAAAATGTAATTCTTGCAAATCGAATATCTTCAATAACCATTTTTTTTCTATTTATATTTGTAATGTAAAATTTTGATTTTTAAAGATCGTATTTATATACATTTATTGAAATCTAAGTTTTTTAACTTTTTTTGTATACTATTTTTGCTCTAAAGTTTTTTTTCACCATATTGTTTTGAATTTGATTCGGTCAAATTGGCATTCAGCACTAATCAAATTATGATCTATGAATTTTAGAACTTGAATAATCACATATTGCAATGTATTATCACGTTGTATATATGTAAAAAAATTTGATTATGTTTCAAATAAATCAATATTTTTGCAGTTGTTTGTTTTCTCTATGCAAAGCAAAATTTAAAATAAATCATATTTTAGGTAAAAAGATATTTATCTTGGAACATGAAGGATTGAAATCACAAATGCGTGTGAAGGTAATATGAAAGTTTCTTTTTGGTTTCTATCCAATAATATAAAGGTCTAGATGAACATGATTTTATTGTAAAAAGTATATTTAAAGCATTTTGAAATCAGACATTAATTTTTTTTTAAAACTTACCTGATATATAAAAAAGAGGATGTTTGTTTTTTTATTATTTAATAGAAACATACAGTAAACAGATATAAGATCGTATTTGTATTTTAAATCAATTTAAATATACCTTTTTTTATGGGTAGCAATTTATAAGTAATTAAATGATAGGAAAACCTTAAAATATGTAAATTTTAATTTTTAATGACTAAATATCATTATAATATCGGCTTTTTTTTAGATATTTGCTTTTTTTTAAGTTTTATATAAGGCTTTATGTAAATATTAATTTTCACAAAGAATCGATTGATGTAAAAAAAGGTTTTTTTGTAATAGGTGAAATTCTATAATTCTGTCATTGTTTTTAATTACGTAACTTTAATTATATCGTAACGATGTTCCACATTAATATTACAATTTTTATTTTGTAAGAACTTGTATTTTTATTATAACTCTTTCTTCTTAATCGTCGTATTTTGTATTAAGAAAAGCATTGAATTTTTATTGTTGTAAGAATAACGTATTTTCAAAAAAAATTGCTTTGAAAGTTGTATTCTTTTGGTTTTTATCACAGTAAGTTATAAATATAATCAATTTATATTCTTTATTTGTTAATTTAATTCATTACTGTTTATATTTGATTAAGCAAAAGTTTAGTTTATTTATGTGTATTATTTCTTATATTTGCACAGGAAACCCCCAATTATATATATGGGTTTTATTTATATATTTACAGAGAAAAACTAAAGTTTTATATAGCTTAATTTTTATTTTTCACATATTGTAATACGAGAACATGTCTTAATTTATATTTATATTTGGATTTTATTTTTTATTTTACCTTTTAAATTTTCCCAGAGGAAATATAGATTATTTATGTGTATTTGTCTTACAATTATTACATTATTCAAGCAAACTTTAAATTGATTAGCAATAAATAGTAATTTTTTATTAATACACATATTCCTAAGGTAGAGGCAATATTTATATTGGTTTCACAACAAATGTTCAAAAAGGGTATTATCGATTACAATAATGCACATACTACCAACATAAGAAAAAATTTATCATTCACGTCATAATAAATAAGGATTTGTTTGAATAATTAGGTGCCGGTGTTACTTATTATTTGAATATGCTATAATGATCTTTTAATACGTATCTTTCTTACACATACTAAATATAGTCTAGACATGTAATAGTATATTATTTTATATGATTTCATTTGTGATTTCATGGTATTGTTTTAAAACAAAATAAAAGCGAATCCAAAGCATAATATTTCCTAAAATTAATAATAAAAAGTATATTATTTTATATGATTTCATTTGTGATGTCATGGTATTGTTTTAAAACAAAATAAGAAGCAAATCCAAAGCAATATTTTTCCTAAAATCAATAAAAAATACATTATTTTATACATTTAGATTTGGTATGCCATGATATTGTTTTAAACCAAAATAAGAAGCAAATCCAAAGCAATATTTTTCTCAAAATCAAGAGAAAATACATTATTTTATACATTTAGATTTGGGATGTTATGATATTGTTTTAAACCAAATAAAAGTGAATCCAAAGCATGATATTTCCTAAAATTAAGAAAAATACATTATTTTGTACATTTAGATTTGGGATGTTATGATATTGTTTTAAACCAAATAAAAGTGAATCCAAAGCATGATATTTCCTAAAATTAATAAAAAATACATTATTTTGTACATTTAGATTTGGGATGTTATGATATTGTTTTAAACCAAAATAAGAAGCGAATCCAAAGCAATATTTTTCCTAAATCAATAAAAAAAGTTATTTCTGATCATTGTCTTTCACATGAAACAGATAAAAAAGAAAAGGATTAATAATTGATATATTCCATGAAGTGTCACAATTAAATTTAATTTAGGCTATATTACTTTAATACATCCATAAATAGAAATATTAAATCAATAAAAATCCTCTAATTAAATTACGCCTACTCTATAAATATGACTAAAAAAAAGCCCATATGAATTGTTTACTATTATTTATAATAAACTACATCATTTGTCTTACAATAAAATCCAAGGTACCTCTGAACCTATCTATCCAAGATGCAACTCTTCTTGAAGATACTACGTTAGAGCAGGACATTCTTATTGAATCAGACACTCGTGCAATAAAAATGATGAATGAGAGTAAAGATGTTCTTCCACAACTTGTTGGTCTTCTTCAGAACCATACCGCACCGCCTTCGTCCATAATCTCGATAGTAGATTCGCTTACTAACGTTTCGAAAAATGAGCTTAGTGAAGAAGATAGTTTGAAGACTGGTAATATTTCATTTGCTATATTCTTTCTTGATAATGTTTCAGCTTCAAAGGATTCCCCCAGTAAATTGGTGGATCATAGTTTGTTAAATAGTATCAAGTTGTATATTTCTTCTGATAAGGAACAAGCCACGTTGTTAGGTGTTCCTTTTCCAGGTGTTTATGGGTATAACTCTTATGATAAAACAGATTATAAGTTGCCATATCGTGGGTTTACTCAAGATATTTCAGCAATACTTACACCTATTTTGAAAGAATTGACAGTTGATTCTTTGAAATTATATGATGACTCTAAGTTCCCCAAATTCTTTTTATTCTATGATGAGTTACCTGAAAATAATAGTACTTTTTTTGCTGAGATAAGTGCTTATGAAAAGAGTGCGAGAAAGCATCGACAAGTGTTGAAAGTAGGAATGCTTGCCTATAAAAGAGATAAACCATCATTAACCCATTTCAGGATAAATGAAAATAATCTTCCTGCTATGGTCTGTATTTTCGATAAAAAGAAATACAGAGCAGTTAATCTTAACGGAGAAACATTCGGTCAATACGTGGATTTATTTTCTAAAGGCGAGCAAGAGCCATGGGAAATGAGTGGTGAAGAACCAAGCGATAATGAAACCCGGAATGTTAAAGTAATAACAAGAAGTAATTACAAAAATTATTTTAACCTTGAGGCTGGATCAAAACATAAAGACACCCTGGTTGTTTTTACTTCACCAAACTGTAGATTTTGTGTGGACCTCAAACCTATTATTGAAAAACTCGGTGAGACTGTTTCTAAGAACGGAAAAGATAAGGTTGTTATTGGATCAGTCGATATGACAGATAATGACTTCCCTGAATTCGATATAAAAGGATATCCCACCATTTGTCTTGTATCTCAAGGTATGGTTAATTACTATCAAGGTAACAGAACAGTCGATAACTTAGCTGAATTTATCATGAAATATGGAAGTGTGGGCATTGATGTGACCACTGGGAAAATAGACCCATCTAAGATGGAAGTCGACGTTGAAAGCATGGATGAAGAAGATATTCATGAAAGCTATGAAGAAAATATAAAAGAAGAGCTTTAAGTATAATATGTATTAAATAAACTTTACTATAAGTAATCATTATTCATTATAATATCATCAAAAATTAATATTTGCATAATATGAATAGATCGATTCGTAATCTAGAAACTATTATTATATAATTAAATCTAGAAAATATTATTATATAATTTAATCTGGAAAATATTATTATATAATTTAACCTAGAAAATATTTATATGATAAATCTAGAAAATATTTATATGATAAATCTAGAAAATATTATTATATAATATAATCTGTAAACTATATTATATAATTTAATCTGGAAAATATTTATATAATTAACCTAGAAAATATTATTATATAATTTAATCTGGAAAATATTTACCATACCATATAAACAAAAAAATATTGCTGTATTATATATCTCTCCCAGAGAATTAACTTTAAAAATGATTTTATTTTATATTTATATCAAGGCATTGCCAAAAAATAATTTTATTATATATTTATAATCTGGATGTAACCGGAATAACAGTAATTACTGCATAAAAATATCCGAAAAATATATGTTATACTATATTTCAAATGAAAATATTGCCAAAAAATGATTTTATTGTATATTTTTTCAAGGTGTAGACCGAAATAACAGTAATTACTGCATAAAAATATCAGAAAAATATATATTATACTATATTTCAAATCGAGACATTGCATAAAAAAATATTTATTACATTTATTTTAAGCCAAGAAATAAATTGTCGAAAAATCCATCTAAATTTAAACAAGATAAAATTATGTTAGGGATTGCATATAATAAAGTCAACGTAAATATATAATTTATTGAAATATTAATAAAAAAATATCTTAAAATTTTATTTATTGTATTATATTTTAAAAAAAGCGAGTATGCATAAAAAATGGTGCTCATATGAAAAATAATAAAAACAACAAGGAAAAAGATATGACAACAGTGCTTAATATTGCTAGAAAACCAGATTTTCTTGAATTTATGAATTGAAACGATACAAAAATATGAATAAAAAAAATGAGCTCATGCGATTTGTAACGAACAAAAAACCATTGAATTATATAAAAGACAATTTTATCGATCGATAGCAAAGGGAAAATTTTCTTTGTAAAAGTCGATGAAAATCAATTGTAGTATTTTGGGGGAAAATGTGGGAAAGAATAGAAAAAGCTTGCGATTTCCATACTATTTTTGTGTGTATCGGAGAGAAAGAGAATAAAGTTTGTTGTTTGTATTTTAAAAATCCGAAAAAAATAACTACTTGCCTTATTAAAAAAATTACCGAATCATACAAAATTCGTAACTTTTTGTATAAAGAAAATAATTATTTTTACCGATTCTTTCATGCTAATGTCACTGCTATGCTCATAAAAAGATATTGGAGAACGGCAGGTTCTATGAAGGAACATTTTACTTAATTGCAAAAAGATATGTTATAAATATAGTGAATTCTAGCCCATGACAATCTAAAAAATCTTTAATATTTGACAACTAAGGTGATATCCCAATTCTCCAGTTAGAGGCAAAATACATAACCTAATATAGGAAAATCAACTGCGCACTGTACGATAGGTACAAGGAGCTAAATAAAAAGACCGATAATAAACACAGCAATAAACAAGGAATATGGCAAAAGCTGTGTGTTACATGAATTGATGTAAAGAAGCTTATTACATGATAAAACATGACTACTTAATGAATAAATTGGCAAAACTTTATTTTTAGGAGTGGTATATAGGTTTATAAGAGTGATGGTACATAAATAATTGATTTC